>NC_137049.1:14344877-14744877 GCF_032717465.1 Coenobita brevimanus | reverse complement strand
TGAGATAAAGAAAAGTGAAAAAGTGAGAGAGAAGATAATACTTTGTGTGGGCACGGGACACGCCTTTCAGCGTGCCACTCCCGTCCACCTCTCAGCGTGCCACTCCCGTCCACCTCTCAGCGTGCCACTCCCGTCCACCTCTCAGCGTGCCACTCCCGTCCACCTCTCAGCGTGCCACTCCCGTCCACCTCTCACCGTGCCACTCCCGTCCACCTGTCAACCTGCCACTCCCGTCCACCTGTCAACCTGCCACTCCTATCCACCTCTTAGCGCACCATACCTTTACACTGCTAGGGTGTTACACCTCTAGGGTGTTACACCTCTAGGGTGTTACACCACTAGGGTGTTACACCACTAGGGTGTTACACCACTAGGGTGTTACACCACTAGGGTGTTACACCTCTAGGGTGTTACACCTCTAGGGTGTTACACCACTAGGGTGTTACACCACTAGGGTGTTACACCTCTAGGGTGTTACACCACTAGGGTGTTACACCTCTAGGGTGTTACACCTCTAGGATGCTACACCACTAGGGTGTTACACCTCTAGGATGCTACACCACTAGGGTGTTACACCTCTAGGATGCTACACCACTAGGGTGTTACACCTCTAGGGTGTTACACCTCTAGGATGCTACACCTCTGGCGTGCTACCGTCCATCTCCTACTACACAACACCTCTTAGTCTGACACATCCTGTACTCAGCTACACCTCATTACAAACACCACTTACTCGGGCACATCCTGTACTCAGCTACACCTCACTACCCAACACCTCTTACTCTGACACATCCTGTACTCAGCTACACCTCACTACCCAACACCTCTTACTCTGACACATCCTGTACTCAGCTACACCTCACTACCCAACACCTCTTACTGGGCTGCCTCCCTCGGAGCGACACCCCCTAATGCGAGTCCCGTTTTGGTGTGGGACAATAAAGTTCAATTCGAGTGTAATTGGACACAATGCACTCACTGGCCGGCCAGGGCCAGGACCTTGTCCCGCAGCGCCTCATCTTGCTTGACGAGGGCCAGGACCAGGCCATGGTGCCGGGCCAGGTGGGCTTGAAGGTCATTACTGTTTTTGCGCAAGTCCTTTCTGGCCTTGTGCAGGCCTCGATTTTCCGAAGTTAGGTCATTGATCAGGTTTTCACGTTGACGAATGGTTCGTAGGTGACCCCTGATCTGGTTCTTATGACCTTTTATGGCCTCATCCCTCCGGCTGATGCCGTGCTGGTGCTGCCGGAGGGCCTGGGCGTGGCCTTGTCTTATTTCGTCCAGTTGGTTTTGGGCCGCCTCATGTTTTTTCATTAAGTCAGCCATACCTGCCTGGAGGCTGGCGTGGGCGGCTTCCCTTGATTGGGCGTCTGCCTGGGCCTCCTCCAGCGCCTGGCTCTGATCCACCACCTTTTGGCGTAAGGAACCAAGTTCGTGGTCTTGTGAAGATAAGACCATTTCGGCCTCCTTCAGCACGGACTCCATCTGGGCTCCCCGCTCCTGGTGGTGGGTAAGGTCCCTGTGAGTCTGGGCGTGCTGCCGCTCCCAGGCCTGCAGCGCCCGCTGCGCCTCCTCAAGGTGACTTTCGAGGTCCAGTCGCCTGCGTTTTTCTTCATCATGGCGACGTTCTGTGTCCTGCAGGCGCTGCAGGCGGTCCTGGTGTATGGTTTGGAGAGCCTGCAGCTCCTCCTCCAGCTCTCTGGCATGCTAAGCGCGTGATTCGAGCTGACCCGAGACTTCCTGGTGTCGCCTTTTCCAGGTATCACGGGAGCTCTGGGCGTCGTGAAGGAGCCCCTCCACCTCCTCCCGCTTCTGCGTCTCGGCGTGGTGAAGCAGGAGGTGGTCTGCATGGGCGTCCGTCAATTTCTGCATTTCGCCCGTCACGTGATCCAACTCATGGCTCTTGGCCTTCAGGTCCTCATGGGCGGCGTCCAGGCGTGTGGCGAGGGCGTTGGCCTTTTCGTCTTTTTCGGCCAGGATGCCCCACGCGTCCTCGTCTTTCTACTCCTGCAGCACCCGAGCAAACTCCTCCTAATCTTGGAGCGAAGTCCGGGCCGCCTGAACCTCCTGCTGCAGGGCGAGGTTCTGGGACTCCAGCTGAGCCTTCTGTTCCCGAAGGCTCTCAATCGCCTGCCCGTAGGTGTGCAGGTGCGCCTCCAGCTGGCGCACGCGGGCCTCCAGGCCGCGTGCGGCAGCCGCGTCGCCGCCGCGACCCGCACCCCGGGCCCGAGCCCCCTCTACCCCCCCCCCCGCCCCACACAGCCCCCCCACCACCACCAGCAGGAGGAGGAAGTTCATTTTGATTTTGATGAATAAATGTAAAATTATTTAGGACTAAGAAGATGAATAAGAAATGGTTAATTATGAGGGGGGTGAGGGGGAATTAGAAGGAGAGTGAGTTGATGGGGAAGGAGAAGGGAAAGGAAGAGGGAGGAGGCGGAGACGAAGGGGCGCCACGGATCAAAGATACGGCCTCTGCAGACAGCTAGTCCAATTATACACACCGTATTTTATACATACTGCAAATTATACACACTATTGTATACATACTGCAAATTATACAGTGTATATTTTATACATTATCATCATCATTCGGGCCTCCTTTCCCACCCTCGGGCCGAGTGAGGAGTAGAAACGTCTAGACCAGTGGTTCTTAACCTTTTTCTGAGTCACGAACACCTTCGCGATTCTAGTGAAAGCTATGAACCTAGAAAAATGCACATAAGCACAAACACAGCATTTTGCATGCAATGAATGTACCTGTACTTTATTTTACTGAAAACTGCCTCACGCAGTGTATGACATACACGAAGTATAAAACTGTCTTTACAAAAAACTGTTTTCCATTCTTTCATCGAAAAGCTAATGGCCACTCGATGAAAAAATGAAATACATCCAACTGGTGCAAATTAAACAAAACAAAACATTAATTCTGCCCAAAAGTTTATTTCAGTGACAGGGTTGTTGTTTGGCTTGAATATGAGTTTGTGGAGTGGTCTTTGGCAAGCAAACGCGCATGTCATCGCTAACATCCAGTTGATTTCGACTTTTCGTTTTGATAGAAACAAACGATCAGTTGGTTAAAGCGCTCCACTCTGACCGAAGGGTCGGAGGATCGAATCCACCCAAGAGTCATTGGTAGACATCAGGAAGGGCATCCGGTCATAAAATGTTACACGCTCCAAACCAAAGTCCTCTACCCAGGGGCAACGCCTTAGCCCTTATCCAAAAAAGGGGGACTTGGCGTAAAACTCAAAAAGAAAAAGAAAAAAGAAACGCTGAAAACCCTGACTCACAAAGGTACGTAGCGGCAAAGGGAATCACAGCACCATAGCTCGCCCTGCCACACACACGGACGCTTGTGGCAGTGAACACCAGAATTCTTCAAGACTCCTCGATTTTTTTTTTTTCTTTTTTTTTAATGATGCCAAACGGCATCACAAAATTGTTCTCAACTATTCTGACCTTCACGGACACCCTGAAGCTCATCCATGGACCCCAGGTTAAGAACCCCTGATTTAGACAGTCCACGTTTGTCCTGTCCAGTGGGCCACGCCTCCAGTCACTCATCTTTCAGGCCCTCGGAATCCTGGCTCTGTCAGCACATTATACCTACTACAGCGCGTTTGTTCTAAGCTGACCACCTCTTTCAGCCCAGTCACTCATCATTCAAGCCCCCGGAATCCTGGCTTTATCAACACATTATACCTACTACAGCACACTCATCATTCAAGCCCCCGGAATCCTGGCTCTGTCTACACATTATACCTACTACAGCACACTCATCATTCAAGACCCTGAAATCCTGGCTCTGTCTACACACACTCATCATTCAAGCCCCTGGAATCCTGGCTCTGTCTACACACACTCATCATTCAAGCCCCTGGAATCCTGGCTCTATCTACACATTATACCTACTACAGTACAGCACACTCATCATTCAAGCCCCTGGAATCCTGGCTCTATCTACACATTATACCTACTACAGTACAGCACACTCATCATTCAAGCCCCCGGAATCCTGGCTCTGTCTACACATTATACCTACTACAGCGCATTTGTTCTAAGCTGCCCACCCCTTTCAGCCCAGTCAGTGGCAAGGGAAGGTAGGTCTGAGGCTGACCTGACTGTAGTCCGTTTACTTCAGCTGACAAAGATCCGTCACTTCTGTCAGCCAAGTTGATGCCCAGTGTGTGGGTGGGGTGGAGAGGGTAGTGGGTGGGGTGGACAGGGTAATGGGTGGGGTGGACAGGGTAATGGGTGGGGTGAACAGGGTAATGGGTAGGGTGGACAGAGTAATGGGTGGGGTGGACAGGGTAATGGGTAGGGTGGACAGGGTAATGGGTGGGGTGGACAGGGTAATGGGTGGGGTGGACAGGGTAATGGGTAGGGTGGACAGGGTAATGGGTAGGGTGGACAGGGTAATGGGTAGGGTGGACAGGGTAATGGGTAGGGTGGACAGGGTAATGGGTAGGGTGGACAGGGTAATGGGTGGGGTGGACAGGGTAATGGGTAGGGTGGACAGGGTAATGGGTGGGGTGGACAGGGTAATGGGTGGGGTGGACAGGGTAATGGGTGGGGTGGACAGGGTAATGGGTGGGGTGGACAGGGTAATGGGTAGGGTGGACAGGGTAATGGGTGGGGTGGACAGGGTAATGGGTAGGGTGGACAGGGTAATGGGTAGGGTGGACAGGGTAATGGGTAGGGTGGACAGGGTAATGGGTAGGGTGGACAGGGTAATGGGTAGGGTGGACAGGGTAATGGGTAGGGTGGACAGGGTAATGGGTTGGGTGGACAGGGTAATGGGTAGGGTGGACAGGGTAATGGGTAGGGTGGACAGGGTAATGGGTAGGGTGGACAGGGTAAGAAATAATGCGTATAAGAGACAACAAGGAAGTACACTGGGAAATGTAGGGGAGATGAATAAATGTGAGATGAAGGGAAGAAAGGGAATAATAATAATGCTTGAGAAAGGGAGAGTGACTTAAGGGAGTTGGAAGAAGAAAGGGAGGAGGGTGGAAATGAGAGAGAGGGAGGGAGAGGAATCTGAGAAAGAGTGAAGTGTTTATGGCATGTGGGGAGAGAGAGAGGGAGAAAGAGAGAGAGAAATCTGAGAAAGGCTGAAGTGTTTATGGCATATGGTTTTGTGTGTGTGTGTTTGTGTGTGTGTGTGATCGCCCCATTTTCTTAACAAAACTCTCCTCTCTTTATCTCTCTTTCCTCTATTTAATCTCTCTCTCTCGTTTCTCTCTCCATTTTTATTTGTTCCAATTATTCTCAAAATAAATTCTTTTACCTTCGTCTCATATTTCCCTTTCTTTTCCCTCTTTTCTTATTTTATCACCCTTCTGTTTCCTTCCTTCCATCGCCGGTCATTCCTTCTTTCCTCTTTCCTTCTTCCGTCTTTCCTTCCTCCTTCCTTCCTTCGTCCGTCTTTCTTACTTTCCTTCGTCCGTTTATCCCTTTTTTCTCACTTCCGTCTTTTCTTTCCTTCCTTCCTTTTTTCCATCGTCTTCTTCCTTCAGTCTTTCCCTCTTTTTCTTTCTTCCTTCTTTCCTTCCTTCCGTCTTTCCATTTTCCACGCCATTTCGTTTTCTTCGTCGCCCCATTTCCCTTCTTTTTTCCCTCCTCTTTACTCATCTCTCTCACGCTCTGATTGCTTCACTCTCTCTCTCTCTCTCTCTCTCTCTCTCTCTCTCTCTCTCTCTCTCTCTCTCTCTCTCTCTCTCTCTCTCTCTCATTTTCATCATCATTTATCTTTTCTTCTTTATTTCACAAAAAAAAAAGAATGAAGTAGAGAGGGTAAAGAGTAAATATGAGAAGTACACAGATAATAAAGAAGAGGAGGAAGAAAGAGGAGAGAAATGTAGAAAGATTTATAGGAAGAAGACAAAATAAAGGAAGTGGAAGAAAGAGAGGGAGTTTTGTTGGTAAAAAGAAGAGATAAAAAGAGAGGGAAGTGAAGGAGAGAGTGTGGAAGAAATGGAAGGGAAGGAGGAAAGGAGAAGAGAAGTAAGGAGGGAGTGAAGAGTTAGGGATAAAGACGGAAAGGAGAGACGAGTTAGAAGAGGAGATGAAAGGTAGGAGAAAGAGGAGGAAGAAAAGAGAGGAAAGAAGAAGAAGAGAAAAGGGAGAAAAGAGGAAGAAGGGGAGGAGAGAGGTAGTTATAAAGCCTCTTGAACTTTGGCTCGTTATGTGTCTTGCCTAGGAGGAAGGGAGGAGGAGGAGGGAGGGAGGGAGAGAGAGAGGGAGAGGAAGGAAAGAGGGAGGGAGAGACAAGATAGGGATGAGGGAGAGAGTGTGTGAGAGAATGAATGAATAAAGGAATGAAGAGGAATGTATAGATAACGAGAGAGAGAGAGAAAGATAAAAAATAGATATCACAGGACCAAACTTTTCTCTAATTTTTTCTGTATTCCTCGTGCCATCCCTTCTGCTGCCCTTCATCTGCTTCACCTCTTCTTTACGAGTGTCTTTATTGTCTTCCTTTACTGCTTCCTTCGTCTTATTTCTCTCCTTGTTTTCTTCTTTAATTTGGTTGAGCTGTTTTTATTGTTGGTTGTAACTCTCTCTCTCTCTCTCTCTCTCTCTCTCTCTCTCTCTCTCTCTCTCTCTCTCTCTCTCACTTTTTCCGTCGCTTCCAGCCCAGTGCCTTTCACACCTCCATTTTCCATAACTCTTCCTTACCTCCTCCTCCTCTTCCTTTCTTCCCCCCTCCTTCCTCTTCTTCCTGTCATCCTTCAGCCTTTATCTTATTCTTTCTCACCTTTTTCTTTTTTCTGCTTTTACTTCCTCCATATATCATTGTACCTCTCTCTCTCTCTCTCTCTCTCTCGTTATCCATCTATATCTACATCTCTCTTTTTTCCTCACCTCTTCCCTCCCTCTTTTCTCTTTTTGTCCCTACTGCTCTTTCCTCCCTCCCTCCCTTCCTCCCTGGAGAGAAAGCACCTACCAATGCCTCCTCCTCTCCCTGTGTTCACCCTTTGACAATCTCCCTCCCTTGTCACCTTGTCATTCACAGGTGGAGGGAGGGAAAGGAAGAGGGAGGGAGGAAGGGTGGGTGGAAAGATAGAAGGGAATGTGGGTGGGAGAGAGGAAGAAAGAAAGGAAGGAAGGAGAGAAGGGAGGGAAAAAGGGTGGATAGGTGAAGGGATGAGGGAGGAAAATAGGATCTGATAGTTGAGGAGGTAAGGGAGGGAGAATGGTTGTATGAGTTAGTGAGAGAAGGCTGGCTGGCTAGATAGATAGATAGGTAGATTGATAGATAGTTGGTTGGATGGAAGGGTGGATTTCTTTAAAAAAAAAAATACAGTGAGAAGGAGGGAGGGAGGTAGGATGGACGACACATGGATGGCGGAGGGATTTGCGGGAGAAGGAAGAAGGATGGAAAGTACAGTGAGGAGAAGAAATTGGTGGATGAAGGAAGAATGGTATATATAGTAGAACATGGAAGAGGAAGAGAGAGGGAAAAAGAATTGTAATAGGGAATAAGTAATGTAAGGAAGAAGTAAAGAGTGTGTTGCTAAAAGTCTTGACATTCCTGAAGTTGTCCAGTGTTAGTTATAGCAGTTTAACATCACTTTTTGAACTGAATAAAGTCAATCAGAGGCGATCAAAATTCTCCATAGCCATCATTAAAGCCGACTACAGTTTTAGAATTGTCAGAATGTTTGAGAAATAATCATAGCTTTGAAGGAGTGAAGAAAAACGTTGGGCAGCCGATGACGTCAGAGGTAAACAAACCTCGCCATTGGTCGAGTGGAGTGTTAGCCTCAGCTCTCGATTCTGATTGGTCCATTTGAGTTGTGATGGATGTTACCGGATGTTGCAACAGTGGAGAGGCTTTACTTGATTGCTGCAGCCAAGTTTGTGCATTTGTCAATTGATTTCCTGCCTCTTTGGTCAGTCCGGCTTAGTTGGTCTGTGTGTAGGGGCTTGTCCATTGGCTATTTCCTTTATTTATTTATTTTGCCAGTTTTCAATTAGTTTTTTTTTTTTTTTTTAATTATAGTTTGGATTCGTCAGTTGATTTCTTGCTCCCTTGATTAATACTTCGAGATTATTATTATTATTATTATTATTATTATTATTATTATTACTGGTTCAGCTTCGTTTAACAATTTTGCCACCTGATTTATTGCTTTCTTGATCAATTAAATTCTGTTAGTATTTTTTTTGTTTTTTTTTTGGCTAGTTATGTTCAGTAGGTTGCATTTATTATTATTATTATTATTACTATTATTATTATGAACAGAGGAAGCTTAGTTACTGGTACCATATTTTCATTTATTGGCTTCACATTTAATTGGTTTGGCTATATTAACAGTTGGCTATTTATTAAGTTGAAATATTTGCTTCTTTGGTTAGTTATATTTGATTTGTTTTGTTTAGTTATTCATGGGTATTGTAACTATTTTTGTGTGAAATACCTGCGTCGGCGAGAGAAAGCTTTACGGTACAGCCTCCATCGGTGCGTCTGCCGGGTATCAACGCACCATCTTACGTCGCCAAGGAGTGTCCGGTGCGCGGGAAGAAAGGGTTAAAAGACGCTGTGAACTTCTTGACCTCCGTGTGTGTGTGTGTGTGTGTGTGTGTGTGTGTGTGAGAGAGAGAGAGAGAGAGCAGCTGTGTTAAAAGTTTGAGGCTGGTATAAATAGATGCTTTAATTGTCACCTAGCAACGGGTGGGGACGAGAGAGAGAGACAGAGACAGACAAAGAGGTGGGGGGATGAAGGAAATGAATGAGGTGAAAATAGAGAGAGAGAGTAGGGAATTATAAACGAAGAAAAAGGTGATAGAAAAGAGGAGTATGAAGAATGATAGAAAGTGAAAGAAAGAGTGAAGGGATGAAAGAGAGAGAGAATTGAATGAATGAAAGAAGAGTATAAAAGAAGAATTACAGCCTTAACACCCATGCCTGTCCATCCCTACTCATTAACGACCCCCCTCCCATACCACGCCACCCTCCCTTATATACTCTCATTTTTCTTTCTCTTCCTTGGACGGATCGCCATTTTGGGCTGTTAACATCCGTAGAGTTTATTGAGGGCAAAAAAATTTCTCTCTCTCTCTCTCTCTCTCTCTCTCTCTCTCTCTCTCTCTCTCTCTCTCTCTCTCTCTAACACACACACAATATATATATACTTAGGTCTGCTTTTATATACCCAGCGATTTACTGTGGTGGGATTTAGGAGAATTACAAGTATCTTTTTATCATTGTGTGTGTGTTGGAGAGAGGGTAGCCTGATTGCGCGGGACAGGGTGACGTGGAGGTGACTTGTTTGTGGCCACCCCTTCAGTCATTAAGGTGTCTGGGATTAGATAGACATACGAGGGCAAAGATAGATACAAATAGATGTAGATAGATGGTTAGATATAGTTAGATAGATAGGAGTAGACAGGCAGATAAATGGAGATAGATAGATAGATAAATAGATGTTCATCAAGTTAATATCCACTTATATCTTAATCACGTTTCCTGTAGTTAAAATAAAAATAATAAAACTAAAATTAACATTGCTATCAACAACCCCCTTCATGACCGAGACTGCTCTAGAGGTGTGGCGAAAGGGGAAAAAGTAGACTAAATCGCTAAAGGAAAATCGTTTGCATAGACTAAATCGCCCAAAGAAAATCGTTTTTGTAGACTCAGTCGCTAAAGGAAAATCGTTTGTGTACACTAAGTCGCCAAAGGAAAATTGTGTACACTAAATCGCTAAAGGAAAATCGTTTGTGTGGACTAAATCGCCAAAGGAAAATCGTTTATGTAGCCTAAATCGCCAAAGGAAAATCGTTTGTGTAGACCAAATCGCCAAAGGAAAATCATTTGTGTATCCCTCTGAGCAGACGATTTTATTCAGCTGAGTCATGGAGCCGCGAAAGAGGAAAAAGTAGACTAAATCGCTAAAGGAAAATCGTTTGTGTATTCCTCTGACGCAAGGGGATTGATGCCGAGTGCGTGTCTGGACTAGTAACCAAGGAGATTTATTTAACCCGGGATTGACGTATGTATCGTGTATGTAATCCCTCTAGCCGCTTATGACGACAGCTAAATCTCTCTCTCTTTCTCTCTCTCTCAGTATTTATCATTGCCCCTTTGTCTGCCTATGTCTTTATCTATCTGTGGTCTATTTATCTATCTCTGTCTGGATCTATCTTTATCATTGCAAAAGAATAATGAAAGATATAAGATAGAACGAAGTAGAAAAACAGAATATGAAATGGAAATAGACGAAAAGGGATGGAATGAAAAATTATGAAAGGAGGAAGTGAAAAAGACAAACGAAATCTTAAAGAACAGGACGAAGAAAAGTGAAAATCGGGATGTTTGATGTAGATGAGATAAAAAGATAAGGAAGTATGATAAGAAGGTGTTACAATAGAAGAGAGATAGGCGTGGAAAGATTTGTGTAGAGATATGGAAGAAGAGGAGGAGGAGGAGGAAGATGAATAAAAATGGGAGGAGGGGGAAGAGGAAGAAGAAAAGAAGTCAAATAGGAGGAAGAAGAAGAGAAAGAAAAAGGAGGAGAATAAGAAAAGGAAAGAAGAAAAGAAAATGAAAAGAAGAGGAGGAGGAAATGAATAAGAATGGGAGGAGGAGGAAGAAGAAGAAAGGGAGAGGAAGAAGGGGAAGAAAAAGGAGGAGGAGGAGAGGAAGAAGAAAGGGAGAGGAAGAAGGGGAAGAAAAAGAAGGAGGAGGAGAGGAAGAAGAAAGAGAAGAAAAGGAAAAGAAATTAGGAGGAACTAAGAGATGAGGAAATGAAAGGTAGGAAAAGGGAAGGCAGGAAAAGAGGGCAAGGAGAGGAAAAAGAGGGAGTGTGGAGAGGGAAGAGAGGAGAGGGGAGGGGAGGGAGAGGTTAGGACGAGGGGAATAGAGTGAGGGTTCGTGGAGGAGAGGGGAGGTATGAAGTGGAGGGGAAGAGGGAATGGAGGGGAGGGGAGGGGAAGAAGGTAGGTAGGTAAGAGCCAAGAGCACCGACAGACAGACGGACGAACACTTCCCTGCAGGAACTTCAGTCGCGCACAGACCATCTAAGGGGAAGGTTGTGTGTCCCTGCGCTCCCGACGTGTCTCTGTGAACGGAACAAAATGTGAGAATTAACCACCGATTGACACATTTCCAAAAACGCGCGCGACGGAGGCTTCAAGGATGGCATATTCTGAGTGCTGTGTGACCATTTCAAAAAGCCAAAGGACCGTTTACCCTCCAAAAAGGCCATTCGCAGTGGATTTGCAAAACTGAAGACCCGTGTTTTGAATTTTACCGTTTTTGTTTTTCTCCGCTTTGCCTCCTACCCCCAGCCCATGTCAAAAGTCCACCCTGGCGCCTATTCGGATTAAGTTTGTGTCTCCGCCGAGCCCTAAAGTCGCCAAAGGTAAGTTGGATAACGGCTTGGCAAAGTTTTGGGGGCAAGAATGGATTTTGCATTAGCCGTACCCCCCCTCCTCCACGGCCTGATATAACGTGCACCTAACCTGTCTCTCCTTTGGCCTATGTATGTGTGTTCATGGTTTTGTGTGTGTATTTTCATGGTTTTGTGTGTGTGTGTGTATTTTCATGGTTTTGTGTGTGTGTGTGTATTTTCATGGTTTTGTGTGTGTGTGTATTTTCATGGTTTTGTGTGTGTGTGTATTTTCATGGTTTTGTGTGTGTGTACTTTCATGGTTTTGTGTGTGTGTGTACTTTCATGGTTTTGTGTGTGTGTACTTTCATGGTTTTGTGTGTGTGTACTTTCATGGTTTTGTGTCTTTTCATGGTTTGTGTGTGTGTTTGTGTTTTCATGTTTGTGTTTTTTCCGTGTTTTTCTCGTTATTCTCGAGTACACATGCTGGTAGTCGTGTGTGTTGGTGTTTTAATCATCTTTAATTATCGTGAGCTTAACTTCAGCACTCTCGGTGTTTTATTTATTTATTTATTGCTGTTCAGGGATTATATTGTAGCCTTAAGATCTTTATTATTTTTATTATTAACGGTAAATAAAGTGAACTGCTACACAACGTTGATTTAGTGCAGGTATTTATGTCTGTTTTATCGGTTTGTGTTTACTGTTTATTTTCTTGTGGCTAATCCTGTTATTTTTTCTACAGTTATTGGTATTATTGTAGTTATTGTTATTGTTATTATCTGTTTGCTCCTAACCTTCCCTTTATCGAGATGTGTGTTTGCAGGAGTTGGGTTTGTGTTTTTTTCCTTGTTCTTTTGTATGTTGTACTTTGTGTGTGAAAGAGAGACGGAGAGACAATGTGTGTGTGTGTGTGTGTGAAAGAGATAAGGTGTGTGTGTGAGAGAGCGACAGAGATAATGTGTGTGTGTGTGTGTGTGTGTGTGTGTATGAAAGAGATAGGGTGTGTGTGTGTATGAAAGAGATAGGGTGTGTGTGTGTGTGAGAGAGAGAGAGAGAGAATGTTTTGTAATTTATTTGTGGGAAAGTATGAAAAAATTACTACACTACTGATGGATCCAGTTTAGATGTTCCTTTGTACTATTTTTATATCGCTTATTGTCTAAACTACCCTCCATTTTGTGCGTGTGTGTGTGTGTGTGTGTGTGTGAGAGAGAGAGAGAGAGAGAGAGAGAGAGTTAATTTGGTAAAAAAAAAAAAAAAAAAAAAAAAAACGGTACCAGTATTTTTGATTGATGTTCAAATTTGGTCAAAGTCCTTTAATTTATAGAGCGAATGTCCCTTTGTATGGTGTGTGTGTGTGTGTGTGTGTGTGTGTGTGTGTACAAATTAAGCTTTAAAATGTAGGTTCCTTTGCTGTGTTTATCGAATTTCCCTTTAGTAATGAAAGAGAGAGAGAGAGAGAGATAGGGAGAAAGGGGGGAAGAGAAATTAGGAACAGAGGGGAGGGGAAGGAAATAGGAAGTGAAAAAGAGGGGGGAGAGGAGGGAAGGGCGATAGATGGATACCTAGATAGATAGAAAGAGAGAGAGCTATTTCATCGATATATCATGTAATCTAATTCCGGTTGTCCTTTATAGTATTATTTATAGGCTAACTTACCTTTGTTCACCTGACTTGTACCAAAATTGGGTTAGTCTACCCGACCTGAAGTTAGACGGAAGTTAAAATGCGTACAGCAAGTCCATATCATCATTCATCCTGGTATCCTTCTCCTCCTTGTCCCTCCTCCTCCTCCTCCTCCTCCTCATCATCATCATCATCATCATCATCATCATCATCATCATCAGTCCATTCACCATCATCATCATCCATCCAGCCTCCTCCATCTTATCATCATCCATCCATTCATCCATCCTTCTCATTCGTCCACCTCCTCCTCCTCCTTATCATCATCACTCCAACTACCTGTTCTTCCCCTCCTCCTCGTTATCATCATCATCATCAGTCCGTCCATCCTCCTTCTCCTTATCATCATCCATCCTTTTTTTCCTCCGTCCTCCTCCTCCTCCTTCTCCTCCTCCTCCTCGTCATCATCATCATCATCATCATCATTAGCTACTCATTGTTCTTCGAAAAGTATAAAGTGAAAGTTATTGTTCTAAAAAGGATTAAGTGATAGGAAAGTTGTTCTGTTTGTTATGCCTTGTTCTTCATGCATATGTAAGTCACGATTATTTATTTATTTATTGTTCTATGTTCTTCAGAAGTATTAGATGAAAGTTATTGTTACGTATTCAAAAACCTATTAAACGATAGGGAAGTTATTGTTATACCTTGTTCTTCATCTGTCACGAAAAGAAAGTTATTATTTTGTGAATAACGTCCAGAGTTTCCGTGTAAAATATATCTATCAACTTATCTATCTACATCTGTCTGTCTATCTATCTATTTCTTTATCTGTAAAACGTTAGGCTATATATAATCTTCATATTCCTTTCACCATTTTATATTCACGTTTTCTGTGTCTGTCTCACGACAACAGATCCAGTATAAACTTGCAACTATTGTTTTTGAAAGTTTAATTTTGGAAAACGGAAATTGGAAAAACAAGTGCCGTTAGATGGAAGAAGAAGAAAAAAAGATAGGAAGGGATATGGATTTTTGGTATTTTTTGTCTGGGGTTAAAATTAAGTATTGTTCCCGTAATGTGCTATTGTTTATGCATTAGTGTTAGGTTAGCAGGGGCGATAGGTCTCTCTCTCTCTCTCTCTCTCTCTCTCTCTCTCTCTCTCTAAAATTGCCACCTCTCCGTCTTTTAGGTTTTGCTGAGTTGTAACCAATATTAACACTGGAATATAATGCTAGCCACGAAGAAGTGCAGTGGAAAGGAGGTAGAGCCGTGGTAGTGATTGTGGAGGTAGTCGTGTGGTTGTGATAGTGGTGATGGTGGTGGTAGTAGTTTTGATGATGGTGGTTGTTGTAGGGGTGGGTTTTCCTTCCGTGTCAGGTAGTTGTGGTTGGGTGGGTGGTTTTTGGTAGTAGCGGTGGTTGTAATTTTGGCAGTTGTGATGGTGGTGGTAGTTGTGGTAGGGAAGGGTGGCCATCAATGTAAAATATGCCTTACTTTGCGTGCTGGTTCCTCCCTTGTCACCCCCACCCCCCCTTTCTTCCTCCTCCCTCCTCCTCCTTCCTACCACCCTCTTTTTCTTCCTCCCACTTTGGTCCTCCTCCTCCCCCGGTCATGCTCTTCCCTCCCTCTTTACGGTCCCCTTCCGTCTTCCTCCCCTCCTTTCCCCTTCCTCCCTTCTCCCTTCCTTCATCTTAGCTATTTCTCCCTCTTACATCTCCCTTCCTCCTTCCTCTCTTGTTCCTTGCTCCCTTTTCCTAGCTTCTCCCTTCCTCCTTACTTTTCCTTCCCTTCCTCTTTCTTTTTCCTTTTCTCCATCTTGTGTACTTTTTCCATCCTCTTCTTCCTTCACTTCTTTCCCTTCCACTTCCATGTTTTCTTTCTTCCTTTCCTTCGCTTTCTTATTTCCTTCACACACTCATTAACTACTTGCATTTCCTCTCTGCTTCATGCTTTCCCCTTTCTCTGATTTTCATTCTTCCAGCTCTCTCTCTCTCTCTCTCTCTCTCTCTCTCTCTCTCTCTCTCTCTCTCTCTCTCTCTCTCTCTCACACACACACACACACACACACACACACACACACACACACCTTTTTCTCCGCTCCCTCTTTCGTACCCTCCCTCTCATTCATGCCTAGCCTATCCTCCTCCTTCTCCCATCATTCTTACCCTCCCTCTCCCTCTCTCTCCTCCCCTCCCTCTCTCTCCACCTCCTTCATGCCCACTCATTCCAACCTCCCACACAATACCGGTACCCACCCCCCCTCTCTCTCTTTCTCCCCTTCATTCTTACCCCCTCCTCCCTGTTTCATCTTCCCCATCATCCTTTCTTCCTCCTTCCTTCTCTCGTTCTGCTCGCTCTCATTCTTTCCCCTCCCTCTTCCTTCCCTTCCTCTCCATCTTCCTCTTTCCTAGCAGATTCCAGCCCTCTTCCTCATCCTTTCTCCACCCTCCTCTTCCCTTTCCTCTCTCTCTTCACCTTTATTCCTGAAGCGTGTTCCCCCCCCCCCCCATCTCAGTCACTTCCTCATTCTTTCCATCCGTCTTCCACATTCATTTTCCTCCCTCCTCCTTTCTTACATCCTCCCTTTTTCTCTTCATCCTCATCTATGCAGCCTCTTTTTCTTTCTCCTCATTCATGCTTCCCTCATCTTCCCCTGCTCTCCTCCCCTTCTCCCTCTCTCCTTCCCTTTCTATACTCGTACACCGTCATTTATGCATCCTCTCCTCTCTTTCATTCGTGTTTCTCATATTCTTTTCCTTTCCCTCCATTCTTCCTCCCCACCCCTTCTCCCTTTTTGCCCCTTCCTCTTTCCCTTTCCCTCCCTTCTCCCTGTCCCTCTCCATTCTCTCTTTCCTCTCCCTCTCGATCTCATTCCATTCTCATTTTTCCTCTCCTCCTTCACTACCTCCAGTTCCTCTCCTATGCTCTTTTTCCCCCTCAACTCCCTCTCTTCCCCTTCTTCCTTCCTATCTTCCTTTCCCTCCCTTCTCTATTCCCACTCCCCTCTCCCTTACCCCTCACTCTCCTCCCTCTCTTCCCATTCTCCCTTCTTCCTCTCCCTCCCTTCTCTTTTCCCACTCCCCTCTCCCTTACTCCTCACCCTCCTCCCTCTCACCCCCCACTCCCTCCCTGCTCATCGTGGCTACATTATGCAGATGTGTACTGGAGTTGGTTAGTACTTATATATAATGTTTGTGCTGCTTCCCAAATGCACTGTTTACCCCGACACACTTCTATATTAAGCATTTACACCATCTTGTTTATGACCACTGGCGCAGATGTTGGCCAGATTTCATTTACCTTTTTCTTATTTTTATTTTTTGGTGGGACCGGAATTTTGGCCTGTTTTTATAAAGATGTATGTTTTTTTTTTTTTTTTTTTAATGAATGGTTTTGGTTGTGTGGAATTTTGGTGCTTGTTTCGATGGCTGGGATATGGTTATTGTTTATTATGACTCATGTATTTATTTTGATTTTTAAGTTTTGTTTGAAGGGAGAGTTAGTATCGATTGACCTCTTATCTGTGTTTTTGGTTGAAAGGAGAGTTAGTATCAGTCCTTATTAGTGGTGTTAATTGATGGAGAGTTAGTGCATGGCTTCTTATCTGGTTAAAGGAGAGTTAGTAACAATTGATCTCTTATTTGTGTTATTGGTTGAAAGGAGAGTCAGTATCCGTTCTTATCAGTGGTGTTAATTGAAGGAGAGTTAGTGCGTGGCTTCTTATCTCTGTTCTTACCTGTGTTCTTCGTTAAAGGGGGAGTTAGGTCCGGTACTGTTGTTTACTCTCCAGTGTGTGGGTGGCTGTGTTGACTTTTTTGTTTTTACTAGCTTGTGTTCATTTACAGTAACATTATTATTATTATTATTATTATTATTATTATTATGTATGCTTTGATTTCTCACTTCTCTTCTATGTTACCTCTCTTCTGTCCTTCTTTTCCCTCTTTCTCATTCTTCCTGTCATCCCTCCATTGTCTTCCTCATCTCTTCCACTTCCTTTCCCTCTCCTTTCTTACATTATCATCTCCCCGTCTCCCCAGTTTCTTCTACTCCCCATCTTTCTCCCTCAGGATCATCGCTTTTCCTTCCTCCCCTCCCATCTCCTTCCTTTTCTCTTCCCAAATTCTCCTTCCCCTTCCGCCTCCCTCCTCCCCTCCCCCTTCCCCTTCTCCCCCTCCCCCTCCCCTTATGTCGTGTCTCGTCGCGTTTTTTGTCTGTACTTCTCATTATCCTGTTTTCCTCCCCCCCATCTCTCTCTCTCTCTCTCTCTCTCTCTCTCTCTCTCTCTCTCTCTCTCTCTCTCATTTATCTACCTGTGTGTGTGTGTGTAGAACCAAACATAAGAAACAAAATACAAACATGTACTCTTATTATGTCCTGTGTTTACCCTTCACTAATGTCACCCTAGTATTAATATATTCATGTATGTAAATCCACTGTGTGCGTATAGGTTTCGTGTGTACGTTTTTTCTGAACTGTAGGTAGCATAAGTGTGTGTTTGTGTGTGTGTGTTTGAGAGAGGCAGGCGTGGTGTGCGTGCTTGTGTGTGTGGGAGAAAGAGGCAGGCGTGGTGTGTGTGTGTGTGTGTGTGTGTGTGTGTGTGTGTGTGTGTGTGTAAGAGAGTTTGTGGGTAAAAATGTATTGTTTTTGTTGTTGATGGTGACGTACGCACACCATTGTTTCTTCAGCTTATCTTTATCTCCAACTCCCTACCTCGTCCTCGGCCTCCTCCTCCCCCTCCCTTTCTTTCAACCTCTTTTTCATCCCCTCTCAGTCCCACCCCCCGTCTCTCTCTCTCTCTCTCTCTCTCTCTCTCTCTCTCTCTCAGAATTGGGTAGTTGCTCATCTGCTAATTCGCATTCCTTTCGCTATTATCAGATTTTCTCCTCCCCTCTTCCATTATATATCTTTTCCCCCATTTTCTCTCACATCTTTCTCCCCATCCCTCTTTCATCCCCCTTTCTTTCTTCTCCCCTTTTTATCTCCCTTCCTTCCCATCACTGTTCCATTTCCTGCTACCTAAATTTCTTCCTCTTTTTCACTCCATTTCCTTCTCATTTCCCTCTTCTCCTTTACTCCCCTTCCTCCTTTTTTTATTTTTTCCATTTACCAGCCCTTTCTTTTTCTGTCTCACACTCTCTCTCTCTCTCTCTCTCTCTCTCTCTCTCTCTCTCTCTCTCTCTCTCTTTCAATTAACTCCGTTCGCTTTCTAAGATCTTTAAAACCCCTCCAGTCCGATCAACCCTTGCAAATCACAATAGAATTGATGAAGAATGGTAAAAATATAATGTAAGGACAACCATCCGGTAGAAATAGGCCTAGATGTCTTATCTCAACCTTGAACTTTGACCTAATGACTTTACGACAGGAACTTTACCTAGAGTCAGTGGGTACCAACCTATTGTACAGAAGATTAAGTTCGTCGATCAAGGCTTTTTCATAGTTAGTAGAACAGACAGACAGACACATAAACTATCACGTGTATAGAGGCGACTTAAGTAATTACCTGCTCGTTATGTTGGTGGTAAAAAGGTGTTTATTGTGATGCACGGGTTAGTGTTTAACCTTTATCTTTACGATATATATATATATATATATATATATATATATATATATATATATATACACACACACACACACACACACACACACACACACACACACATACACGAGGTGCTACGCAAAAGTTCCAGTAATTTGAATATTGTTGGAAAAAAAGTAGCCTAACCTCCCAGTTCTCACAGTTGCCTTGGAAGTAGTCTCCTTGGGCATGTATACAGTGGTCCCATCGTTTTTTCCACGAGTCAGTGCATCCCTGGAAGGCTTCAGGCGTGATGGTCTTGAGCACCTCCTGCGATTCTGTCTGGATCTCCTCAATCGAGTCAAATCGATGTCCTTTCAGTCGAAATTTCAGCTTGGGAAACAGGAAAAAGTCACAGGTGCCAATGTCAGGCAATTAGGGTGGGTGGGGAATGACTACCGTGTTAGTGGAAGCCAGGAACTGCTGGACAACAATTGATGTGTGGGCGGGGGCGTTGTCATAATGCAGGGCCCAATCCTTGTTTTTCCACTGTTCTGGACGTTTGCGGTGGATGTTCTCCCTCAGACGCAGCAAAACTTCACAGTAAAACTTTCCTCTGACAGATTGACCGGGTGGGACGAAATCGTTGTGAACAATCCTTGGATGTTTAAGAAAACGATCAACATCGACTTGACATTGCTGCGCCATTGGTCCGCCATTGCAAAACCGCCAAACCACTTACACTCCACGTTACAGTAGTTAGCGCAGCTCAACAACGCATCCACTCACAGACACGGCCGGGGCCACACTGACGCACAAGGGGTGCTGCTGACTACTCCTAGGGGCAAAAGGCAAAACTACAAACAGTTGGCTCCCCTTGTCGAAATTACATTAACTGCATCTTTAGCAGTCCAGTGATAAGAAATTTATTTCGTTCTTTCATTCTTGTGTGGCTAAGCCTTTTTGTTTTGTGGTTTTTGTTTGATCGAGCCTTTAACTCTCATATTAGAAAGTAAATACTGTACTTAGTATGGTACCGTACATTTTAGGTAATAGGACAACTATCATTTTAGAAGCAGTATTGATATGCCTGGATCATGCGTACAGTAGAGCAGGGCTATTCAACTGGTGCCCCGTGGGCCAAACCTGCCCTTTAGTAATTTTTGTTTTGCCGTTTGACTGACCCAGAACAAAAAAGAATACATAAACAAGCATAAAACAGAAAGTTTTGCATTTTTCTTTTTATTTGTGTATTTAGCAGAGTAGATAATTACAAATAATATATGAATTTCTCATTTCTTTGTGTTCAAGTGTTTAGAGGGAAAAAAATAACAGGTAAAGTACTGTACAGTAATATGTGGCCCTTTTGTTAGTCCGAGTTTCATAATGCGACCGTACTTCTAGAGTAGGAGAATAGTCCTGCAGTAGAGTAAGGATTTTTATTAGCTCCTAAATATACTGAACTTATTTTCTTTTGAAATCTGTTAGACTGCAGTACTGTATTTCTGCCTCTCTTCATTGGGATGTCACGAACAGTACCATATTAAAATATTTTTGTTTCTGTTTGAGAATCATTTACAGCATACAGTGTAAGGTACCATATCAAAATGTTTCTTCCCTTGCTAGAAAACCACATACAGTAGTACATATTTGTATGCTTGTTGGGAAGTCATTTATGTTTTTGCATTTGTTTGGACATGAAGTACATTACAGTATATACAAGTAATATGGTATTAAAATATTTCTTCTCATGTCAGGGACTCATGTATATTCTTTATTTTTTTATTTTTTCCCAGGCACAGCAAAGAGCAGAGCAGATGTCAGCATCAAGTGGTCAGGAGCTTCACATTGTTGGGTGGTATCACTCTCATCCGCACATAACTGTTTGGCCCTCGGATATTGGTACAGTAGTGGTGTATTTGTTCTGATGTGACAGAAATCCCAAACCCCTCACTCAAGTCAGTTGATGGCCAAGAATAATCAGATCGGATGTTCAACTTAACTAGTAACCAAGGAGAGGCATTCTTACCTCATAAATAGGGCACATGGAATTTCATTCAGTCATGAGTTACTGTGCAAATTGTAGGATTTAGCTCAGTTCTGTCAGATGAGACCAAACACTATAGTTGCATCCATTAATAATGTCTTGGATCCAGTGAAATAATTAATATGGACCACATTTAGTTGGAGTGCTATAACTCACTGTACTACCAAGCCTAAAAAGTGTAAGAGGGCAGTGGGGTTAATGCCCTACCTTAGTATACAGCACAAAGACCCACCCATGATCTCCCTGTGTGCATCAGGAAAGTGTACCATGAAGGGAAGGCATTCAGATGTGACAGGGGAAAGATCATTCAGTAGAATATAGTTGTTCAGTGGAAACTGGAAGAAAATACGTAAATTTTACTTATGCTGAGTTAATGTTATTGTTGCTGAATAAAATTGCCTAATAAAGCTGGAATAATATACAGTACTAAAGCCTTGCTGATCCTGAGATAGTTATGTTTTTGTTGCTGAATAAAGTTGTCTAACGAAAACTGGAATGATATACCTGTTCTAGAGTTTTCCTGATGATTAATGAGTTAAATTTTATTTCAGACCTTCAGACTCAAGCAGGGTACCAGCAGATGGACAGTCGCTTTATTGGCCTGATATTCTCTGTGTACAATGAGGATAAAAAGACCAAGGTTTGTTATTATAGCCCACTAACTAAAGATCCCTAGCACCTTTCAGCTCAGTTGACAATCAGGTGTACAGTACTCGGATTGAGGGGTTGTTATTGCAAGTAACCAGGAGACCCCCATCTTCGTACATCATAACTATGGCTCACTGAATTTCACATCACTTCGTATTCAAGTTGTGGGAGCGGTTCTGTTCTGCCAGGTGAAGACAAACTAACTTTAGTGGTGGCAGTCCACTGTAAGGCCTAATTATGTTGCCTCTGACATTCGTAATTGCTGTTAATACCACAGTAAACTGGAGAGGAATTGCCCATCACAGTTTCATTGTTACCTGGTGCCAGTTCCCCCAATTTATAGGCCAGAGTATATGAGAAATACTGTGAGAGTTTGGAACACAGAAAACAGTACTGTAACTACCAATCCCATATCCACTCCCTTCAGGATGTTGGGACTCTTCTAGGAGCTGCCTAGCATGGGCCAACCAGCCTACTGCAGTTAACCTCTCTTCATATGTTATGTTCTTATGACTTGCTTACTCCATTGATGACATTACAAGTATATTATTAGTTTATTCTTGTTACCTTCTAAAAATTTTTACCAGTGTTCAGTTTAGAGAGCTCATGTTGTGGAGGAGATAATGGAAGCTGTATGAAGCCTTCAGTTCATAATGCCTCTCACAAGCCCAGTAAAGATGCCTGATGGTAGCAAGAATAAATATATAAATTGATGTCATTGTCAGGAATAACAACACTTAATTCTACTGCATAGGGAACACTGTGTACAGACATTCCACTCGAGAATAGTGTTTTGTTCAGACCCCATGTACTGTATTGTAATTTCAGGTTGGAACTCATCAAGTAACATGTTTCCAAGCAACAAACCAAAGTCCAGAAGGTGAATCTCCCCAGCTTGTACGCCTACCTGTTCCCCTGGAGATCTTGTCAACACCGTCTATTGCAATTAACAATCAGCAGGTTTGTTTATTGTTTTAGCGTTTGATTATTGTTGTCAGTAGTGTAGGTAGTAACCTGCACTAGACTGTAGTATACTCCAGGTTATCCATTATGCAGTATGTTTTAAGACATTTTCACCTGTGCAGTGTTGTTAACCTAAACTACCTTGAGTTGTGTTGTTGTTTAGTCACCATTAGTTTTTGTTTTGTTTCCCTTGTGCATTGCCATACCATATGTACCAGAGAGACAGTGTTGTGGTGGAGCTACATGTTTATACAAATGTCTCATATCTCCCTCCCTGTCCCCAGAAAGGAGGTTGGTGGGCTGCAGAAGAGGAGCAGCTTCACTCTGCAGTCCACTGAGTTCACATTCAGATGAACGTGGGGCTACAACTACTATTATTGTTATATACATTGAGTGACTCTGGGTGGATTATTCCTTTCAGGCATTTTACAAAATATTAGGACAGAGGCAGTAGTTTATATATCATACTATACTTATGTATCATCTCATTCTTTTATCACGACTTGTTTTTCAGGCACTAGAGAATTTGTGCAGCACCCTGTATGATGAAGAGTGAGGTGCTTCAAGTGTCTCGGGAGCGATCATCTCAGTATCCCCTTGCTCACTTACACAATGCAGCAGGTGAGTGTGCATATACTGTAAATGGAGAGAGTGAATCGAAGAGTACATGAGATGATGTGGTCAAATGGAAAGAATGAATATACAGTAGATACCGGTAGTTCTGTTGTTGTTGCAACATTAAGCTCATCTGAATGTTAACCAGTGGACAGCAGGAAGTCAGCCACTTCATCTTCATTGTCCCAGGTCTTTTGATGAGGTTATGTTAAAGGATTGTCTATGTTCATGCATTGTAAATTTGTTACTGTCTTCAATGAGCAGTTTTACTTGAGAGACATTGGGATTGAAATCTTTATCATACCCATAAGAGATAAAGAGATTTGCTGGTTGTTGTAGTGGTTCTTTCAAAGGTGGCAACTACTTTGTCACTGTTTGGAAAACTGACAGAGTATAACGAATGAATGAAGGCGAGAGGTGTGGTGGACCAAGGAGAATGAATGGATATGGTCAGTGATTGTATAAGAGAGCAAAGTATGAGTTGAAGAGGCTAGGAACCTGGCTAGGAACTGAGGTGCATGGCTGAATAATGTACTGAGGAACATACAAGGGTTCGACACCCTGTTTGGCTTTTGGCAGGTGGGATGAGAGGCACATTTGGAAATTTGTGTTGGAGTAGTTGAGTGAGATTGTATATGTTGTTGAGCAAACCTCATTAAGGTCCAAAAATGCTAATACATGAAAGGAAATACAACTCCACTTTATTAAATGTCAGCCTAAGGGTGGTGGACCAGATAATTATGCAGATTCTAGTGGTGATATCTTGTAGTGAATGCTACTGTTTTGAAAGCTAGTGAATTAATGGCCAAAATTTCTCTGCTTTTAGTAATGGTGCGAAGTGTGTGTGGTCTGAGTAGCTTGGTGTCAGGGCCTCTGGTGGCGATGATGGAGGAGCGACTGGGGCACCTCCACACCACCGCACGCCATCTCAAGCAAGAGGCCGAATACCTCAGAGGTCTACTTAAAGAAAAAAACATTAAAGTGCCAAAAGCATGATTAACCTTTTTAATACAGTGATATATTTTGTATTTTCTTATTGTAGTCTGCAGATGACTATCCTTCTTAGGAAGGACCTAAACTAATGAATGGGTTAATGAAGGCTATATCCAAACCCTTTAGTTTGAAAAGTGACTCAGGCTGAACAAAGTCTCTGAAAGTTGCAAGAATATAAGAAGTGAAGTGTATGATTCCTTTTAATGATTTTATATTTCCTCTTATCCCCTTCAGCCTAGTTATGTACCCTCGATAAAAAAAGTATCAGCACCCTTAGTTTAAGATGTGAAATACTTCGTCTCGGGTTCAAATGGTAGTGTTGGCATGCCTGTTTAATTCACAAAAATGGTTGATTTACCATATAGTACAATGTTGCTCTGACTAATCCATCTATATATCTCTAAAATATATGATAACACAAATGAAGGATACAAAGCGACAAATGTGTCATTTCCTGTAAATCATAGTCCGTGTATCGTTGTCTCACACTGAAAGGGTGCCAATACTTTTTTTTATCGATGGTACTTAAGTAATTTAATTCTTGCTACATCCAGGGGAGCACACATGAAGGAATGAAAGTTGGCTATGTCCGACTCTTTCACTTAGGAAAGCTTATTTTAAGCTGTATAATATTCAACAGGAAAACCAATGAATATCATCATCTAATCCTGTGTTGCCCCATGAGGAGCATAGGAGCCCAGGGCTAGGCAAGTTGGTCCTAACATCTGAGATGAGTGACCAGCCGCACTCATCCCTGAGTGGCATTATGTGAGCAGTAAACCCCAACCACCCCTTGGATATAAACCTGCTCAGGCTCAGTCTGACTGGAGCACCTTAATTACCCATAAACCACCAGGCGCCATAAACTGGTTATATGGTTACCACGCACCAAAGTTAATGACTTCCTGGTGTACAAGAAACAATTTGGCTTGTTATTCAGTGTAGAGTCACCCACAGGGAGAAGGATGAGGAAAGACAGACAGAGAAGAGGAAGGAGGGAAGGGCAGTCACCTGAGAGTAGCACTACATTGAGAGAGCAGGTGGTGAGTGACCCCACCTGAAATATAATTTATGTAATCTGGCTGAAGGGGGCTACCACTTGATTTTGGTCAACAAAAATATCTAGAAATGAAGATGGTCATTCAAGGTTACCAATGTATCTAACCCATTCAGTTCAAAGTTCCCTGCAACTGGAGGGGGAAAAAATAAAATTGGTGTTAATAATCAAGTAAAGAGATATTCTTTATATATATATATATATATATATATATATATATATATATATATATATATATATATATAAAACGCACTAGTGCTCAGTTTGGACAATGAATTTTTCTTATGTGGAAAAAGCATGAACATTTATGTCCATGGACTAGAATTTGGAGTTGGAAGTAGTTCTACATACTTATTTAAAAGGAAAAATATTTAAGAATGTAGGTTACAAAGTAATATAGCACAAGCATGAATGACTCTGACATACTGTGTAAACTAAATCATAGTTGTGGACAAAATGCTGACCCACTTATGATATAATAAGAGACAGTGAACAATAATAAGAAACAGTGAGCAGTGAATTTTAAAATGGTAATGTAATGGAGGCCAATAAAGTTTTTAGAAGACAATATTTGACTGTAATTTGTATGTTGCATAACTGATGTACTAGAACACTCGGTGATATTTCAAGTGGTGGCAGCATTGTCAGTGTCACTCCTTGATATAAAGGCATTAGAATTACTAAATTTAACTAATTCCCATGTAAGACTTTTTTTTTTTTTTTTTTTTTTTTTTTTTTACTCAGCACCCAACATTAAGTCTTTTATCTCAAAGCTATTTGTTTGTATATATTCTGACATACAGCTGATAATTATATTCAGTTCAGGAGACACTAGAGCTAAAGAGGTTAGACTTAGAAATCATTCTCTCTCAGCTCAAGGATGTCTTCTTTGTCTGGTTAATGTCAGTTTTTTTTTTTTTTTTTTTATGTGACCGACTCTGGGCATAGGCTTCAAAGCCTGCTTTCAAGGCCCAGTAGTCCTCCTACGTACCGCACACCTCTACATGTCACCACTTCGGCGCTAACACCCACCGTCCATATTGAATACATGCTAGGGCTGTCTCATACAGGACTGGTGTATTGGTATTAGCGGGGGTATTTTTACGACATGTCGGCGGGCCTTCTGGTAGATCAGTAAAGTCTGATTTTATGAAATTCAAATCCTTAAACTGTTCCCTGCCTCAGCTTGATTTGAACCCGGGTCTGTCAGGACTGCAGGCCAACTCTCTACCGATTGAGCCACCGCCTCCCCCCAATGAATATAATCTTGAGAAGAGGCATCATAAGGCTGAAAGGGGTTAAAGGGTTAATGGAAATTATAGTAATCCTTGGTAACACAATTTGTCGTATGGGAGATGCCCAACCCCGCATGGTTGTTAGGCACTTTTTTTTTTTTTTTTTTTTTGGTGAGGATGCCACTTCTGGGTGAGTCACTGATACTATGGATCAAAGTAATCTTAAATTTAGGTTATGTAGTAAAAAATATATATATATTATTACTGCGGTTAAATAAAATTACAGTACATTCAGCATTTTTACTGAACCTCGTAAAATTTACTAAATGTTAAAGATGAAACTTAAAGTGGTACACCATAGCACATATGCTACCATATTAGTCTGCAATTTGTCCTCTGTTATGGATATTACTCTGGTTAAAAAGACAAATTTTCTTCAGATGAGGGAAAGTTTAGCAGTGAGGGAGTTTATGTAGATTCATCATTCATCACCCAGACCTCCTCTCCCACCCTAGGGCAGGGTGAGAAGTAGCAACGTTCAGACTGCCCAAATTTGCCCAATCCATTGGACCACACTTTCATTCACTCACCATTCAAGCCCCTGGAATCCTGGCTCTATCTGATACACCCAAAACATTCAACACATTCTGTAGCTGTACATAAACATATCTCAATCTGGACGCTGTCACGTTACAAAGGGGTGCCAAACCCCTGATCATGCACTTCTCCTCACAACATTCATCCAGCCAGCTCAATATCTTGTCAGTCCCCTAGCCTCACCGACTTCCAGGCAACAGTTTTCTTAGTGGCAATAGTGTCATAAGTATTCCAACATGGGGTGGGGGGGGTGTATACAGCCAGTGTGGGCTAAAGACTGAAATGAACTCTTGCCATGTTGCCACCCTTTGGAGGGAGTTCCCTGAGGGAAAAATGCATCACAGGTAAAAATGAAAAGTAACGGTAATTACATGACACAGAGATCCTCATATTTGTCTTTAAACTCTTGACCACAAAAAATTATACTGTTATACATAAGCAGGTAATCAATTGATTAGTATGGGAAAACTACTGTTGTTAGGAACAACATACCACAAGCAAATGAATTCCATTTTATTTCTTGATGGTGCTACATGGCATATCTGTAATGAGTTAGATTTGGAAGCAATCCCCCCCCCCCATTTGCCCCCCCTCACACACTAAAAATTCAGGGAAGGCAACTGCCCCCCTTGCCCTTCTACTTCTTGCACCTTTGCTTAGTGGCTTTAATGATGGGTTGGCTCAGCCAGACAGACTGGAGATGATCAAACAACTTGAATGTATACCTTTGTCACTATTGGGGACCAAAGCCTTGTGCATGGCTGCGGGGAATGTTTTGTCAACAGGTGCAGCCATCATCAAGACCACACAGTTCCAGATGTGGAGACATGGCTGGAAAACAGTGTCAATATTACCTCAAGCAAACACTTCAATAATAAAAGTAACCTTTTAGTATAATCAGAGTTGTTGTTGCCTCATTATGAAATGCACACTGACCAAGTTACTCTAAATGACTAAACATTATGGGTCTAGCTGGAACTTCTCTCATCACAGAAATCCTGTCCAAATGTATCAAAACAAAATATCATCATCCAATCCTACACTGCCCCATGAGAAGCGTAAGAGCCCGGGGCTAGGCAAGGTGGTCCTGACATTTAAGATGAGAGTGAACAGCCTCACTCATCCCTGAGTGGCATTATGTGAGCAATAAACCCCAATCACCCCTTGGATATAAACCTTCACTGGCTCAATCCCATTGGAACGCTGTACTCACACATTAAACCACCAGGCACCGAAATTTGGTTGTATGGTTACCACTCAGTGAAGTAAATAGTTTCCTGGTGTACAGGAAACCATTTGGCTTGTCACTCAGTGTAAAGTCACCCACAGGCAGAAGGAAGAGGAAAGAATGAAGGAAATACAGAAGAGGGAGTGCAAAGTCACCTGTAGGCAGAAGGACAAGGAGAGAATGAAGGAAACACAGAAGAGGATGGAAGGAAAGGATGTAGGTGAAGAAAGGGCAGACACCCAAGCGCAGCACTACATCAAGTGAGTGGATGGTGAGCCCTCCCACCTACCACAAAAAAGTATTATTCAATATTAATACAATTACTGTCTCTTACAAAGGAATTACAACAGTCTGCATGCAGTACCAACATCCTCTCAACCATCCTCCACCAAAAATCCACTAGATGTTCACCGATACTTACTAACAGAAGTTGAAGTTGCCATATACAGTACTGCCTTTGTGAAGGTCAAGTGAAGCCATGACATACACACTGTCCCGGTTGTGGAAGAGGCACAGCTGGAGAACAATGTCAATATTACTGCAAGCACTGCAAACACTTTACTAATATAAATAACCCTTAATATCATCAGGGTAACTATGAAATGCACATTAACCATGCCAGTCAAATGACTCAGCATTACAGGTCTGGGTGAAAATTTTTTTCATCACAGCAAATACACATATGATGTCCTCTTCTGGAACCCCCACATGTGGGTTAATAAATGGGTTCCATATCACGCAAAAAAATAATTTGCCAATTCAACTGAACTTGGTGTCAACGATCTTCCTGCAAAACACATTTACCACAACAAGTGTACTGTGTCCCTGAAGGCGAGGCCTGGGGAGGCAAGGATTATGACTGAAGAATTAAGAGGAGAGATAGACTGGAATGCACAGGTGTTGTGATGAGAAGTAGACTATAAGAACACTAGAACCCCATCATCATTCAAATCAAGCATTCAAAATTTCTTGGGTTCATAACACACACGAGCCCCTATATTCTTGGCATTTTCCCTTGTTAGTTACTTGTCACAAAGTGACCATATTTCTTCACTACGACTTCACAGTGATCTGCCATTTTATTTATGTTCCTCTTTTCACCAGTCAAAAAGATTCATATATTCATCAATCATTTTGATGACGATCAGAATGTTTTACAGACAAACACAAAGTACTTATATAAACCTTTCTACAAAGAGGCACTGGCTAATTTCATTCTATTTTGCAACTATCTGAACCATATTCCCTTCACCTCCATATGCATGCAACCACATTGACCTGTAGTCAGTTTATTCCCACTTTATTATTCTTCCTAAATACCCTAATGTGCCTCATTTCTTTTAGGTGGAAATATGGGTTGGAATAAAGTTTTCCCTAAAAGTATGCATTCAGTAATATGGTACATACTTTCTTTTTTCATAACCTATATTAAACTACCACAATTCTTATTTTTTACAGAAGAAAATATAGTACACTGCTCACTATCTATGCATATGAATAATCTCATACAACCTCTGTACAAAACAATGAAGGGAAATTAGTCTGCATGCAACACAATCCTCCTTTAAACCAACCTTCCTCTATACATATACTGGATGTTCACTAATACTTACTAGTAAAAACTGAAGCTGCCAGAGGCTGCTGCTGTAGAGGTCTTGTCAACAAGTGATCATCACAACCACACTGTCCCAGTTGTGGAGCAGGCTCAGCTGGGGAACAATGTTGGCATTACCTCAAGCAAACACTAGCAATAACTATAAATAACTTTCAGCTTAATCAGATGTGTTGTTACCATAAAATGCACATTGACCATGCCTGTCAAAATGACTAGGCATGACAGGTCTAGCTGAAAATTGCTCATCACAGCAAATCCATCCAAACTGAGAGTTTGGAAGTCAGAGAAGGGGTGGCAGATAAGGTGGGGATGTGATGCGGACTCAATGAAAAATGTCAGCAGTAGGACTCAAATCTGCATCAAGTTGGCCTATGCAAGCAAACAATGTCACATTACAACCCATGCTATGGTTGCATTCACGCATCATTTAAACCTTCTAAATACCCAAGTTTTACCACATAAGGAAGGACAAACATACAAAGAATCATTACCATTTCCATTCATAAGAATGTTAGTAATGATTTCACAATGCTTGTAATGTTTACCCTTAGTATTTTTCTTCAACTTCAGTACTGACAGTACCATTTTGTCAAAAGAAAATGTTTGAGCTATAAAGTGGGAGAAAGCAGTGGGTGCTTTTTTTTCATTTAAACACCTTCAATTAGATGATTTATTCATTATTTTATTCTTGCCATCTCCAGATGACACTGCTGAGCTTAAAGATTGACCTAAAGAGTAAAACTACATAGCCTTCACTAACCCCTCTAATATAAGGGGTACTCTTTAAACTAAATAATACTGTCAGGAAGCTAATAAAAAAGTGCTATAGATTGATACAGAACAATATTACCCAATTCCGCCATGAAGCCTGGTGAATATGTTTCAGAAACAGACGAAAACCTCCACCAATTTGAGGAGGAGGATACATGACACTGTGGTCAAACACTTCACACATAATTCCAGATTTTTTCCATCTAAAACCCTCACACTCTAAACATTCTAATGAAGTGTGTATTTATTCACTCAACTGAATACACTTATGTGAAGCTACAGAACATGGTGAATGTTTTTGGTGTATCCGATACAACCAGGATTCCGGGGGCTTGAACGACGAGTGAATGGAAGTGTGGCCCATTGGATTGGGCAAATTTGGGCTGTCTGGACACTGCAACTCCTCACCTTGCCCTTGGGTGGGAAAGGAGGTCCGGATGATGATGATGAGTGACTGACAGATGGGTAGTCCAAAAGATCCTCCAGATTCTAAAACCACTGTATAAAACTTCATTTTTACTGGTGGTGATGCATACCATATGCACATGAGGCCTTGGGCTGTCTCATTTCCATACTGTTATGTGGCTTGGCCTTGGGCTGTCTCTTTTCCATACTGTTTATATTGTTTCCTGGTCATAATCATGGGGCAATGTGAGATTGGATGATGGTTGGATGGATGAATACTGTACATCAAACACATTACTCTACTTTCATATATTGTCATTCTCACTTTTATATGGAAACTACACTTTAGTTTTCTAATAATCTTTTCTAGCTTCCTAATAATTTGTTTCCAACAGTCTTCATGACATTTAAGTTTTACTACTTATATCAAACTACAGTACCACTGATGTTCTTAGAATGAAAGTGTGTGTGTGTGTGTGTGTGTGTGTGTGTGTGTGTGTGTGTGTGCGCTCAACATGTATGCATACAAGAGACCTCACAAAATCTCACCACAAATCATACCAAGGAATTAGTCTGCATGCAGACTGCACCACCAACATCCACTCAATCAATTCTCCTCCACACAAGCACACGATGTTCACCGATACTCACCCACTAAGAAGATCTTGCTGATGTTGTTAGCATCATGACCACACTGTCCCAGTTGTGAAGTAGGCACAGCTGGAGAACAATGTTAGCATTACCTCTAGCAAACACTTCAACAATACATATAACTCAAAAGTATAATCAGAGTTGTTTGTTGCTTACTTATGAAGCACATTAACCATGCCAGTCAAAAGGACTTGCTATGCATTATAGGTTTAGCTGTAGCTTATCATCATTGCAAATTGTTCTAAATGTACTTTTAAATAAAGTTAAACCAAAATGACATTGCCTCTTCCAGCACTTCCTGATCATTATTATCCCGACTTTTTTTCACACCCAGAAAGGGATGAAGCCAGAGTCAGAAACAACAGAAGACAAATGATGAAAGAGGAAGAACAGATACCCCGTACAATGGGTTAGACATTGTCCACTCATCATTCAAGTCCAAGGATTGCCAGATAATCAGTATTACTTGGGTAACAGAAAAAGTCTTTGACATAATAGAAGCATGCTAAAGGAAATGAGAAATATTAAATTCATGGATGCATTTTTTAAAGTATACAAATAAATAAATATAATAAAAAATCAAATACACTGCCAATAAAAAACTTATCCCCTTAACTCAGGACTTTCACATAATCTCTTACTCTACAGCTCCAGCTCCCTGCACATTCCCTTGTAAGCTGTGCTTGCATTTGAGAACCTTCGTTATGACACTGATCTAACACTACTCAACACTCCTCTCAATCCATTTATGATCTTCACAGTGAAGCATCAATCTTTTTAATGATGTACAGAATCATTTAAAGAAACATCTTATCTGTGAGGTTTCTGTTGATCTCATTCTCATACTATACACGTACCATATACAAAGCATATCCAAAACTGAGACAACAGCTACTACTTGAAAAATATTCCCTTCTCCCCCCCCACACACAACTACTGTACACTGATTATGTTTTCCCCCCCACTGTAAGGAATTAAACTTCCTTACAATAATAACAAGTATTACCTTTTTTATTTATCCTCATCCTGGCTTTCTCTCCCACCCAAGGATGGAGTGAGGTAGATCCCACAAATAAGAAAATCACAGTACAAGAACTTATCAAAAGCATTCCATTTTAAATGGGCCACACACTCATTTACTCCTCATTCTGTCATATAAATGTTCCACACCAGGTTACTACAATTTTAATTGATGGAATCTGAACATATGAACTTCATACAACCTCTATGCAAAATGTTAAGAGGACCAATTTGGCATGCAGCACCAAGATCCTCTCAACCAATCCTCCTCCATGTATACAATGAATGTTCAATGATACTCACTAATAAAACTGAAGCTGCAGATACTGCTGCAGTGGAGGTCATCACCACACTGTCCCAGTTGTGGAGGAGGCACAGCTGGAGATCAATTTCAACATTAACTCAAGCCAACATGTCACTAATACAGGTAACTTTTACTCTTAATCAGAGTAACTATGAAATGCACATGGACCATGCCAGTCAAAACGACTAAGCATTACTGGTCTAGTTGAAGAATTTTTCATCACAGTATTAATCGAAATGTACTTACTTCAAAATCAAACTTATCTTATCTGTGAGGTTTCTGTTGATCTCATTCTCATACTATACACGTACCATATACAAAGCATATCCAAAACTGAGACAACAGCTACTACTTGAAAAATATTCCCTTCTCCCCCCCCACACACAACTACTGTACACTGATTATGTTTTCCCCCCCACTGTAAGGAATTAAACTTCCTTACAATAATAACAAGTATTACCTTTTTTATTTATCCTCATCCTGGCTTTCTCTCCCACCCAAGGATGGAGTGAGGTAGATCCCACAAATAAGAAAATCACAGTACAAGAACTTATCAAAAGCATTCCATTTTAAATGGGCCACACACTCATTTACTCATCATTCTGTCATATAAATGTTCCACACCAGGTTACTACAATTTTAATTGATGGAATCTGAACATATGAACTTCATACAACCTCTATGCAAAATGTTAAGAGGACCAATTTGGCATGCAACACCAAGATCCTCTCAACCAATCCTCCTCCATGTATACAATGAATGTTCAATGATACTCACTAATAAAACTGAAGCTGCAGATACTGCTGCAGTGGAGGTCATCACCACACTGTCCCAGTTGTGGAGGAGGCACAGCTGGAGATCAATTTCAACATTAACTCAAGCCAACATGTCACTAATACAGGTAACTTTTACTCTTAATCAGAGTAACTATGAAATGCACATGGACCATGCCAGTCAAAACGACTAAGCATTACTGGTCTAGTTGAAGAATTTTTCATCACAGTATTAATCGAAATGTACTTACTTCAAAATCAAACTTAACAACAACAGCTCTCCCTTTTCTGTACTTTCTGGACTCTACCCTCATTTTGGAGCAGAAAAGGTCATGAGCACAATGACATGTTTCCTCTAAAGAACACCCCAGACTTGGGGTAAATTAATCACTATAGAAGTTGTCTTCCAAAATACAGAATCATTATTAGAGTCAATTAAACAATATCATATGAGTATATCAGTTGTTAATTAATTCTCCAAGTATAAATGGGATGAGTAGGATAAAAAAAAAAGGGGGGGGGGGCAGGAGGGAGATGAAAAGGATACACATGGAACTGGAGTCATACAACCATTTACTCAACATTCAAAACCGCCACCATCCCACTTGTTATCACTACAGTACCAGCTCAACCCAAAACACCCCCTACAAGATGAGATATAACCGACAAAGACAGAGAAAACACTAAATAGAACAATTGAAGAGCAAGCCCAATTAAACAGGCCATACATTCAATCAAGCTGCTTGGGCATGTCAAGTTACCAGAAAGCAGGCTACTACACAGAGCACTGGCCATAAGTATGAAAAACCAATGTAAATATACAGAATTACATTGTAAGCCTTACAGACTGTTCTAAGCCACATCATTTGGAAATATTTTTAATCCTATTTACACTTCCTTCCTGTAACTGACCTTCTCTCCCTGAAAAAATGCTTGATTCCACAGCTGACAATCTCAAATTCAGCTACAATGGCACTTGTCCAGTCCAAGAACTGTTGCTTCGGTGATTTTCAGTGTTCTTGTATCTTCAAGGACAACTCCATGTCTAGGAGAGAATATTTGTCAATTATTCCAAAAGCAATTAGAAATACAGTGCTGCAAAGCCAAAGCTGCCACAATTTTTAAAAATTTCTTATCACGAAAACAAAAATCACTTCAAGCTTTTGTAGATCCTCAGTCAACACATTTTCAACAAGTTCATAGTTCACTTGTTTAAATGATGTCATTTTTTGTAAAAGACTGCTCAACAATGAAGCATAAGGTTAAAGATTTCTAAGAGGTTTAAGCATGCAAGAGAATGCAAGAAATCCCTGTTGTGTCATTTTGGTTAAAAAAAAAAAAAAAAAAAAAAAAAAGTTGAAGGACAAAATGAGGTGACTGAAGATATTAAGTAATTGCATAAGGATTCTTATCCAATAAAAATTCCACTCACCGAAACACAGTACCCATTATTGTTGTTTTACATTTACAGACCACTATGTTGTGAGTACGTCTGCATTTAATGGAACTTCCCCATGTACTGCAATCTTGGGCCATTTCCCGCTGACTCTCATGGCTGGAAATGCATCACCACACGAGATCTCACCCCACATCTTCCTTGATCTGCCACTGAGTATTCCCTCCACCCATGCTTGTGACCTTCCGCGGCCAGATACATCCTCACTGTCATTGCCGGTCGAAAGGGACGATGGACTAGTACTGGCATACTACCATACAGTCAGAGATGAATTTGTCTGGAAAACTCACTCTCCATTTGAAGAAAAATTTGATTTTTTTCTTTTTTAAGCCATTTCAATCTTGCATCAACTACTGTAATTCATTATCTACTACCTATACAAATTAACATCACGGTATCAACCTGAAATTTCAATTTACTAAAGCACAATCCCTATATTTCATCCACAAGAACAGTACAATGCATCAGTAACTAATACAGTAACTTGAAAAAGTAAATTGATTGCAAGTTAGCATACTGGGAAAAAAAGGTAACTATTAACAACACAAATAACAAAAAAATGAGAATATCCCTCCAAAATTTATTTTATTCTTTCATTTGCTGGAAAGCGTTAGATGTACCCTGAGATGGTTTAGGCTTTTGGCAAAAATGGAAAATGAGACTGCTTATGAGTGTACGTGAGGTGGATGGGTAGAAGGGAAAAGGGAGATCAATGATAAAGTGGGGGAATGGGGTATCAGGGTATAGAGTGCGTGTAATGTAAGTAGGAGGGAAGGCACACTGATGTAAGAAACATGACATGGTAGCAATACATTTGTGGTCACTCCTCCAGGATAATGGCATCTGGCAATAGATCTATCTATCTGCCTATTGCCAGACGCCTCAATCCCATTTGGGGTGGCCACAAACAAATCGCCTCCAAGTCGCCCTGTCCCCCGCCATTTCACTGCCCTGCTCCCAACTCACACCCCCCTCTCTCATATACCTCTCCACCCCATTCCTCCATCTCATCCTCGACCTGCCCCTCCTTTTCCCCCCTCCACCTCACTCACATACACTCTCTTCATCAGTCTTTCACCCTCCATCCTCTCCACATGGCCAAACCACCTCAGTGTGTTCCTCATAACGCTTCCTATCACATCCACATCCACACCACAACGCTCCTTTATATCCTCATTCGTCAGCCTGTCTCTCCACGTGACTCCACAGGCTCCTCTTAAATAACTCCTTTCCACTGCTCTCACTCTTGACTTGTGTCCTTCCAACAATGTCCAAGCTTCACTTCCGTACGTTAGAGTTGGTATCACAATACTGTCATGTAGTAACTTTTTCACTTCCCTGTTTCTTATCACTGCTTTCAAAGAACCAGCAACCTTTCTTCCCTGCTATACCCTTTCAAGCACTTCACCCTCCAAACCTCCATCCTTACTCATCACACTACCCAAGTACTTAAATGTACTCACATTTTCCAATTCCTCACCATCCAACCTCGCTGTACATTCACTAACTTCACCTCTCTCAAAGACCATCACTTTACTCTTCCCTACATTCACCTTTAGATTCCGTTTCCTACACACTCTCTCAAACTCATCCACCAAGCCTTGCAGCTCCCCTTCGTCTTCACTCAACAACACAGTATCATCTGCAAACAACAGTTGCAGTGGAGAATACCATATATGCAAAGAGTAATAATAATTAATAGAGTAAGTTGCTTAATGATGGAAAAAAAAAAAAAAATCCAACAAAACTTCATCACACTCACTGGCAATAGATAAATGTACAAAATCAGACTAGTATGTGGCTATGCAAATTACTGACAAAGGTACAGAAAGTCCTCACTTTAAGTCATGGCTTTACCTTTTTCACGTCTGATACTGTTAATTGAGGTGCAATGCCGAATCAGCTTCACTATTAGCAACAGAACTTCAGCAATAAATTTTTTGTTGATTTATTTCATCAGAAAAGGAACAGAATGAGGACTTACTGCATTTAGGTAAAGCTTTCACGGGTAAGTAAAACACAGATCACATTCAGCCAGTTATCCTTTATTTATTCTTCTTGCTCTTGATCTTCCTGAGATAGAACTCGAGCTCCTTCCCTTCAAGGATATAGCCATCAGCACGACCACACTGTCCCGGACGTGAAGCAATGCAAGCTGGAACGGAACAGGAACAATTAGCTCTGGTAAAGATACTATAAAGAGAATAAACTTTTAGTATAATCAGCGTAACTATGAAAAGTACTACATTGACCATGCCAGTCAGAATGACGAGACAATACAGGTCTAGTTGAGAGTTTTATCATCATTTTAATCACTGAGAATCATAAAGTTTATTAGAAAATAATGCACCAAATAAAAGAAATAGTTCACTAAGCCTTCTAACCAATGTAACACTTTTGAGCTAAAAAAATTTAAAGGTGTTGCAGTGGAGAATACCATATATGCAAAGAGTAATAAAAATTAATAGAGTAAGTTGCTTAATGATGGGAAAAAAAGAAAAAAAAAATCCAACAAAACTTCATCACACTCACCCAAGATACGACCAGTCATGAACTGATCCTCGAGAGAAGACTCTACCTTGGCAGTGCGCTGACGTTCTTTGTACTTCTTTTCAGTCTTCTTGGATCTCTTCTTGTTAAGAACAGCTTCTTCAGCATCAGTCTAAAAGCAGGAAAAAGAAAGTTAGCATATTTCATACACAAAAGTCTGAAAAATCTATCCTATGGTGAATAACCATCTAGGAGTAGCAGGAATAAACTAATAAATATATAATCATTGTGATGGAATTAAATTTACAACTGAAAATTCTTGTGCATTCATTTCTTTTGGTTTACAACTGATGGTTCTCCCTCTTGTTTTCTGAATCCTACCTCATCCTATCCTTAACAGGATAATATCTTCTTCAAGATGGATAGAGGCAGGGTGGGGGGGGAGAGAGAGAGAGAGAGAGAAGGGGGGGGGGCTTGGGAGGTAAAACTGGCGAATTAATCCTGGAGGAGGGCAACTTAACATAGTCTGAAAAGTGAGAACAATACATTAATGCAAGAAAAAACTGACAGTAAGGACAAAAAGAAGCATGGAGGCTATTTTGAATGGCTATCCTATCCAGAAGTTCCCACAAAGTAACAAAGCTCTGCAGATGATAACAACAAAGACAACTGAAGTGTCTGTCTCTGATCTAATGTTAAGGGAGCCAACAGCCCAATATAATGCACTCAAGAGGTTACCTGTAAATGTGTATTTATTTGTCCTTGAGCATTAACCCCTTTAAATCTATGACGATCTCTAAATTATTTTAGCTTTGGACAGAATTTCAACTATTTCTAAATTCTTTTCTTGTTATTTCTAGATAATACTTGGTGCAGAATTTTCAAACTAGATGGGTTAGATGCAACCTTCATTTACCCTTTCAAAATTAGGGAGTTCTCCTAAACTGAACAATATCATTTGGCAGTAGCAAAAACAAACCAAAGACATCTCTGTAGTAAATGGGTTATAATAATGAACATGCAATATAAACTACTGTATGATGATGTATCACAATTCCATGACACCTACCAGCTTAGTTGTCTTCTTGCGTCCAAGAGGAAGAGCATAATGGCTCTCATACCACTGCCTGAAAGGAGTTGCATCAACGAGCACAACAGCATTCTTTACAAGGGTTTTGGTTCGAACCAGTTCATTGTTACTGGCATTGTACACGACATCAACAATACGAGTCTTCCTCGTTTGGCCTGTAATACAATCCACAAACAGTAAATTAACTCCAAAACTAATCTTAATATTTCACCATTTCAAAAATATCTGAGTAATTCATTAACTAGTGTACTGATTAAATCTAACTAGATACTATACTGATATCCCAATGAGTAGTTAAAACAAATAAATTTTAAAAAATTACATTACCCTCGACATTATTACTGCCACAACTGGGAACTTTCTTAACCCTAGAATGCTTACGTCGGGTAAATTTCCCAGTTCGTGATTTACTTATTTGCTATTTTGTTATGATAAGAGCTTTGGAGCTGTCCTTCCTTATACCTTCAATCCACCCTACCCCCTACCTACATAGGTAGTGGTGTGGTTTCATCTCGCATTTATCACCATGATATTTGGGTTTAAAGTGTTTTTCACCCGACATTGCCCCTTTTTTCGTTTCCCCCATTTCAGGCCAGGGTGATATGTGAGGGGAGCCACCTACCTAGTCTTAAGCTTCAACGTCCCAAGGAGGGGGCCACCAAGCCCAGTGGCAATTGAGCCCATAGTTAGTGTTTTTTATTTTAATGTTCATGTTATAAAAAAAAAAAAAAAGCATTTTTTTTTTAGTACCTCCTAAATAAATTCAGGTAAAATTTATTTTCTTACCCTGATGGTTATTACTATGTAAGAAGGAAGTATATGAGTTACTTTTGATATCTGCACTGTCAGTTTATAAAAATTTTGTCGAAGTATTTTTTAATAATTTTCCAAAATTGGGTAAAATTCTCCCAGCGAAAGCAGTACTGTGAGGATAATAACGTAAGCATTCTAGGGTTAAGGCTAGCACACCAATTTGGTTCAGATAATGGCAATCCAAGGAGTCAACAAAGGTTCAAATGTACACTGCTGACCATTTTAACTTCTAGAATTCCTGCAGTTGAGCAAAATCATCCAATTTTAGCCTAAACAAAACTCAACCCACTTCCAATGTGCACAAAGTGTTACCAGAACCGTTCAATCATATGCAAAGTGAGAATTTCATCTCCAAAATCTGTTGTGTCCTACATTTTTTGAATTAATAAGAATTTATGGTTAATATGTCCCAACCTCATGCCCAATCTTCCTTCTTACCCTTCAACCACACACACTATAACCACCCTTCCGTTACCAAAATGCTACCAACTATTAATTGGAAGAATGGCCAATCTATGCCTACAGCCAAGAAAAATGTTAACCTCCCAGAACTAGTCTCTCAGACTTGCGAAGCTGCCACAACACTCATGTCATACTTCCACTTACTTCCTAGCTAATACAACAATGAACAAGCTGAAGTTAATCTCCCCAAATAATAAGATTGGTATATTCTTGTTCAAAAACAGAAAAAATCTTAACTGAAGTAATTCACCATCAATTATTAAACTGAACAAGCATAAAAAACAAACTGGTCTGTGAGTTAAGCATTATGAGGACTTGTTTAACTTGTAAACTGGTTGTGATCCTTTCTCTTCCACTCCTGTCATTGTTCTTTGAACATATTTTCAGAATTACCTCAATAGATACAAGGGCAAAAATATATGACGTGTAATGTTAAATCACCAACTGAAAGGAAGATGGAGAAAAGGGTAACCCACTGAAAAATATACCAATATGGCGGGAATCTTCGCAAAGAACATGACGCCTGACAGATGACTGATTCCCCCCACCCCCCCTTGCCTGGGTGGTTTACACTACTGATTGGACGAGTCTCTCACTCACTCACCAGTCAGCTACTCTCAACAGTCTTGTGGCAGGTAGTCATGCCACACTCAGTGAGGCCAGATTTAGTGGGCTTTACTGTCAGACTGCATTCCATCATATGATTCACGTAAGCACTCGCTATAGTATTACGTCAGTCAGTCGTGAATTATGTTCTAGATGTTGCACTGTAAACACAGTGTGTGGCATGTAACTGGACTGTAATCTTTTACTCTGAGCTAGCTGGCTAAATAAATAACCAGGTACTACAGACGTACCTTCGGAACCCCAAGCATAGTTGCCAGTATCAAGACGAAGAGCGCGGTACTTCTTGTTGCCACCACGGGTTCTTACAGTATGGATCCTCTGGGGTCCAAGCTGCAGCAGATGGAAGTTCAGTTAAAGGGAGGACAAATAGGGAAAATCCACCACTAACATAAAGCTCCATCAGGAACAGAACCGTGAAAAGTATCTTCACTAATGATCTGAGGAAAGTTGATTCATCATGAACAAAAGTAACACACTATTTTGAAAACTACGTTAAAAAAAAAAAAAAAAAAAAAAAAAAAAAAAAAAGGAAACTAGAAGGTATATAATGCAAAAAATCTAAGTTCCTTATTATACATCTAAACTGAGCTTGCTTGCTTCCAATTTATGATGGTATAATGACTCTTAACTCCTCCTTCCCGGGTACCTGGTGGGAGGTCTGTAACCCCCATCCAGGTGTATTTTAGCCCTAAATTAATTTCAGAAAATTGCAAATCCAGTCTCACAAAACAAGTGGGCATGCAACAAACAGTTAGCAAACAAATACACAGACTTTCCATTTTACTGATGCGTGATCGGGGAAGGAGGGCTGAATGTGCAAGTGTGTGAGGGGCCTGGCAGTGGGGCTGGCAGGGGGGAAGAGTGGTGGGAAGCTGCAACGGTTGTCACTGAGGAAACTGTAAGCCACAATTTCCCATATGGAGGAAAGACATAGCCCTTGTTGTCAACCTCAACCAGCCTGAGCCAAACAACTATGCAAACAATGGCACAATATGACTAAACATTTATTTCCGTAAACTGACATTCCCTACATCCATGTACATATGGTAAATGTAAACCGGGGGGGGAAGGGTTAATATACAACATGTTCTTCACAAAACTTGCTCCAGTAAGCAATGATGGCACTGGATTAATATATGATCATGGTCTAAATATCACCAGATTATTTCACTCTGCAAACACTACAGGGTAATAAAGGGTTAATCACTGTAGAGCTGCAGGCCTTAGGCTATATGGGGCACAATGAAAGTCTGTAAAGGCGAGGCTGCAGGCTTCATATGAGGTACAATTATATTTTTAGCAATGACTAAGAGGAGGTAACCTTTGTTACAATCAGCATGGAAGGTGTTAATACCCAGTGACATAATGAAACACACCAGGTAACAACTTAATTACAGCACCTGAATGTTTTTTATGGATTGATATACTACTGTACCAGCCTGTGTGCAATTCTAATCTAATACTGTACAATAAAATTATATCAATCAATCCCAAATTACCACTGTAAGGGTGTGGGGGTCTCTGAGAGGTCCTACATTAGCATGGGATGCAGACTGACCTGCACTACATCCTAGGAACCAATGCAGGACTCAAATGCTTACAATCACCTCTGAAAAGTTTCAAACCCTTGTGCCCATGACACAGCCTTCACTCTTATGACAATCTACAATTAAATGAAATGATCAGTCTTCTTTTACCTTTTAACAGGCAATTTTTCAAAGTTCATGCAATAATGTTAAAACCACTAAAATTACCTTAGTGTTAGCTGCTGGCCGGCCAAGCTCGAACTTCCTCTTTTTACGAGGCTGCACACGCATGCCTCCAGTGGCTCGCCGCTTATGCCAATCATCACGCGATATACCTGAAGATAAACAGACGTTACTTGTACAACTGAAGATAAAGACAAAACCAGATATAAAACATCTTACATCTTCAAGCATTTTATTGAAATGTTGCTATCCTGTATACAAGACCACATAATTCATATACATTGCGGCACACATAATGAAAATAATAAAAAATCAAACTGACTTTCAAGCAAGAGTTTGCAGACTTGATACTGTTCCAAACACATCAACAAGATTACTTCTATCAAGGCTCCAATAAACTTTCATGATTGCAACCATGATAACTGTGCCAGAATTTTCATGATACAGCTACCTGTAACTGGTTATTTCTTCATTTTCCTAACAATTTTTATGATGGCAATGGATTGTTTACTGCTGATTTTGTTATCTCTATTGTTTTTATTAATGTTCATTCAGATTCAATCATGTCTGTTTCTCAAGCAATGACAGGTTTTCTAAAACCTCCTCAAATCTATCACAATTTATTACTCGCCTATCCTTACATACGGTATTTGTAGGCTAGCCTTACCTAACCTAAACTATCTATCCACAGTCAGATGCTATAATCCTGTAAGGGGTGGCCGTTTTGACTCAGCTGTTTTATGGGGAGGGGCAACAACCCTCCACCAACTGACCTTTCGGCATGTAGGGAACACTTATGGGTTGCTTATATGGTTACCACCCAGGACTGTAAATGGTTTCCTGGCTTACAGGACTAACCTAACAAAACAATCCAAACTAACCTAACTAAACCCGATCTAAACTAACCTTATCTAACTTCCGTAAAAGGACTGAACTAGCTGGTGCGTCTCTTGAGTGTGTGGAAGAGTCTTGTTATTTGGAAGACATGTTACGTGCCAGAAGTGGGGCTGAAGCTCTGTGGCTAGAGTGATGTGTGGTTGGAAGAAGTGCAGGGAGTTGTCGCCTCTCCTGACACTGAGAGAGCTCTCCCTCCGTGCAAAGGGATCACAGTATAACTTTAGAAGTAACCAACATTACCGATTTTCATTATATTACGTCCCTGAACTATTCTAACCAAGACTTACCTTTTAAGGCTAGTTTGAGTTGGGGGAGCTAATTTTGTAGGGGTCATCACATAGTGGCTTAGGTTAGGCTATCTATCAGTAGCGGATGAATGTCGCGCCATATTGGCTGGTGCAGGAATGTGAACTAGGTCTATGTCAGGCCCTAGGTTTGGTTAGGTTAGGTTAGGTTAGTTTGGGTTAGTGCAGAATAGTGTGTTTTCAATTAATTTTGATCTTGATTTGGGGGGATAAACCCACTTTTGGAAATCTTACTCAAATTACAAAAGGGGGATTTTCCCCCAAAAATGAAGGTCAAAACTAATTAAAACATGGTATTTTGCATTGGAAACCATAAAAACAATAATAAAAGAAAACATTGGTTACTTCTAAAAATTTACCGGGATCACTGTATGCAGCATGTGTTAGGAGTGTAATGCTGTATGGTAGTGAGACCAGGGCAGTAAAGGAAGAGGATATTCACAGGCTCAAAAGTGCAAAAATGACAATGATTAGGTGAATGTGCAGTGCATCCCTGAGTGTGAGGCCTGGGGGGGAAAGTTTACGATGGAAGAGTTGAGGGGCAGGATGGGACTGGAGTGTATTGGTCTTGTGAAGATGAGAAGTAGATTGAGATGGTTTGGGCATGTGGAGAGGATGGGGGATGATAATTGGGTGCTGAAAGTGAGAAGTGTTCATGTTAGAAGTACATACAGTTGTGAGAGGCAGACCAAAAAAGACCTGGGATGATGTCACTGAGTGTGACTTCAGAGGTATGGGACTGAATAGGGAAGCTGCCAGATGGAGCAGCATGGACAGCTGCCATTAGGTGACCAAGGCCAAAGTATGCAAGCATGTTGGACCTTCAAAAAAACAAAACGTAACTAAATCAGAATCATTTTTCTTCATTGCTCCTACATCCGTCTGTTATTTTCGTGTGCTGTATACCATTCTATCTCCAAATTGGAGAGAGGGGGGATCTTCTCTAAGGAATTTCCATCAAAAATGCTAGAAAATTACAAGCTCTGATGGTGCTGCCACCTGACTGTCTTCTTAGAACTGCCTGACCCGGCACGACCCGAGTGATACCTAGGGTGGAACTCACTTTAAATTAATCAATGACAGCCTTTAATCGACCCAACAAAAGCTGAGGCGACCCAAAGACAAGCCCTGTTGAGAAACAATAGGGAATCTCAAGATGTCATGTCATGATCATTCTCTTCATTAAAACTCATCTAGAATACATATGAAAATAAGTCAGCTTTGACTTTTTCCATCGACACAGTGTTTTATCACGTGAGGTTATGTGCCAAAACTGCAGTAATCCATGTTGGTATAAAGACAATTATGTCTGGCGGCGTAATTTGTTATTCTTGGAGGGAGGGAAGGAGAGTGAGAGAGAGAGGGAGAGAGAGAGAGAGAGTCAAGAGACTTTAAAGGTATTTTGCAGGGCCAGGAGTGGAAGCAGAGATAGGTGAAACTAACTGCAGATCAAAAATATAACTGAGGATGGGAAGTGACTCAAATTTGGTTATTAGGAGGAGGCCGTAGCACGGGCCGAACAGGGTAGTACTCCCGAGGGGAATGGGAATGCTGGTGATAGGGAGAGCTGGAGCTCCTGTTTCACTAGCTATCTAACCATCCCCCTTTGCTGACCTTTTCAGTGTGACAGTAACATGGAGAGTAGACCAGCATACTCTCCCAAACATTTCCTCTAACTATCTATGCACTACACCACATGCACTTTACATTTCACACAACGTATCCTACTACGTTACAGGGGTTGGCGCCAGCAAGGGCATGCGGCCAGAAAACTTTGCCCCCGCTACCTAGTGGCGGACTTCTGGGGGGAGGCGTGGCGGGGGTTCCGCCGGCATAGATCATGGGTCCAGGGCGAGATGGGGCTCGGGCCTGTGCTAGAGGGTACAGGGCATTGCGGTTCCCAGGCTGCCGCTTCCGCCCAATAGAGAGGGGCCCGAACCTGGGAGTAGCGTCCCAGGAGGCTGCCCTATCAGTGGGTGTATAATGGCGGGATAGTTGCAGTGCCAAGACGCGCTTGGAGGGTGTCCCTGCAGCTGTCCTGGCAGGGTGCCCCGAGGCCACTACCTCAGCCACTGGTAAGCTGGTGGGCTAGGGGTCCCAGATCCATTGCCTGGACCTGGGATTGTGCGGTGAGTGGGACCTGTGCTGTGTCTGTCCCCATTTATTAATACTGAAGATGACAAAACAAAAAAGGTTTCAAAGCAAGCCTGAGGACAGTAAATCACCCATGGGGATGAGGGTGGGTTCATGGAATGTGGGAAGTTTGAGGGGAAGAGCAGGGGAAGTCGTTGAGGCATTCAGTAGGAGGTGGGTGGACGTGGCGTGTTTGCAGGAAGTCCGGTACAGGGGTGGATCAGCCAGAAAGATTGTTGGGAAGGACTGTTGCTATAAGTTGTTTTGGCAGGGGAGGACAGACGGATATGGAGGTGTTGGTGTGATGGTTGCGGAGAAATGGGTGGAATATGTTATGAATGTTTTGAGAGTAAGCGATAGGATATTGGTTGTGAAAATTCTGTTGGGAAGAAAGATAGCTGTGATTATATCGGCATATGCTCCACAGGCAGGATTGGATGAATCAGAGAAAGATAGATTTTGGGATGATTTAATACGTGTAGTGGGTGGTATGCGGGATGATGAGATAGTGATTTTGGGAGGCCACTTAAATGGTCATGTAGGTGAAGCAGCCCAAGGTTATGAAGGAGTGCATGGGGGATGTGCATATGGCCTAAGGAATGCAGAAGGGGAAAGGATACTCGAGTTTGGGGAGGCAACGGACATGATTGTGTGCAACACATATTTTAGGAAAAGAGACAGTAGGTTAATTACGTATGAGTCTGGGGGAAATAGCAGTCAGATAGATTATTTTCTGGTTAGGAGGGCCGATAGGAGGTTAGTGAGGGATGTTAAAGTTATAGGAAGTGAGGAGTGTGCAGCAGCACAAACTATTGATTTGTGATATGGTGCTTAAAGAACAAATGATGAAAAAGAGGACTTATGTACCTAGGAGGAAAATATGGAAGCTGAAAAACCAAGTAGTAAGGGATGCCTTCTATAGCGAGTTGAGGAGAGTGGTGGCTGAACAGGGAGCTGTAGACAGAGGCGTTAATGAACAGTACAGAGCCCTCAAGAACAATTTCTTGAGAGTTACTGATGTAACATGCGGCTGGACAAGAGGACCACCAAGACATAAAGTAACTTGGTGGTGGGATGAGGGTGTAGAAGCTGCAATTAAGGAGAAAAGAAGGCTTTTCCGGGAATGGAAGAAGGGTGGTAGCAAAGAGGAATATTTGGCTGCCAAGCGTAGGGCTAGGAGAGAGGCATACAGGGCAAAGTCTGAGTCACAGAGACAATTACTTGATAACCTAAATCATGGGGAAAGGAAAAATATATTTAGGGTGGCAGGTCAGGTGAAGAGGGATAATCAGGATATCATAGGTGAGCAGTGTGTGAAGAATGATGAAGGAAGGGTAGTGGTGAACAGTGAGGATATTAAAGATGCATGGAGAGAGCATTATAACCGGTTGTTGAATGAGGAGTTTGACTGGGACAGGAAGGTTTGGAGCCAGCAGATCCAGTGTCTGGCCCTTGGCCTTTGATTGATACTGCTACTGTGAGTGAGGCAATAGGCAGGATGAGGGTGGGGAAGGCAGCAGGTGTGTCTGGGTTGACTGCCGAAATGTTGAAGGCCTCAGGCGATATAGGGGTGAGTTTAGTCACTGACCTGATAAATAGGATTATTTATGAGTGTGTTGTCCCAGATGATTGGCTGAAGAGTGTAATTGTAAATGTGTATAAAGGGAAGGGTGATGCCCTGGAAAGAGGGAATTATAGAGGTATAAAGCTTTTAGATCAGATAATGAAGGTAATGGAGAGAGTTTTAGAAGGTATGATTAGAGAAAGAGTGAATATTGATGAGATGCAGTTTGGGTTTATGCCAGGTAGGGGGACCACTGATGCCATATTCATTGTTCGACAGCTTCAGGAAAAATATATTGGTAGGAGAAGGGATCTTTATTTTGTTTTTGTTGATTTGGAAAAGGCCTTTGACAGAGTCCCTAGAGAGGTGGTGAAGTGGGCAATGAGAAAGCTTGGCTTGGAGGAGTGGCTGGTTAGGGTGGTTATGGCCATGTATGTGGGTGCTCACACCCAGGTAAGAGTGAATGGAGATTTGAGTGATGAGTTTTCCGTGAATGTTGGTGTGCATCAGGGGTCAGTCTTGAGTCTCATGTTGTTTATCATGGTACTTGAAGCCCTTTCACGTGACTTTAGAAACGGACTCCCGTGGGAGTTGTTGTATGCTGATGATTTGGTGTTGATTGCAGAGAATGAAAGGGAGGCGGAGGAAAGGTTTAGGAAGTGGAGAGATGGTATGGGGCAAAAGGATTTAAGGGTAAATGCAGATAAAACAAAAGTGATGATATCTAGGGTTGGTGGCGGTACTGTCAAAGACGAGAGAGAGTGGCCATGTGCAGTTTGCCACAAGGGCGTGGGAAGTAATTCCATCTTGTGCGGTGTGTGTGATAAATGGGTGCATAAGAGATGTAGTGGTATCAGAGGTAGACTGCGAGATAATGCTGATTTTATGTGTACGGCGTGCCGGGGTGAGCAGGTGGAGATCGTCAGACGTGAAAGAATTGAACTTGCTGGTGAATCTCTTGAGTGTGTGGAAGAGTTTTGTTATTTAGGAGACATGTTGTGTGCTGGAGGTGGGGCTGGAGCTAGCTCTGTGGCTAGGGTGAGAAGTGGTTGGAAGAAGTTTAGGGAGCTCTTGCCTCTCCTGACATTGAGGGGGCTCTCCCTACGTGCTAAGGGGTCTTTGTATGCAGCGTGTGTTAGGAGTGTAATGCTGTATGGCAGTGAGACCTGGGCAGTGAAGGAGGAAGACATTCGCCGGCTCAGACGTACAGAAATGACAATGATTAGGTGGATGTGCAGTGCGTGCCTGCGTCCAAGGCCTGGAGGGGCTGGGTTTACAATGGAAGAGTTGAGAGGTAGGATGGGACTGGAGTGTATTGGTGTTGTGATGAGGAGAGGTAGATTGAGGTGGTTTGGACATGTGGAGAGGATGGGGGATGATAGTTGGGTGAGGAAGGTGATAAGTGTTAATATTGGGGGTGGGGTTATGAGGGGTAGACCGAGAAAGACATGGGACGAGGTCATTAAGTGTGACCTTAGGGTTAAGGGACTGAACAGGGAGGCTGCAATGGATCGTGCAGCATGGAAAGCCGCCATTAGGTGACCAAGGCCGACACATGCAAGCATGTTGGAGCCTTTAAAAACGAAACGAAGAGAGCATGCGTGTGGGCGATGGTTCACCGTGCCGTTGATGCACCCCAAGGGAGACCAACTGAACTACAAAATGATAATTCCCCTAATAAAATGTTTTATTAAGCCATGAGGCATTATATACTTCCCGTTGAGGAGCTTACAGAACCCTCAACACAGAGGGATAAGTACAGTGCATTAGGTAATAAACGACCAGGAAGACTCTGTGGGACCAAAAGACCAATGCATACACACCCAGACAAGTATAACAGAGGCCGAAATTTCTTCGTTCACATGAAACCGTGTTAACTGAAATACACTACCTCGAATTACAATCACGCAGAAAGTAATAAGTTTCAAGGAAGATTACCATAACAAGGATATCTATTTACAAACCTAATTCCAGTCCACTCTTCGTTACCAGCGATGTTCCCCGGCCTCGAATTTTCAGATTCGCTTCCATGCAAAATGAGCCTAAATGCTGGTCATTTTGAACTTTACATAATGCACATCACTCTTAAAAAAACTTAAACACTACATAAATGAAGCTGTATTCAAAGATGTCCAAGATAATTAAAGCTGAAAACACTTCAACTCCTCCGTACTCACCCATGGCGGCGGATGGTGAGTGAAGAAAGATCTGGCGTCACTGTAGCCAGATTGTCTAGTCCGAGATTTCCCCTAAAACAGAAGGCGAAAAAATCCCCATATTTCACTTTTCTTCCAATTCCATTAATTATTGATTATTTAAAAACGAAGATTTTCTTAAAAAGATGAGCTGCTATGAAATGTGATAAATACATGGTACGTTACATGTAAATATTAGTAACATTTTTTCCCTTTTATTTCTGAAACTGATATATGTAAAAAAGGGTAAGATTTTGTCGCATATTTGGGATGCGGCATGTTCTTCTTGTTTCAGAATATCTGAAGTAGAATAGAATTCTACCTAATCTTCCCTTTAAAAAAAAAAAAAATAAATAAATAAAAAATAAAAATCCCCAACTCCACAGAAAATATTCCCCATCTCTGGCAACACTGCGTCGGCTCAGCAGCAAAACAAACTGGAAACAACTGACGAGAGAGTTGCGCACACAGCGTTGAGTTTGGATATTTCGCCTCTTAAAGCAATTTTAGTTGTTCTGGGATTTACATAAAAATATAGCCGATTTTATGCTGGATCTTTTGATAACCACGGTGTAGTTTTTGAGTATTATTAATTAATCGGATATTGTAGCAGCCGACCCAACTATAGAGACGAAGTGCAATATTTCAGTGTTGTTTTATTAAGAGTAGAAAATTAGGTTGTTGTATATGCCGTATAACAAGCCATATTGCCTTACAAGACTAATAGAAGAACAGTGGTGTTCTGTAGGACGGTAAATACAAAAATCTGCAACTGTAAATCTTTTAAGGACTACACAATGAGCTGTATTAAAAGATTCACCTGTACTGTGCAACTTTTGCAGTACTGTATATTCTAAGTCAAGTGCAGGCCATGTACATTAAACTTCATGAAGCTATGATGAAACCTTACACTGTAAATCTGGGAAATTCTTCATCACGCATTCCTATTGGAGCCTGGGATGACTAACTCAAATAATTTTCAACCACAAATACAGCTAGGTCAACTGCGAGTAACTGAGAAAAGCATCCTGTGTTGGTCTTTTACTTGTAGCATTTTCCATGGTGATGCGATAGAAAGCATTAGGAAAAATACCTTGAAGTTGTTTGGCCATGTGGAGAGTGAGACTAACGAGGAAAGTATGCGAGTTGAGGTGGAAGGGAGTAGAGGGAGGGGGAGGCCAAGGATGAGATGGAGGGATGGAGTGGAGAGGTATATGAGAGAGGGGGGTGTGAGCTGCGAGCAAGACAGTGAAATGGCGTTGGCCACATGGAGGCGATTTGTTTGTGGTCACCCCTTATGTGATTGAGGCGTCTTGGCTATAGATACCGTATATAGATTTTCCGTGCATGCTCATGTGCCATGAATTACATTATGGCAGGTTAACAGGTAGATCTGGCCCCTAAATCTAGCATATTATCCCTCCAAGTAGTTCTGTTTAGGTTTGGTTATATAAAGTTAAGTTAGGTTAGGTTTGATTAAATAAGGTTAGGTTAGGTGAAGAGAACAAATGACAGGACAGATTGATCTTGGAGCCAGTTCGACCTGAAAGCAGTCGAAGCCACCCATTTTCTTGCCATCCCACTATGCTCTTGTCACTTTAATTAGGTATAAAATTGTCAACTCTTTATCTTAAATGCCAAGGCTGAACTGTAATGAGATTAGCAATAGAATATGGTGTTAGTCACAAAGAATTGCCATCTAGAATATGATGCTAAGCAAAGGATGTAGATTTGTTGTACAGTACCAGTATATGTTTTTTTCCGCTACTGAACTAGGGTACGTGAAATAGCCAAATGAGGATAGAAATCTGTGTCAAATTAAGGTTAGGGAACTATAATAATTAAGGCTCATTCCTTGCGGCAGTTGACTGAGGATGAGATGGAGGGATGGAGTGGAGAGAGGGGAGATGTGAGTTGAAGGGGAGGCAGCATAATAATAATAACAGTCATAATAATAATACAGTTTATTCACTGTCTGCAACTGAAGACTAATAATATCCATAATAAGAGTACTGGTATACATTAATGTGATGTGAAAGTTGGATGATTCTTAAGAGCTTATTGTCCATTTGTCTATCCATTTCCAGACGCCTCAATCCCGTAAGGGGTGACCACAAACAAATCACATCCATGCCGCCCTATCCAATGTCATTTCACTGCCTTGCTCCCAGCTCACACCCCTCCTCTCTTATATAGCCTATCTCTCCACTCCAACCCTCCCTCTCATCCTTGGCCTCCCCCTCCCTCTCCCCCCCTCCTCCTTACTTACATACACTCTTCATCCTCTCCCCATGCCACATCCACTTCCACACCACAATGCTCCTTCACTTCCTCGTTTGTTAGTCTGCCTCTCCATGTAATCCCACATGCTCCTCTTAGGTAACTCATTTCCACTGCTCTCACTCTTGACTTGTGTCTTTCCAACTAGGTCCAAGCTTCGCTTCCTTACGTTTGGGTTGGTATCACAATATTGTCATGCAGTGACTTTTTTACTTCCATGCTCACTTCCCTGTTCCCTATCACTGCTTTCAAAGAACCAGCAACCTTTCTTCCCTGCTGTAGGCTACCCTTTCAAGCACTTCACCATCTAAACTTCCATGCTTACTCATTGCACTACCCAGATCTTTAAATATGCTAACATTTTCCATTTCCTCCTCATCCAGCCTCACGGTACATTCAGTGGCTTCATAGTCTCTCAAAGCCCTTGACTTTACTTGTCCCTACATTCGCCCTTAGATTTCATTTCTTACACACTCTCCTAGGCTCATCCACCAAGCCTTGCAGTTCCTCTTTGTCTTCACTTAAACAATACAGTATCATCTGCAAACAACAGTACAAGGAGTATCCAAACACTGCCCTCTCTCATTAAGGTCGCTTCAGCATCCACTGCCCTACCTTGTGCCTCCTTTATAACTCCATCCATATAGGCTACAGATTGAACAACCCTGGAGACATGACATATCCCTATTTCAATCCAACATTCAAATGGAAAAATTCACTCAGTTCATTATCCACATGCACTGCAACCTTAGTCCCCTCATACATACTCTTCACAGCATTCAGCATCTTCCCATTTATTCTGTGTATTCTTAATACTTTCCACATTTCTTGTCTGGCCACCCTGTCATATGCTTTCTCCAAATCCATGAAGGCCACATTCAACTTCTTTCCCTTCTCAAGAAACTTTTCCACTAAAGACCAAAGAATGAATGTCTGATCTATGTGACCTCTTCCCATTCTAAAACCTCCTTATTCTTCACCAACAAATTCCTCTGTTATTTCCCTAACTCTGTCAACTAGTATCCTACCATATACTTTTCCTGGTACACTAAGATGACAAATGCCCGTATTGTTACCACACACTTCTTATTCCCCTTTTCCTATATACAGGGGAATAATTATAGCTGCCTTCCAGTCCTCCATGACCCCACCTTCCTTCCAGACCAATCTGCACATCTTCCATATCCATTTTTCTACTATCTATCCCCAGTGCTTCGGGATTTCACCACATACTCTATCAATTCCTGGGGCTTTCCCCATTTTGGCTTTCTTCATTGCCTCCACTACCGGTACTTCCATCCTACTGATTTCTTCCTCTCTTCTCACCTCCCTCCTTCTCCCAGCCATTCCCCAGCCACTTATACTCACATTGCCTTCATTGTGTATGTTCAACCATTCCTTAAAGTGTTCTCTCCATCTGCTCGCTTTTTCTCTCTTCTCCACTAGCAGTCTACCATTTTTATCTTTCACTCCCTGAAATACTTCTTTATCACCATGTCTAACTCTATTTACCTCTTTTCCAAAACGTTTTCTTACATTCCCCCCACTTTATGCTCAAATTCCATCCAAATTCTTCATCCATTCTCTTCTGACTCTCTCATACTAATCTTTTCACCTCTCCCTTCCTCTCTACATGTAACTCTTTCTTTTGTCTCTCAACTTCCTCCACACCCGTTTCTCATCCACTCACCATATGCTTTCTTCTTTTGCACCACAGCCTGTCTCACCTCTTCACTCCACCATGCTGTTCCTTGCACCCCCTTTCATCTTCTCTTCACCCCACACACCACCTCACATGCTACACAGATATTGTCTGTGAATATCTTACACACACCTTCCACATCCCCCATCTGTTCCAAATCATATTTACCCAATTGCTCCTCCACTTTCCTCTTATATTCTGCCTTTTTTCCATCCTCTTGTAACTTTTCCGCCCTCCTTCTATGGACTACGTCCTCCTGTCCTTCCCTTCTCCCACTCCTCCATTTCGTTTGAACTTTGACTTTCACCACCACCATGTGGTGGTCAGAAAGTCCACTCCCTGAACCTCTGTATGCTTTTGATTCCATTACATACCTTCTTATTCTACCATCTACACACACATAATCAATCATTGCCTTCAGTTCATTCAGTTCACCACCCTCCCTTCTCATCACTCGCCTCATATACCTGTGGATCATTTTCTGTCTAAAGAGGGTATTAGCTATCACCAACCCCCTCCCTGCACAAATGTCCACTAGAGCACTGCCATTCTCATCCACTGCTGGAGGCACATCCCACTCTTCAGCCACTCCATCCACCTTCACATTCCTTACTTTTCCATTCATATCTCCAGTCAAAAACACTCTCTCATTCCTTTCATACTTTTCCATGCACGTATCCACACTCTTCCAGAACTCTTCTCTCACTCTGCTTGCATGATCTTGTGTTAGCCATACACACTCACAATCACACACATTTGTAGTCCAGCTTTCAATCTTACCCACACAATTTTTGAGCTTACGGATTCATACTCTCTTATATTTTCCTTCCATCTCTTGCACACAACAATACAAATTCCTTCTTTTGCCCTCTCATTCTCACTTACTCCCATACATATACCCGATCCATACTCCCATTCTGTCACAGTCTCATCTTTCCATTTTGTCTCAGTTATTCCACATAAATCCACATTTGCGTCCTCAAAATCCTGGACACTCTGTCTCTCTTTCACCTCATCATTTGCACCCCTCCCATTCCATGTCGCAGTCCGTACCATATCCTATGTTTGGTCCTTAGTTATCAACTGTTGGTCAGTCCTGGTCCGAGCTTCTTGTTTGTATTTTTAGTTGTTTTCCGGGGAGGGGCACTAACCCTCTGCCAACCCACTTGTTGTCAAGTACGGAACATGTGTTGGTAGGTTATAAGGTTACCACACAGCATTGTAAATGATTTCCTGGTTTACAGGAAATCATTTGGCTTGCCACTCAGTGTAGAGCTACCCTAAAATAGAGTACAGTACAGTTACACAAAGTGGGTGGATGATGGACGCCTCCATCTCCCATCACTTACTGTCGAGATGACAAATAAATGTAACCAGTGGCTTATAATTTAAGAGCATTAATACAAAATTTTAGTGCTTTGAATAAGGATAGCATGGAACAGTATGATACAAATAAAGGAATAAAGAATAATGAGGAATTTCCCAGTACATCAGTAGTGTCACCACAACTGGTTTGGACAAACAGGATATGGTAATTTGTTAGTGATTGCTGTTCTTTTGAAGCAGTTACAAATGACTTCTTTTTATGCTACTTTTCCATGCTTCTCGTAGGCTAGTTATTATTGGTAAATCTGACTGTGGTTCAAATAGCACTGTTTTTGAGGTGATAATTTCTTGTTTTTATTATAGCATCTGGCAGCACTTGATGGAGGGGGGAAATGCAGGTGGGAGAAATTGTCAGTGGCTTGGGTGAGTGATAAGCCTCTCACCAAACAGCTGTAGGTCTAATTGATACCGCCGAAACAGAGTGGTGAGACTCAGGGCATCTAGTGCTTGGTGATAGGATGTGCATGATGCACCCAGAATTATTCTATTGTGCATGCCCTCTTTTATATCTTCTACAGTTGTTGATAATGTGTGGCAGTGAAAGAGGATGACCAACCTGAGGATGCACACTTTAGTTTAGGGAATATGAAGATGGTATATTTATCGCAGAGCTGTTGCTGGGTGCCAAGGGACTTCGTGCTTTTCAGCATGTACAGTTGGTACGTGGCCAGCTTGACTGTGTTTGATGTATGGGGGTTCCAGTGAAGTTTTGAGTCAACCATAACTCCACAAATTTGGTGTCCTCCACTATGAGTGAGTGTGAGCCAGTTGTGACGCAGGTGGTGGGACTGCCAGAGCGAATATATATGTTGAAGGGCATCACCTTGATCTTGTTGTGGTTGAGGGAGATGTGATTTAGTGACACTCATGCCTTCCGTTAATATAAGATGTGCTGGTGCTGACTGTAGTCTGGAACACTGTTGTCAGTAGCCATCCCTACAGTTGAGTCATCCACATACTTCCAGTGGTGAGTTGTGTCAGTCAGTGCATCATTAATCAGTGTCACGAATCAATTCGCGACATTTCCTTTTTGTGAGAAGCCACGAACTATTAGTGGAAAACTCACTGTGTATCGCTCAGTTAACCGTTTCTCTCTCCATTTCGGGGTATACTTTTCAAATCATTCGTCACCGTTTTCAGGGGTGACCGATTTGATGCACGTCACTAACTGCGCTACTGAGCGATACTATTGTTTCTTTATCGTTCGCCTCTACTTCCCTCAACCGTTAGCCACGCCTTGCGTCCTGCCCATACATTATTTGAATTGAGTTTTGTGTTTGCTGTGACGGAGAAAGGGTCTGTGCTCAGAAGTGGAGAGGTCAGCTAGCACCCCAAGCTCCATTAGTACAGTTAATCCCAGTACTCCCACCCCCCACTCCTCGGGTGATACATAGTATTCATCGACTGGTATTTCTTTTTGTGTATTTTGTAGTTTTAAGAGCTTAGTTAAGGTGTTTTTCCTAGGCGTAAGTATTTAGCTTCTGTGTGAGTGAGCGAGTGCGTCTCATTTAATTTGATTTGAAATGTAATGTTAAATTTATTTTTGTGATTAATAAATTTAACAGTTCTATTTCTTGAGCTTAATGTAGAGTAAAAATCTTGTTTCATTTCTCCATAATTAAGCTTATTTTCCATACAGCTCCTAGCTTGCATAAACATTTACTATTCATAACTGGTACTTAGACCAGTCTTGTTGTATTAACTTAGAATCCGTTGTGCCAGGAGTTAATGCATCAGCAAGAACCTGATGTTATTATTATTAGTATTAGTTATTTATTGTCAGGGGTGATGTAACTTTCTCCAGAGGCTAACAGTACAGTAATTCAGCAATTGTGAGTAATTAGTCTCTGCTGTGTACTGTTGAGAAAGTTTATAAATTCTCGTTCTTAGAGAATCGTGCACAAGCCAGCGTAAAGTAATCGTTGCTTGATGTAGCAAGACAATCATTGTCTCTGCTCTTCAATATTATTGAATATTATTATCAATTTAAATAATATTTAAACCATTTATTTCAAAATTACAGTGATAATATAAAAACCCCGTGACAATTAGCGACCTCATTCCAGGATATTAACTCCTAGCTCTAAAGCTATTCACGAGATAGTGCTCACTCATTCATATTTAGGTATTTATCATTAAAGTTTATAGGCACAAGCTTACTGGTGTTTACCCTTAATTTAGCAAGTGAATTTTGCTTTATTAATCAATAGAATACTTAACTCTAGGTTATTTTTGGTAACGCCAGACAATTTTATTCGCTTCTGGGAAGTCGCCGTACCCATTGTGTTTATTATTGAGTCTTCCCAGTCATTTACATTTTTGATTTATTCTTTGCCAGTTAACTGGATAAGACTGGTCACCACTAGCTTGTGTCTGTACTCTTTACTTTTGTTTATTAGTATTCGTCGCTAAGCAGTCAGTACTCAATTTCGGTTACTTAGTAAATTGAGCTAGCATCATGGCTACAGCTGTATATGTACAGGAAGCCAAAGATATTGGTCTCACAGACCCAGAGAAAATACAGAGTTACGTTCTCTCACGGTTCAATTACGAGCAAGAACGTGAGAAAGATGCTCGTGAAGAGCGTAGGATTCAGCGCGAATGCGAGCGAGAACAGCGCGAATACGAGCGAGAACAGCGTGAGGAACGTGAAAGAGAGCGTGCTTATGAACAAGAGCAGCGTGAGAAACAGCGCGAATACGAGCAGAAACAACGCGAACTCGACTTGGAACACGAGCGAGAACAGCGTGAGGAACGAGAGAGAGAACGAGAACACGAACGTGCCGAGCGAGAAGCACGCGAAAAACATGAACTTGAAGTGCTGAAGCTCAAGCGAGATTCCTTGGGTTCAGACACATCTGGTGCAGTTGGTTCAAGCTCCACGAGCGCTCTCCCTGCACATGTCCTGGCGACCCCACGCATCAAGCTTCCTTCATACAAGGAAAGCGAGCGAATCGAGCCGTACATAGCTCGTTTTGAGGACATGGCAGACATGTATCAACTGGATGAGGCAGCTAAGCGGATCCAATTTCTTAGTTTATTTGAGGGCCCTGCCCTCGATATTCTCCACAGAATTCGTGGAGACAATCTCACATATGAGATGATGAAAGCTGCACTCATTAAGGCGTATGGTCTCACAGTAGACGACGCCAAAGTTCAGTTCATGCGAGCTCGTCTCCAAGACAAGGAGACAGCTGTTCAGTTCCTTGATCGTCTCACAGCTTACTTAAATGAGTGGATGGAGAAAGATGAAACTCCTTCCACGCGTGAGGGGATAATTGACCTTATGCTGCGTACACAGCTAGAGAGGTCGTGGCCTGCTGAGCTCATAGCACAGCTTAAGATCTGCCAGGTGAAAGATGCCAGCCAAATGGCAGAAAAGGCTGACGCATTCTTTACTGCATACGGGTATCAAGCTCGTAAGCAAAACACCTGGAGCAGAAAAGATACTGCCAAGTCTGGGAAGCCGTCTCAGACTGAATCCCAGCACCAAGGCCATTCTCAGAGTAATGGCCAAGGTCCAAAACCGCAGTGGAAGGACCAGGGGCAAAACACTCAGAAATCTGAGTGGAAGAGGTACAACAAGTACCCTAACCAGCAGCAGTATCAGCCACGCAACCGACCGTCGGGACAAACTTTTTCACCTCCAGCTCAAAAGAGGCAGGAAGCGAATGCAGCCTTCATTCCTCAGCAGCAGCCTGGTGGTCACGTCCCTACCAGTGTGGGTACTTCCCCACAGTTCACTAGTTCCACAGTGACAGTGAACCCCCCTCCACAGATGGCCAATGTTCCATCTTCCCAATATAACCCTCAAGGCACAATGTTTGCCACATCAATTCAGCAGCCTCATGAGTGGCTAGCTGCTTCCTCCACAGGCCCTCCCACAGGTGACAGTACCTTCCTTGTTCAGCAAGGGTTAGTGGGAGACATTCCTGTGAAGGTCCTGAGAGACAATGGTTCCTCAGGTTGCTCTGTTAAGCAGAGTTTAGTTCGGCCTGAGCAGTATACAGGTCGACAGATCCATGCAAAGCTTATTGATGGATCAGTGAGATTGTTCCCTGAGGCATGTATCCAGGTGGCATCTCCATTTTATACTGGTATGACACTCGCAGTTGTCATGCCAGAGCCTCTATTTGACTTAATAGTAGGCAATATTCAAGGAGCCAAGGATAGTTGCTCCGATGATGACGCTACTCAGACTTCGGCTGCTGCGGTAACACGAGCCATGGCTGAGGCTCCAGATGGTGTCACCCCAGTGATCATTGAATCGCCGCAAGATCTGATGTGTAGCCAACTTGTTGTGCAAGAACAACAATCTGACCCGACACTTGCTGCCGTGCGGAATAAACAAAAGGGTCGAGTGATAAAGTATTCACGGGGAGGTCGAGCCAAGTTCCTTCGTAAACAAGGACGGCTCTACCGTGAGTCACGAACACCCGAGGGCGAGGTTCGACTGCAGTTTGTCGTTCCCGCCAAGTACCGCCTAGCTTTGTTACAATGGGGTCATTGTTCAGCCTTAGGAGGTCACATGGGCAAAAGGAAGACCCAGGGCCGTATCCGAGCTGACTTTTTCTGGCCAGGGATGGGACGAGACATAGATAGTTTTGTCCGTTCCTGCAGTGTGTGCCAAAGTATCACCACTGATCAGGGACATGCCCTTCCTGTGCCATTCATAACCACACCTGTAATCTCCGAGTCAGTTGAGAGACAGGGTAGTGGTGAAGTGGGTGCAGACCTGACGTCTCGCCCATTGGCTCCACAGGACACATTATGTCCAGGGCCTGTACATACATATTATGTACCGTAGGTTATGGAGGAAGTTGAGAGGCGACTCGAGGCTATGGAAGACCCGAGTTTGCACAAGGATTCTCAGCTTCCCGGTACTAATATATGTACTGTAGGTTAAGGGGGAAGTTGAGAGGCAACTTGAGGCTATGGAAGACCCAAGTTTGCATAAGGATTCTCAGCTTCCCGGTACTAATATATGTACCGTAAGTTAAGGGGGAAGTTGAGAGGCGACTTGAGGCTATGGAAGACCCAAGTTTGCATAAGGATTCTCAGCTTCCCGGTACTAATAGAAGTACTGTAGGTCAAGGGGGAAGTTCGAGAGAGAACTCCGCAGTGGCGACTTGAGGCTATGGAAGACCCAAGTTTGCACAAGGATTCTCAGCTTTCCGGTACTAATATAAGTATTGTATTGTAGGTTAAGGGGGAAGTTCGAGAGAGAACTCCGCAGAGGCGACTTGAGGCTATGGAAGACCCAAGTTTGCACAAGGATTCTCAGCTTTCCGGTACTAATATAAGTATTGTATTGTAGGTTAAGGGGGAAGTGAGAACTCTGCAGAGGCGACTTGAGGCTATGGAAGACCCAAGTTTGCACAAGGATTCTCAGCTCTCCGATATTAATATAAGAACTGTAGGTTAAGGCACAGGTTGAGGACCCGTGTGCAGTTCGAGGCTATGGAAGACCCAAGTTTGCACAGGGATTCTCAACTTGTCGAATCTAATCGTGTGCTATAATTAATGGCGACCTCGAATGTACGAAGCTTGGCTGTCACTCGTATTTTTCAGCCAGAGCGTACTTTTCGTAGCATGTACTGATTGCTAGCCAGAGAGAGTAATTGTAACATAATAAGAATTTTGTCTCATTGACACTTTTGATGCTCCACCTTAATTGGTTTTGCAGGTTCAGCAATGGGTGTAGCAGTTTTGCTGTGCGGACCAGCTGATCGTCTGCCGCACACTGCCGCCTCTTCTCCTCTGCCTCCGTCGTCGCCATAATATTATTTACTGTGTCATTTTACACGTAGGTACAGTTACACTACAACTGTCACACCTACACTGTGTATTACATACACCACGCTACACAACAATTAGTTGTCAGTGTAAATGTAGCGAATTTTCGCTCAGTTTGACCTGAGTACAGGATTTTCACCGTCGTCACGGAGTTTTTCCCTCAAGCTTGCTCCTATTAACGTAAATACGAGGTTTTTTCACTCACTGGCGACTGCGATTTTCTCCTGTAGCAGGATAGCACACACACCACAGTGTGAATCTTGTGTGACTGAGTTAGGATTTATATGTATGTATATTGAAATCATTCTTCTGAAGGAAGAAAGATTTAATTTTCATGGGGCGTAATGTCACGAATCAATTCGCGACATTTCCTTTTTGTGAGAAGCCACGAACTATTAGTGGAAAACTCACTGTGTATCGCTCAGTTAACCGTTTCTCTCTCCATTTCGGGGTATACTTTTCAAATCATTCGTCACCGTTTTCAGGGGTGACCGATTTGATGCACGTCACTAACTGCGCTACTGAGCGATACTATTGTTTCTTTATCGTTCGCCTCTACTTCCCTCAACCGTTAGCCACGCCTTGCGTCCTGCCCATACATTATTTGAATTGAGTCTTGTGTTTGCTGTGACGGAGAAAGGGTCTGTGCTCAGAAGTGGAGAGGTTAGCTAGCACCCCAAGCTCCATTAGTACAGTTAATCCCAGTACTCCCACCCCCCACTCCTCGGGTGATACATAGTATTCATCGACTGGTATTTCTTTTTGTGTATTTTGTAGTTTTAAGAGCTTAGTTAAGGTGTTTTTCCTAGGCGTAAGTATTTAGCTTTTGTGTGAGTGAGCGAGTGCGTCTCATTTAATTTGATTTGAAATGTAATGTTAAATTTATTTTTGTGATTAATAAATTTAACAGTTCTATTTCTTGAGCTTAATGTAGAGTAAAAATCTTGTTTCATTTCTCCATAATTAAGCTTATTTTCCATACAGCTCCTAGCTTGCATAAACATTTACTATTCATAACTGGTACTTAGACCAGTCTTGTTGTATTAACTTAGAATCCGTTGTGCCAGGAGTTAATGCATCAGCAAGAACCTGATGTTATTATTATTAGTATTAGTTATTTATTGTCAGGGGTGATGTAACTTTCTCCAGAGGCTAACAGTACAGTAATTCAGCAATTGTGAGTAATTAGTCTCTGCTGTGTACTGTTGAGAAAGTTTATAAATTCTCGTTCTTAGAGAATCGTGCACAAGCCAGCGTAAAGTAATCGTTGCTTGATGTAGCAAGACAATCATTGTCTCTGCTCTTCAATATTATTGAATATTATTATCAATTTAAATAATATTTAAACCATTTATTTCAAAATTACAGTGATAATATAAAAACCCCGTGACAATCAGGATCAGGAAGCATAGAAACCTTGTCTTCACCCCCATTGGGACTTCACAAGTCAAGTGTTGGGTGGCCTAGATATGCCCCTGATGATATCTGGTGGTTTGCCAGTGAGTGTGTGTGTATATTACAGTACTTATCTGCATTTTATTTTCAGGTAGAAAAGAGGAAGGTCATGTAATGGCATATGAGCAGAGAGAACCTCCTCAACATAATATATTTGGTATTGGCAACAGTGGTGGGGATGCAGGAAAGTCAAGACTAAGATACAGACTGCCACGCCATCTCCCAAGGCGACCAAATGATATATACCTTGACATAAACTCTGATTTTAAGGTATGAGTTATAACAATACTAATTTCTTTAATCAGCTTTGTGAGCGGCATAAGATGATATGGTATGTTACTCCTGTAGGAGTGCTGTTACTTTTCAATAATCATTTTTCATTATTATCATCCTGGTTTACCTTCCCAGTCTCACATTGGATAGGGAGATTTAGAGTGACTACCAGAGGCTCCTGGGTAGGCATTTATGACTATATTTTGTGTAGGCAGAACAGGAGCGAGGAGTGAGTCTGCTGAACAAGGAAGGGTGGGTGGTTGTTCATGGACTGGGAGAGTGTTTGCCACAGGCCATAACCTTAGCACTCTCCCTCCAGTCTGCTGTCGTATCCTTGACCACACTCCATACCAACACCTCCACTGTCTTCCTCACAGGTACAGTTACAAGCAAAAGTTCATTGTCACTTCCATGCCATCGTTATGACTACCTCATGAAAAAGTTCAGCAATCCCCCGCCCTCCCTGTTATTGCATTATGACTTCCATATTTATAATTCTCCTTCAACCTCAGTGGGCATCCTGCCTTCTCATGCCATTTTGTTGTGTACTGCATAGTGTATTACTTGTACAGTACATTTTTTTTTTTTTTTTACATATGGCAACTTTGAAGCAGGGGCTGAGTATAGAAGCTGCAAGAGTTACTCAGAGTTTATATATATCTATATCTATCTATCTATCTATATTTATATATACTGGTATATAAATCAGGTTCACAGTAAGTTCCCCCAAAATTGGCTATTAAAAGTTCCATTGCTGTCTGTACAGATGATTTACCATTTTCTCCCAGCTTACAGGACAAGTACCAATTGTTTGGAAAAAGTTTTGCAATTTGGAACACAGACTTGTGGACTTCATGTGCTTTAATTCAGTTATAGCCCTTATATTGCAGGTGACATAGGAGGCTTTATATCACCCATTCTTCGGCAATTTTCTGTGGATACTACACCTTGTCTTTTGTAAGTTAGGTCATTTATTATCAACATAGTTTGCTTCAGTAACATACAAGAGAATAGTGAGGTGTAATGGGCAGAGTGAATTGTTTAGGAAGAAGTATTATGAACTCTTCAAAGTTGTAGAATGTGACTCATACACATCAGATAATGGAGATTCGCCATCCTTGGTCATACACCTCAAAGGAGGTACAGTAGTATGGGACTGACAATTCCTCCTTGGGGGGGGGGCAGACAAGCTGAGGTGCAAGTTGCTGATTCTTATAAAATGCTTTTTTTAAGTATGGTTTGCAGAATTATGGTACAGTCAAAGAAGCTACTATCTTCCTAGCTGTGTGTGATGAAAGTTTACAGCTGGCAAAATACAGTGAAAACCATATCTATACCTGTGCTGGCTTCAAATGGTTTGATTTTTCAGTTATGTATTTGTTGAACTTTGGGAAGATATTTGTACCTCTGTATGTACAAACAACAAAAAAACTATGGTTACACCTTCTGCGCGATATAAAATGACACACGAATGAAGGTTTTTGATAACAGCCTCCTCCATTGGTATCCCTGCGTGTGTTTGTTGCATATTTATTATAAGCTATATCCATTGCTTCTCCCATGCATATTTCTACCTCGTCCTATTTGGCAACTCACCCACTGTCAGGTTTACCAACCCTAGCGAGACAGCCAGGTGGTTCAGTATGAAACACATCGGACCCCCCCTGTAACGATAGTTTTTTTTGCTGTGTGTACATACTTATTCACTAAAACTCCAGTGTAGTTAATCAGGCCTTTATAGGAGAATGAACTGTAATACAGTATAAACAGCTGTCTTATGCGAAGTATTATTTACGTATTATTATACTGTACAGTACTGTACTTTATTGCACCATTTCAGATGATGCACATCCTTCATATAGGGGAAGAGATCAAGAGAATAACTCTAAAGGCTACCCAGCTATCCACATCAAAATATCTCTTCAGCAGCCCCCAACAAAAGAGGCGAGCAAAAGCCATGGAGCAAGCAAATCATCTTAGACGAAATTTCTAAGTTTATAGACTTGAACAGCAATGTGCTCATGAATAAAAACAAAAAATTGACTCTTCCATCATAATGAACTACTAAAATCTCTGTAATATAGTGATGGAAGCTATTTAATCTGTGAACTAAAATCACCTAGAGTGTCTGTCATATTTACTAGTAACAGATTGGCCAAAAAGCAAAGATGTTCTTCAGCCTGAGAGAATTGACAGTGTGGCTTGGCGTTACAGTGCTCGAGGTAAGTCAATTTAAACCTTTAAACCTTCTCTTGTGGTTGGTGCATTTTACTTTATTCAACCTGACCAGGAAAAAAAAAAAAATGAAAAGCATGTATGCTGGTCATGCGTATGATATGTGGTGGAGTCAGGATTCCAAGGACTTGGATGGTGAGTGAATGAGTGTGTGGCACATTTCACTAGACATGCTGTTGAATAGTTTTCCCCTCAAAATCATGTTTTCCCTTCCCATATTTTCCGGACTTATCTGACCCCATCCTTAGGTGAGAAAAAGTTTGGGATGTTGATATATTAACAAAATACAATATTGTACTGGATTGAAAGGGTTAAAATGAAATTCTGCACTATAATGAAATTGGTTCAGGGTGTACTTCAGGTTAAGAACATCTTATTAAATGTAAGAGCTTCAAAAAAGACACCATTTTGGGAGGTCTTAGTGGTATTTGTATGTGTTGCAGGTGTTTATCTAGCTGACAGCACTGCTGGTGACGTTGGTTCTAGTGGTACTTCACGTTGAGAATGTCATCTCACATGTAAGCTGGTGGCTTGTTCTTGGTCCCATGTTTGTGGCTGATGCGCTCAACACGTACTTCTGTGTCATCGTCCTCATCCGCATGTATCAGGTGGCAGACCTGAAGCCAGCAGCACTCAGGGCCCTTTGGAGCTTCTCTGTTCTCACCTTAGGTTTCACTTTCAAATTCCTTCTGTGCCGGAAGTTGTCTAATCAGGGACACCTTGAGTACTCGGCTGTAATGTCTCCTGTGTTTGTCTTGCTGCAGCTCATCCTGATACGTGCATGTCATCTGAATTGACAGCCCAGGGCTTACTTTCTTCTTATGATGAGTATCCAATAGAAAACTCTTCCATCTTATCTTAATTACAGCTTTCTTGGTATTACCAGGTAATTGAATGCAGCATTAAGTAACATAAATGAGGGTGGTGTTACTAAATATTCTTTTACAGTACAGATCCTTTTCAGGATGCCATGTCATCCCTGGCACATGTCAGACAAGGCTGTGTTTTTGTTTATATCCTCAATAAACTGAGAAAAATTTGCCACTTTATTTTAAACCATTAAGTATTCAGTATAAAACTGGAAGTAAATAACAGACACCCCACACTTTTTAACCCATTCAACATGATGACTCAAGATTTTACTGCTGCTACCTACACACTGCTGTATTAAGTGCATGAGAGACCATATATAGAAGGGGTTAATGGCCACTGTTCCAGATCCTTTCACAACCAGATGTCTCTAAACTGAATAAAATTACTGTACAAAAGATGTCACTATATTGAAGTACAGTGGAAGTACATTACAGAATCTGTAGAATGGAGTTGTTTAGAAGCTTTACTGTCTGACCATATCTGGCAGCTAATGTATATCTGTAACAAAAATAACCAATATATGTATGTGCAAATAGGTAGGCCTGTGGGACTTGCTTCTGTGGCTCCAGGCTCCTCTGAAGCATGACCCTAGTGAACAGCATGCTTAAGTCGCCCATATGCTGCTGTCTTGCATCCACCTTTCAGGGGACAGGGAAGCAGCTGAGAGAGGAATGTAAAACCAAGTACAGTCCATTCACTTACAGTAATACGCAAGTTTCTATGACACGAAATGCCTAGAGTGCAACGGGGGGGAAGGAGGTTGAAAAAAATTAAGCAATCTGTAGTGCATGAGTTGGTTTTGAAAATGCGAAATTGGTGTGGCAAAGTGAGCCGAATCCAGTGTCATGCCGCATGACGCAGCCTACCCTTGCACAGTGCACGAGGAAGTGACTTGTTTCATCTTCACAAGCCATGGCCGTGGATAGCGAAGATCTGTCGATCTGAAATGTAAGCAAAATCTTGGCCGTCTTTGATGAGTTTAAAGATGAAGAGTCAACAAAATGAAATCTGTAAACTGTGTGGTCAAGAGGTTCTGGATGCCATGGAAAATAGCCTCCATTATAACCGAGACAGGCATGCCAAGGAAGTGAACCGAAGGCATCAGACTCTGATCACCACCTTTACTCAAGCACAGCAAGATCTAGTGCCCTCAACATCAGCCAAGGATGACAACGATGGTGCATCTGTTGTGTCTGCCTTGGACTTTGGGGGGTTCATGACTGATGTGAGTGTGTTGGTGGTGGTGGTGATGTGATGGAGGGTGCTGAGGCTGGGGCACCGTGCCTCGTCCTGCCTTGGAACCCCATCTCTTCAAGTCAACTAAGCCTTTCCTGCATAGATTTTAAAGTAAGGGGTTATTGTGTGGGTTATACTTACTGTGTATATGTGTTTAATGTCCCATAATACATACCCGGTACACAAAATGACTACTAGGGGCCTAAAGGGTGACTTTTTAGGCAGCCACCTCACCAATTAGAGTTTTCCCCATAAGGAAAGGAGGTCCGGATGATGATGATAAAATTTCTAGACAGCGAGGTCTTCTACCACCCAAACTCTTGCGTATTAAGTGAATGGACTGTAGTTGAACTGCCCAGTCATATAGGAGCCACCACATAATGGCATCCCTCTCCAGCACTTCCTGTGAGAGAGAGCAATAATTCCAGGGGTGGAATGGTGAGTGAATGAGTGTCTGGCCTCTTTCACTGGGCATGTGTTAATGGTACTCCCTCTGTTATGCTTTATCTTTTCTCACTTTCTGGATCCATCTCACCCCATCATTGAGTGTGAAAAATGATGATGATGAATAAGTGAATGAATGTTACTCATTTTGCTGACATTCATAGTATAGTTACTTGCTTATTTCTAAATCTAATTTTTGTATTCTTCCCATGGCATGTTACAAAAAAATGGGAATGGACATGGTGGTGATGACAGTGATGTTGCTGTTGCCTCAAGCTGATCTGGACATTAACCTCGTAGACTGCAAGCTGAAGCTGCCCTTTTCCTGTAGTTCACTGATTTATTCATGGCAGAGTTGCCAAGTCATATTGGTGTCACCACATGAAGGCATCCCTCTCCTGCACCAATTGTGATGATAGTAATGGAGGTATATGACACACATCTTGATACAGTGTACTGGTGGTAGAGACACCATAATTTCATTAAGGCTAATGACAGACAAATTTATTTACCCAAAGGAATTTCTAACAGTAAAAGGATCAAACAATAATAGTCATCATCCCAGCCATTATTCCAAACCTAATGATGTGGTGAGGCAAGATAATTATAGAAGCAAGGAAAGAGGAAGCATAAGAGTGGCCAGAGAAATATCAACAGCATGCCCCAGTGAAATGGGCCACACAGTCATTCAAGCCTTTGAAGTCGTGTTCCCAACTTGCAAGCATAACTTCTGCATTTTATTTTCTACATTTCTCTATAGATGTGCTTCACATACACCTGTTGATAGTCATTCCATTTGCTACCAAATTTATAAAAAGTGCCATACCTTTGTTATGTGATGCTCTGTGCATACAATCAATGTGTTGTACATTGTGAATGAGGGAGAAAGAGACCAAGGATGACATGAAGAGGTATGTGGATGAATGGTGTGAAATGCAGGGAAGGCGGCCTGATAGTGGAAGACGGGAGATATCGAGGTGATTTATTCATGGCCACCTCCTTAGGGATCATGGCCTCTGGCTACATATAAACAAACAGACATAAAGTATTATGATTGTTTGATCATGTGGAACACAAAAGACAAGAGAATGGCCATGGGGAAAGTGAAAGGATAAACTTGAATATCTAAATGATGGCAGAACAGAGAGGGATGAAGGAATACAAGTAAGTCTTGATAAGACTAGAGTACATAGACATCTTTCAGTCTGTTAAACTACCAGTACAAGATATATTGTACTTATATTAGGATATACACTTATCCATTATCTAGATGAGAAGAGAAGGAGAGAAGTTTCTAGTTCATCTTCATGAGCTGCATACAGTACCATTATTGATGTGATAATACTCTGTACAGTAAAAATTTGCATTCTTCATTTTATATGGATTAAATATATCAGGGAGTATATATCATTATAATAACCAGGGTGTGATGTATATTCATTACTTCCCACCTCAGAACAGTTCATATTGGGCTATTTTTACACTATAAATGTTATTTTTACATTATGAATGTATTACTGCTTGAAGGAGACAAAAGAATAATACAACAAAATACTACTGCATCACAATCAAACATTCACCAATACTTCCCTGCTGTCTGGCAATGAAAGGTGTACATAAAACAGTTTTATATAATAGCAATATGAAGCACAAAACTAAAGAGTGTGAGAAGGAAGGATTATCTTAAGTTCAGGGATGAATGAGAACTGTTAAAGGCAGGAAACAATGCTGGCAAGGGTTTATTGGCAAACTTTTGCATGTGATAGTGCAAAGAATGTGGTACTTCATATGACCACTAGGGTAAGGAAGTAGAAGAGAGAGAGGTAGAGAGAAAGAGAGAGAGAGAGATTAACAGTAACTGAGAGATGTAAGGTCAAAGCAACCACGATATATTTCTGCCATGGTCATTGCCTTTTGGGGGAAGCAAGGCATAAGTGATAAATTATGATGGTAAATGGTCTCATCCAAAGTAGTTTCTATCAATGAGTACATGAATTTCCACAAACCATTCCTCAAAACCCCATGATTTTTTTTCATTCTTGGATACTATACTTGAATGTACCACAATATTTTACTGGTATAGCCTAGCACAAAATCAGTCAGGGAAAATACAGCCTGTCTACAGTCATTATTAATTGTAATCAGTTCATGAAAGCATAGTTCAGAACATCATATATATTATATGAAAAAAATATTATGGAACAGTACATGCCATATTAGGAACTCATACATTTAACTGTATCTTCAGTTTAGCTGTATGTTTCCATGTGATGGGGGGGGAAAAAATGTCATTAAATATGACTTAACACTATTGCTGCATAACTCGAAGTTCGTAAACAAAAATGATATACATATTTAGAAATGCATCCAGAAACTAAGACTGTACTGTAGACTGAAAACAGAAGTAGACTCTATGATGTGTCAAATAAAAGAATCTCATTATATCTGAAAGGTATATCACTCTTAATCCTATACAGTATACAGAATCAGTACATACTACTCTACCCTATATGCACAATCATTATGTACTGTACTAACTTACTCTACCCCTATTATTACATACTAACTTACTCTTATCCCTATATACAATTATCTACTAACCTAACTCTCAGATTTAAGTAATACTGAAGTTACTGTTGAGGACACTGCTTCTTTCACGGTTTTCCAGCCAGAAGTGAACACTGACTCATTGGCCTCATTTACTGGCCATTCGTTTGGGTTGATATCAAAGTCTTTCATCTTCCTGTCAATGACCCACCACCTCCCTAAGAAGCCCACATCAACGATGCGTTGATGAAATGTCAAATAGCGTGGTTTGAGGTACTCACACTGGCTTTTGAACACACCACATTCTTTTGAGTAGTTATCCACCCACAGGAAAGAACAAAAGCCAATGCTTAACCTGGAAAAAAATAAATAAATAAGTTTCACAAAAATGCGGACAATATATTTTTTTCCAAAGTGTACCTGGCTCTAGGTTTATACAGTATTCAAACAGTACAATACGACCTTGGTCACAATATTTGGGACTGGAAAAAAACACACAAACACACACACACATAAACAGAAGTCATACAAAGAGAACGTATTTGGAACTGGACCCCCATAACATCTAAAAAATTCCAACAATCTTTGTACTAAAAAGTTAAATACTAATGGCTTTTCAGGCAATGTGAAAAGAATTCAGACACTGAGCAGCATGGACAGCTGCCATTAGGTGACCAAGACTGATGCATGCAAGCATATTGGAGCCTTAACATTAAAAGTCTATCTATCTATCTATAGCCCGACGCCCTAATCCCGCAAAGGGTGGCCGCAGACAAAACGCCTCCAAGTCACTCTGTCACCCACCATTTGACTACCCTCCCGCCAACTCACCCCCCCCTCCCTCAGATACCTCTCAACTCCATCCCTCCACCTCATCCTCGGTCTACCCCTCCCTCTCCCTCCCTCCACCTCACCTACATACACCCTCTTAGTCAGTCTTTCATTCTCCATTCTCTCCACATGTCCAAACCACCTCAGTGTATTTCTCCTAATCTTCTCAACCACATCCACATCTACCCCACAACGTTCCTTCACTTCTTCATTCGTCAACCTGTCCCTCCATGTCACTCCACATGCTCCTCTCAAGTAACTCATTTCCACTGCTCTCACTCTTGACTTGTTCCCCTCTTGCAAGGTCCACGCCTCGCTTCCATACGTCAGGGTAGGGATCACAATACTATCATGCAGTGACTTCTTAACTTCCATACTCACCTCCCTATTTCTCATCACTGCTTTCAGTGTACCAACAACCTTCCTTCCCTGCTGTACCCTTTCACGTACTTCATCCCCCAAAGTTCCATCCTTACTCATCACACTACCCAAGTACTTAAATGCACTCACATTCTCCATATCCTCACCATCCAACCTCACTGCACACTCTGTGACTTCATTCCTCTCAAACACCATAACTTTACTTTTGTTTACATTAACTTTCAGCTTCCTCCTCCTACACACTGTCCCAAATTCATTCACCAAACCTTGCAACTCCCATTCATCTTCACTCAACAATACTGTATCATCAGCAAACAGCAACACCGGAAGCTTCCAAATCTCACCCTCATTCATTAGGGCCAGCCCCACATCCACTGCCCTAACTTGCACCTCCTTTACAACCCCATCCATATATATATATTAAACAGCCATGGAGACATCACACACCCCTGTTTCAGTCCCACACTGAGATCAAAGAACTCACTCAGCTCACCATCCACTCGCACCGTAGCCCTAGCTCCCTCGTACATACTCTTTACAGCACTCAACACTTTCCCCTCCACTCCATATATTCTTAATACCCTCCACATACCTTGCCTATCTATTCTGTCATAAGCTTTCTCCAAGTCCATGAAGGCAGCATACACTTTCCTTCCCTTCTCTAGATACTTCACCACTAAACATCTTAGAACAAATATCTGATCTACACACCCTTTTCCCTTCCTAAATCCCCCTTGTTCTTCTCCAACTAGCTCCTCTGTCATATGCCTAACCCTATCAATGAGTATTCTACCATATATTTTACCAGTCACACTAAGAAGGCAAATACCCCTATGGTTACCACATACTTCTCTCTCCCCTTTTCCTTTGTACAGAGGAACAATTATACCTGATTTCCAGTCCTCTGGAACCCTTCCCTCTTCCCAAGCCAATCTACACAACTTCCATATCCACTCCACAACAATCTCACCCCCATACCTAAGCATTTCACCACACACTCCATCAATTCCTGGGGCCTTTCTCAGCTTAATCTTCTTCATCGCTTCCACTACTTCCGCCCTACTGATCTCTTCCTCCCTCCTCTCATCTCTTCTTCTCCCAGCCATTCCCCAACCACTTATACTCACACTGCTCTCACTCTCTACATTCAACAAATCCTCAAAGTGCTCCTTCCATCTCCTCAATTTCTCTCTCTTCTCCACCAACAATCTATTATTCCTATCTTTCACTCCCCTATTATTTCCCCTTTCACACTGCCTTACTTTCTTTACCTCCTTCCAAAACAATTTCTTACTCTCCCTCCATTTCACACTCAGATTCCTCCCAAACTCTTCATCCACTTTCTTCTTACTCTCCTTCACCAGTCTCTTAACCTCCATTCTCCTGCTCACATATACCTCTCTCTTCTCTCTCTCATCTTCTCCCCTACCTCTACTCGCCAACCATTCACCATATGCCTTCTTCTTTTGTTCCACAGCTCGTTTCACCTCATCATTCCACCATGCTGTCCCTTGCACACCCTTGCATCTCCTCCTCACTCCACAAACCGCCTCACACGCTGCGCCTATCTCTTCCGTGAATATCTTACATATGTCTTCCACCCCTTCCATCTGCTCTAGCTCATACCTTCCCAATCTTTCTTCCACTATGCTCTTATACTCTGTCATTTTCTCACTATCTTGCAATTTCTCCACTCTTCTCACAGGAGCTGCTTCCTCCTGTCTTCCCCTTCGCCTCCTCAACCACTTTCTTTGCATCTTTACCTTGGCCATCACTAAGTGATGGTCCGAGACTCCATTCCCCCACCCTCTCCACACTCTTGCATCCAACACTTGTCTTCTCATTCGCTCATCCACACACACGTAGTCTATCATTGCCTTTCGTTCAACAAGTTCACCATCCATCCTCCTCCTCACTCTCCATGTATACTCGTATCGGTGGATCATCTTATGACGAAAGTAGGTGTTGGCTATTGCCAACCCCTTACAAGCACAGATGTCCACCAAAGCACTACCGTTCCCATCTACTTCAGCTGGCACACCCCACTGACCAACCACTCCATCCACTCGTACATTCCCAACTTTGCCATTCATGTCTCCAATCAACAGCACTCTCTCGCTCCTCTCAAACTTGTCCATACATGCTTCTACTCTCGCCCAAAACTCATCTTTCACTCTTGCCACTCGATCCTCTGTTGGAGCATACACACATACAATCGCCAATGCTTGTATACCTACTTTCATCTTCACCCATTAAATCCTTGCACCCACTGTTCCATACTCTCTTATATTTTCCTTCCACTTCTTGCTTATCATCAGACATACTCCCTCTCTTGCCCTCTCATTCTCATTGACTCTCGCACATATACCTACACCATATTCCCATTCTCTCACCCTTTCACCTCTCCATTTTGTTTCAGTCAATCCACATATATCCACTTTTGCATCCTCAAGCACCTGAACAATCTCTCTCTCTTTCACTTCATCATTCACTCCTCTCACATTCCATGTTCCCACCCTAAGAATGTCCTCTGTCCGTTCCTTAGTCGTCAACGTATGGTCCGTCCGGGTCCGAGGCGCTTTGTTCGCTTTTTTAGTTAGTTCTTTTTACGGGGTGGGGCACTAACCCACCACCAACCCTTTTAGTCGCCTCGTACGACAAGCAGGGATACTGGGGGAGTATTCTTGAAGTGAACTAAACAAATAAACAAACAAATACACACACACACACACACACACACACACACACACACACACATGGTAAAGAGTGGTCTTAGTACCTGCATTACAGATTATCTTCACCACCTTTCTTTTAATCTGATTTTTTTCTGCATGCATATCAGCTGTCTTAAACTTTTTTTTTGGTCCAGGCAGTTTCCCATGTTTCCCATGCTTGCATGGGTCATCTTTTCACCCAATGTCTGCTTTCCAAGGAACACAGTCTCCTGCAACACTCTGGTCATCCTCTAACCCTATGGGCATTTCTCAGGATCTTATCCCATGTTTTTCTTGATCTACCAGCAGGGACTGTTCTTTCCACTTTCAGGTATTTACAGAACTTTACCCACTTACTCTTATACATTCTCTTCACGTGTCTAATCCACCACAGATTATCCATGTGCATCACCTCATGGGCAGACTGAAATGATCTGGACATGCAGTTGCTTAACCTCCATCTGACTGGCCAAGCAGACTCACTGACCTAAGGTAAGTAACTGCTTCTATGCGGTCATCCTACATGGACAGTTTGTAGGGATCCAGTGCCACTTGTTATAGACAGTGGCTCACCAGGGTCCTTCCCATGGCAAGATACAGGGAAATAGGAGGAGGTTTGGCTCCCAGGTGGATGCTGTAGCTACCCAACTCAACGTGCAGTGCTACAATTTGTAGGCTCTCATTGGTGATTGGTTTGGACATGCAAAACGAAGGTGCATAATGTGACTTATCAGACCAAGACAATACTGTAAAAATAAATATAAAAAGCTATTCTGTATTTACCTCCTAACTAAGCCATGTGTGTAGCAATCCACCATGTAATTGAAGTGACTCAACCTCAGGATTACGGATTTTAGAGCTCAGCATGGAAGATTCATTTTTGAATTCTTGCAATGTGTCCTCGTAATCCTTCAAGTCAGGATTTGTCTTCACAGCATAAATAAGCCCAGATATAACTGAAACATGAAGAATATTACAGTAATAAAGCACATAGTCACTGTTGCCACAATTAACTCACTGAATCTGGTGCTGTAATTTATAGGTTTATTCTTGCTACCTACACATGATTTTATTTATTTGCAGGCAGGTATTTTGTAATGAAAGGATCATTGAGAGATATATCTAAACCCACTAGTTCAAAAAGTTTTTTTCTTCTAAGATTAAATCATCCAAAAGTAGCAAGAACATACTACAGTGGCTATAAAATACAACACTGGATTAACATGGTCAATGTGTTTGGTATGAAAGATACAATGGCAACAGCTAATTCTGTATTACCCCCCACCCCCCACAAAGGAAGGAGGTGGACTGCAGACGGGGGCAACCACAGCCTGCAGTCCACTGACTTCATATTTCAGATGAACCTATGACTGCTGCTATTACTGCTGCTATTGCTGCTGCTGCTACTACTATTACTACTACTAACAGACATGGTATCAATTACTTGGTTTCCATTACTATTACAACTACTAGTATGGTACTTAATATTTTGATCTACTACTGTATATCACTATTATATTAGCAGCCATCTATTACACTGCTGTTACAATTAATACTACTTTGTGACAGATAGTAGATGTAGAGTAATCATTCAAAAAAAGATTTTGTGTTGAGAACCCTGAAATTACTCCACAATGACATACTTGCTGAATAACTCTATAAAACAATTAATAAAATCACGAGAGGCTTGACCTCCGAGAAAAAGTCCTTCCTGCAAAACCATTCAGCGAAGAACGAAACTGGTCAAGTAATGTACAAGACTAACCCAGGATCAACATATAAGTGCTTCAGCTAGGATTGCCAGATACTACAGTTACTTCCTTGTACAGTATTTCTTCTGGTTGTAGTTATTTTGCCTTCTTAGAATAAAACAGTTGAATGACAATAAATGAACACATCAACATACCAGTATTGTACAATGAGGTCATACTGTACACTAGGATACGGATAGTCTACATTCTGGTCTAATATTCAAAAGAACTAAGACAAAAGTACTCACGTGAAATGTAACAGCCAGCCTTCACAGGATGTTTCCGAGATTCAGCTGCCAACTCAAATGCAACCTCCTTGTAGTCTTGAGCCACTGTCACCCAGTAATCACCTACAGAAGATACAAGTTGATAAATCTAGTATAACAGTACCGTATATAAACAAATTTCACACTAAAATCAGTGTCAGTATGGAAAGTTTGTGCAATGAAATTATTTAACTCTTTACTGTTTACAAGGGCCACAAGTACACTACCATAAGTGACAAAATCTATATAGGCCTAGTGTACTGTATAGTACTGTACAGTTGTTATCGTTGTGCTACCCCAGTCTGTCTGATTGAGCAGACACATCAACTGCAGGCATGCTACTGCCCCTACAGGACCATTCCATGCAGTGAACTGATGTCTTACATGCTGATAACGGTGTGTTGCCATATCGGGGTGTGGGGACTGGTGTGGAAGTTTGGTTCTTGGGTGGATGCCACATTTGCATCTCTCATCCCAGCTAACAGAGGCAACATAGTAGGTTCCACACCACCTCATTATTTGACTACATGGTTACTACCCAGCATTATAATGGTTTCCTGTGTTACAAGAAACCATTCCGCTTGTCAGTGTAAAGCCACCTCAAGTGAAAAGAAGAGTAATAAACAGTGATAAGAAGGATGGAGGAAATAGGAATAGAGGGGGGTAAATACAGAAAAACAATGATAGACATGAAGGAAGAAGTAGGCAGCACTAAATCAAGTGAGTGGATGATAGGCGCCCCCACCTACCACCAACTGTACAGTATTTTGGTTATCCTGCTTTAATCAGACTGTTTTCAGCAGGTGGAACTGCGGCATTCCTACAACTTGAATACGAAGCTGTAGTTGCATGGAATTTGATAAGCCATAGTTATGAGGTAGGAATAAGGCTCTTTAGTTACTAGTCAGATTAATCATCCACTTAACCACTAAATGGGCTGAGAGGGGTTAGGGATCTTCTTTAGATTAGAAAAAATGCACCATTGGTACCAGACTGTTGATTTCTCTCATTCATTCAAACAGTATATCTGATGCATGACATGCACTTCTACAGGTATTTACCAAGCTAAGGAAAACCTAGTCAGACTAGGCTAGTAACAGTAACCCCTATACAGTACTAGGAGGGTACGCGCACATGTACAGTGCTGCACAATTAAGTGTGCATGGGGAGGAAGGGATTTGTTATTCTGATAGCAGGTAGTTTTATTCAGCTCAAGACAGCCTCTTGGTAGTGGCTTTTTTATTTTTGTATTTTTGTCTGACTTTGAGCAAAGTCCATTCTCTGAGGTCCTGCAGATCTCCTAGCCACATTCCATACACCTTCATATGTCACATCCAGTTCAAAAATCAATCATAAGTTTACTAAAATTGCCTGGAAGCAGCAACAGACATAACATATCAATATAGCGTGGAAGTTAATGGCCACTAAATTAAAGGCATATCTGATTTTGACTGGGCTATTATTACCACTCTGAGTAAGAGAACTGTACAACAAAGAATCATTCATACAGTAAACTCTCTCTAATTCGAATCCAAATAATTCAGAAATCGGTTAATTTGAATCTTTTTTAACCACCAGACAAATAATTTTAATTTGGACAGAAATTTAAATTAGCGAGACAAGTCCGAAAATGGTTCCAGTGATAAGTGGACGTGAACAGTTTTTGTAATGATAAGTGTAGTAATAAATGTAATTTTTAAGAACTGTACAGTACCTTCAGTATATACAGTTAAGTATACTGTACTCTACTACTGTGTTAAAAGACTTCATTATCAAGGTTTGACATTATTTTATTTATTGTATTGTGCACTCTTTGTGTATAAAGTAATAACATACTGTACTGTTCAATGCTTTTGTGTAAAAGCCATGTTTTAGTGAGCAAGGGTGTGATTTGGGGATAGGAGCAAGCATGAGCTCCAATAATTTAGATTTTTGGATAATTCGACATAGGGTTCCCCCCAATTAATCCAAATTATAGAGAGTCTACTGTATAATCAAATTTAAAAAGTAACTTACAGAAAACAGAAGTGTAACACTTAATAACTTGCAGTGGTTAGCTAATTCACACACACAAAAAAATAAAGAATATTGTACTGTATTCCATACATCAAGAAAAAAAAAAAAAAAAACTTACCCCATTTCTGCAAAAAACCACCCTTCAGTTTCTGTGGCAGCCTGATTCTCCAAGGCTTTTTGGTAGACAGTGATGACATTTGCCGCACATGGGACAGCATGGTTCCTGTTTTCCGTATGCAGCTAACTGAAAATATGGGCAAATGAAAAAAAAAGGAGAGAGAGAGAGAGAGAGAATAGTTACCGTACCGCCAATCCCATTCTACCTCCTTCCATGTGTAGGAATTCCAAGCAAGGCTAGGCTACTATAGTTCAGCACACTGAAAGAGTAGATGACCCACCTACTAACCCTGATGGCATTGACGTTGTTGGAAGGACACAAGTCAAGAGTGAGAGCAGTGGAAATGAGTTATTTAAGAGGAGCCTGTGGAGTCACATGGAGATACAGGCTGACAAATGAGGATAAAAAGGAGAGCTGTGGTGTGGATGTGGATGTGATAGGAAGCGTTAGGAGGAATACACTGAGGTGGTTTGGCCATGTGGAGAGGATGGAGGGTGAAAGACTGATGAAGAGAGTGTATGTGAGTGAGGTGGAGGGGGGGAGAGGGAGGGGGAGGCCAAGGATGAGATGGAGGGATGGGGTGGAGAGGTATATGAGAGAGGGGGGTGTGAGTTGGAAGCAGGGCAGTGAAATGGCGGGGGACTGGGCAACGTGGAGGCGATTTGTTTGTGGCCACCCCGAATGGGACTGAGGCGTCTGGCAATAGATAGATAGATAGATAGATAGATAGGTGTTTCTACGGCAAGGTATAAAATTTTTGCATTTTGCCTAACTTCAACTCGTTAATTTGAAATTTTATTTTCTTTGTTCTCCTTTTTTGAACATACTACGATAAAGTACAACTACTCAGCTTTAAAATGACATCAAAACCAACATTCCATCATGAAAAGTGTATTTACACTGAGCAATCAAAATAAAATATTGGGCCGCAAAGATGTGGGTTGGCGTGAGTGGCTGACTCTAGCACAGACATAATCTACCCGGCCCAGAAACCTGATAGGGTTAACAATGAAATACGCTAGTTATGAAGAAGTGCTACGGAAAGGGCAGAGCTACAGTAACCTTAAGCTGTTACTGAGCTTCGTATGTTGTAACAGGCAAAGTTTATGCAACTTAGGGTAAAAGAAACACTCCTGACCACTCACACGGCTGCACTTCTTTTCCCCACAGTGTGTTAGTTGCAAGGGCTGAGGGATCCCAGAAATAGTGTGTATGATTGTAGTCAATTTGTCTACTTCCCGCCCGGAAAAACTAGCGACATTCATCTTCTTCTCCTTTTGAATCTAGATTTGATTTGACGAAATATTTATTGTTGTAAAGGGTACACTGATTCAGTTTCGCTGTCTCTGCTTCACCCATCATCCGCAGATATATACTAAATTCTTTCCCAACCTTCATGGTCGCCTTCTTGACAGTACCTCTCGCAACAGTGGGTAATCCAGTCACCTCTCCCCTCAGACATAAACAGGTGTCAGTTATTTTTTATCATTGGAATAAGTTCCAGTTAGAGACATCATCAAAAGGAGCTTGTCTATCGATCTTATTTTATTTCCTGATTATTCGGAGTATTTTTCTCATTCGCTTTTCAGTCCTACTAAAATCCGTCCGGGAGCTTTATTTGCTCTGCCTAAGGTTGACATTTGGGAGGCTTGTAATGATTTTCTTAATAGTATATGACAGGCACAGAATGATTTGGTAATTAATCAGTAACAGTATAATTTGCCGGTTGAAGCAAATAGAGATCAGCGCTCTCACTTTTAGGGATTTTGTCCCTAGATTGGAACTTTTCAGTACATTTAGTGACAAATTTAGGGATTTTGTATTTTTAGGGATTTTTTGGTGATTTTTGGTCATATTTAGTGATTATTTGGGGATTTTTGCTTATTATGTGTTATAATTGACATAGAATGCCCTCAGTAATGGGTGAAAAGGGTAAATAGCTTGTAAATATTGCCAAAATAGTATTTTCTTTGTGGTCAGCTGTTTGTGAACCTTACTCTATTTTGGAAGTTTTAATTGGTCAGACGCATTACAGTTTCAACCAATCACGAGCTAGCATTTCAAGTTTGTTTATAGGCCGCCATGTTGCAAGCTTTTTCACACGCGGTGAGTAAGTACTGAAAAATTATTTGAGTTTTTAGTCCTAACATTAATTGTTACTTCTTAGCAGACCCCCATACATATAAATAAGGGTTGTATATGAAGTTTATGACAACAGAATGTCATGACATAACGTGGAAAACGTGTAATACGGTGAGTGATGTAACTTTTTGTTGGCGAATGCTAAGAGCCCTCATCGCTTTCACGTAGCCCATTTTGATGATTTTGGGCCATATTCAGAAATCACTAGGGATACATTGAGTACACTGAGTTATTGAAAGCGTACATATATAATATCTGAGTGGTGATCAACTTGATCAAGGTAAAGACGGAAGGAGAAAGACATACATAGGACGATGAAAGATATTTTCTTTAACACCTTTGCTATAGGCCTATACATTATTTATATGGATTACATATATTTTTATACATATACAGAATATCATACTATATACAATATATTGCTGAAAATTAGTGCCAGGAGCATATTACATGTTACAGTATTATTTTTGTTAAACTGATGCTTTAATTTGGATTAAATCAACCAGTTCCTGGGTTGTACCTGATTTATCTGAGAAACTGTGATTCTTTTAGTCATATGGAGTGAAAGTAAACCAGCCTTTTTCAACTTGTTCTCCATAACTGATCCCCTTCCTTCAATCATTCCTTTCTCTCTCTTTCTTTATATCTTTATTCCCTCTCCCTTATCTTTCTCTCCCATTCAGTTAGCCATAATTTCCTCTCATTTACATTCCTGCCTTGTGTGAAGCAATTGGTCTTCTCCAGCTTCCTTATTTCTTCTGTTCTTACACTATGATGATAATAGTCTGTATACTTACTTCTCGCCTTCATTCCCCCCTTTCTTCTCTTCATTAATTTATATCTATGCAGCCTATTTATTAGTGTTTTCTTCCTTCATATCTCCTTCAGCTATTTATATCTATGTCTTTCTTTTTACTCTGTTCCCTTACTCTTTTTCTTCTCTTACTCCTATCTTCCTAATTTTTTTTATCCATCTTTCTTCCTCACCTCTCCATTCATTCTTTACTTCTGCTGCCTTTATTTTAACTCTCATGCTTTTCTTCATTTTTATCTTTCAGCCATCTAGTCAGAAATAGGATTTAATTTCATTTTAGTAGGCCTATTCTGCAAGTTCCTAGACCCAGAGGTTTCACTTTGGTAAAACAATACTGAGTGAGGGCTTTTTGAATTTATTTTTATCAATTTGCAGACTGTCTCTTGTAACCAAAGCAGAGCTATAATTTATACTCTTCATTGGTTCATTGATTAAATTTACGTAACTGATGCTTGATACTGAAAAAAATATACCTCGTGTATTAAAAAAATTGTTTTATTATTTCATAAAATAGTATTTTTCTATGTGTAAGTACATTTATATTGGTATTTTATATTTGGGGATTTTTTGTCCAATCTGGGGATTTTTTGCACCAAACCTAGGGATTTTCATATCAACTGTTGTGAGAGCCCTGATAGAGATGCTTCCGGTGAAGAGTGATAGTGAGGATACGGAGAGTCTGAGGAGGGCAGTGAACGATCATATTTGGAAGGTTGTGTTGTGATAACACTGGATTTCCAAAGGGACCACAGTGTTATCAGGCTTTACTGTCGGCATAATACACTCCAAGGTGACATTTTAGCAGTCTAAGCCTCGTTGAGGAGCCCACTGGCCTACTAACTTCAACACATAGGGGAAGTGTGACCCCAAAAATGATAAACGTGTGTGATGATGGCAGAACGTGCCTAGACAGTGTCGTTGCTGACAACATTACAGTGTGGTATACAGACTGATCATATTAGCCATTACACATGATTGTCAAGATTTTTTTTAACAGTTGTACATGTTCCATAATATTTTAAAAACTAGGGGGTTTGCTCATATCTTTTCATTGTTTTGATACTATGGCTGAATAGGTGGTGGTGTTGGGATGGTCACCCTCATGATAAGATAGCAAGGTAGGCTTACAGTACCTACTATGTGTGTATCATGAGTTCATTAGCAGTCCAGAACTACTGGTGGTAATATCCTTGAAATGCATATTAGCAAAGTGTAAAATAATACTGAACTATGTAAGTTGATAGTAGTAATAATGGTGTTCCTATACTCGTTTTACTCAAACTTTGCCAGAAATTGCCATCTTCCTTGAGTGCAGAGTAATTAGATTAACACTAGAAAATTATACATGCCATGAGAAAGTAGTATGGAAAAAATGTAAAGCCTTAGTATTGTCTTATTGTGCCACTGATGTGAATGAAATAGACTGCAAAGGGATGAAAATATGGGCTAAGTTAAGATTAAAACAGTCTGATATCCAGAGTTAGTAACAGCTGTTCCAAACAAGGGGGTAAGATTAAAGTCTTAATGAACAGATGTCTTATAGCTTCATTTCTTCATTTTGTTGCCTCTGTTACCAGCCAAGCCTTTGTAATTACAATATTGCAAACTTGTAATTTGTATTCCGGGTTGATCAGAAGCATTAGTAGGCTACTGAGGGAGGCGGTGGCTCAGTCGGTAGAGAGGTGGCCTGCGGTCCTATCGGACCCAGGTTCAAATCCCCGCTGGGGCAGGGAACAGTTTAAGGATTTGAATTTCATATAAAGCAGACTTTACCGATCTACCAGAAGGCCCGCCGACATGTCGTGAAAATACCCCCGCTAATACCAATACATCAGTCCTGTATGAGACAGCCCTAGCACGTATTCAGTATGGATGGTTGGTGTCAGTGCTGAAGTGGTGACATGTAGAGGTGTATGATATGTAGGAGGGCTACTGGGCCTTGGGAGCAGGCTGTGAAGCCTATGCCCAGAGTTATTCATTCATTCATTCATTGCCAGACGCCATGTATCCCAAACGGGGTGGCCAAGGGCTTAGAGTTAATTGTTTTACAGGGAGGGGCACTAATCCTCCACCAACCCCACTTGACACGTAGGGAGAACGTTATGCCAACAGCATCTGTTGTTCCCGGAGTCGAGCACATAAAAAAAAAAAAAAAATTCATGTGATCATACCATACCAGCCATACAGCTTGACTTTTGAACAAAATCAAAAAATTAAACATTTGCTTTCAATGTTGTGTACAGGATAAACTGATTTTTTATATCCTTTTTCCTTTACAGCTATGAAGCATGACAATCACAGTCACAGCAGAACATGTTTACCAAGAGCCAGTGGAAGTGGTAGCAGCAACACACCTCTGCAAATTCCCCAATGACTATGATCCAAACATTCTCAACTGCACAACAGTCAAGAAGAAACGAATGGGGGATGGCTGCACCTACACCAGGAGAGTGGCTGCTGTTAGGAATGTCTTACCTCACATACTAAGAAGAGTAAGTTCTTAGATTTGAGGGAAGAAAACCTGTAAAACTTTTTATAAACATAAAAAAAACATAAGGTATGTCTCAGATCTGGTTCCAGGGCCCAGTGAAACAAGATCAGAAGCCCGTAAATTGTTCCCCCCAAGAAAAAACAAAAACAAGATAACAGAGAGCCAAATTTAAGATCTGTTAATTTCAAGATGCCTGGACACACTGCTTTTGAAAGACTGGAGAGCATAAGCAGTAGGAAATAAAGACAGAGGGAAACAGTTCCAGAGCTGACCTGTTGCATACATGAGTGTTAGATGTGTGAATGATGAGTGTTAAAGGCTAAAGGTGGAGAAGGTACCTAAGGGAGAAAGATTTAGGATAAGCCTGCTGAATGTCACATTCATTACAAAATTCCTGTACATTGTAACCACTATACTTTCTCTTACTTTTGTCGTAAATGCAATACAGCACAGTACAGTACAGTGCTATATCTAAATGCCCTATGTTTTATTGGGGAAGTAGGGTTAAGACTGAATACTAGTTAACTTCATTGTGTAGGCTTTGGTAATTTTCAGGTATAATCCTGGCTCTATCTGGTTGCAACAAGACCCCCCTGCAGGAGTCAGTGCTGCTGTCACAGAAAACATCATGTTCTGGAATACCATTATCTTTGGGTGGCTTTGCATTGGGTGACAAGCCATATGGTTTCCTGTAAGTCAAGAAACCATTTACAACGCTGGGTGGTAACCATATAACCAAACCATATGTGCTCCCTACGTGTCAACAAGTGGGTTGGTGGAGGGTTAGTGCCCCTCCCCGTAAAACAAATAACTCAAAGTCAAGTGGCCACCCCTTGTGGGATTATGGCATCTGGCAGTAGATAGTAGATAGATAGAATATTGTTAGACTTTATGATCAGTGACCTTTATTGACCTTTTTTTTTTTTTTTTAGCTGTAAAGTCAACAGTAGCAATGCAAAATAATTTCCTGGTTGTTGTTGTGCTACCCCAGTCTGTTTGATCGAGCAGACACATCAACAGTAGGCAAGTAACCGCCCCTGCAAGGCTGTCCCGTGCAGTTAATTGATGTTCTCATGCAGCTCACAGTGCTTCACTGTGGTGTGGGGAACAGTGTGAAGGCTTGGTTCATTGGTGGATGTTGCATTTGCTTCTCTTCACCCAGTTAACATGGGCGCCATAGTAGGCTCTACATCACCCCAGTATTTGGCTGTATGATTACCACCCAGCAGTGTAAGTGGTTTTTTGGGTTACAGGAAACCATTAGCTTGTCACCTGGGTTACAGGAAACCTTTAGGCTTGTCACTCAATCTAGAACCACCCGAAGTTGAAAGAAGAGTAATAAACAGCAGCAGGAAGGTGGGAGAAATACATAGTGAGGAGGATGGACACAGAATGAGACATGAAGGAAGAAGTAGGTAGCACTATATCAAATGAGTGGGTGATGTAAATCTATACTGCAATCAGAAGGCTGATTTACCAATTTCCCCCTAGGCTAATTTAGAATATCAATACTGCCATATAGGAAATGTAATATTTTGGAACATAATGAGGACATCCTATACCTGTATGTAAACCTTATTATTTGATTTACAGGTAAAGAGCCTGCAAGAAGAAGAGTTCCAGATTGAGGAGGAATGTTGGTGGGATCGAAATTTAAGGAAGTTTAATGTGAAATCTCGTAACCTCTCCGTCACTGACTGGGTCACCCTGGCTGAAGCTTCCACATACAGTCCTCACCACCAAAATCCAAATTGGTAGAGATCTTATGTATCCTGTATTTGTACCCTTGAGTTTGTGGATGCTTTTTCAGTGTGCAGTATCTTGCCATCTCAAACTGGCAGGTTTAGATTACAGCCTTAACATCATTCGTGTGAGAGGCCTTCTCTAAGGTGGTTGAAGTTATTTTTGCTGTAGTCTACATAAACCAAGAAAGACATCATCCAGAGTCAAGGGGTTAATCTATACAAGTTTTGTGTGTGTGTGTGTGTGTGTGTGTGTGTGTGTGTGTGTGTGTGTGTGTGTGTGTGTATTCCCTCTGCTACCAGATACTTTATTCAGCTTAGGTGAGATGGAACTAGAAAGGTCAGATAAAGCCTTAATTAACCCCATTATTACTAAGGGATTCTTAGCAAGCTGAATAAATTTGTCCAGAAGAATAAAAGAAAATTGTACCCTTAGGTTAAAGCAGTTTTTAATTACCGTGTTATTTTTAGTAAAAAGGTTTTTATCAGTAGTTATCTATGATGTAAAAAATGAGGTAGGGAGCAGCTGTGCCTGCATGGAAGATGGCACCCTACCACATTGACCGTGGGCTTCCTCACAGGATGCAGGATTGGGGAGATGCTCCCAGATTGAAATCTCAGTTGTTTCTCCTCCCCAGAGGTGCGAAATAACATCATGGCTCCCCTCCATGCACACAGTTCTGTTTGTCAGTCTGTGCTGACACAGAACGTGCCTGTCACTGTATGACAGAACCACACAGCACGACTAGGTACATAAAATAATTGCCACACAGACATAACCAGGCCCACTTAAACAACATCACACCTCCCAACATTCCAGCATTAGCAATGAAGAATCACTTACATCTTACCTTCATGTGCAGAGCACTACATTTCTGTCAACACTGTATTACAGGCCCACATCCCAGCAACCACACATCAGAGGTATCAAAAAGAGCTGATCAAGTTTTCTTAGCTGGGCTTGGGATTAGGGCATCACCCAGCCTTCCTCAGCTATCAGCTTAGTTATTGGTATGGGTGGAATCAGAGGTGACACATGGTCTGCTTGTTGAATAGGCTGACACACATACCTTACATAACAGAGCACCACACAGCACATGCCACACCAAGATGCTGGCACATTAACAACATTGGTATAGTATAGGGAACCCGTGGGATGACCCTGTAGGAGTAGTTGCCTACCAATGGTTGATGGTTCTGTTGAGTCAGGCAGACTGGAGTTGAGCAGCAGCAACTAATACTATATGTGAAATTTTCCTTGTGCTAATAAGTTATGTTTCTTTTCAGGACACACTTTGAACAGGAGGGAGTAATCACAGTGCATGGACTTGGAACACTTGGCTCTCTTATTGAAATGTTTGGGAAGAGGTACTGTCTTTTGCAATTTTAACTGTGCTGCCTTGTGCTCTAGCTATCAGTTTACCAGTATTTTGGTTCTGGAGAGGGACACTGTCTTGCACTGGCACCATTATAACCGGGTTATACATATGTCCTTCAGTTTCTCTGTCCTCCAAAAGGAGGATGTAGACTGCAGAAAGGGTAACTTCAGCGTGTATTCTGCTGGTTCATATCCAGATGAGCCAAGGGTCAAAACAACATCTGTCAGCCATACAGTACCAATACTTTATTACCATATCAGGAGGGTTAAGGCCTAGGACTAATGCAGACCATTAAAGTGAGAGTGACCATCCATCTGCCCCAGAGTGTTATGTGAGCAATAAATACCAGCCACCCCTAAGAAGGGGGTGGAGACCACATCTGAATGGAGTGTCATAACCCCATAGACCACCAAGTGTCCGTTTGGTTTGTTGTTATAAACTCGCATTGAATCAATGTGTAGCTCTTTTTCCTAACAATATTTTAGTACGAGTATATTCTGAGTATCGCATTTGATATTAAAACTGATTATTCTCAAGGCAGTCCTTTTCATCACAACCTTCATCAACACCTCTAATACAAGTCTTGCCTAAGTTGCAGATAATTATATGGTCATAGTCATCATCATCATCGTCATCATCACCCAGACCTCCTTTCCCACCCTAGGGCTGGGTGAGGAGTAGCAAGTTAGAATCAAACATAAAGTGTGTCATTGGATTGATGGGGCTCAGTGGTAATATGACTATTTTTAATGAATTTCCATTTCTGTTTGGGTAATACTTTTTTCTCCTTGGCAGGTTTCTGAGTGTAGGTGCCCAGCGCAGTATTGCAATAACAGAGAAGCTTATGGCAGAGAGGGGCAAGAAAATTAAATCTTTTTGGTATTCAGAGTTTCTCTTTGCTTGAAGTAGGAAGAACTAATAATGTCACAGGTCTCTGTCTTTCTCTGTCCCTCTCCAGAGATCCATATTTATTCTTGTGTACTGTATCTTTATATAAAATACTGGAATATGTTTGGGTTGTTCTGGCAGTGTGCTGACATGTTTTTATTGTGCTAATCAGCTCAAAAGCATACCGATTTCTTGAGTGTATTACTGTAGCTATATTTATGAAGTAAGAACATAGTACTTCACTCTTTCTTTAAGTGGTGAAAAATGCCAGGATAGAAAAAGTGTCAGCATTCTTTTTCTTGACTTTGTTATAATTACAGTCACATTATTTTAGTTCTCATTGCCTTGCAGTAACACAAGTTTTTCTTTCAGTTACTTTCAGTACTACCTGATCCAGTTCCTTTCACTTGGGTTTTTACTTTCCTAACCGTAGAGTTGTTTTTGAGTGAAGCTGCATTGATTTTGGTTTTTGTTGGAGAATTGTTCCTAAATATGAAAAGACTGTGTGTAGTTTACTTCATGCAATGCAGTATATATATATATATTGTATACTAGAGAGAGAATGGAGGTATAAATGCTTCTGGAAAGAAAGCAGGAAACAGATATTCAGGAAGAAACAGGGTACATCAGCATGCTCAGAGATAGAATGGTTAAGGTAAAAGTAGGTGTATTTACAACAGTAGTTTAATTCTGTGTTGTTTCCTTTCCATTTACAATATAGCGGGTATTTTTTAGCACAAGATGGAAAGCAGATTTTATAGTGGAGCCCATGGTTGTTTTTGCTAAAGTATAGTTTAAGAGGAGTGTGATTACTGTGATTAGGTACTGTATGTTTTTTTATCTATTTCTTAATTTATGTCTTGATCTCAGATAACTCAGTTTTTTACATTTGCTCTTCCAGAAGTGGTATAAGTGGTACAAAAAATTCTTTTTAACAAGTTGTTGCAGTGTCAAGTTCACAGTGCCTTTCATGTCAGAGCAGGTACTCAGAACCTTATTATTGACCGCTTCAGTCTGATGAGTCCCCCCCCAAAACCAAGCCCGTTGTAGTCGTGGGGGGGCTCCGGGGTCTGGGGCTGGGACCTGATGATGGGGGTGGTGTCCTTATGCCCTGCTTCCCCGCCCTTGGGTCCCAGTCCTTGGCCCTACTAATTTTGCTTGGTCCTTTTTCTTCTCTTCTCTTCTTTTATTTTCTTCTCACCTTCCTAAGGTGTGAGAGCCGTGCTGATGGGATGCAAGGCTGTCTCTTCTGTGTCAGTCGCTAACGGCCTCGGGGAACCATGGGTACGGTAGCCCTTGTATTTTTCGCCCTTACTCTTGACCGGGCTCTCAGGAGTGGACCAGTTTAATTCCCGTTATGTACAATTAGGCTCACCATGGCCGATAATGACATATTAACAAATTCTCAAGGAGCAACGGGAGATGCTCCTTCAAAACCTTCTCCCGGACAGGCGGATCCCCCATCCCCTACTTTTCCGCCACTTTCCTCCTCTTCCTATCCTTCTGTTTCTTCTTCTCCCCCCCTCTCCTTCCTCCCCCCCTCTTTCCAAACCCACCATCAATAACATCAATTTTTGGTCGCCAGACATGGCCTAAGTTCTTCAACATTCAGCCGACAACAAATGACCTCACTCTCCATCTCTCTCTCCTTCGACAGATAGGTCCTGACATAACGTTTGCATCACGACCAAATGGAGACCGCCTTTTGACTGTCCAGACTGCTGCGCAGGCTGAGAATGTGATGGCGCTTACCGATCATTCTGGTCAACCCATTGCAGCAGTACCAGATCCCCACCTAAACTCCAGCACGGGAACTGTTCTAATCCCTTCATATATATCTATAGGAGATCGCAGTTTCTCAGAATGCTCCACAGATATACAAGCCATCTTGTCAGCCCAACACCTAGCAGTACTGTCCGTTCAGTGTTACACGCTTCCACCTCAGGGGCGCCGGAAATACTCCTCCAACATCGCTAAGATCAGTTTTCAGGGCCGCGATCTTCCCACTTCTGTCATTATTGGTGGCACACGACTCAGTGTCAAAGAATACATACCTCGTCCGCGACAGTGCTCTTCATGTTGGCGCTATGGACATCCTGCCAAATACTGTAGATCAGAAGCAATATGCCCTACCTGCGCCCAACCCGGCCACACCTTCTCAGCCTGCACAGCAAAGACCCAGGTCTGCCCGAACTGCCAAGGCACTCATGCTGCCTCGTCCCGGAACTGCCCGGTGTATACCTTTGAATCCGAAGTCTCCAGGATTCGCTGGAAAGAAGGTCTTTCCCTCCGTGCAGCTCGTCAACGTGCCCGTGAACTAGGATTCTCTATCAATACTACATATGCTCGAGTGGCCCGTCTTGTCCCCACTACCTCCCCCATTTCCCAGTCCCACCACTCTACCACCATTACAACGTCTACCTCCTTTTCTGCCGTCACCTCCCAATCTAACACACTTACTCCCTTGGTATCACCAGTCTCCTGCTCCCCTACTGTCCCAACCTCTTTTCCAGTCTCTACTCATACCTCCTCCTCACCTTCTCCGACTGTCAGTGTTGTCTCCTCCCCCCCTGTCTCTGTTCTACCCTCTTCCACCTCCCCTTCTCTCTCTTCTTGTTCCATTTCACACTCTCAAACCCCTCTGGTTACTCTTTCCAACTCTTTCTCTGTCCTAGACTCTTCCACTCCAATTTCCTCCCTGTCGCCTCTATTGTCTACTCCAATCACTTCTCCTCAATACCCTTCCTGTTCTGCTGCTACCCCTCGCTCCTCTTCGTCTCTCCACCAACAATTACTCCCTCTGCCACAGCGTGATGCCCGCCGCCCGCCTTCCTCTGGCAAACGTGGACTTCCTCCCACCACTTCGGATGCCAAGGGTTTCACAAAACCCACACATTCCCCCCCAACCCGTAAAATGCGTACCTCCCGCCCCTTGCCCTCCACGACAACCACTCAATCAAAGATCCCTATCTCGACTTCACGAACTAGTGCCAACCCTATCCCAACCCCACAAACTACACAACCTGTATCAAATCCATTGCCGACACCACAGACGACACTCCCAGCAAATGTCGAGAGTGAAACCCTCACAGACATCATGGAGTTTCTGGCGACTCCATTGCAGGAACCCATGAGTCCACAAAAAATAGTCCATACAGCCGAAGTCCATTCTGTCCCTTCTGATCTCCCTCCCACTCCCACAGCTCCTTCCCCTTCTGCCCCCCTTCCTTCTTATTCTAATCCCTCTCCTCTATCCCTTCCGATGCCACCAGGCTATACTGACCATCCCACTCATCCACCTCCTCCACGTTCTGCTCCTATTCCAACTATTGAACCAACCCGGTGATATATAATATGTCTATTTTACAATGGAATCTTAGAAGTTTTACGGCCCATCGTAATGACCTTCGTTATCTTCTCGCAGTTCATCGTCCCACATTAGTCTGCATACAAGAACCCCGTTTGTCTGCCCCCCCAGTACCCATACCTGACTATAGTTTCTTATTTTCTCCTGCTTCTCTTCCTGTTTCTGCCATTTTAGTTCATCACACAGTTCCGCTAGAACGTCTATCCATTCACACTACGGTTCCGTGTCATTTTGTTCGTGTCTTCCTCAAACGATGGATTACGGTGGTGTCCATATATTTTACTCCCTCCCAACCTATCGATTTCCCTGCCTTATCTCTTTTATTAACACAATTACCCACCCCAATTTTATTGTTAGGAGATTTTAACTGTCGTCATGCCTTATGGGGCGACACCGTTACCAATTCGCGTGGCCGCCAACTTGAGACTTTTATTTTTAATAATGATTTATCCCTTCTAAATACAGGAACTTCAACACATATTGACGACAAAACTCATACCTTTTCCTGTCTGGATCTCTCCTTGTGCTCCTCTTCTATTTCTTTACATTTCCATTGGTCCGTTCTTTCAGACACTGTATACAGTGATCACTTTCCTATAAGACTTACTCTTACTACATATTGCCCCATACTCAGGCCCCCTCGATGGAGTTTTCCGAAAGCTGACTGGCCGTTATTTACTTCTTTAACTGTACCTTCTATGCACGCTTCTTCCTTACCCACTGTTTTAGATATACTCACCTATTTTAATGTGTTAGTTCTAAGTGCAGCTTTGACAGCGATTCCTAGGTCGTCCCGTCCTTTTACTTTGAAGTGTGTACCTTGGTGGGATTCGGACTATACTGTAGCACTCCGTGTTAAACGTGCACGTTGGAAGAGTTTTCTACGCAAACGCAACACTCCGGATGAACAGAGTGCATTTCTGCTGTTTAAAAAGGCCCGAGCGGTTCTTCGTAAGACTGTTAAACGGGCTAAACATCGTAGCTGGAGATTATACGTTTCCACCATTACTGCCAATACACCCATTGCATCCGTCTGGAAACGTATACGCAAAATAGGAGGTAAACATCTTCCCATGCCCTCCCCTGTCCTACATTTGGATGGGGAGTCAGTTGCAGATGCGCATCTAGTTGCTAACGGCTTAGGTCTTCATTTTAGTAATGTTAGTAGCGGTTCTCATCTCTCACCTGAATGCTACTGAATGTACGCCAATTGTCTTCAAGCTGTCGTCTAGTCAGTCATATAACGCGCCATTCACGCTCCATGAATTGTCCTCTGCCCTTCGTCTTTGTAAGAACACTTGTGAGGGTCCTGATGGCATACACTATAATATGCTCCGTCACCTTTCCCCCCAGGCCATGGCTTTATTATTAACTATTTATAATCGTATCTGGACAGAGGGTATTTTTCCTCCCTCTTTTCGTAGTGCCACCATCCTCCCATTTCTTAAACCGGGAAAGCAAAGCCATGCTCCTCAAGACTATCGTCCCATTGCTCTTACCAGCTGTCTTTGCAAATTATTCGAGCGTATGATAAATCATCGTCTTATGTGGCTCCTAGAATCCAACCAACTTTTGTCATCTTCACAGTTTGGTTTTCGAAAAGCTCGCGGCACCTTAACTCCCCTCCTAAATCTAGAGACTTATATCCGTTCAGCCTTTGCCACTCGACAATCTGTTATCGCAGTATTCTTCGACCTTGAGAAGGCTTATGACACAGCCTGGCGCTACCATATTTTACGCACAGTTCGTTCTTGTGGTATTGATGGTAACCTTGGTGTCTTCTTAAAGAATTTTCTATCAGCTCGTTTCTTTAGAGTCCGTGTCCAGCATACTTATTCAGACTCATTTCCACAATACGAAGGTGTTCCCCAAGGCAGTGTTCTTAGCACTACTCTGTTTTTATTGGCAATTAATGGGATTGTTTCTTGTCTCCCAGTTGGCGTCCGCTCTTCTTTGTATGTTGATGATTTTGCGGTATATGCCTCAAATTCTGACATCTCTGCCCTTGGCGCTCTTATTCAGCGTGCGGTTTCTGCTGCCTCAGAATGGGCCACTTCTCATGGCTTTCGGTTCTCTCCTCTTAAGTCTCATGCTATTACCTTTGCTCGTTCCCATCATATTCCTCAACCACCTCTTTTTCTTTGTGGCTCTCCTCTCCCATACAAAACCTCCGCTTCCTTTCTTGGCCTTCTTTTCGACTCCCGTCTTACTTGGAAAGATCATATTGCCTCCTTGAAAACCTCAGCCTTACAACGCCTCCGTCTCTTACAAACTTTGTCTCATGTGTCATGGGGTGCTGATAGAGCTACTCTTCTTCGCCTCCATATTGTTCTCGTCCTCTCCAAACTTGATTATGGTTGCCAAGTTTATTCTTCTGCTTCAGACACCGTCCTCCAACAACTTGATTCTGTACATCATCACGGTTTGCGTCTGGCTCTTGGTGCTTTTAAGTCCTCCCCAGTTGAGAGTCTGTATACTGAATCAGGAGTTCCATCACTCTTCCGTCGTCGTGCTCTTCTTTCTCTTCGTACCTATGCTAAGTTGCACTGTTTTCCTCATACCCCTTCTCTACTTCCTCCCAGTCCTGACTCAGGCATATTTTCCACTCCTAGGACCAAGCCACCATTTGTAGTTCGAGCCCGTACTCTTCTCTCGCGCTCCTCTCTTACTGTTAGTAATGTTTTTCCTTTCCACACATGTCTTTTTCCTCCGTGGCTACTTCCGCGACCCCACATTTGTCCTTCCATTTTCCCTTATTCCAAGTCCAATTCCCCTCCATTCATTCTCCGTTCTCGGTTTTCAGACCATCTCTCCCAACATTCCTCTGCAGTCCCTATATACACTGATGGTTCAAAAACTCCTGCTGGCGTTGGATTCGCGATACTCTTTCCTGACACTTTTTATCATTTTAGCCTTCCTACCTATGCAAGTGTTCTAACAGCAGAGTTATATGTCCTCTTGTTTGCGTTACGGTATATTTGTCGTGCCTCCTCCTCCTCATTTGTGATATTCTCTGATTCATATAGTGCTCTAACCCTTCTTCAGTCACCTTTTGCTTCTCATCCTCTAGTTCTTCGTATCTTGGAATGGTTGTTCCGTATCTCCTCTCGTCGTAAAAGAGTCCAGTTCTGTTGGGTCCCGGGACATGTGGGCGTCGCGGGCAATGAACGTGCTGATCAGTTGGCTCGCATGGCAGTTAGCAGGGATGTCTCTCCTTCCTTCCTCATTCCAGTCTCTGACCTTCTTCCTGCTCTGTCATCCTTCCTTCATCACCGGTGGCAGTCTTGTTGGGACTCTATCGCTAATAACAAACTACGTGTTGTTAAACCGTTTATTTCTCCATGGTCGACCCCTTGCCACCGTAATAGGAGGTGGGAGACGGCTTTAGCTCGCCTTAGAATTGGTCATACTCGACTTACCCACTCTTATTTGATGTCTGGTGGTCGCCCTCCCTTTTGTACTCGTTGCAATACCATTCTCTCTGTACGCCATATTTTCCTTGATTGTCCACTCTACACACTACAGCGACGTGTTGCATTTCCATTTTTGTCTCGCCTCCAACGTCCCCCCCTTCTTGCAGACTTTCTTCGAGAGTCATCGTATTTTTCCCTCCATAATATCATGTCCTTCCTTACCTCTGTTGGTCTTCTTTCCGACATCTAATTCTGTTCCTTATTTCAATAGCCCCATCTGTGATATGATATACTCCTTCCATTGATCCATTTCTTCCGGCCCACCTAACGTACACAACTTGTAGCCGATGATCCGGCTTTGTGCTGGATTTTGGCACTAGGTTCCTATTGTTCTTCTTCTTCTGAACTGAATACAATCGTTTGGCGGCAGCTGGAATACAATACTGCAAAGTAAAATAGACACAGTATAATATACAGACAGAATGGCTGAGAGAAACAGAGTAAGAGAAAGTATCATGAGTATATTACGTAAGGTATTATAAAGTATATGATGAAAATAGGTATAATTAAAAGAATATGATAAATAAAAAGAATGATAGTAGTAACTTAATATTTGTATCCCCAGCCTTAACATGACCCTGGTGGACTGCTGTGGTGAATATTTTGTTTGATATACAGAACGACACTACGACTACAATTCATGGTAAGAAGTGGAATATTAATATAGGGAAAAACTGCTTTACCTGTAGATGAACAGTCTAATAAACTACGGCAGCAGTGCAAGGAGTATGGCTACACTACAAACTTGTCAGGATAAATATTTGTATAGTCAATAAGTAATGGCGTGTGTTTAATGCAATGGAATATACTACAGCAGCAGTGGTTAGTGCAAGAACTATAGATACATTACAAACCTGGCTGGGATAAATATTTGTAGACTCTAGTCAATAAGTAATGGCGTGTGTTTATTTCCAGGCTGACGTGTATCCTGACGACAGTCACACGAGTACAGTCAGCCTCGTCTTTCGCGGTACTCCACTTTGCCGGCTCCGGTTTTTCCTGGGTGAGTAAACCATCACAAATGCACAAGTTTAAGCTGTATTTTGGCAGAATTTAGCAAAGTGTGTTGGTAAATCATCTCAAAATACACTTTAAACAAGTATATAGTAATGTCTGGTGATGTTTCTGGCCACTACAAAGGTTTTTAGGCCATTACATAGTAAATTATGGCTGTGGCAGACATTTTATAAAGGTGTCATTACTTGGCGGAAATTAGTTTCTCGTGGGTGTGCATGTAACGTAACCCCCATAAAACACAAGGCCTTACCCTACTTATCTGTGACAGTATTCTGACATTGTGTGTGGTCTTATTTTAACAGCTGTAGATTACAGATTTCATACTGTACAGTATTTCATTTCTGCCTCTCCTAAAGAAACATTTTTTTTTTTTTTTCAACGAACAGGATATTTTCCTTTCTCCTGCGTTTTGTTCGGAGGGTGTGGTGGGCAAGGGAACGTCTTTTCCTGTTCTATACGTTTCTCTTTTTCCCCAACAGATAACCTGGATAGAAGCCAGTAGGCCTCCTGCTATCTGTTCTTCCTATGTACTGCTATATTATAATCTGTACAGTTATAACATCCACCACTACACCACCACCACCACCACCACCATCATCATCATCATCATCATGGTAACTCTCAGCACCACCACCACTGGCTACATTAGATCAAAGCCACCACTATATAACGCCATCACAAGCTAGGACAGAGGTAGGACACAAGATGCAGTAAGGTGGAGCGGCCTGGCACACTACTACACCTGTACCCAGGCCAACTCTTTGGTCTGACCGTCTACTTTTATTCCTTCTCTTCTCTTTCACATTTTACTTCATTTCTCTTTATTTTGCACATTTCTCACTTTCTTTCTCCTTGTCTTTCTTTCGCCCTTTATTTCTTTCTTTTTCCTTTGTTTTCACTATAGTACAGCATCACAAGCTACGAGAGGTCGCTGCAACGAAGCCATCGACGTCCAACTCTAGGTGCTGCCTCATTTGCTGATCATCATCATCATTACATGCACTAAAGTCATCATCATCACCACCATAATCATCATCTATACATGCATATAGGTCGACATCACCATCATAATCATCATCATCATCCTTTCCCCCCTACTATATAAGCGATGGGCACTGTGTTGGATCCAGAACTTAAAAGGAAGAGGGAAAACCAGGAGATTATTATACTCTTATAAAAGCTGTTCATAAACACACACACACACACACACACACACACACACACACACACACACACTGATACCTGTTATTCAGTAAAGCCTCTTCACAAACCATACCAACACTCACACAACTGTTATTCAGTGACTCATTCACTAAGTACTGTTAACACACACACAATTTTTAATTGCTGATTTACAATATTCACCAACACCCACACAATTACTATTAAGTGATTCACATATATTCACCAAACACCAACACCCACACAATTACTATTAAGTGATTCACATATATTCACCAAACACCAACACCCACACAATTACTATTAAGTGATTCACATATATTCACCAAACACCAACACCCACACAATTACTATTCACTGATTCACATATATTCACCAAACACCAACACCCACACAATTACTATTCACTGATTCACATATATTCACCAAACACCAACACCCACACAATTACTATTCACTGATTCACATATATTCACCAAACACCAACACCCACACAATTACTATTCACTGATTCACATATATTCACCAAACACCAACACCCACACAATTACTATTCACTGATTCACATATATTCACCAAACACCAACACCCACACCAGCTCACGTCTGTTCTGCCTCCCAACACTTGCATAAACCATTGTCTTTTTTCGCCTCATTTGTTAGGAATCTGATATGGTTTGTGTACAGTTGCGGACAAAAATATTGATCCACCTGCTTTATATTTATCTGAAACCCAGTGATTTGATCTTTCAAGTCTAACTAGTTTTTCAGAATATTATACGGTATACACGTTGAATAATTGTTCAACTGAAAATTTGAGCGATATTATCAGCTACAAATGTACGGTTGATTAACAAAAAATCGAGCAGGATGGGTGCGATGATATCCAAACTGTTCGATATAGCTTGTGAATTCTGTTTGTCTGTCTATCTATAGCCAGACGCCTTAATCCCTCAAGGGATGGCCACAAACAAATCGCCTCCATGCCCCCCTGTCCCTTGCCATTTCGCTGCCCTGTCCCCAACTTACACCCCCCTTTCTCTACTGGACAATCCCTCTCCATTCCATCCCTTCACTTCATCCTCGGTCTCCCCCTCCCTCTCCCCCCTCCACCTTACTCACATACAGTCTCAAGAAGATTAATTGCTTATCACCTGAGTATGTATGATAACAAAAACTGGTGATTTGTCCAAGGCAGGTGATATATGTGGTTTTTGTAAAAAAAAAAAAAAATAAAAAAAAAAAAAAAAAAAGTTTGCCAGCGTTGTGAATAAGCATTAGGTATTTTCCAGTATCCGTCGTCCATGGTGTCAAATTACTTCGTGCTGAGTGTGCACCCATACTTTTGTGATCTACTGTACCTGGTATTTGTTTTTCCAATAGGATTATCATTAGTAAAATATCAGTACTGAATACTATACCCTGTTTACTTTAACTTGGCCTAAATTTACCATCTATCCATCATGAATGCTGAGCTGTGGTAAGAGACTAACACTTGGGTGTGATGCTAGTCACGAAAAAGTGCTGTGGAAGGAATGTAGAGCCGTAGTATTGTCTTATCCTGCCAGTGAGCTACGGGAAACATGCTTCATAAGGACGAACCTCTGGGCCAAGTTGAGGTGAATGAACTATAGGGACGATGGCATCCAGGTGATTGATGTTTCTGTACTTACTCGCTTAAAGGCAGCCTTCGGGGGCCTCCGCTCGATGTCAAAAGGCCAGAAATGAGTCATAACTCGGGAACCGGTGCCCGACTGGACTGGAAATTGTTTTATTCTCCAAGTTAGGGCATTTTAACGGTACCTTGCTCTAAGACAACTTGCGCTACGTTGCGCCGTTTTTGCTGTGTTACGGTAACAAACAAACCAACAAACATACATAAATCGGATCATAATATAGTTTGGTAAGCGGGTGGGTCTTAATCGCTTACACCCGAGGACAGAAGATTTATTTTATCCTTGATGCAAGCAGACGATTTCAGTCAACTAAGGAGATGCTGTAAGTGGTGAAGGAGATAATGAAGCTTATATCTAACCCCTCCATTAGAAAAGGTCGCTACTGTGCTGAGTAAACTTGTCTAGAGAGAGGGAACAGGAAATGAGCCAGGGCGTTGGTTGATCTGGTGACCTGCGTCACCCCATGAAACCATCAAAGAGCGGGCAGAGTACTGGCCTTGGTGAGCAAAGCAGTGGGTGGGACGGACTGGAATGTTGGTGGGCGGTGGGGCTGGGGCAGGAGAGTGTACCCCGTGGAAATGGCTGTGGCAGGATTACTGGTTGCACTGCAGCCAAGATTAATGCCAAAGATTCCTGCAAAAATGAAAGACGAGGGGGGGGGGGAATAAAGAAACAGGCGTGGTAGATGAAGTTGGTGGGATGAGGTAGAATTGTGGGGGTGGGGAGAGGCCAAGACAGTATACACAATGAATATGGCCGTTTTGACATTAATGTTTTGACAACAGTATAGGATTATTTCAATATTTTCTTCATAAACATGAGGTGTAAAAAAAAAAAAGTCATTGCTGTCATTTCTGTAGCGTGTTGAGAAGCAGGTAAAAACCCCTGCTGGGCTGCCAGGTGTACAAATGCTGGTATAGTTTGCCTTGTGTCCGTGTGGCGCATTTCACTTGCTACTTTGATGGCAGTTTATCCTGCTGCTGTGTTTTACTGGCCCGGGTTCTGCAGCCTGTCTGGTCTGTTTGTCATGGCCAGAAGGACGGCAGTATCATGATGAGGATGATATTTGGCTGAAGTTGATGATGATGATTATTATGATTAAGATCATTCATCATCATCTTTCTTTTTTTCTTCTGCTTCTTCTTTATTTCGTTCTTTTTTTTTTTTTTCTTTCCCTGTTCTTGGCTACTGCTGAGCCTGTGTACGGAAGACTTTGAGGCGCAGATGCTTTGTATTGGAAACGTCGTTACACATCTTCCTGAGCGATTTAGGTCGCAAATTACGACTCAGTATAAGTTTGTATTCTATTTATCTTTGTAATTCCAGTGTTTGCATTAGTACATACAAGAGAATATAAGTACGTAATGGGCAAAATAAATAGATTATGAATAGGTGATGGGAAAGTTGCTAAGAGAAGGAGAATACGACCCATTGCGTTTGTAGACTGTACTGTAGGTGAGAGGCGGGGCACAGATAACGATAACAGCCAGTGGCATATCACCCCCGTAGTGGTGTTGGCACCCGAGGCGGGGCACAGATAACGATAACAGCCAGTGGCATATCACCCCCGTAGTGGTGTTGGCACCCGAGGCGGGGCACAGATAACGATAACAGCCAGTGGCATATCACCCCCGTAATGGTGTTGGCACCCGAGGCGGGGCTGGCATAAGCAGTACATTTAAGGCCTGAGTGTTGGGCGTGTATGGCAAACATCCTTGCAATTATTGACACGATAATGCAGCATTGCATGCAGTAATAAGCAGTATGCTAATACTCTGTCACACTGTTGATAAAGCAACATTGCATATAGTAATAAGCAGTATGCTAATACGCTGTCACACTGTTGATAAAGCAACATTGCATACAGTAATAAGTAGTATGCTGTTTCACTGTCGTGAATACAACTCCAGTGACACCGATTTGCCAGATGTAATTTTTAAAACTAAACTGTCACGTAACTACTTCGTTTTTGACATGTTTTCATCCATATACTATGCACAGTATATGTGTTGTGAACTAACTTTATACTTCAACACTAAGAAATGCTTTAGATATAAATGTCCCATCCTGTATTTCATGTAGCGCCTTCCATCACCACAACTTTATATTTCAGCACTAAGAAATGCTTTAGATATAAATGTCCCATCCTGTATTTCATGTAGCGCCTTCCATCACCACAACTTTATATTTCAACACTAAGAAATGCTTTAGATATAAATGTCCCATCCTGTATTTCATGTAGCGCCTTCCATCACCACAACTTTACATTTCAACACTAAGAAATGCTTTAGATATAAGTGTTCCATCCTGTATTTCATGTAGCGCCTTCCATCACCACATCCAACAGGAAGTGTGTGCCAAGTTTTGACATGAGACCTTTTGCAATCAGAATATTCGTTCAACTTCAGCCCAACCTCGTCTATAGCCACACAGTCAGGCATCTAACCACGCAACCTTGCATCCAACAACACATCTAACCACACCACTGATCGTTTAACAACACAAGCATGCATATGACCACACAAATACCTACCTGCTCACAACACCATGCATCAGACCTCGGAAACAAGCATCTAACCACATAACTACTTACCGCTGACAGCACCACACGTCAAACCACACAAAGAAGCATGTGACTACGCAGCTACTTAGGCCTACCTATTCACAACACAACGCATCAACCACACAAACAAGAATCTAACCACACACACACACACACACACACACAAGCACATATCTAACCACACAACTATTTTTGTTGGGCCGGAGTGTGAACAGTTGCTGTTGCATAGTATAAATATCACTCGATCAAGTTAGTAACATCGTTTCAACCAGGTGATCGATGGTTGTACAATGAGCGTTGGTGCTGCTCGCAGTTTTCCAAAGGTAAATAGTTCGGGAGAGTAATTTATGTACTGAATTTCTTTTTATACTGTAAAAAAAAAAAGAAAAAAAAAAAAAGGGCAGGGGGGGGGGAAGGACGTACGTGAAATGTTGCTGGATATTATTTTCAAAAGCATCGTTCAGTGTTTCGAAATGTGAAGTCGGAGGTGTCATATATTTCCTTAATAGACAGGAAATATCGTATTGTTTTTTTATTTAACTGACTCGGTGTTATAACAACGTACAAAATATGTAAAATACATACACAACTAACCCGTGATGCATGTTTAAATAGACCCGCGGTGGCAATATGAGTCGCTGCGCCGCGCATGTCCAACAGATCAAGAGTACCAATATTTCGGACGGTCTAATAAATCAAGGATGATTATTGCTTCCATTGTACTCCAGCAGATTAGTCGCTTAGGCATGAAGAAATTATATAACAGTAAACCCAGCGTGTAGTAATTAACTAGTACTAGGCGTGACTGATTTATAGACGCTTAGAAAGTTTACGGTGTGGTTTTTGACGCCCTGGCACGGGATGGTTGTCACCCCTGCTTTTCCCATCATCAGCAGGATCTCTCTGCCAGCCAGCGCTCTCACTTTTAGGGATTTTGTCCCTAGATTGGAACTTTTCAGTACATTTAGTGACAAATTTAGGGATTTTGTATTTTTAGGGATTTTTTGGTGATTTTTGGTCATATTTAGTGATTATTTGGGGATTTTTGCTTATTATGTGTTATAATTGACATAGAATGCCCTCAGTAATGGGTGAAAAGGGTAAATAGCTTGTAAATATTGCCAAAATAGTATTTTCTTTGTGGTCAGCTGTTTGTGAACATTACTCTGTTTTGGAAATTTTAATTGGTCAGACGTATTACAGTTTCAACCAATCACGAGCTAGCATTTCAAGTTTGTTAATAGGCCGCCATGTTGCAAGCTTTCTCACACACGCTGAGTAAGTACTGAAAAATTATTTGAGTTTTTAGCCCTAACATTAAATGTTACTTCTTAGCAGACCCCCATACATATAAATAAGGGTTGTATATGAAGTTTATGACAAGAGAATGTCATGACATAACGTGGAAAACGTGTAATACGGTGAGTGATGTAACTTTTTGTTGGCGAATGCTAAGAGCCCTCATCGCTTTCACGTAGCCTGTTTTGATGATTTTGGGCCATATTCAGAAATCACTAGGGATACATTGAGTACACTGAGTTATTGAAAGCGTACATATATAATATTTGAGTGGTGATCAACTTGATCAAGGTAAAGACGGAAGGAGAAAGACATACAGAGGACGATCAAGGCAGAGAGGTCCTGGCAAAATCAGTGATACTGTCAGGCTTGCTGCTTGCAGTTGTATAATATTGTATAAATGAAGCATGTCCTTAGTCCTGTTTATTTTACTTTTTGTTAAGCAGTGTATTATTAGCTAAATCTAGTGATCATTTATCTACTTTTCAATTATGTTTCCATACTGAATGGAATGTCTGCATGTGAACTATGTTTGGAAGACCATCCACGATTGTTGAAACATATTAGAAATGTAAAATCCAATGCAACAGACAGTGAAGCTCATGAGATAATTGCAAATACACTTAATCAATAATTAGTTTCTTGAAGAACAGAGTAAACGTAATTTATTTTGATATATGGAATAGTTTACTTATGCTGAAAACACATTTGTTTCTTTCTACATATCTATACCTGACACCTATTCTTGAGAAGTCCTTGTGAAGAAGGATGGCTACAACAAAGCAACTCAGCAGTTACAAAGTTCACATCCTCCTAAGGCTCTTTAGCATTTACACCCACTCTATTAACCTAGCACATTTTATTTCGTATGGAATATATCATGTTACTCAGGTATCTAGGCCTAGATTTATCCAGCCTCCTCCCTCAAAATAAGAAAATGTGGAATAATGGAAAACCATTATTTATGTTCTAAGTACTGTATATTGATGATGTGTAAATGAAAGATATTTTCTTTAACACCTTTGCTATAGGCCTATACATTATTTATATGGATTACATATATTTTTATACATATACAGAATATCATACTATATACAATATATTGCTGAAAATTAGTGCCAGGAGCATATTACATGTTACAGTATTATTTTTGTTAAACTGATGCTTTAATTTGGATTAAATCAACCAGTTCCTGGGTTGTACCTGATTTATCTGAGAAACTGTGATTCTTTTAGTCATATGGAGTGAAAGTAAACCAGCCTTTTTCAACTTGTTCTCCATAACTGATCCCCTTCCTTCAATCATTCCTCTCTCTCTCTCTCTCTCTCTCTTTCTTTATATCTTTATTCCCTCTCCCTTATCTTTCTCTCCCATTCAGTTAGCCATAATTTCCTCTCATTTACATTCCTGCCTTGTGTGAAGCAATTGGTCTTCTCCAGCTTCCTTATTTCTTCTGTTCTTACACTATGATGATAATAGTCTGTATACTTACTTCTCGCCTTCATTCCCCCCTTTCTTCTCTTCATTAATTTATATCTATGCAGCCTATTTATTAGTGTTTTCTTCCTTCATATCTCCTTCAGCTATTTATATCTGTCTTTCTTTTTACTCTGTTCCCTTACTCTTTTTCTTCTCTTACTCCTATCTTCCTACTTTTTTTTATCCATCTTTCTTCTTCACCTCTCCATTCATTCTTTACTTCTGCTGCCTTTATTTTAACTCTCATTCTTTTCTTCATTTTTATCTTTCAGCCGTCTAGTCAGAAATAGGATTTAATTTCATTTTAGTAGGCCTATTCTGCAAGTTCCTAGACCCAGAGGTTTCACTTTGGTAAAACAATACTGAGTGAGGGCTTTTTGAATTTATTTTTATCAATTTGCAGACTGTCTCCTGTAACCAAAGCAGAGCTATAATTTATACTCTTCATTGGTTCATTGATTAAATTTATGTAACTGATGCTTGATACTGAAAAAAATATACCTCATGTTTATTAAAAAAAATTGTTTTATTATTTCATAAAGTAGTATTTTTCTATGTGTAAGTACATTTATATTGGTATTTTATATTTGGGGATTTTTTGTCCAATCTGGGGATTTTTTGCACCAAACCTAGGGATTTTCATATCAACTGTTGTGAGAGCCCTGCTGCCAGCATGCCACGCTGCGGCTGTCAGTCTCGAGTTCAGAGCCGTGGGGTTGGTGGTGTGGGGAAAATAGCATTTTTTTTTTTTTTTTTTTTCCCTGCGTTCGTGTGATCTTCGAAACTACGAGTGAGTGGATGTTTGTGGCCTGGTGGTGGTGTCCGTCTCGAGGTGTACAGGAGGCTGGGTCAAACGAAGGGTCAGGTGGTAGACTGATCGGCTTCCCCCTACGCCATCTGCAAGGAAGGTCAGCCATTTTTATCATTCATCCATGTTCTGGGTGGCACTGGAGGCGTTACAGCACTTGTTTATTGATGATTCATTTTGCGTGTTTCACGTAAGCGTCCTGTTTTATGCCATTTATGTAGTTTGAATATCGATATACTTTACATTATAACATACAGGAGCATATTGATAATGTAATGGACAGAATAAATAATAAACGAAGTAATGAAATATGCAGTCACTTTGGGGACCGATTATCCAGATACTGAGAGCGTCTTTTATGATAATGGTAAATGTAATTTAATCAACAGAAACCTGAACAGTTCACTTCTTATTGTTGGTTTGCTCAGTATTTTTTTCTTTATGGTGGTGAATTTGTTTCCCGATTGTTTTTATTATCCATAATTTGCTTCCCCAACGCGTGATGTTTCCTGGGCGTAATGGCGGACACACTAAAAGCTACGTAGTTTTATCGAAATTAATTTGGTATGGTTATTACCGTTGGATAGTTTAGGCTAGGTTGAGTTAGGTTAGGTAAGGTTATGATGTTTTCCTGGGTTAGATTATTTAAGAAGATTAAGGATAAGCTGTGAATATAGAGGGTTAAGCTGCAACATGGGTAAAATAAATTTCATTTGATAAGAGTACGTTTTAGAAAGTCTGCCATTACGCCTGAGAGAATGAGCTTTGACAAAAACAACAGGGAAACAAAATCAGCAGTAAATCATTTACTATCATAAAAGTCATCAGAAAAATACAGAAAACAACCTGGGAGAGGAGGAAGTGAATCAGTAAGGTATTTCCGTGACCAAAACTAAACTGAATGTTTACCGTGATGATAAACACTTTCTTTACTGTGTCAAGCGTTATTTTGTAGGTAATCCTTAAGGAGACAGGACCACGTTTTAAAAATCAGCCCCCCTCCCCCATTGTTTTTCTGTTTTTGAAGAAAATCAGTGATTTGGTAAAGATGTACAAAAGTGCTTTTTCGAGTACGAATGGGATCCATCAATGAACAAAATCTATGATTACATAAGGGATAGGTTAGGTTAGGATAAGTAAGATTGGATTTTACGAAAATTTAGGTTGTTTGGATAAATTGACACCGATAAGGGTAATTTCCTTCAAAAATGACAGAACGTTCTAAGATGGCGTCCGTCTGTTCTCGCCCCACAAGATGGCGTCCGTCTGTCTTGCCCCACAAGATGGCGTCCGTCTGTTCTCGCCCCACAAGATGGCGTCCGTCTGTCTTGCCCCACAAGATGGCGTTCTTGCCCCACAAGATGGCGTCCGTCTGTCTTGCCCCACAAGATGGCGTTCTTGCCCCACAAGATGGCGTCCGTCTGTCTTGCCCCACAAGATGGCGTCCGTCTGTGTTCTCGCCATACAAGATGGCGTCCGTCTGTCTTGCCCCACAAGATGGCGTCCGTCTGTGTTCTCGCCATACAAGATGGCGTCCGTCTGTCTTGTCGCCCCACAAGATGGCGTCTGTCTGACTTCTCACCCCACAAAATGGCGTCCGTCTGACTTCGATATCGGTAGGAACTGTAAACAAACCGCTTAAAAACTCTTCCCCACTTTTTAAAGAATTTTAAATATTTTATAAACTTGAAAACGTAATCATGAAATAGAATCCCACGGAAAACTATGGTAAAGACAAAACTGGAAGATGAGGTGGACGTATGTCCCCTTAAGGACTGCCATTTTGTAGCCGTGATAAACAGCTGGATGTTAAGTGCAGTGGTTGGAGAGGTTGCACTAAAACAACTGGACAAAATTATGGACAAAGCTGGAAGGATTATTATTAACCCTGCAGTTACAAATGAACTTCCTCCCCTACAAGAAAGAAGGAATGTTGCCTCCCTTGCAATATTTTACAGATACTTTTATGGCAAATGCTTAGACGAAGTTGCATCCATTGTGCCACCTCTCCACGCCTTCCCCCGTGTTACATGGGCATCTGGTATCGCTCTTGACTGTCACATTGCCATATTGCAGAACTTATGCTAGTCAAAACTCTTTTATTCCCCGAACTGCATCTCCCTGGAATTCTCTTCCCCAGAATAGTTTTCCCCCAAACTTCAGCGTACAGCAGTTCTTCAAGTCCAGCTGTTACAGTTTATGAAAGGAGAACACCTGTAATCTGGTGTAGCTGTGGGTTTTTATTTTGTAAAGTTTGTTTTTCCTCTTCGTCCTCCCCCTTCCCCCTACAAAATATATATATACCAGTCATTATTATCGTTGTCCAGTCACTGGGTGGCTCGCATAGCCTATCGAGAGGTTTTGATCCTCTCTCTCTCTCTCTCTCTCTCTCTCTTTCAGTTCCATGCACGTCTTTTTTCTACACCGTCTTTCTCTGCAGCTAATATTATAACAAATACACATTTTTATGCTTCATTTGTACACACCTTACACATTTTTTTTTTCTTTTCACATTCATCTCTCCTCACAGTTTTTTCCAACAGTTTTATTTTATCTTTTTTTTTTTTTTTTTTTTTTTTGTCCATAGACTAGCTCTTTTTTGCTCCACCAACCCTTTTTCTGCACCTCAAACACTTATGCCTCCACACTTAACATCGATTTTTTTCCCCTGTACCTTTCGGGTCATAGCCTACATTTCCATCTTTCATCTCATCCTGCATCTTTCAGTTCCTCCTGTTTTAACACCTTCTTCCTTTACATCTTTTCTCCCTACCTCTTTTTTTTGTTCCCCCACCGTACATCTAACTTGTAGCTCTTCCCACACTTTTTGTTTACACATTTTACACCTACACATCTCTGTGAAAGGCTCTTGTTTTCCTCACATCAAACTCCAATCCCTTCCAACATCTTTTATCCCACTCCCGACACATTCACACTTTCCCCCCCCAAAAAAAAAAAAAAAAAAAAAAAAACCGTGCCTTTAACATGTCTCTGCCCACACTTCCGTTTTCCATTCATTGTCACCTACTCACCACACCACCTCTTCTAACAAACTCCACCTCTTACACTTTTACTTCTTCTCTTCTTTCCACAAGTTACACCTTAACACCACCACACTTCCCTTCCCACACTATACGTCAACACTCCACCACACCCATTCATTCAAACACATTCACGGCTAAACCCTTTTCTTTCATTTTCCACCATCACCCCCAAACCACCTTTAATTGTTTTGTCTGCTGCCCTCCACACTACTCGTTACACCACACCACACCACACCACACCACAAAATAAAAATGGCCCCACCACACCACAACACCACGCTTTAGACCACACGATTCCTTATAGCAGCCTCATATACCCCCATTCTTTATAATAGTACATCTCACAATGCATCACAGCACGGCACGCCACATACTACACCACATCCCATCACACCACACATCTCACCAGCCCATCACATAACACCACACCATGCCAGATTACATCAGCATCCTCACCCCACCAGACCTCACTCCACCACATCTCTCCAGCCTCCAGCCCAAGTCCCAGCAGCCACACCTCTCCGCATTCAACAACGGCCAATTTCCATTCCAACCACGCCCAAATCCCCCCAATCCCCCGTCTGTCTTAGATCCCACGCCTAAATCTCATTCCCAAACAAGCCCAAATCCCACTCAGCCCTACCTGAATCCTGTCTAGTCCTCATGTAACGCTCCTTTTCCTCAGGGTTTGAAACTCGCGGTGGATTTTGTGGATTTCGTGGTGTTGTTAGGTTGGAAAATTAGGGTAAGGATTAGGTTAAGGTATTATTGTATTATGAGTCTATATTTTTTTATTTATGTTTTCTACCCCAATTTGTCGACTGTTGAGTGGGGACATAAGTATGATGAAATGTTCTTGTGTATTGCATCATCCTTGGGGGTGGCTATAACTCCACTAGCCGTGAGCTTTGAAAAACCCATAGTCAAGTAACCTTTTTTAAAATTAGTTGTTTAAGCCAGTGTGAGAGCCTGCAATAATTGCTTACCAATCTACCTTGCTGCCAGCTGTTTCTAAACTCACGGTTCAGACAGATTTGGTTATTCGTATGTGAATATAAATAAAGGAAAATTGTTGAGTTGGCAACCTGCACTTCCCGGGATGGGGGATCGCAGGCAGAGTAACGCCACTTGCCCGGCGCTTCTCTTTGTGTACAGGTGAGCTCCCGATGTCCTAGAATTTTTTTTTTTTTTTTGTGCTGTTTTTATTTTATAGCTGGGGACATCAGTGTGCAGTGATTTTTTTTTTTTTTTGGAGGGGTTTGGTGGAGGAGGTGTGTTAATGTGATCTGAGAATGAATATATTTTTTTTAGTGTTTAACGCTAATGACTTGCCCGGCGCTTCTCTCTCTGTGTACAGGCTACCATGTGTTCTGAATGGCCTTATAAGTCGCGTACTGGGAAATTATTCAGAGATTTGTAGTATGTATTTCTTGGAGTAATGTAATTCAGATCTATCATAGATACTGGGAAATTATTTAGAGATTTGTAGTATATGAGTAGAGTGGTGTAGTGCAGACTCTGTTGTAAAATCCTTTCATTGTTATTTTTTTTATGATAAGACAGTCATTATTCCCCGTTTTCATATTAAATTCAGTGTCTGTAATAATATAGAATGGTGTATTTCTTTGAGTAATGTAATTCAGATCTGTCATCCCGAACTTTAATCCATCTGAGATAAAATTATTAGTTATGAATAGGTATTATTTTTGAATTAGGTAAACTAGTAAGTCAGGGCTTGAATGTGACATCAGAAATTGTGAATTTTGTATGTTATCCCAAAATATTTTGTCATTAAAATTGTGTGCCCCCCCTTTCAACGTGCTGTGTCTCTCTACCCACCGGTTTCGGACGAGGAAGCGTACAAAGAACAACGCCCCACACTATTTCATTTTTTTTTTTTTTTTTTTTTTTTTGTGTGTGTGTGTCAGCGGTCTGTCTTCCGGGTGATTGACCTCATTGATTAGAGACTTTACCCCGGGGTTAGACCGTTACACTCATCCAGCCTCCCAACCACGCCCAGATCCCACGCGCAATTACCAAGCACAATCATGGCTAAATCCCATACCTCGCCCCATCCAAATCCCCCTCCCCGCCCCACCCAAATCCCTCGCCCCGCCTCACCCACATCCTTTGCCCCGCCTCACCCACATCCTTTGCCCCGCCTCACCCAAATTCCCCTCCCCGCCCCACCCAGATCTCACACCCAGCCACAAGCTCAGCCACATTCAACTCTCATTCAGGCCGGGCGCACATTGAGACGCAGGCGACACAGGCGACGCAGCACAGAGCAGGGCAGAAAACTGCATCTCGCTATTTCAAATGTAAGCGCGCACGTTGTCACGCAGGGCAGCACAGCACAGCTGCAGACCTGTGTCGGCCTGTGCCGCGCAGCCTTTGAAACGCAGTTTCCTGCACATGTGTGGCACAGCCAGTCATTTTGTAAGTTCTCACGATGTCATCCACCGAGGAACTTATAGAGGCTGTCCGCCAACAAAAAGTATTGTATGATACTACTTATCCTGAGTACATGAAGGGATCTTACAAGGACGAGATATGGGCTGATATTTCAAGAACTCTGCAGTATAACGATGGTATGTATGTTGCTGTATGAAAATTAATATCATGAATTAGCATACGGATTTGACTTGCTGTGTGCCGTTGCATCGTGTGTGTATGTGTGTGTGGAGAGACAGAGAGAGAGCGAGCGAGCTCGTACCACTGGATTGTGATAATGCAAATGATCACATTACAGCACAGGACGACAGACTGCTTGAGCCAATGTGCGCACCACGCCTATGCTGCCCTGCCCTGCTCTGCCCTGTTCTGTGCTGCCCTGCGTCTCAGTGTGCGCCCGGTCAGGCTGGGCGCACATTGAGACGCAGGTGACACAGGCAACGCAGCACAGAGCAGGGCAGAAAACTGCATCTCACTATTTTAAATGTAAGCGCGCACATGGGCGCACAGGGCAGCACAGCTCAGGTGCAGACCTGTGTCAGCCTGCGCCACACAGTCTTTGAAACGGAGTTTCCTGCACACATGCGGCACAGCAATTCATTTTGACAGTAGTCACGATGTCGTCCACCGAGGAACTTACAGAGGCTGTCCGCCAACAAAGAGTGATGTATGACATTACTCATCCTGAGTACATGAAGGGATCTTGTAAAGACAAGATATGGGCTGTGATTGCATGCACTCTACAATTTAAAGATGGTGAGTATATTGTTGTATGAAAAATAATATCATGAACTTGCATACGTATACGACTGAGATACAGGCTTTCCTTTGATGTATGCCGTTGCATCTTGTGTGTGTGTGTGTGTGTAAGAGACAGAGAGAGAGACAGACAGACAGATGGTACATATGTAATGAAACTAGCTCTTGGGATATTGCATTTACTGTAGTTAGTAAATATCAAGTAATTCAATGAAAAAAATTATATGATGCAAATTGTGTTACACAATGAAATTTACCAGAGGATATGTCACTTTGTATCATATTATGCACTTCTTCAAATTGATCTCGGCTTAATCTGAAATAGTTCTTGTATCTTGTGCAGTGCTGATGACAGCATTGCATACCGGGTACTCTGGAATAAATGAGTTGCCACAAATGTTATTCCTGTGTGCACACATATACAGTACAGTGTATTTTCTGAGTGAATGAGTGAGTGAGGGAGTGAATGAGTGATGTGAGGTACATGTGTACAGAAAGGCAAGTCTCTTGATACAGGAAAATAATTTTAACTCTTCCTCTACTACCATCACCAGCAATAAATGTGTTATCATTACCTATATCAAACATAATCTTATTTTCACAGAATAACTGAAATTTGTATTAAAAGAACATAGGCGTTGTCCCCATCTGTCTTAAAGCTGCGATCATTTCTGTGAAGAATATTATTAACGCAGACTTGTTCCAACAGCTGTCGCCATTCCACCAGTAATAGTTATGTGTTGCACTCCCTATTAGAATATATTACTCGTCTGAATGATATTTATAGCATTCTTAAATTGTGTATTTGTACAGAGAATGGATAACATCAATACATGTCTTATACAAAGTATAAATAAAGTAGCAAAGTGACCTCTTCCGTAATTCATATTTGCATGTCAGTACCATTAATGTTATGACATTTGTCAATAATTATGTATTACCATCCAGTTAGTGGATCAACAAGTTGTATTGTCATACCACTGTACCCAACCAGTGGATTTCTCAACCCCAGTCAGACATGGGGCTGAGGCCACCTCTTTGGCTTCGAAGTCGAAGCCCTTCAAAAGTCATGAAGCCGAAACCGTCGCCCTTGGAAAGTCGTGAAGTCGAAGTCGAAGCCAAAGCCAGGTAGACATTCACAGAGACAAAACAGAAGCTGTCTGAATTTTATGAAGCCAGTAATCAGCTTCGTGTCACAGTATGCCAGTTGTAACCAGCCAGTAAGAAAATCAGAACTTCAAACGTAGTGAGTCCTTGCAAGTGAGTGAGTGCCTAATACCTTGCATCTTACCTAGGGGCAAATAGGCACAGTACCATTATCTCTTACATACAAATGTTGACCCTAGGAATCGTCAGTCTGGAAATAAAGGATTCTGTATTATAATATTTTATATTTTTATTGAGCTGAAGTGGATGCAAAGGAAAGGACTTGAAAATATGAAAATCAGGCAGTTTTTATGCATATTCTGTTCCTGTAACGAATTTTCTGGGTCTGGTGCTTTAGCCAGCAGTTGGGGCTGAAGCCAGGCCCTTGGCTTCGAAGCTGAAGCCGAAACCGCGACTTAAAAATCATGGCTTCATGATACCTAAGCCGCGACCAAAAACCATGCCTTCATGAAGCCAAAGCCAAGACCTAAAAACCATGCCTTCATGAAGCCAAAACCAAGACCTAAAAACCATGCCTTCATGAAGCCAAAGCCAAGACCTAAAAACCATGGCGTCATGAAGCCTAAGCGGGCTTCGGCTCCATGTCTGACCCCAGTCTGTATAATGTCATGAGCGTGATATAATGTGATGAGCGTGATACTGAATTTGGGTCTCTATTGTATTTTGTTTTTCTCTTGAAGGGAACTGTTTTGCGGGCTCATGGCCTTTGGTTCCTTCTTCCTTGCATAAAAAGAAAGAAAAAAAAAAAAAGGGGGGCTTCATTTCAGCTTACCGAGGCGTCACCGATTAATACATGTTACTTCAACTAGGAAATTCTAGTTGATGCTGATAACATAGGCTGCTGGAGCTGTCCCCCCCCTTCCCCCATCCCCACAACTCCCCCCCCCAAAAAAAAAAAAAATAAAATAAAAAAAAAAAGTTGACATGCTCATATTGTAATACATATACTGTATATACTTGTATATATATTTATTCCCAAGTCCCAGTAGGCCTCCTACATATCCACATGTCACCACTTCGGCGCTAACACACCATCCATATTGAATACATGCTAGGGCTGTCTCATACACGACTGGTGTACTGGTATTAGCGGGGGTACTTTTATGACATGTCGGCGGGTCGCTGGTAGATAAGAAATGTCTGCTTTTTATGAAATTCAAATCCTTAAACTGTTCCCAGCCCCATCTGGGATTCGAACCTGGGTCCATTAGGACTTCAGGCAGCCTTCTATACCGACTCAGCCACCGCCATCCGCATACCATAAAGTGGATATTTTTATATTAATAACCTGCATAACAGTTGCAGACAGAACAAAGCTACATTGCCAAACATTTATGTACTGTACTTCATGTATGGATAAATGTTGCACATATTACCTACTGTTCCCCTTATGTATATGAGTAACGGCATCGTTTGTATTAATTGGCTCCACCTCCACAGGGGATATGTCAATCGAGGATCCACCAGTACATCCCGCTACAAGTGCTGAAGATTGTCCTTCCATCAACGTCCATCCAGATGCTGTTGTACATCATTAGTTGACACCAGCAGACTATGGTAGATATTCACCCATTCCTGCTCCAGGATTGTATAATGATTATATGTAACACATGCAACTTGATGGCAATGACTAATTTTGTAAAAGGGGCACAAATGGTTGACAGACGTTTCCTCTGGTACGATGTATGGATGTCCATAACAAAATACAGAACACATTATGGCATATAGTTATAATATACAAGAGTCATTTATACAAAATATGATAGCATAGCCAATTTGTGATGACATTATAGAGTAGCTGCACAGTGAGTTAGGCAGTCTCCCCTGTCCCAGTGATTATGGTGAAGATAATGCTTGTAAACTGTCCTTTTATCAATGCACTCTCCTTATACTGATGGTGTCCATATTGCACACATATAACAACACTATTAGTTAGGTATGTCTCGTTGATCCCAAACTATTTATGACATTACACAGATGGCAGCATCCATTCCTTCCACCCTGATGGTCAGACTCCCGTGGAAGAGGACAGAGGTAGAGTACCACAGCTGGAGAAGACACTGCATGGTCAAACTCTCCTGGAAGTGAACAGAGATGGACTACCACAGCTGCAGATAGCATTGCATGGTATGTTGAATGGCTAGTCGTAATGCATAGTACACAGTTTAATCACATAATAGTGGTGTATACCAGATTTTCTGTACAATTACTGTAAAAGAATATACTGTAGACACTACAACAATAACATTAACCCACGGTGTTATGTAAGTATAATTGTCAAACGTATTTATAAAATGATCTTGTTATACATTGAATTCCAGTAAATATGAATGTTTGCGAAGAATAGGTATAGGTTAATTGTGCACTCTCTGAAGTAGATAAGTATTGATACGTGTATATCCACGTAGGCGAATATTATGTGATATTTTAACATGCTGTAGGTATAATTAGTATGTAATATATTTGATGCCACCAGATTATAACCATAATATTCTCTACGCGTGGCGTTAGTCACATGCATAGTCCAGGGTACAGTACAGACACTCTTTGGTTTGGTGAGGTGGGCATAAGCCGTACTAGGGAGTGGTACAGACGCTCTTGGGTTGGTCGATATGGGTATAAACCGTGCTAGGGGGTGATACAGACGCTCTTGGGTTGGGTGAGGTGGGCATAAGCCGTGCTAGGGGGTGATACAGACGCTCTTGAGTAGGGTGAGGTGGGCATAAGCCGTGCTAGGGGGTGATACAGACGTTCTTGGGTTGGGTGAGGTGGGTATAAACGTACTAGGGACTGGTACAGACGCTTTCCTTTCCTCCCTTTTGGGTCTAGAATAGTATCCGCTTTAGAAGAAGAAAACGCGGACAGCTGGGCCGCCTGGTAGCGCCATGTTTACATGTGGAAAGCTGGATGTGGGAGGTGAGTTTTCAGTTTTTTGGATGTCTGGTATAACATTTAGCACTGCTGATACAACGTATATCGACAATGAATACTGGTAGATTCTGATGGTAGGGCATTCTGTCGTAATTAGAGTCTGTCTACTTAGCTGCTATAATATATATGAAGAAATTGATGACCATCGAATCCCGAGGCCTGTGTCGAATTTATAAATATTATGGCGTGGGTAATGGACACATCATATAAAATAAATACCTAGAAGGTACCTGGATACTCACAGAACATTACTGCTAGCAATCCAGGATGAAATTATGTACATGTGTTTGGTGCAACATGATTTTCAGTCATATACGGCACGATTTTGTTGCAGGGGTATATGTATAATTTTATTGATATGGGATATACAGTTGAGCCTAGCAGATTGAATTATTTGGCCTATAACCCAATAAAGATAGTGTGTCATTTTATTTTTACCGATAGTTGTAGGGCGTACAATACTAATTCATTTCTCTACGGTCCACCACAAATTACAAAATAAAGTATTGGTAAGGTGATTTGTGTGTGAAGAACTCACGTAATATGTCTTTCACAGGTTTATCAACATGCTTTGCAAATGGGGGGAGGTAAAACAGAGGCTTGCCAGAATAATTAAATTCAATGTGGCTCTAACTCAGTACAATATGAAGTAGACTTGTAACATCAGGTTAACATGCTGGCATAACACCCGAGGTAGATTTAAAGAGTGCAGTGTGTACCTTCACCTTTATTTATGTACTGTTATAGCATATATCTTTTTTAAATAATAACTGTCCTACGTCTTAACCTGGCCTGTTTTTCTTCATTCATGGCATATATATTTCTGTAACATGTGGCCAACAGTTTTGTACTGGGACAGCATATGTCCTTTACTTTTACAATAATTTAGCACCACATTTCAGTATTCAGCCAGGTTAAACATTTAATAATGGAATATTAAATTTTTGTGTTGCTTGTAAGGCAATATGAAAGTCATGGAGTAGATAAATGTCTCTGCTCTGAATTCTTACATTGCCTACTTCATATATAAACTTAGATTTACTTTGGTACCACATTAAAGTGTTGTCAAATAGGATGTAGGCTTCACCCCCACTATCTATACACATGGCTACATTTTTGAAAAAAACACTTTTAAGATAACTTATCTTATTTCAAAAGAAGTGATAACCATACCAAAGACAGCCCTATTCCTGAAGCTTCTTTTGATATTTACATTTCATAATAAAACCTTTATCTGAATGTTTGGTGTAATATTTTGCCACTAATAGTAGGGTTGACCCCCACCTCACCCTAAATTGTAGCTGAAGAGAGTTCACAGCATCCATAAATTGTTTGATTTTGTTATTAAAAGCACCATTAGTAGCCACAGAATCTGGTGCTTGAATGTTTTTCCCTTATACTGTAATTATCACCAATCCAGCTGATCAAAGTAAGGCCTTTAGGAGAAGTTAGAGGAAAGTAAATAGTGACGATACTAAACTCTGTTTACTTTAACTTGGCGTAAAATTGCCATCTAACCATCTTCAGTGTTGTGCTGTAATAAGAGATTAGCACTAACATAGACTATGGTGCTAGTCACGAAGAGGTGCTACGGAAAGGATATGGAGTCACAGGCCAGTAGGTTAGTATTGTGGTAGGTGTCATAACTATCTATCTATCTATTGCCAGACGCCTCAATCCCGTTTGGGGTGGCCACAAACAAATCGCCTCCAAGTCGCCCTGTCCCCCGCCATTTCACCACCCTGCTCCCAACTCACACCCCCCTCTCTCATATACCTCTCCACCCCATCCCTCCATCTCATCCTCGGTCTCCCCCTCCTTCTTCCACCCTCCACCTCACTCACATACACTCTCTTCGTCAGTCTTTCACCCTCCATCCTCTCCACATGGCCAAACCACCTCAGTGTGTTCCTCACAACGCTCCCTATCACATCCACATCAACACCACAACGCTCCTTTATATCCTCATTCGTCAGCCTGTCTCTCCACGTGACTCCACAAGCTCCTCTTAAATAACTCATTTCCACTGCTCTCACTCTTGACTTGTGTCCTTCCAACAACGTCCAAGCTTCACTTCCGTACGTTAGAGTTGGTATCACAATACTGTCATGTAGTAACTTTTTTACTTCCATGCTCACTTCCCTGTTTCTTATCACTGCTTTCAAGGAACCAGCAACCTTTCTTCCCTGCTGTACCCTTTCAAGCACTTCACCCTCCAAACCTCCATCCTTACTCATCACACTACCCAAATACTTAAACGTACTCACATTTTCCAATTCCTCACCATCCAACCTCGCTATACATTCACTGACTTCACCTCTCTCAAAGACCATCACTTTACTCTTCCCTACATTCACCTTTAGGTTCCGTTTCTTACACACTCTCTCAAACTCATCCACCAAGCCTTGCAGCTCCCCTTCATCTTCACTCAACAACACAGTATCATCTGCAAACAACAGTACAGGGAGTTTCCAAACACTATCCTCTCTCACCAGGGCCACTCCAACATCCACTACCCTACCTTGTACCTCTTTTATTACCCCATCCATGTACAGATTGAACAACCATGGAGACATGACACATCCCTGTTTCAAACCAACTTTCAAAGAGAAAAATTCACTTAGTTCACCATCCACACGCACTGCAGCCTTAGCACCATCATACATACTCTTCACAGCATTCAACAACTTCCCATCTACTCCATATATTCTTAACACTTTCCACAATCCTTGTCTATCCACCCTGTCATATGCTTTCTCCAAATCCATGAAAGCCGCATACAACTTCTTTCCCTTCTCTAGAAACTTTTCCACTAAAGATCTAAGAATGAATATCTGATCTACACAACCTCTTCCCTTCCTAAAGCCTCCCTGTTCTTCTCCAACTAATTTCTCTGTTCTTTCTCTAACTCTGTCTATAAGTATCCTACCATACACTTTTCCTATTATACTAAGAAGACAAATGCCCCTATGATTACCACACACTTCTTTTTCCCCTTTTCCTTTGTACAAGGGAATAATTATACCTGACTTCCAATCCTCCGGGACTCTACCTTCCTCCCAGGCCAATCTGCACATCTTCCACATCCATTCTACTACTATCTCTCCCCCATGCTTCAGCATCTCACCACACACTCCATCAATTCCTGGGGCTTTCCCCGATTTAACTTTCTTCATTGCTTCCACAACCTCTATCCTACTGATTTCTACCTGTCTTCTCACCTCCCTCCTTCTCCCAGCCATTCCCCAGCCACTTATACTCGCATTACTTCCATCCTCTACGTTCAACAATTCCTTAAAGTGTTCTCTCCATCTGCTCACTTTTTCTCCCTTCTCCACTAGTAATCTACCATGTTTATCTTTCACTCCCCTGCTAACTTCACTTCCACCCTGTCTTACTCTTTTCACTTCTCTCCAGAACATTTTCTTACAGTCCCTCCACTTTACACTCAAATTCCTTCCAAATTCCTCATCCACTCTCTTCTTACTCTCTCTTACTAATCTTTTCACCTCTCTCTTCCTTTCCACATATAACTCTCTCTTCTGCCTCTCAACTTCTTCCACGCCCCTATTTCTCATCCATTCATTGTATGCTTTCTTCTTTTGTGCCACAGCCTGTTTCACCTCTTCAGTCCACCACGCTGTTCCTTGCACCCCCTCCGTCTTCTCTTCCTTCCACACACCACATCACATGCTGCACATATTTCTTCTGTAAATATCTTACACACACCTTCCACGTCTCCCATCTGCTCCAATTCATATTTGCCCAATCGTTCCTCCACTTCTCTCTTATACTCTGCCTTTTTCTCATCCTCTTGTAACCTTTCCACTCTCCTTGCAACTACTCCTTCCTCTCGTCTTTCCCTTCTTCTATTCCTCCATCTTACTTGCATCCTAATTCTGGCCACCACCAAGTAGTGGTCAGAAAGGCCACTCCCCCAACCTCTATAAACTCTTGCATCCAATATACATCTTCGCATCCTTTCATCCACACACACATAATCAATCATTGCCTTCCTTTCATTCAGTTCACCACCCACCCTTCTCATCACTCGCCATGTATACCTGTGGATCATTTTATGCCTGAAGAGGGTATTGGCTATTACCAACCCCCTCCCAGCACAGATGTCCACTAACGCACTCCCATTCTCATCTATCTCAGCAGGCACACCCCACTCACCAACTATTCCATCCACCTTCACATTACCAACTTTACCATTCATATCACCGATCAAAAACACTCTCTCATTCCTTCCAAACTTTTCCATGCACACTTCCACATTTGTCCAGAACTCTTCTCTCACTCTTCTAGCACGATCTTGCGTTGGCGCATACACACACACAATCGCCCACATTTGTATTCCAACTTTCAACTTTACCCACACAATCCTTGACCCAACTGATCCATACTGTCTTATGCTCTTCTTCCATCTTTTACTCACAACTATACACACTCCTTCCTTTGCCCTCTCATTCTCATCTACTCCCGCACATATACCCCATCCATACTCCCATTCACACTTTCTCCTCTCCATTTTGTTTCAGTTATTCCACATACATCCACTTTCGCATCCTCAAGCACCTGGACAATCTCTCTCTCTTTCACCTCATCATTCGCTCCTCTTACATTCCATGTACACATTACCAAGTCCTTTGTCCGGTCCTGGGTCGTCAACGTTTGGTCAGTCCTTGTCCGAGGCTTCTTGTTTGTTTTTTTAGTTAGTTGTTTTCCGGGGAGGGGCACTAACCCTCCGCCAACCCTTTTAGTCGCCTTTTACGACAAGCAGGGATACTGGGGGAGTATTCTTGAAAACCCCCAAGGAGGTTGGAGGTTGGAGAAGTCTTTGTGAAACGTTATTTATTTCTGTCTTCTTTGAAGAAATAATAGTTAACAAATGAAAAAAGAAACAGTGAATATTCACAAAACAATATGGCTAGTGTATGTTGCCTTTGCTGTGGTGCATTCAAAAATACAAACGCCGATTTGAATTTAAGTTGATACGACCGAAAAAAGGCAGTCTCGAAAATATTACCTACTTGACCTTTCTTATTATGCGATTGTAACACTAAATCAATCTTAATTTACTAAAATTAAAAACACGGATTTTATTTTTTCTTAAAATGTGTATGTTTAAAGAGATTTAATGGCACTGAGGTAATTATGGAAGAAAAATAGCGAAATATTGGCAGCGCGAAGTATTCATAATATCCACTTCCGGCGTCTTGGGGCTATAAAAGGTGAGCACCTGCGTGAGCGACTCTAGTGGACGAGTTAGCGAGAGGGTGTGTTGTCCGCGCTCTCGCATTTTCATTGTGACTCGTAATTTTATAACGGTTAGTAAGGTTAAAATTAATCGTACTGTGTAGTACGATATTGGATTGTGATATAGCTTACGATTAAGTTTTGGTAAGCTCATTCCAAAATGTCCCACACAGTTGTACACATGGACAACGGGGTCTACCGCCCCACCACTATCCCCGTCAACACTAACGGGATTCGGCCCCTCCTCAAAAAGATATTGTTCGTACTCATAACTTGTTGGTTCGTAATTGTGTCACTTACTGATTTAGGTTTCACCATTTTTGTCAAAACATGTGTTCCCTATTTCCGTAAGGATATTTCTGATATTGTTTCCAAATTTGTTGAGAATGGTGTTCCTGTAGACACAATTTTGCGACATAATATTGAGCCATCAAGGCTTAACTGGGCAATTAAGTCCTTAGGAGAACAATATAGTCACTATCCCGGTAGGCTAATGTTGTCTGAATTGACCGGGATGGTAATTTCTTCACAATTGCGGTATGAGCTCAACGCGGGTCTAACTTGGCTTATTGTTTATCACTGTTGGTTCCTCACCACTTGGGTTGGCTTTTGGTTTGTCAAAAATGACGTGTTTCAGGTTGTGCTGTTGGTGCTGAGTGTAATTCTGGGTGTCAGTATGCTGAGTTGGCAGCTGGCACTGAGTGCCATCTATTGTGCCCAGCTGCTTCACCCCCTGGAGGCCATAGTTGGGGTGATAGAGGTGTGGGAGGTGTGGAATGGGGCTTGGGTGGGGGTGGTGGCGTGGTTTGTGGTCAAACTGTTGGTCAGTGTCTCGGCCCTGTACCTGAACCACCGCTACCACCACCCCACACAGCGGCAGGCCCCACCCCCACACCTGGTGTGATTTACCACCACCCCACACAGCGGCAGGCCCCAGCCCCACACCTGGTGTGATTTACCACCACCCCACACAGCGGCAGGCCCCACCCCCACACATTGTGTGATTTACCACCACCCCACACAGCGGCAGGCCCCGCCCCCACACCTGGTGTGATTTACCACCACCCCACACAGCGGCAGGACCCACCCCTACACCTGGTGTGATTTGATTCATCTTAGAAGTTTTTGTTTTACTTTAATGGAATCTACATTTTGTTTTGTCTTTTTGCTTAGTGCTGAGAATTATCTCTATGGAGAGACATTACTCTCTGATGTTATTTGTTACTCCCAGTTTACTCTTTCTTATTGGAGGGACATTTACTTTCTTTGATGTTACATGTAACTCACTTTTTTACCCACTTTGTTACTTTTTTTAATGGTGGCGTGGAGGTAGAGCCCTCGGGTCAAAATGTGCTGTGGTTCAAGTCCCAGAGGTAGCCAGAGGGAGTATACTTTGTGTGCTGAGTTACTTGTTACTTTGGTACCACTTTTGTTGCCTTTTAATGGTGGTGTGGTAGTAGAGCTTTTGGGTCAGAATGCACAGTGGCCTGTGGCTGTGCACTGTGGTTGGAGTCCCACAAGTATTTCTGTCTTGTAGACATTACCAGGGGCGTAGGTCAACCTCCTGTCCTTAAATGTTCTGCACTACACCAGCCCAGCCTTAGGCCCCTCTGCTCCAAAGGGGGAAAAATACACTTTGCTCTCTTTATTTACCCATATTTCTTCCTGTGTTCTAAGTTTCCTTAATATGTTATAACCTTTTTTTAATGGACGAACTTTCATTTTATGTTTTTTAATATTTTGATATCGCAAATGGTTGTGGTGATTGCAACTGTCTTCTTGCAGTCTCATGATCTTCAGGAAAATAATTTTATTACCATATGCAACATAGATAGTTATCTGGTTATTTTAAACTGCAAAAAGTGTAGATGAAAAATAAAATATACCGTTTGGAGTATTTAAGGAAGCCGCCAGTTTGGCTGTGGCAGCCTGTTTACTGACTGGATACGTTGATTACTATCTTGCCAACAGGACACGTTGGTGCATCAAACATTGAACTCTATACGAAACCAAACGATCCAGTCAAACTTAACGTATCAAAGTGTCACCATTTGGGGTGTCACGCTACAATGTCCAAAGTGTCACCCTAAATGTGTGTGCTTGACACCTTTGGGGTGTCAGACTGAGTCAAATTGATATCCATGAGGGTGTCAAGCAGATGCCTTAGGAGTGTCAGCCTAACACTCAAGGGTGTCAGTCTGACACTTTAGAGGTGTCAGTTTGACACTTTAGGGGTGTCAGTATTACACCTTATGGGAGTCAACCAAACACTCATGGTTGTCAATATTACACCTTATGGGTGTCACCAAAACACTCAGGGGTCTTGTCTTACACCTTACAGGAGACAACCAAACACTCATGGTTGTCAATATTACACCTTATGGGTGTCAATTAAATACTCAGGGATCTCAGTCTGACACTTTAGAAGTGTCAACTGCACATTTAGGGGTGTCTGTCTGTCAGATTAGAAGGCGTCTAGCCAATAATCTAAATGTTGTTCGGGGCGTCCAGCCTACCTCCAATACCACAATTACGGGGTGGAGCTACTCGTACACAAGAAATTTAAAATCTCTTCACTTGATACTTGCTAATATTCTGCAGGCCTTATGAAAGTCAAATGATTATATCAGGATCCATAAAGCCACTGAAGTATGTGAATATTAAACTTCATTACAAAACACACTGCAAAACTACATTAAATACCTATACAATGCCATTTATTGCAAGTAAATATTTTAATTACCTTGAGATAATGAGCAGGTTTTTATGGTAGGACATAGTGAGAGGAAAAATACTGAAATATGAACACTCGTAGCTAATAAACAATAAAATATCAGTGACTAGTGTCTATGACTATGGTTAAACAAGTTATTTTATGCATACAAGAATATCACAACACAACATGACTCATTAAATACAGTTCAGTACAGTCACTCCTTGCTATACTATGGCCCTTTATATGATACTCTACTTTAACAATGGTTAAAAATTAACATCCTTCCCTGTCAGCGACAGCCAGTCCCCGGTATTACAATGAGTCTTCATCCAATGTGTTAGTTGATTTCAACTAATTTTGATAACAACAGGTTTATTATTTTATTGCCTAGGATGATTTTACTCATAGGTGGGTAAACATTACCATTTTTGGGTCCTGTTTACTAAGTCTGATTTCTTTCCGGATCTGTTTTTGATGATTTCATATTTTATAGATATATTTTTTTATGCGAGGAAGAAGGAACCAAAGGCTTGGCGCCTGCAAAACAGTTCCTTAAAAAAAAAAGAAAAAAAAAAATCAATTCATTTCGAGATGCCTGGACACACTGCATTTGAAAGACTGGAGATCATAGTAAGTAGGAAATGCAGACAGATGATGACACTTCCAGAGTTGGACAGGAAAGGGATGAGAGTTGGACAGGAAAGGGATGAGAGTTTACTGCTAGACGGGTGCTATGCACCCGTCATAGAGGTGAAGGGATGCAAGCAGACAGTTCAGAGGAGCAATGACCATGGAAGTAGTGATAGAAAAGAGATAAAGAGGCAACAGTGTGGCGAAGAGACAGAGGTTGAAGGGAGCCAGTAAGAGAAGCAGAGTTAATTAGACGAAAAGCCTTTGACTCACCCTCTTAACCCCTACACCGCAGGCTTGTTTACCAATTACTTGCGTGTCCCGCGGGGTTATTTGGGCTCCGACAGACTCTCAAAAAATATTTGCTAAAAATCAGTTATTAGTCCTAGAATAATAAAATTATATATGCTTATACCACATACCTTCAGCTTTCTCCTGGAATGATTGTTGAGCCTTCGTCAGTTTCCGTAGGACTTGTGGAGACCTCTGAAGTAGGGTAACTAAGTCTCCACTTTACACTTCCCAACAATCCGCTATATGATTACCACAGCCAGATACAAACACTATAAACACTATTCTACCATTTTCAAGTAGTTTGGGATCCATACTAAAAAAAAAAACAGTGTGAAAGCAATGGAAATTACGAGCGCGTCTGATCGCCGCACTTGCGCTAGTTCGCTCTAGGCACTCTGTCATTTATTATTCATAAAACCCCTCACACTTTATATTTCTATTACTATATCACACTTATATATATCTGGAGTCTTTCTCCATAAGTTTCATTCAGTCGTATTATTTTATTGTCACTGAAGTCATTCTATTTTTCAGTCAGTAAAATACGTAGAGAGCCACGGATTCACTCTCACTGTTATAACATAAATTATTTGTACTCATATTCTTATATTACTAATTACTTACATTACTATTTACATTTTCTATTCTATTTTCAATATTTACCCTTCTATTTTACTTACAATATGTTATTCACTGTCACTTTCAGTAAGATGAAACTATAGTACACTGTTCAATCATATGAACTGAACATCCATTGCTTTCACCTGCTATTTACACATTATTTACACATTATTTCCAAATAATTCTGCTTCCACACTTGCACTGTTAGAACTGCTTCTGGCTGTGATAATCGAAGAAGCAGGTTACACAGAGGGGAACCTGGCATTCAGCGCACTGCCAAGAGGTGCGTTTATGCTCAGGTGTGCGGCGTGTGGTATGCGCACATACCTGACACCTGCGAATCGCAGCCTTCCTTTTCCCTGTGGCAGGCATTAGCTCAAGTCTGTGCCGATCCATATACGCCCTCTGCTCAAGTCGGTCGGGAAGTGTAACTGGATGGCGCCTTGGAGTTGCTGCTTGCACCTTACCATATTTTTCCAGCAGCTGCTGGACACAAGTCCTGGCGAACAACCTCAGGGAGAAGGACTTGGGTGGCTTTACCTTCATCTTGTACAGGATGAAGGCGTTCAGCATTGTCATATCTATGAGATGCAGAAAAACTTTCCTGTACCACCTAGTATTCTTCCTGAGGCAGTCGATCTCACCAATCATCATGTCGGACTTGTCCACCAGCCGCATGTTTATATTATAGTCCAACACAGCATCAGGTTTCATCACAGGTTCGCCTGTCCTACGGTCGACCTTCCCACTGTCTCTCATCTCCCCCTTATGTACGGTGGTGAGCATGTGCACGACTCTCTTGTCATGCCACCGTATTGCCAGCATCTTCTCAGACTTGCGTAGGTGCACGTCTCCTCGCTGCGAGTTTCCTGCCTCTGGGAATTTGGGAAAGTTGGCACGATTACTTTTGACAGTGCCGCAGGAGCCAATGCCGTGCTCAGAAAGGTATTTGGCAAGTTTCGGTGCTGTATAGTAGTTGTCTGTATACAGCACATGATTCCCACCAAAATACTTTTCTAGGAGCACTTTCACTACACAGCCTGAGAAGCCAAGGGGGTGTGTTTTATCGAGATCGACAGTGCTGGCTGAATATATGACGAAGTCAAGGATGTACCCCGTCTTACAGTCGCACAGTACAAAGAATTTAATTCCAAAGCGATGGCGTTTGCTTGGAATGTACTGGACAAACCGAAGACGTCCTCTGAACAGAACCAAGGACTCATCAATGACAACCTTCTGACATGGGTGGAAGAATGACATGAACTTATCCTTCATTCTGTTCAGAATCTCCCGGATCTTCCAGAGTGGGTCGGTTTGGGAAGGTACATCATTATCGGCAAAGTGCAGGTTTCCCATGATGTTCCGGAAGCGATCTCTGGCCATGTACTTGTTGAAGGTCGGTGAGGGTAGTAAGGGGTCCATGGACCAGTATTCTTCCAACTCATGCTTCTTGGAGTGTGGCATAAGAAGCATGAGGGCAAAGAACACATACAGCTCCTGCACTCCCAGCATGGTCCACTGTTGCATCTTGGCTGCACCTGTACCACTAGCAGCACGTTGTGATTCGAACCTGTTAGTCTCATCACATATGTGCTGCATGACTTCGTCATCTAGGAAGGCCAAAAGGTAGTCGACACACTCAGCATTTTCGTCCATAGTGAAGGCAGGCTGAACTCCTGACGAGCTCTCATCGAAAACCAGGTTTTCGGGGACAAAATCTGACCCTTCCGTCCACGCGAAGGCGTCCAGGATTCCCTGGCGTGGCGGTGGAGGGATGGTGGTGGTGGTGGTGGTGGAGGTTGGCTGAGAGGGAGGCTTATCACGGTCAAGGTCACTCGCACTGACCCTAGGTTGCCGTACAGCACTAGCAGCCCTTACCCTACTAGCTACACTACTTCTCACTCTCTTAGATCTACCTCTACCTCTACGGCCGGCCTTCACTGTTGATGCTGGTGGTGACTCCGACAACGAAGACTCCGGAGATAACTCAGCCGACGATGATGACGAGATGAGTAAAGCGGGGCTTGGGGAACGGGGAGGTGAATGATCTCGTGACTCATGGCGGGCTGGGTCACGTGGGGGCATTGTTCTGGGGCTAACACGCCGCCTTTTCACTCCCTTCCCAAATTCTTTTCCTTCCTGCACTAAAGGCTCCTTTCCCTTGGAGCTACACACAGATTCACTGGTAGGAGCACTTGTTGTCGCTGTTTCTGGCGCGATTTCACCCGGCTCATCACACGATTCACCGGAATCGTCAAAATCGCTGTCCATTATTATCATCGACAATTCAGCAAGTTCTCATGCCACTGCAGAGTCACTGAGGCCTTTCCTGCTTGCCTCAACACTTTTCTTGGGGGTAGAGGTCACGGGGCCCTTTGCAATGGGCGCAGAAGCGGCAGGAATGGCGGGGCGCGAGTGCGACATGTTGTCTCTGCAGTGGAGGACAAGGAACTAAATGCCGCGGCTTATCTGAGAAGGGAAGGGTTGACAATGACACTTTAGGCTGACTGCTGCTAACTTACAGGCTAATTTTTTATAGGTAGAAAATCTCGGCAATAAATAAAGAAATAGGTACTTCCAGGTGAATGTAAATGTCAATTAGGATTCTCCCTTCCTTTCTGATATATATTTTTATTACAGACATCGATTACAAGGCATAAATCAAAGGGGAAATTACCGTGGTAATGTAGCGAATGAATGCACGTGAGGTTTTGTCAGGTGATAATTGGGCAATTTCAGGAGTATAACACTATCACTTACCTGTTTTTTTTTTGGTATATATTATTGGGTAAAAATATTGGGCATAGGGCTTATTTCAATGGATGAAATCTGTGGAAAAAGAAGAGGGAAATTTCCGTAGCGCAGCGCGGCGTGAGAGGTGAGAGGAGAGGGTAATGGAGGGCAAGTAGGGAGGGGAGTCAAGAAGGGAGTAAATTATCTGAGAAGGGAAGGGTTGACAATGACACTTTAGGCTTACTGCTGCTAACTTACATGCTAATTTTTTATAGGTAGAAAATCTCGGCAATAAATATAGAAATAGGTAGTTCCAGGTGACTGTAAATGTCAATTAGGATTCTCCCTTCCTTTCTGATATATATTTTTATTACAGACATCGATTACAAGGCATAAATCAAAGGGGAAATTACCGTGGTAATGTAGCGAATGAATGCACGTGAGGTGTTGTCAGGTGATAATTAGGCAATTTCTGGAGTATAACACTATCACTTACCTGTTTTTTTTTGGTATATATTATTGGGTAAAAATATAGGGCATAGGCCTTATTTCAATGGATGAAATCTGTGGAAAGAGAAGGGGGAAATTTCCGTAGCGCAGCGCGGCGTGGGGGGTGAGAGGACAGGGTAATGGAGGGCAGGTAGGGAGGGGAGTCAGGAAGGGGTTAAAATAGCTAAAATGTCAACAATGGATGGGAGTACATATGAGATTTGGAGTGCTGACTAGTGTTGGACATTGGCAGTACTGATATATGATACAAGCCACCACTTGAGAGCCCGGGATAATTCAAAATAACACAGAATCACGAAAGTGACGCCCCGCGGTATGATCCATTGTAGCTGAGCGTCACGAAAGTGACGCCCTGCGGTTAAGGGGTTAAGAAGAGCTGTATGTGGGGAGCCTCCCAAGACATGGGAGTTGTACTCCATACAGGGGCGAATAAATCTCATGTATAAAGTCAACAACTGTGCTGGGGTAAAGAAGGTACGGAGTTGGCTTAGCACACCTAATCTCTTGGAAGCAGATTTTACAAGAGATGTAATATGATCTTTCCATGATAAATCTCGAGTGAATGAAACCCCAAGCATGTTCAAGGATGATGTTGGATTGAGCTGAGTTTAGGTGAGTTATTAACTGCTTTTAGACTTAGGTTAGCTTGTTTTAAAGCTATTTAGGGGATTAGGTGAGCTAGAAACTTGTTTTTAGACTCATGTAGGCGGGTTTTGGACTTAGTTGGGGGTGGATCCCAAGGCTCCCCAAAACATCCCTATACTTTACGTGTTATACCCCAGCATAACGATGGGTTCTCCCATGTGCATCCCAACGTTATGTAGGGGAGGACCTGTATTGTATGCTATTGGCAAGTGAAATAATAGCAATATTTTAAGGAACAAAAGCAATACATGAGTGAAACATCATAATACACATATACTCTAACATAACAACACACTAAAAATGTATGGGAATCCAATGTTAATAAGTTATGACACTTCGTCGCCACATTTTTCACCCATTCTCTGGGTTACACTTCCTGTTGATGCCCTTACAGGTGCTACAATGGTCAATCTCAATCTCACTTGCAGACATACTGCATTGGCACACTTCAATAAACACAAGGAATAATAGCATTTAAAACACACACACACACACACACACACACGTTTGATAGATATTGAATATTTTCAATCAGTAATGAACAGAACAGAAAAATGCATTAAAACATCATATTTTTCCTACTACTGTATGGTCTAGCAGCTGGGACATCTCAATAAACTGACTCACTGTTCATTTTAATTGAATGTTATTTGGCAGATCTAAAGAATTTGATATAAATAGCAGAATTTAGCATTAGCAAGGTTCAATATAGCAAGGGTTTACTGTAAATGCTGTGCAGCTTCACATAATAAATAATTGTCACATAGAAAAATAAAATAATTCCTCATTAGAGACCATATCCACTACAGTAACTTGCTTCGATTTAACTTTGCCAAAAGATTTATGCTTTTTATATCTTTTTTGCACGAGTCACTGTGCCCTAGTACCACCTTCTGAAGGAAAGTTAAAGTGCTTACCATATTTTTTGGAAAGGCAATGTTAAACACCTAAAATGAGGCAAGTAGACAGAAAAACCCATTAATCAGGCACCATGATTCTGCAATAAGTACATGTTCAGCATAAATCTTGAGCAAACCATCAAGAAAAGACTCTCCTTGCCATAAAATACACGGGTCAGCTCTAGTTTCCCCAACTTCATTATCTTTCCTAATGAAGTCATCAAGTTTCTCCTTATCGTTCCCCTGTATCACAAGAAGAGCTGCACACTGTATAGCATCTGATGAAGGGGAAAAAAAAAAAAAAAAGAGATAGTACCATTTTGAAAAGGTCAAACCATACAATTAAAATGAAGTAATGCCAATGCACAACCACCATTGATGTAGGAAAAAAAAAAAAAAAAAAAAATGTTTGCAACATTAAGGTTGCTATTTTTGTGTAACCTCTGGCTGTCTGGCCTAGCAGACTCACTGACCGTCGACAAGTAATCGCTCCCTAAGAATCATCATGTGCAGGGTATTCGTGTTCCTAGGAGTAAACAGAGCCTTGCCATAGTGTGGCAATTCATTTGGGATTGATGGATTTTAAGCAGCTACATTGAATGTGGTAAACTGTTTGTAAAGAAAAGCAATCTCTAACAACAATTATTAATTCATGAATGATTGAATAAGTTAAAGTTAAAGTGGTTAATTTCTTCATGTTTTAGTTAAACATGTATACATTATTGAGAACTGATGGATTTTAAGTACGATGATTGCTGAAAACAGTATGTAAACAAAAATAATTTCAACCAACACTTTGTATATAATTAAATAAGGAGTGAAGACACAAGTTTAATAAAAAGCGTACACATTTTTCAAGTTTTAGTGAAATACAGGTACATTGACAATTTCTCAGGTCACTGATAAAAACACAAGCAAAACAGACTTACATTTCCTGTCCTTCTCCATTTTGGTTGAACCTGCTTCCATTCTTAGTTGCTGCACACACGCAGGTTCAGATTTCAAATGTGGCAGCCTCACAAGCAGTTCAGCATAATTTTGCAGACCTTCACAAAAGCTCTTGTGCCCATCCCAGCCCAGGAGCTTGCTGAACTCTGCAATTATCTGAAAATAATCATGCAAAGTAAACATACAGGCCTTAAACGGTCAACTTATTGACCAGAAACAAGAACATGACATTATGTATAAGTAAAGAATGCATTCTGTATAAATGAAATAGAGTATGTAGCTGTGTGGGTGACGAAGAACATGTACATAAAAGTGCTATGGTCATACTTCAATTCTGCCGTAGGAGGATTTAATACAACTTAATAAAAACAGAATTAATAAGGCTGATGTGAAGAGTGAAGCTGTTAACAATCTGAGAGTGCTAAGTAGAAGAACAGCTACATGAAACATCAGGGTCTAATACTTGTGAAAGGTAGTAATGCATGAGAGATGAATGCACAATGAACTGACTGAAAACCTGCCCAAACATATTATACTGTACCTCATTTTCACAAGAGGATGGGGTATTCGGCTTGAACTTCAGCCAACCTGGCACAGTTCTTCACCACCATGGTTCTCCTGTGACTGAGAGTAGCACCCAATGAATCTTCTATAAATGAAGAATTCCACTTGCCAGGGAGCTTATGAAACTGCTCTTTTAGCAACTGTATGTGCTTATCAACAGAAGAATCATCTTCTGTGGGAAGTCTTTCTGGGAGAAAGTTTGTAATGTTCCACACATTATTAACTTTTTTCTGATTAACAGAGTCCCTATTACTAGTCTTCTTCAGTTTCTTTGCTTGAACCTCTGGTTCACTACTATCTCTTCTTCTGTTATTCTTGAATTTGTCCCTCAGCCTGTTCTTCCAGAGACCCTACAATACAGAGAGAAAAGGAAAAATAAAGCTAGAACTCTGTTTTACTTGATATAGTACTGTAGTGTAATTGTGTATAGGAGTATTTAAAGAGTATGATAAAGGCATTTCCAAATAGGGCAAGAGAATTAGACTGTGCTTTGTGTTTACAGTATATTCAGCATTTTCTAATGAGATAATTCAAGCAGTGTATATCAGTACAGTACGAGGCAGAAATGACAGGCCTTAGAGAATATATTGTGGGGTGAAATTTATATGAACTTTTAAATTTTGAAATAGTTATATAAATCTTGTTTTAAATTTTGAAATAGTTATATAAATCTTGTTTTTCAGAAGCTTTAAATTAAATGATCTGTTCACACTGACTGCTGGACCATTGTATAACAAACATAATATGCATCCAGCAGAACAAAAATATTCCATATCCAGAAAAAAAAAAAAAAAATTGATCCTTACATCATATACCATCAACATCAACTGAACATATGAGTGAGAATATAGCTGTCCTACAACTTCAGAATTGGAAATTACTATTAAAAAAAAAAGTTATACATACAGCATTCTGCATTAAAACTACAGTATAAACAAATGAGGAAGCATCACTTAGAAACCTCCAAAAGTGAATACTGTATTCAATATTATTAGGCTGTCATGGGTTTTCAAACACTGAGATATGTAATATCAACTACTCACAGAAAAAATGACACACTTACCAAAGCATCATCACTGGGGAGGCCTTCCTGCAGATGGGGAAACATCTCTACGAGGCTCGTTAATACAAGTCTATACTTGTAAGAATCAAGGTACCTGGAAATAATAATAATAATAATAATCTACCTACTATACTGCTAATGCCTGACATCTTAATTCCAAATTGGCTTGCAACAAGCCTAGTACCTCTGACTACTGGTATATATTGTGTGCAAATACATAATATAATATAATATAATATAACATATATATATATATATATATATATATATATATAATGTATATATATATGCATACCCCGTTTTAATGATCTAATTGGTTAGCTGAAACCCCATCGTTAGGCGGGGTATCGTATATTGGGGTACTTTCAATGTGTATTTCAATGTGGACTGTTTACCAGCCTTAAGTTTCCCCCAAACCAAGCCCAAAACACATCCAGATGAGCCCAAAAACAGGTTTAACGGCAATCTAAATGGCTTAACAGCTGTCAAGGAAGGTAACCTAAGCCTAACACCTGTAAATAACTCACTAAAACCAACAAATCAAATCTAAATATCATCAAATATTAGTCTGGATGAAATCAAGCTTAGTAAAACGTAGCCCAAAATGATTATGTTCACCCCACATATGGCTAAAACACATTAATCTAAGTCTAAAAACAGTTTATATATCAACCTAAACACACAATTTTAGTCTAAAGTATCATCAAAATCGGTAAGAAAAATCAAAACCCGTTGTTAACCCGCGGCGTCCCGTCGACGTGAATTAACGTCCACTCGTTTTGTCACTGCCAATCCCGTCAACGTACATAAACGCGAATCAATTGCAAGGTCCCTAATTTGCACAATTTTCTATTTTCGCGAGTGATTTTTGGCACGTATACATGGGACACCTTCCTCTACAAGATGCCAGGCAGGGACAATGCCTTACCCAGCATGACCTCTTCCCCCCCCTGCATGCCCTTTTCTCAGCAATTCACCTGTTATCAGTGACCTGGCCAGTAAAGCCATGTCATACCACGGTACAAAATTCAGGGCCAGAGTGATTCCCCAATCGATGACAATGTGGAGGACAAACATTAGAGGAAGAAACAGTCAGAAATGATGATCAGGTAATGTGGCAAAGAAAGGTCAGGAATGGTGGTGAGTTAGTGAGTGAAACAATGCTTATAATGCCTATATTACCGTTTGAAAACCAATATACTCTCGTACTACATATAAATTCGTACCAAATAAATAAATACCGTTTATGAGTGGTGTAGAATAGTTATCCTCCCATAGAACTCGTTTTCTTTGCAGCCAGCCAGATAGAATACCCTGTAAGGTAAGGAGGTACTCCTACCTGGATCGAGTATTTTAAACCTCAGGTGAGCGATTTCTCTATGAATTTTCGATGTTTCTCGCCAAAAGCGGAGGTTTGAGCCAAAAAAAAAAAAAAAATCCAAAAATGGTCGGGATTGGGGGGAGTCAGTGGTAGAAAAGTGGTTGTGATGGGGCGGGTTAAACCAGGGTTTGGCCATCGTTAGGCGGGGTATGGTGCAATTTCTACCCCGATCATTAAGCCGGGGTATCGCATCTAAGGGTATCATATATCGAGGTATTAATGTGTGTGTGTGTAAATAAAGTAATTACACATAGTTTTTCTCCAATCTACTAACCTCCTTGCAACATTTACAGATAATTCCATTAGTCAAACCTTAAGGAGCAAAACTTTGGGGGCATATGCTATTAATCAGGTTTCCAAACCTGTACACCTACTTACATGCAATATTTAATGCATTCTTCGTAGAGGGAATCCAAAAGGTGGCCTCTCTCTCTACGGTTTAATGGAGTCTTGTTCTTGAGCTTATCCCATACGTGTTTTCTAAACATATACTCCTTTATGGGGAAAGGAGTTGGCCAGCTCGGGTTTTGTGTGGCACAAGATGAACTGCCTTCTGGGATGTTAATCAAATCGGTGGGGTCAGATCTTTGCTGTAAATCTGGGCTGGAAAGTACAATTCATATCACATTAACTCAGTACCACAAAGATTGTCATTATTTCATAAGCAGTTTATATCAATGGTGCATTTCAACTCCTAACAATATTGTACTGTACATCCCTTGTGTGGATACAGTGTAAATACAGTAATACTATCTATCTATAGCCCGATGCCTCAATCTCGCAAGGGATGGACACAAACAAATCGTCTCCGTGTCACCCTGTTACTCGCCATCTTGCTGCCCTACCTCCATCTCACCCCTCTCTCATATATCTCTCCACTACATCCTTCCATCTCATCCTCAGTCTCCCTCTCACCCTGTACTTCACTAACATACACCCTCCTAGTCAGTCTTTCATGCTCAATCCTTTCCACATGACCAGACCACTTCAACATATTTCTCATAACTTTCTTAGTCACATCCACATCAATACCACAACACTCCTTCACTTTCTCATTTCTCAGTCTAACTCTCCAAGTAACTCCACGTGCTCCTCTCACTCGTACTGCAGCCCCTAGCTCTTTCGTCCTTACTCTTCACAGCACAAAGTAACATCCCATCCACTCCATATATTTTCAGCACCTTCCACATTCCTTGCCTAACTATGCTGTCATATGCCTTCTCCAGATCCATGAAGGCAGCATAAAATTCTCTACCTGTGTCTAAGTACTTTTCCACCTAGCATCTCAGAACAAATATCTGGTGGTATATAATACCACAGGATTAAATACACTACCTGTGACCATCCATAGCACAATATCAAATAAGCTTAGCATGGTAATGAGGCCTGAGAGAGCTTGCTATGCCATCCCTAACATTCTGATGAATAGTACTATTTTGCTTAAAGAACATAATTACCACAGAAGAATATGGTTGTAATATAACTGCAGTACAAAAAGAAAGAAGTACTAACCTACTAATGGTGGTGGTGTTAACCACTGGACTGCTGTTTTCAACTTCAACGTTCACTGTAACAAAGCACTGGAGCTTTGCTTTGTCTGGAAGTTGCTCCATCTCATCGATGTCTACCCAGTCATTCCACGAGGCATCATAATACTGAATAGACATGATGCTTTCTTGGTTCAAAGCAAAGGCCTCCTGGATTGCACTTGGGACATTCTCTTTATTTTCGGTCTGAATGATTTTCTTCTTCCCAATGCAATTTATGTGGTACATATAAGCCATGACTGTCAATCTGATTTTGAAAAATAGGAAAATACAAATATATATAACATTAATTCTGGCTAGGTCGTATTAGCAGAACAGTAACTGCTGAAGTCATCAAAGAGTAAATTACAGTATGAAGGAATGTTCAGAGCAGAGGCTAAATGTAATAACTAGTTATCATACTAATCTAGTCCAGCATGGTTTTTGGTACAAAAAAACATAAATACCATGACTTTAAAACAAAAACACACACTATATACCAGTGTGTGTATATATACAGTATATATATATATATATATATATATATATATATATATATATATATATATATATATACAGTATAGAGAGAGAGAGAGCCTTGCTATGGTAGAGTGTGTACACTGTCACTTTCACTAGAAAGCTACTAGGCGAAGCTCCAATTCAAAATCTTAAGGCCACCTTACAGCTATATATTAATCGAAATCTATATACAGGATTATAATTCTGGTAGCCTAAATGCAAGTTACCTTTAACCTTTTTACATCAAATTATCTTGCACTTTATTAAAAAGTTTGTGATTTCATTTGGCAAGAGTAAAATTACAGATACTTATAGGATTAACCTGACTATATCGCTTTAACTGGAAGTACAATACCAACCAGGGCCTGTGTGTGTGTGTGTGTGTGTGTGTGGTGCTGGGATGTTAGTGTTACCAAAACACCAGGACCTGCGTCAAAAGTGGGCCCACAAAGAAAGCCAGGAGCTTTTTGTAATTAATAAGTGGTAAATGTTCAATAATAAATACACACATCCAATAAAGAAATAAACAAGCATCTTTTCACATGCTGGCATAGAGTACAGTATGATATTAAGAATTAAAAACATTGCATCTTTAATTATGACTGTTATATTGTTTTTGAATTTGGGAACAGGTAGGTCAATATGCCAAAAGTTCAGGGGCTTGTAACATTCACTATAGCCTACCCGGGACCCAAGGGCATCTCTCACAGGCCCTGGTGCCAAGTTTTTATATTGTTTCTAGGTAATTCCAGGCAGCTGAATTTTCAGCTAAGGATGTACAATGTAAACTTGAATTGTCATTGTTAATATAAAGTGGCTATAAAATCCATGATAGACACAACAGTAAAATGGCAGTGCAGTTGTCCAACCATATTCACGAGGTATGTCACAGGGTTACCCGTTAATTTTGAGCACCCACAAATAGGTAACCTGCCCCTCCAAGGAGCCCTGTAGTTAGGCTTTGCTAAATCTCTGCTGCTGGTTAAATATGAAAAATAATAAGACTGATAAAAAGTAAAATGTAGTCACAAGTACGAAATGATGAAAATCACTTAACCCATATTTTTTTTTCTGCTGTAGTTACAGCTTCAGAGAAAATGAAGGTACCACTATTTGTGAAAAGGAAAGCCCGGAAAAACTGATCCTTCTGAATGCTGTAGGACTAGGCTACTGTACAGTACATTATACTAATACAAAATCATGAGAGGGCCATTATTTTATGAACTTAGCAATAAAATGTAGGCTGTACAGGTATAGTAGCTACTGTACAAAACTGTAGAAAAAAAGTACACAGTATATTTACACTTTTCTATTTCAAGGTACTACAAACTAGTCATGTCTCACATTATATTTCAATGTAACATAGTACTTCCCTTGTTTCCAATAAATACCCAAGGGATGGAAATCCAAAAGGTCATGAGGTTTGATAAGTTTGAAAGTGTCAAGGTTTTCAACCAAATAAGCATGGTGGTGCCTGCAATACATTATGACACTTAAATCCTGACACAGTATGTATTCTATTCCTCCAATAATGAATATGCTACATATTTTTCCAAATGCATAATAATCATGTTTAGTGGAAATAATAATAACATCCACCTGAAGCATATTTGGTTCCATCAATCCTCATAGACTGTGCTTAATATACTTCTTCCTTATTGCCTAAAAGAGGTTGCAACAAAGAAAATATTTTGTCCTCAAGAAGCCGAACAGGTATAGTATCCCCACCAGTGGTAGTGCACTCTGACTCCAATACACTTTCATTATTCATTATTAAGCTTTGGCGACATTGGTGTCTATATGCCAGAAATTTGCATACATTAATTCTGTTTTTTGTTCTGTGCACCAGTTCCTTAAAATACTGATGCTTGTTTTCAAACTGAAGAGTCCATAAATGAACTAATGGACCAAACATTACCATCAAGGTACCATAATGCAAGGTATAGTGTCCTTTGGGCTTCATTTTCTCATCTGGATACACTGCATGATACTCTTCATGAAATGAATCAATCCATTCTTTCATGTAAAGTATGTCTGCCTTTGAAAACTCACAAGAGAAAATTAACATCACATAAATGCAAGAGAATTTCCCAAGAAGCATTTTCAGCCGGAATGTTATCACCTATCATTAATGGTAGAAGGCGAAGTAAACACCATGCCTCAGCAGCTGTAAGTCTGACCTTGAAATGTGCCATACTGTCAGGAAAGGGCTGTGGTTTGTTATTTTTTTCACCTTCAGAAAATGGAAACCTCAATATTCTTTCATTTATTTCCTCAAGAGTTATATGACCATCATTTACAAGGGTGCGTACAACATTACCAATAACTTCGGGAATCAAACCTTCTAGTAAATCATGGGCAATATCACATGGAAGCCCCTGAATTATGTGGTAATTCTGGAGTTGATTCAAACATGATTGTCCTTTAAAGCCATACACTGCAGCTAGATGAGGCATCTGTTCAATCCGTCTTGCTTGATCGTCGTGTGTAGTAGGAGTTCGTAAAGTGAAATCACGCTCACTGAAATGTACTGGCAAAGACTCTCTTGTAGCATTGCAAAACCTACACAGACGCAAACTTGTGGCAAAATTCTGAAAAAATCTCCCAATAACATGAGCACCTAAATTATCTGCAACAACAGCAGTTAAAGTTCCGTGCAGATTAAAACTTTTCCCTCATACTCAAAGTGAATGCCACAATTTTCTAAAACTTTTAGATCATTGAGGAGTAGTGAAAGAATAGCATCTATGCCATATTTCTGAACATGAATACCTCTGCAAAGTATTACCAAAGGTATCAAAGACAGACGGGCCCTGTACTTGGGCTCCAAATTTCCAAGTACAAAATAAAAGGCACTTATTTTGTACTTTTTTACTTTGTTACCAAGTGGATTTGAAATTACAAAATCATCATAGTACAATATTATTTTTTAGAGCTGATGGATTATCTGATAAAAGGGGATTTTCTTTAACAATGGTTCCGTCACTTATATCGAATGATATTATCTCGAGAAGACTGATCATTCAAAACCTGAGCCAAGACATCTTTATGTTTGAGCATCTGCTTAAGTGTATCAAGAAGAGAAATATACTGCACTCAGCACTGTATCAGGTTTTCCAGTGCTTCCAACTCCCAATACATATTCAGTTGGTGCAATGAACAACTGAGACTTAGATACAAACCGATCCAGCTTCTTACGCTGGGAAAACATTTCACATGCTTTAGATGCACTCGACTGAGCACATAAAATCTGGCTTAATCCTGGCACTTGATCTACATTAATTTCTGCATCTGTCAGTGTTTTCTTTATTTTGTCACAGAGGTCAGACTGAGTTACATCAAGCAGTTCCTGAATTTTACCAGCAGTAACATTACAGGATGATGTTGGAATTTTGTGCTCTTCTCTAAGAGTAAGCCTGATATTACCTACTACCTTCTCATAATTCAATATTGGCTTTAATTGATTTTGCACATCTGGAGTATTCTGTTCATCAACTGGAAGGTCTGCTGCATCTTCAGTACCTGTTACATCACTGTTCAATATTTCAGCGCTATATACTGTGTTGGGGGACTGAAAATGCTCCTGAGCAAAAGCAGGATGTTTAAGCTTTATATGATTACGCCAAGATCTTACAGTGGTATACATCTTATAGCAGCCACTAACAATACATTGTAATCTAAAGCCTGCGTATAAAGCGTGGCCGTACTTATAATGAAGTGAGAGTCTGTTAAAATGTTTACTCTCATAATTACAAAAAGAACAACTGAATCTGCCTCTCTCGTTCATATTTCACCAAAGTTAAGGAATATTGAATACCATAAAGTACCCTATAATACCAGTGCTCTGAACATTACTTACACAATCCGTATTTATCAATGTAATTGCCTAGAAAGTGAGAATTGAATGAGGACAGCAAGGCTCGTATACACACGTGATGCAAACAATGAAAACAGTACACGAAAAACCGCCACCCGCGAAATACTGAAATAGAGGTTTCGTTATTTAATTATTCGCCTTTAAAGAATTACATTGCTTTTTCAAAAACTTTTATCACTACGTAAGTATATATCGAATAAAACAGTCTTTAATATAATTGTAAGGAACGCAATTTACTTCAGTTCTAGGCAAGTGTTTTATACGAAACGGACTATCCTTAATTTTCTCCCAAACTTGACACCTTTGAGGTGTATAGAGGCTGAACTCCCACAGAGGTGTCGTTTTGACACCCAAGTGTCGCTCAGTGCACCGCTACCACCACCTCACACAGCGGCAGGCCCCACCCCCACACCTGGTGTGATTTACCACCACCCCACACAGCGGCAGGCCCCACCCCCACACCTGGTGTGATTTACCACCACCCCACACAGCGGCAGGCCCCACCCCCACACCTGGTGTGATTTATCACCACCCCACACAGCGGCAGGCCCCATCCCCACATCTGGTGTGATTTACCACCACCCCACACAGCGGCAGGCCCCACCCCCACACCTGGTGTGATTTACCACCACCCCACACAGCGGCAGGCCCCACCCCCACACCTAGTGTGATTTACCACCACCCCACACAGCGGCAGGCCCCACCCCCACACCTGGTGTGATTTACCACCACCCCACACAGCGGCAGGCCCCACCCCTACACCTGGTGTGATTTGATTCATCTTATAAGTTTTTGTTTTACTTTAATGGAATATACATTTTGTTTTGTCTTTTTGCTTAGTGCTGAGAATTATCTCTATGGACAGACATTACTCTCTGATGTTATTTGTTACTCTCAGTTTACTCTGTCTTATTGAAGGGACATTTACTTTCTTTGATGTTACTTGTTACTCACTTTTTTACCCACTTTGTTACTTTTTTTAATGGTGGCGTGGAGGTAGAGCCCTCGGGTCAAAATGTGCTGTGGTTCAAGTCCCAGAGGTAGCCAGAGGGAGTATACTTTGTGTGCTGAGTTATTTGTTACTTTGTTACCACTTTTGTTACCTTTTAATGGTGGTGTGGTAGTAGAGCTTTTGGGTCAGAATGCACAGTGGCCTGTGGCTGTGCACTGTGGTTGGAGTCCCACAAGTATTTCTGTCTTGTAGACATTACCAGGGGCGTAGGTCAACCTCCTGTCCTTAAGTGTTCTGCACTACACCAGCCCAGCCTTAGGCCCCTCTGCTCCAAAGGGGGAAAAATACACTTTGCTCTCTTTATTTACCCATATTTCTTCCTGTGCTCTAAGTTTCCTTAATATGTTATAACCTTTTTTTAATGGACGAACTTTCATTTTATGTTTTTTAATATTTTGATATCGCAAATGGTTGTGGTGATTGCAACTGTCTTCTTGCAGTCTCATGATCTTCAGGAAATTAATTTTATTACCATATGCAACATAGATAGTTATCTGGTTATTTTAAACTGCAAAAAGTGTAGATGAAAAATAAAATATACTGTTTGGAGTATTTAAGGAAGCCGCCAGTTTGGCTGTGGCAGCCTGTTTACTGACTGGATACGTTGATTACTATCTTGCCAACAGGACACGTTGGTGCATCAAACATTGAACTCTATACCAAACCAAACGATCCAGTCAAACCTAACGTATCTTATCTATCTATAGCCAGACGCCATAATCCCGTAAGTGGTGGCCTTTTGTCTTGAGAAGATTGTTTTGCCGGGATGAGCACTAACCCTCTACCGTCCCACTTGGTGACACTTGAGGAACACGTATAGGTTGGTTATATGGTTACCACCCACCGTTGTAAATGGTTTCCAGGCTTATAGGAACCCGTTAGGCTGGTCACTCAATGTAAAGCCATCCACCCATCCATCATCCAATTCTACGTTGCCCCATGAGGAGCGTAGAAGCCCGGGGCTAGGTAATTCGGTCCTGACATTTAAGATGAGAGTGACCAGCCTTAGTCATCCCTGAGTGGCATTACATGAGCAATAGCCCAAACCAGCCCTTGGATATAAACCTTCACCGGCTCAATCCGACTGGAGCGCTGTAATTACCCACTAAACCACCAGGCGTCATAATTTGTTTATATGGTTACCACCCAGCGTATTAAATGGTTTCCTGGTGTACAGGAAACCATTAGGCTTGTCACTTAGTGTAGAGTCACCCATAGGCACAAGGAAGGGGAAAGAATGAAGGAAAGACAAAGGAGGAAGTGTAAAGTCACCCGTAGGCAGAAGGACAAGGAAAGAATGAAGTAAAGAAAGACCGAAGAGGAAGGAAGGAATGGAGAGAGGAGAGGAAAGGGCAGACAACCGAGAGCAACACTACATCGAGTGAGTGGATGGTGAGCGCCCTCACCTACCATATCAATGTAAAGCCACCTGGAGGAAAGAAGAATAATAAAAAATGACAGGAAAGATGGGAGAAACAGGATGAGAGGAGGCCTAACCTATTCTAACTGGGGTCTTTGCCCCACCCCCCGTGATTTTAACCACCTTGGATTGCCACATAGCTTAGAGACCCCTTGAGTATCTGTCAGGCCAAATCCCAGTCTTGAGTCCTAACAATAAATCTAATCTGTCATAACCTAACCTATTCACACAACCAATCCAAGCCCATCTTAACCTAGCTAATCCTACAGTAATTTAATCAATTGAAATTCTCCAAACCTAACATATCAGTTGGGAATTTACTTATGCCAAAAGTAAGACATGCATTTGTAGAGTTTGTCAGCAAGGTTTGCCTCTTGGTGGTACCTTTATGTGGGTGATGGAATGTGTGACATAAACATGTCTTTACATATTTCACAGATAACATTATTAAAAAACGCCCTGTAACTATGATAACCTATGAAACATAAGTCACCTGTGAAGGATTAATTTCAATAGGAAATATGGAAAGGTCGTGCCCGTGTGACAAAGTATTGATTTTTTTTTTTTTTTTTTTTTTTTTTTTTTTTGAGGGACAGTCATAGTTTGTGATATTTGCTATTCAGTCATGTTTATGTTTTGTGAATTGCTCAAGCACCACACCAGCAACCACAGTGGATCATTTGAACTGTGTCCTGTGGTGGTGAACCTGGTTTGTTAGGTTAGGTGGGGAATCAGTACACTCGTATGCCATATAGCCTACTGTACACAACACCAAAATGTGAGTTACTCCAACACAGCACCAACAGACATAGTATAGACTAACACTGTGTTGTAGTGTTGGTAAAAAAGTGTCCAGCATACAACAAAATGGTGCTGTCGGTTCAGTATCGTACTACAGTATATTTAAAAATGTAATTTTCTTCCATGCTGATGGATCGGATTGAAAATAATGTTCAGTAAAACCAAGCTGCAGTTTTTGTCATCCAAAATGATTCAGAACCAACCAGGATATTTAACCAAGATTGTCTTCATATCTCTCAGGACATTGTAGTTTGCAGTTCTGGAAGATGTTTTGTGTTAAATACTACACATAATTAAATCAGTTGAGCAAGTTCCTCATCAAAAAAATTTTGTTTGATAAATTTTCTGTACATTTCTCTTGGCAGATGCCAGTATGATCCAGCAGTATACTACACACTCACACCAGTGACCTCAACCAAGACACAGGCATTAAGGACTGGTGGTAAACATTACCAGTAGCTTCCAGAATACAAATGAAGAGATTCTGATGTTGAAAAGCTTAAGGCAGCAATAAGTTATTATGCTTAATTTGACAACAGTCCAAATACCAGGGTTGTGCAGTGAAAAGATCAAATGTATATAATATCTTAAACCCATGTTACAGTATAAAAATAACCAGATAGAATGAAATATGGTATGAAAGGATGGTGGGGGAGCAGCTAGTGCAGCTAGGGGGAGATGCTTCTGTGTAAACTGTTATTGTTTTTACCCAACTGCAAGAAGGAGCGACAGCTGCTGTGATCTCTGGTGTCACAGTTAGTACTATATAATAATGTCTCAAATAACATGTTTCAAGCTTTAAGTGAGAGAGAAGCTCATGTACCCAAGTGATTCCATGTTAAAGCAAATCAACAAAATGACTGGATAACTAAACTGAGGATAAGAAAAAGACTTCACTTAAATTCCAAAGTTCAGTTAAACAGTGACAGTAAAAGGAATAAGTAGATGAAGAGGAAAATACCCACTTGCCAGAGGTTGAAAGAGGTAGAGAACAGTTTCAGAATTATATTAAATGGGAGAAGTTATATGATGTTAAATATAAAAGCATTATATAAAGAAACAGGTTACTGAAATCATGCAGATTGAGAAACAAAGAGAATTGATGGCACTGAACTTACATAATTTGCAAAATTGTATGTTTTGAATCTTTTCCATAGGACTTCTTCCTGAATGTCACCATATTGTAGCATTAATCTCGTGTGATAGCCCAGCATTTAAGATAGCGGTAGATGGCAATTTTAGGCCAAGTTAAAGTGGACGGAGTATAGGTCGTTACGTTAAGAATTGGTGCACGTCTGTGGTCTGTCTGGGGTTCCATTCTGTTTATCATGGTGCATGGAGAACTGCCATGGGATATTATATCTGAGTTGCCCTGGGAGTTGCTGATTGCAGATGGTGAGGTTGTAACAGCTTGTACCAAGGAAGGTGCTGTGGAGAAATATAGGAATTACAAGGCTGTGTTTAGGAGTAGACTGTAGCACCAGTCGAGCAGGGTAGTATTCCCGAGGTAGATGGAAAGCTGATGACAGGGAGTGCTGGAGCTTCCGTTTCATCAGCCCTCAGGACTAGTTCCTGACCATCCCCCTTTGCTGAAGTTTTTCAGTGTCTCAGTTACACACAGAGTAGGCCAGCATGCTCTCCAGTACAAATTTTTCTAACTATCTACACCAAACTACATGCACAGTACACACTACACTTCCTATTCAAAATTTAACTAAAATGGCGTCTCTTTACCAAGCCTCGGAGTCCCCAGGGGGGGGGGGGACCATAAATGCCCCCACCATCCGCCCCTCTCCCGGTGATGATTTGAGGTGCTTGGAACCACTGTCTGACTCTCTTCTTCATTTCTGCAACATTCGCGGCCTTTCCTCTAACTTTCGCTCTGTTGAGCACCACTTCTCCTCCTCTAAACCTCACCTTCTTTTTCTAACGGAGACTCAGCTGTCTGAGGCAACTGACAGCAAACCCTTTTCTGTATCCTCCTACTTTCTCTATACTCATTTCAAAGCCAAAGGTGGCTGTTGTGTATATATACGCAATGACTTATCTTGCTCTCGTGTTCCTGAACTCGATTCTTCTGAATTCTCTACACTCTGGCTTTGGCTTTCCTGTCATTCTCTGACTAAATATATCTGTGCTGTTTACTTATCCCCTAATTCTACTGACTATCAAAAATTCTTCGACTATCTTACTTCTACGATGGAACACATTCTATCCATTTCTCCTTTCTCTGAAATCTCCATTCTAGGAGATTTCAATGTTCACCACCACCTTTGGCTCTCCTCTCCTTTCACGGATCCACCTGGTGAACAAGCCTACATCTTTTCTATCCTTAATGACCTAGAGCAGCTTGTACAGCACCCTACCCGTATCCCTGACCGCCTTGAAGAGAGCTCCAACATACTTGACCTCTTCCTCATAACTAATCCTTTTGCTTACTCTGTTAATCTTTTCTCTCCGTTGGGCTCCTCCGATCACAACCTTATTACCTTAACCTGTCCTATCACTCTGGTACGGCCTGTGGACCCTCCAGGGAAACGTCGTCTGTGGCATTTTGGAGCCGCGGACTGGGAGGCCCTCAGGCAGTACTTCTTTGATTTTCCCTGGAATGATTATTGCTTCCATGGCCGTGAGCCATCTGAGTGTGCCTTGTGCATTACGGAGGTTATTCTCTCGGGCATGGAAGCATACATTCCTTTCTCATATCCTTTGACTAATGCAAGAAAGCCTTGGTTTAATCACGCTTGTTCTAATGCTGTCTGCAACAAGGAGAGGGCCTGCAAAAGGTACCGGAGTCAACCCACCCCTGAATCACATCATCTTTACGTTTCTGCCCGGAATCGTGCTAAGTCTGTTCTTCGCTCTACTAAAAATAATTTCATTCATACTAAATGCTCTCAACTTTCCAACTCGAATTCTTCCCGCTCCTTCTGGCACCTTGCCAAAAATCTTTCTAACAACTTTACCTCATCATCCTTCCCTCCTCTTTTCTACTCTGATGGTTCTGTAGCTATTTCTTCTACTCATAAAGCAGATCTCTTTGCACAGACTTTCTCCTCCAATTACACCTTAGACGATTCCGGTGCTGTTCCTCCATCACTTCCCCCCTCTGACTTCCTCATGGCTGACATTGAAATTTCTTCAGTTGATGTATTTTCTGCCATCACTGGCCTCAGTACTAACAAGGCATATGGGCCTGATGGGGTCCCTCCTGTTGTTCTCAAGAACTGTGCTTCTGTGCTTACACCCTGCCTAGGCAAACTCTTTCGCCTTTGTCTGTCAACTTGTACCTTTCCTTCTTGCTGGAAGTTTGCTCTCATTCAGCCAGTCCCAAAGAAGGGTGACCACTCCCAACCCTCCAACTATCGTCCAATTGCTTTAACGTCCTGTATTTCAAAAGTTTTCGAGTCAATTCTCAATAGAAAAATTTTAAGGCATCTTTCCTATCACAACCTTCTTTCCGATCGTCAGTACGGATTCCATCAGGGACGCTCTACTGGCGATCTTCTCACCTACCTTTCAGACTCCTGGTCATCCTCCTTTCGGGACTTTGGCGAAAGCTTTGCCATTGCACTTGACATCTCAAAGGCTTTCGATCGAGTCTGGCATAAATCTTTAATTTCCAAACTGCCCTCCTACGGTTTCTATCCTTCTATCTGTGCCTTCATCGTTAGCTTCCTTTCTGGTCGTTCTATAGCCGCTTTTGTAGACGGCCATCGTTCTTCTCCTAGATCTATCAACAGTGGTGTTCCTCAGGGCTTTGTCCTATCACCAACTCTCTTCCTTTTATTCATCAATGATCTTCTAAGCTGTACATCTAACCCTATCCACTCATACGCTGATGACTCCACCCTTCACCTTTCCATTCGGTTCCCGCAACGCCCATCTCTACAGTTCCTTCAACAAACAAGGGATGAGGCTATGGCACACCTAATGTATGACTTGGCTCGTATCTCTGACTGGGGTAAAAATAATATGGTTGTTTTTAATGCATCTGAGACTCAGTTCCCGACAAAATCTTCCACAGGTATACTCACTAATGTTTAATAATATTCAGCTTAATCCTGCATCATCCTTGAACATGCTTGGGGTGTCATTTACTTGGGACTTATCTTGGAAAGATCATATTACATCTCTTGTAAAATCTGCTTCCAAGAGACTGGGTGTGCTAAGCCGACTCCACTCTTACTTTACCCCTGCACAATTGTTGACTCTGTACAGGGGTTTTATCCGCCCCTGTGTGGAGTACAACTCTCATGTGTGGGGAGGCTCCCCACATACAGCTCTTCTCAATAGGGTGGAGTCAAAGGCTTTTCGTCTCATTAACTCTCCTCCTCTTAGTGACTCCCTTCAACCTCTGTCTCTTCTCCGCACTGCTGCATCTTTATCTCTTTTCTATCGCTACTTTAATGGTCACTTCTCCTCTGAACTGTCTGCTTGCATTCCTCCACCTCTACGACGGGCGCGTAGCACCCGTCTGGCAACAAACTCTCATCCCTTTTCTGTCCAACTCTTTAATGCAAGAGTTAACCCGTTACTCCCAGTCTTTCATTTATGCAACAGGTCAGCTCTGGAACTGTCTCCCTCTGTCTGTATTTCCTGCTGCATATGATCTCCAGTCTTTCAAATGCAGTGTGTCCAGGCATCTCAAAATGATCGGATCTTGAATTTGGCTGTCTATTGTATTTTGTTTTTCTCTTGAAGGGAACTGTTACTGCGGGCTCATGGCCTTTGGTTCCTTCTTCCTCGCATAAAAAAAAAAAAGTCAGCGGGTTGGCCTGCCATATTCTCGTTGACAGAAGAGAGTTTGTGGCATTTCTTCCCTAGCAGTTTCCCTTGCATAGAACATATTACAGGTATTTCTAATTCATTGTTTATATCCTACTGTTATCAACATGGTTTACAGGAGTATTATACAATAGGATATGGAGGTGTGATGGGCAAAATAAATCACTGAGTGAGAGATGTTATGAAATTTTCCAGGTCAGCAACGTGAATGAATGTCAGGACAGGGTATGGTTGGTGTTGGAGAGGGATGCCCTCATGTGGTGGCACTGATATAACTAAGCTGGTCTGTTGCTTGAGTACACACATGTCCCACAACTCCCCTGATCCTGAAAGGAGGATGGTGAGCTGCAGGAAGAGAGCAGCTTCACTCTGAAGTCCACCAGGTTCACGCTCAAACGATCCTCGGGTTGCGCCAGCTATATATTACTTCTACAGCCTACGCCCTACTTCTGTAGGGAGTAGGCTGTAGCACCAGCCGATCAGGGTGGTACTCTCAAGGGGGATGGGATTGCCGGTGAGGGATAGCTGGAGTCTTTGTTTCACCAGCCACCAGGATATCCTGACCATCCTCCTTTGCTGATCTTTTTCAGTGTGTTACTAACATGGCGGGTATGTGAACATAACTCCCTCCATCCATTTCTCAAACTATCTCATGCACTACTCAACTCTATATACACTATACATGCCACACAACGTACCCCACAACATACAGGGGTTCGCACCAGCAAGGGCATGTAGCCGGAAAACACTGCCCCCGCTACCAAGTGGTGGACCTGAGGGGAGGTCCACCACCAGAGTTTGGGGGCGGATAAGACTGGCCACAGTCCAACGGCCTGGCTCTGCAACCCAGGCCAAGACTGGCCACAGTCCAACGGCCCTGCTCTGCAACCCAGGCCAAGACTGGCCACAGTCCAACGGCCTGGCTCTGCAACCCAGGCCAAGACTGGCCACAGTCCAACGGCCTGGCTCTGCAACCCAGGCCAAGACTGGCCACAGTCCAACGGCCTGGCTCTGGAACGGTGCCAGAGTAGAGACAGTGCGGTCATTTCCTTTTTTCTTCATTACCATCATCATCAAAGCCAACCCCAGGGGGGCGCGGTAGCACAGCGGTAGCGCGCTGGACTTGTGATCGGGGGATTGCAAGTTCGAGCCTCGCCCGGGCTGCCGTGCCGGGAGGGGTAGCTCCCTCCTGTAACCCTAGTGGGGCTATATAGTCCAATTCAGGGCTTAGCTCGGGGGAACTCCATTTCTCCCATTTTTCCATCAAAGCCAACCCATGTCATGATTCAACATCATTACCACCGTTGTCCATATCATTTGTAAAGAACCAAGATTTTATCATCATCATTTTCAATATAACTCTTTTCATCACAACAAAATAACGAGCATCACTACCACCATCACAGTCATTACCAACACAGTCATCATCATCATCATCATTATCATGATGATGATTTTCTTTCATTGTGGTTCTCTTTGCCTCTCCATTATAGTACATCATCACAAGCAACAAGAGAGGCAGGAGGCGAGATGAAGTAAGGTGTAGCGGCCTGGCACTCAACTAAACCTGTACCGAGTTCAACCCTGTTTCGGTCATTTCTTTTGTCATTCACACATCCTTTCTCCTTTTTGTTTGTTTGTTTAAACAGCTTGTATGTCTTACTCTTCTTGCACACGTTTTCTCCTTTTCCTTCTTTCTATCTGTTTTTGATCTTATCCTTTTTTTTTTTTTATCATTTTTCGATTCACATTATTTTTCTTAACTGTGTGCTCGCTTTCGTTTTACGCCATTATTTTATTTTTTATTCATTTTATTTGTCATTTTCTTCCCCCCCCCCCCCTTTTTTCCCCTCCATCATATTCTGTCATAACATGCCACACTGGCAGCAGGAGGTGAGATGAAGTGAGGTTAACATCATCATTATCATTTCCGTCATGTTGCTTAAAATTTCTTGGCGTTCAATGGTATAATAAGACTACTATTGCTGTACATCCTGTCCATAGCACTTCTTCATGACTATCAGTATATTCTAGACTCGTTTGTTACAGCTCAGCATTCAAGATGGAGAGATGGCAGTGTTGTGCCAAGATAAAATGTACAGAGTATTAAAGCATTATAAACAGCAAGATGGGTAGGAGGCGATATGGAGGAAGGTAGAGCGGCTGACACTACTACACGTGTCCTACCTGCCATCTACGCCGCCCACACCTCCTGCCACCACTTATAACTGTTGACTTTTTACTTGTTCTCTTCTTCCTTTCTGGTTTCACACTTTGAATTCTCTCATTACTGTTTTTTGTTCTTGCCTCTCTTTGGTTCCCTTCTTTGTTTTCTTTTATTCTTTTTCATGTTACTCTTGTAATGTTTCTGTTACACTCGATAGCGTTCGTTTGCCATATCATTTTTTCTTTATTTCTTCTTTCCTACTTGTTCCTTTGTCTTTTATATGCTTATTCGCTTCCCCTTTTGCTTCTTTTTTCTTCATAATTTCTCTTTCTTCCTCCTTAAGTTGTTGTTCTTTTCTGTTTCTTTGTTTCTCATTTTAGACACTTCCGTATTTCTTATCCTTTTTCATAGTAACCATTATATTACATCACAGCCTACAAGTGTTAAGAGGCGATATAATGTAAGGTTGTCGTTACAGCTAAACTGGTATACATCACAACCACCACTATCATCACCACCACCATCATAATAACCACCATTAATATCCATGAAATTAGCAATATTCTCAACAATGCTAAACTAAATCAACTTCACCTTTTCCATCATCATCATCATTACAGCAACTCTCACCACCATGGTCAGGTACTTAGATCTTGGCAGTATATTACATCATTACAAGCTACAAAAGGCAGGAGACGAGATGAGGTAAGGTGGAGCGGCCTGGCACTCCACTACACCTGTACGAGTACCCAGTTAACCCGCCACCACACCGTGTTCCTTTTTATTTCAATGTTTATTCCCCCCCGTCTCTCTGGTTATGCGTAATTTTTTGTTTTTTACCTCTCGGCTTTTTCTTATTCTTCCTTTTCCTGTCTTCGTTTGATCGCACATTTTGTATATTATCTTTTTCTTTGTATTTCTTTTTTCGTATTATGTATATTTTTCTAATCTATCTCCCTTTCCTTTTCTTTCATTCATTGAATTCTTTTTATAAATTATTTTCACCCTTTCTTGCAGCGTAGTAATACATCATCACAAACTACGAGAGGTGGGAGGCGATAGGAAATAAAATTTCTATCATTAGTACCAAACTACTTTACCGGCGCTATCATCATCACCATCGTCATTATCATCATCGCTGGGATTGCTATCCCTTTTATCATCATAGCCACCATCACAGTGACTGTCATCATCGCTGGGATCACTATCCCTTTTATCATCATAGCCACCATCACAGTCACTGTCATCATCATTGCTGGGATCACTATCCCTTTTATCATCATAGCCACCATCACAGTCACTGTCATCATCATCATCATCATCTACAAATATTAAGGCAATAAATGATAGCATCGCAAGCTACAAGAAGGCAGGAGGCGAGATGAAATTAGGTGGAGCGGCCTGGCACACTTCTACAGGTGTAACAAGTTCAAGCTTTTGCATTTTACTTTTTTTTTTTTCGTCGGTCAGTCGTTCTTTTTTCTTTTCATTACTAAAGATTTCATGTTCCTTCTCGTTTTCATTGTCTCTTTTCCTTTTCATTTTGTTTTTCACTCGTTTTCTCTCTTCTCCACCATCGTAGTTAATCATCCTCCAGTCAGTTAGCATCAGAATCGACTTAATCATCTTTATCAGTACGAATGTCATTATTATTATTATTATTATTATTAATATTGCTGCCACCACCACCACTACCACCTTATTCATCATCATCCATTAACTAAAAAATCGACTTATTCACTAATACCAATATCATCCTCATCGTTCTCCAAACAGTTAACATATAATCGACTAATCATCTTCACTAATGCCAGATTGGGAAGTTATGAGCTAGAGCAGATGGAAGGGGTGGAAGACGTATGTAAGATATTCACGGAAGAGATAAGCGCAGCGTGTGAGGCGGTTTGTGGAGTGAGGAGGAGATGCAAGGGACAGCATGGTGGAATGATGAGGTGAAACGAGCTGTGGAACAAAAGAAGAAGGCATATGGTGAATGGTTGGCGAGTAGAGGTAGGGGAGAAGATGAGAGAGAGAGAAGAGAGAGGTATATGTGAGCAGGAGAAGGGAGGTTAAGAGACTGGTGAAGGAGAGTAAGAAGAAAGTGGATGAAGAGTTTGGGAGGAATCTGAGTGTGAAATGGAGGGAGAGTAAGAAATTGTTTTGGAAGGAGGTAAAGAAAGTAAGGCAGTGTGAAAGGGGAAATAGTAGGGGAGTGAAAGGAATAACAGATTGTTGGTGGAGAAGAGAGAGAAATTGAGGAGATGGAAGGAGCACTTTGAGGATTTGTTGAATGTAGAGAGTGAGAGCAGTGTGAGTATAAGTGGTTGGGGAATGGCTGGGAGAAGAAGAGATGAGAGGAGGGAGGAAGAGATCAGTAGGTCGGAAGTAGTGGAAGCGATGAAGAAGATTAAGCTGGGAAAGGCCCCAGGAATTGATGGAGTGTGTGGTGAAATGCTTAGGTATGGGGGTGAGATTGTTGTGGAGTGGATATGGAAGTTGTGTAGATTGGCTTGGGAAGAGGGAAGGGTTCCAGAGGACTGGAAATCAGGTATAATTGTTCCTCTGTACAAAGGAAAAGGGGAGAGAGAAGTATGTGGTAACCATAGGGGTATTTGCCTTCTTAGTGTGACTGGTAAAATATATGGTAGAATACTCATTGATAGGGTTAGGCATATGACAGAGGAGCTAGTTGGAGAAGAACAAGGGGATTTAGGAAGGGAAAAGGGTGTGTAGATCAGATATTTGTTCTAAGATGTTTAGTGGAGAAGTATCTAGAGAAGGGAAGAAAAGTGTACGCTGCCTTCATGGACTTGGAGAAAGCTTATGACAGAATAGATAGGAAAGGTATGTGGAAGGTACTAAGAATATATGGAGTGGAGGGGAAATTGTTGAGTGCTGTGAAGAGTATGTACGAGGGAGCTAGGGCTACGGTGCGAGTGGATGGTGAGCTGAGTGAGTTCTTTGATCTCAATGTGGGACTGAAACAGGGGTGTGTAATGTCTCCATGGCTGTTTAATATATATATGGATGGGGTCGTAAAGGAGGTACAAGGTAGGGCAGTGGATGTGGGGGTGGCCCTAATGAATGAGGGTGAGATTTGGAAGCTTCCGGTGTTGCTGTTTGCTGATGATACAGTATTGTTGAGTGAAGATGAATGGGAGTTGCAAGGTTTGGTGAATGAATTTGGGACAGTGTGTAGGAGGAGGAAGCTGAAAGTTAATGTAAACAAAAGTAAAGTTATGGTGTTTGAGAGGAATGAAGTCACAGAGTGTGCAGTGAGGTTGGATGGTGAGGATATGGAGAATGTGAGTGCATTCAAGTACTTGGGTAGTGTGATGAGTAAGGATGGAACTTTGGGGGATGAAGTACGTGAAAGGGTACAGCAGGGAAGGAAGGTTGTTGGCACACTGAAAGCAGTGATATGAAATAGGGAGGTGAGTATGGAAGTTAAGAAGTCACTGCATGATGGTATTGTGATCCCTACCCTGACGTATGGAAGCGAGGCGTGGACCTTGCAAGAGGGGAACAAGTCAAGAGTGAGAGCAGTGGAAATGAGTTACTTGAGAGGAGCATGTGGAGTGACATGGAGGGACAGGTTGACGAATGAAGAAGTGAAGGAACGTTGTGGGGTAGATGTGGATGTGGTTGAAAAGATTAGGAGAAATACACTGAGGTGGTTTGGACATGTGGAGAGGATGGAGAATGAAAGACTGACTAAGAGGGTGTATGTAGGTGAGGTGGAGGGAGGGGTAGACCGAGGATGAGGTGGAGGGATGGAGTTGAGAGGTATATGAGGGAGGGGGGGGTGAGTTGGGGGGAGGGGAGTCAAATGGTGGGTGACAGTGACTTGGAGGCGTTTTGTCTGCGGCCACCCTTTGCGGGATTAGGGCGTCGGGCTATAGATAGATAGACTAATGCCAATATCCTCCTTTTAATTACATGTATCAGATGACTTGCAGCAGTATATCAGTGCATCACAAGGTACAAGAGTGGTAGGAGACAAGATGGAGTAAGGTGTAGCGGCCTGAGACTACCACTGGTGTACCCAGTTCAACCCTGTGCCTGACCACGCACACTCTCCTTCCTTTCCATCCTTTCTACTTCACCTTTTACTTTTGTTGCCTTTATTATCTGCATTTCTCACTTCTTTCCTTCCGTCTCCTCCCGTTTCCTTTGTGTTCTTTATCGTTTCTCGTGTCTTTACTATATTAGAACATCAGAAGCTATAAAAGAGGCAGGAGCGAAACGAAGTCAGGTGCAGCGGCCTGGGAGTCTACTACACCTGTACTGAGTTAACACCTTTACCATTTATAACGCATTTTATTTCTTTACCCTTTCCTGCCTTTATTTCACGTTTGGCTTCATTTTTGTCATCCTTTTCCCTTTTTCATTATCTTTATATCCTTTTTGTTTGTTTTTCTTTTCTTCCATTTTTCTTTTCATTTCCTGTGTTGTTTTTTCCTTTCATTATATTTTTCCCTCCATCGTCTTTCTCTCCTTTCTTTCTTTACTATATTTTTTACATCAATAAAGCAACAAGTGAAGTAGGAGCCAAGGTGAAGTAAGGTGCAGTGATCTGGGACTCTTATTAAGGTGTCTTCAGTTCCAACCATCACTACTGCTGCGCTCCTCCTAGGTTTTCTTTCTCATTTCCTTTTTTCTTTCTTGTTTTCCGTTTTTCTTCGCTTTGTTTGCTGTTGTTCTCTTTCGTTTTCTTCTCAGTTCTTTTTTAATCCTTTCTTTGTAATTTTTGTCATTTCATTTTATCTTTTCATTTAATTTTCCTTCTCTCTTCCATTCTTTATTTCCTTTATTAATTTGTTCATTTTCCATTTACAAGTTTTTTTTTTCTAATGTTCATTGTTTCCTGTTCTCTCTATTTATCTATCCATTTAATCTATCCATCTATCTCTATCTATCGTTATCACCACCAGCAGCACCATAGTTACAAGATATCTAGGCTACAATATTATCACCACAAGCAACAAGAGAGGCAGGAGGCGAGATGCAGTAAGGTGGAGCTGCCTGGCACTCTACTACACCTGTACCCAGTTCACACCTTCACCCTTCCTACCAGATCTCGCCTTTTCTTGCTATTTTTCACCCATTTCTATTTACATACTGTATTTTTTTTGTTCTTGCTCTTATCCTATCTCGTCTTCTTTCTTGCTCATTTTCGTGGCATTAGTATGTTGTCCAATTTACGTTGCTTCTCAGGATGCCATGACTCACTCTGAACTGAATACAATCGTTTGGCGGCAGCTGGAATACAATACTGCAAAGTAAAATAGACAGTATAATATACAGACAGAATGGCTGAGAGAAACAGAGTAAGAGAAAGTATCATGAGTATATTACGTAAGGTATTATAAAGTATATGATGAAAATAGGTATAATTAAAAGAATATGATAAATGAAAAGAATGATAGTAGTAGCTTAATATTTGTATCCCCAGCCTTAACATGACCCTGGTGGACTGCTGTGGTGAATATGTTTGATATGCAGAACGACACTACGACTACAATTCATGGTAAGAAGTGGAATATTAATATAGGGAAAAACTGCTTTACCTGTAGATGAACAGTCTAATAAACTACAGCAGCAGTGCAAGGAGTATGGCTACACTACAAACTTGTCAGGATAAATATTTGTATAGTCAATAAGTAATGGCGTGTGTTTAATGCAATGGAATATGCTACAGCAACAGTGGTTAGTGCAAGAACTATAGATACATTACAAACCTGGCTGGGATAAATATTTGTAGACTCTAGTCAATAAGTAATGGCGTGTGTTTATTTCCAGGCTGACGTGTATCCTGACGACAGTCACACGAGTACAGTCAGCCTCGTCTTTCGCGGTACTCCACTTTGCCGGCTCCGGTTTTTCCTGGGTGAGTAAACCATCACAAATGCACAAGTTTAAGCTGTATTTTGGCAGAATTTAGCAAAGTGTGTTGGTAAATCATCTCAAAATACACTTTAAACAAGTATATAGTAATGTCTGGTGATGTTTCTGGCCACTACAAAGGTTTTTAGGCCATTACATAGTAAATTATGGCTGTGGCAGACATTTTATAAAGGTGTCATTACTTGGCGGAAATCAGTTTCTCGTGGGTGTGCATGTAACGTAACCCCCATAAAACACAAGGCCTTCCTACTTATCTGTGACAGTATTCTGACATTGTGTGTGGTCTTATTTTAACAGCTGTAGATTACAGATTTCATACTGTACAGTATTTCATTTCTGCCTCCTAAAGAAACTTTTTTTTTTTTTTTTTTTTTTTTTCAACGAACAGGGTATTTTTCTTTCTCCTGCCTTTTGTTCGGAGGGTGTGGTGGGCAAGGGAACGTCTTTTCCTGTTCTATACGTTTCTCTTTTTCCCCAACAGATAACCTGGATAGAAGCCAGTAGGCCTCCTGTTATCTGTTCTTCCTATGTACTGCTATATTATAATCTGTACAGTTATAACATCCACCACTACACCACCACCACCATCATCATCATCATGATCATGGTAACTCTCATCACCACCACCACTGGCTACATTAGATCAAAGCCACCACTATATAACGCCATCACAAGCTAGGACACAAGATGCAGTAAGGTAGAGCGGCCTGGCACACTACTACACCTGTACCCAGGCCAACTCTTTGGTCTGACCGTCTACTTTTATTCCTTCTCTTCTCTTTCACATTTTCATTCATTTCTCTTTATTTTGCACATTTCTCACTTTCTTTCTCCTTGTCTTTCTTTCGCCCTTTATTTCTTTCTTTTTCCTTTGTTTTCACTATAGTTCAGCATCACAAGCTACGAGAGGTCGCTGCAACGAAGCCATCGACGTCCAACTCTAGGTGCTGCCTCATTTGCTGATCATCATCATCATTACATGCACAAAAGTCATCATTATTACTACTATAATCATCATCTGTACATGCATATAGGTCGACATTACAATCATAATCATCATCATCATCATTACCTACACAAAGATCATCATCATCATCATCGTTACCTGCACAGAGGTCATCATCACCACCGTAATCATCATCATCATCCTTTCCCCCCTACTATATAAGCGATGGGCACTGTGTTGGATCCAGAACTTAAAAGGAAGAGGGAAAACCAGGAGATTATTATACTCTTATAAAAGCTGTTCAGTAACACACACACACACACACACACACACACACACACACTGATACCTGTTATTCAGTAAAGCCTCTTCACAAACCATACCAACACTCACACAACTGTTATTCAGTGACTCATTCACTAAGTACTGTTAACACACACACAATTTTTAATTGCTGATTTACAATATTCACCAATACCCACACAATTAATATTAAGTGATTCACATATATTCACCAAACACCAACACCCACACAATTACTATTCACTGATTCACATATATTCACCAAACACCAACACCGACTCAATTACTATTCACTGATTCACATATATTCACCAAACACCAACACCCACACTAGCTCACGTCTGTTCTGCCTCCCAACACTTGCATAAACCATTGTCTTTTTTCGCCTCATTTGTTAGGAATCTGTTATGGTTTGTGTACAGTTGCGGTCAAAAATATTGTTCCACCTGCTTTATATTTATCTGAAACCCAGTGATTTGATCTTTCAAGTCTAACTAGCTTTTCAGAATATTATACGGTATACACGTTTAATAATTGTTCAGCTGAAAATTTGAGCGATATTATCAGCTACAAATGTACGGTTGATTAACAAAAAATCGAGCAGGATGGGTGCGATGATATCCAAACTGTTCGATATAGCTTATGAATTCTGTTTATCTGTCTATGTATAGCCAGACGCCTTAATCCCTCAAGGGATGGCCATAAACAAATCGCCTCCATGCCCCCCAGTCCCCTGCCATTTCGCTGCCCTGTCCCCAACTTACATCCCCCCTCTCTACTGGACAATCCCTGTCCATTCCATCCCTTCACTTCATCCTCGGTCTCCCCCTCCCTCTCCCCCCTCCAACTTACTCACATACACTTTCAAGAAGATTAATTACTTATAACCTGAGTATGTATGATAATAACTGGAAATTTGTCCCAGGCAGGTTATGTATGTGGTCTGTGAAAAAAAAAAAAAAAAAAAAAAAAAGTTTGCCAGCATTGTAAATAAGCATTAGGTATTTTCCAGTATCCGTCGTCCATGGTGTCAAATTACTTCGTGCTGAGTGTGCACCCATACTTTTGTGATCGACTGTACCTGGTATTTGTTTTTCCAATAGGATTATCATTAGTAAAATATCAGTACTGAATACTATACCCTGTTTACTTTAACTTGGCCTAAATTTACCATCTATCCATCATGAATGCTGAGCTGTGGTAAGAGACTAACACTTGGATATGATGCTAGTCACGAAAAAGTGCTGTGGAAGGAATGTAGAGCCGTAGTATTGTCTTATCCTGCCAGTGAGCTACGGGAAACATGCTTCATAAGGACGAACCTCTGGGCCAAGTTCAGGTGAATGAACTATAGGGACGATGGCATCCAGATGATTAATGCTTCTGTACATACTCGCTTAAAGGCAGCCTTCGGGGGCCTCCGCTCGAAGTCAATGGCCAGAAATGAGTCATAACTCGGGAACCGTTGCCCGACTGGACTGGAAATTGTTTTATTCTCCAAGTTAGGGCATTTTAACGGTACCTTGCTCTAACACAACTTGCGCTACGTTGCGCCGTTTTTGCTGTGTTACGGTAACAAACAAACCAACAAACATACATAAATCGGATCATAATATAGTTTGGTAAGCGGGTGCGTGTTAATCGCTTACACCCGAGGACACAAGATTTATTTTATCCTTGATGCAAGCAGACGATTTCAGTCAACTAAGCAGATGCTGTAAGTGGTGAAGGAGATAATGAAGCTTATATCTAACCCCTCCATTAGAAAAGGTCGCTACTGTGCTGAGTAAACTTGTCTAGAGAGAGGGAACAGGAAATGAGCCAGGGCGTTGGTTGATCTGGTGACCTGCGTCGCCCCATGAAACCATCAAAGAGCGGGCAGAGTACTGGCCTTGGTGAGCAAAGCAGTGGGTGGGACGGACTGGAATGTTGGTGGGCGGTGGGGCTGGGGCAGGAGAGTGTACCCTGTGGAAATGGCTGTGGCAGGATTACTGGTTGCAGTGCAGCCAAGATTAATGCCAAAGATTCCTCCAAAAATGAAAGATGAGGGGGGGGGGAATAAAGAAACGGGCGTGGGAGATGAAGAAGTGGGTGGGATGAGGTAGAATTGTGGGGTGGGGAGAGGCCAAGACAATATACACAATGAAAATGGCCGTTTTGGTCTTGATGGTTTGACAGCAGTGAAGGATTATTTCAAAATTTTTTTCATGAACAAGAAGAAAAAAAAAAAAAACTATGATGCGTGTTAAGAAGCAGGTAAAAACCCCTGCTGGGCTGCCAGGTGTACAAATGCTGGTATAGTTTGTTTGCCTTGTGTCCGTGTGGCGCATTTCACTGGCTACTTTGATGGCAGTTTATCCTGCTGCTGTGTTTTACTGGCCCGGGTTCTGCAGCCTGTCTGGTCTGTTTGTCATGGCCAGAAGGACGGCATGGTGATGAGGAGGAGGATGGTATGAGGCTGAAGTTGTTCATGATGATGATGATTATGATCATTCATCATCATCATCATCATCATATTCTTCTTTTTCTTCATCTTCTTCTTTTCCTTGATCTTATTCTTTTCTTCATCATATTCTTTTACTTATTCCTTTCTTATTTTTCTTCTTCATTCTTTCTTAATTTTTGCTTTCGCTCTTTCTTCTTCTTGGCGAATACTAATAGTTGCGGCGCTTGTGTACGGAATACTTTGAGGCTCACCTGCTTTGTACGGGACGCTTCGTAACACATCTTCCTGAGCGATTTAGGTCGCAAATTACGCCTCAGTATGCTTTTGGATCCTGCTTATCTTTGTAATTTCGCCGTGTTTGCATCAGTACATACAAGAGAATATAAGAACGTAATACGCAAAATGCTTATGAACAGGTGATGGGAAAGTTGCTAAGAGAACGAGAATACGACACAATACGTTTATAGACTGTAGGTGAGAGGCGGGGCACAGATAACGATAACAGCCAGTGGCATATCACCCCCGTAGTGGTGTTGGCACCCGAGGCGGGGCACAGATAACGATAACAGCCAGTGGCATATCACCCCCGTAGTGGTGTTGGGACCCGAGGCGGGGCACAGATAACTATAACAGCCAGTGGCATATCACCACCGTAGTGGTGTTGGCACCCGAGACGGGGCTGGCATAATACAGTACATTAAAGGCCTGAGTGTTGGGCGTGTATGACAAAGATACTTGCAATTATTGAGACTGTTGATAATGCAACATTGCATGCAGTAATAAACTATGCTAATACGCTGTCACACCGTTGATAAAGCAACATTGCATGCAGTAATAAGCAGTATGCTAATTCGCTGTCGTGAATACAAAACCTCCAGTGACACCCATTTGCCAGATGTAGTTTTTAAAACTGTCACGTCACTACTTCGTCTTTGACATGTTTTCATCCATGTACTATGCACAGTATATGTGTTGTGAACTAACTTTATACTTCAACACTAAGAAATGCTTTATATATAAATGTCCCATCCTGTATTTCATGTAGCGCCTTCCAACACCACAACTTTATATTTCAACACTAAGAAATGCTTTAGATATAAATGTCCCATCCTGTATTTCATGTAGCGCCTTCCATCACCACAACTTTATATTTCAACACTAAGAAATGCTTTAGATATAAATGTCCCATCCTGTATTTCATGTAGCGCCTTCCATCACCACAACTTTATATTTCAACACTAAGAAATGCTTTAGATATAAGTGTCCCATCCTGTATTTCATGTAGTGCCTTCCATCACCACATCCAACAAGAAGTGTGTGCCAAGTTTTGACATGAGACCTTTTGCAATCAGAATATTCTAACCACGCAACCTTGCGTCCAACCACACATCTAACCACACTATGACCCTTTTAACAACACAAGCACGCATCTAACCACATAACTAGTTACCTGTTCACAACACCACGTATCAAACCACACACACATCTAACCACATAACTACTTACCCGATCACAACACCACACATCGAACCACACAAACAAGCATCTGACCACACGACTACTTACCTGCTCACAACACCATGCATCAAACCACACAAACAAGTATCTAAACACACACACACACACACACACACACCAGCACGCATCTAACCACACAACTATTTTTGTTGGACTGGAGTGTGAACACTTGCTGTTGCTCAGTGGAAGTATGACTCGATCAAGTAGCATCTTTTCAACCAGGAGATCGTTGGTTTTACAATGAGGGTTGATGGCATTAGCATTTTTTCCAGAGGTAAATATTTCTGGAGTGTGTTTTATATGTCCTACTGAATTTCTTCCTGTGCAGTTATTTTTTAAAGAAATATAAGGCAAGGACATTCGTGAAAAGTTGCCGGATATTTTTTTTCAAAAACATCGTCCAATGTTTCAAAATGTAAAGACGGTAGTGTCATATACTGTACTTCTTTGATAGACTGGACATGTCATGTAAATTTTCTTTATTTTCATTAACACCCTCAGTGTTATAACAGTGTGCAGAATATCTATATATACACAACCCGTGAAACCTGGGTTATATAAATTCTAAAAAATAACCCGCGGTGGCAATATGAGTCGCTGCGCCGCGCATGCCCAACAGATCAAGAGTACCAATGTTTCGTTTGCCTTAATAAATCAAGGATGAGTATTGTTTCCATTGTACTGCAGCAGATTAGTCGCTTAGGCATGAAGAAATTATATAACTGTGTTATTAAACCTCATGCGTAGTAATTAACTAGCACGAGGCGTGACTGATTTATATACGCTTAGAAGGTTACGGTGTGGTTTTTGACGCCCTGGCACGGGATGGTTGTCACCCCTGGGCCCTGCTTTTCCAGGCTTCGGCAGGATCTCACGCTGCCACGTAGCGGCAGCAAACCTCCAGGCACAAACCATTTGTTACTCTGGGTGATAAATGTGCAATCAGACAAACGCCTGGTGGTCAGTTGGTTGAAGGAGCTCCAACTAGGTTTACATCCAAGTTGTGGTTGTAGTTTACTGTTCAAATACTGGAACTCAGCGGGAAGCGATATGTCACTCTGGCCATATAATGTCGAGACAAAGCAGCCCAGCCCCGGGCCCCTTTGTTGCTGCTAGGACAATAAAGGAATGACAGATGATCTTTCGAAGCTCTGAGTTTTTTTTGGCGAGCACCACAGCAAGACTACGTGGATTCCGTATGAGTCATACTTCCACTCCTGTCGTTCTCCTCCGGACATAAGAGAATCGTTAGGATTGTGAAAATTTTATACGTGGGTAAGATTCGAGATTGACGGATATGTAGATAACTAAGAAGTACTTCAATGGACGTAGGAAATAAGTATGTGTGAAGGTGAGGTAATGGAACTAAGGAAGGTAAGAAATTGAGAAAGAATCACTATAGTAAGATGACACATGTATTGAGCCGGGAGAAGCTAATAATAATAATCATCATCATCACGACCAGACACCAAAACCTTCACCATTGTTTTTTCGACTGAGTCGAATATCAATGAGATGGAAAAGTGTCAAATAATAACAATAGCATAGTCAGTGAAACGAGTCACCCATACCATCACTCTATAATTCCTTGTGAATCATACTGCCATCCCACATGGTCTTCCTCACGTCCTGAAAATATATGCGTGATTAAAACAATTATGTCTCTTTGGTAAAGCTTGTTTGGCAGAGGCTAAGTCATTTAATGTCAAGTTATAAAAGGTAGTCTATTCTTCGTTACCCAAAAAAAAAAAAAAAAAATGGTTACGAATTTCCATCTTCAAGTGCGTAAGATGTCACCCCTCCCGCCTTACCATAGGAGCGAAGGGGTGGGAAAAACTGAAGTTTGTCAGCGTATAATTTAAGACAGACAGCAGCTGTGAGGGGAAAAAAATAAGTATCAGCGCAGGTGCATTAGTCTCATAAATAACTAAGTAAACAAAGGTAAATTAGTGAAAAGTCAAGCTACTGTTTCCTTGTGTGTGAACATCTGTGTGTGTGTGTGTGATTCAATAAAATATAATAGTTTTAATCCCATTCGGAATTAATTTCGGGAATTGGTTGAGGAACAGAAAATGTAGAAACGTTTCTTGTTTTTCCTTAGAATATGAAATTGAAGATGGAGACAACAGGGCTTGGTCAAAAGTTGACCCACGAATATGAATATCATGTAGTATCGAAATTAGATGAAACTTACAGGAAAGGTTGAAAAGAAGGATGGGTTGATGTGATTCAGTTTTGAAAACAGTAAGTCAGGGGTCACTGTCACGGGGTATGGTAAGTTTAAACAGTTTCGTTCTGATTTAAACCTAACATGGTGGAAGTGTTTGGCGTCTGGTAAGAACAGAAGGATTCACATTTGAGGAACAAAAGGATTAACTCTGGAGAACAATCAAAGGTCAAGGTTGGATTTTTGAGGAGATAGAAAAAGTAATCATCATCACCATAATTATCATAATATTCTTGCCTTTGACTATACAGTGCACAGCATGCATAATTAAAAAAAAAAAAAAAAAAAAACTAAGTACAAGATCTTTTCACAGAGTGCCCAGTGAAATGAGTCGTACATATGTTCACTCTATATTCATGTCTTCGATATTATCACATCCATCCCACAGGCGTACGTCTACGTTTCCCACACAAACATGTTCGTTGAAGTATATCGCTCTATAACGCTTCTTCATTGTAGTCTGTTTCGCCCACTGCCAACCAAAAAAAGAGGGGGGGAGGGGGAATGAGAGATTAAATAAATCGAAAAAGAAAGAAATAAGGAAGGAAGGAAAGAAAGAAAAGGGATTAAGAGAAAATAAAATAGTTAATGAATGGCTACGAACCTGAACCCTGAGTTTCCTCTCAGTTGAAATCATGGCGGCAGCAAGGATATAAAAATCTTTAGGGTATTACTGGAGACTTATGTAACCCTTTTATTACGAGAGGACACTCCTAACTTGAAACTAATTGTCTGGGGATAGCAATAATAATTAAAGATTTTGTGGTCGTTTGAAGGTTTATACCACAGAATAAACTAGAGAAAGAAAGAAAGAAAGAAAGTATAGTTATGAATCTAATCCTGCATCTAAATAAATTAAAAGTTGTATAACCCTGCATGAAGCCTGGGTATTGGGCTTGCTGGTTGCGTCTATGTAACACCGCAGTCTTTCCCACTGCACAAGTTGTTGATGACTGAGGATTATTGCTCGAAAATTATCATGTATATGTGGAGAACATTTAACTATCATTTGTGCATAAATAAAGTACTTGATGCACATTGTCCCCTACACCTAAGTATTGCGATGTGGTTATGTAATGTACCGAATACTGTGTGTGTTTCCATAAAGTACCTTAGGTAAATGTATCCTATACCACATGCCCCTTGGTCGGCATGTACTACTGAACAGGTTCATATGAAGGAAAAATACACTGGGTTTATGCAGATAATAACGGATCCCTCTGTGTGTCACAGACTAAACTAGATTATATTATCATGGTAAAGTTGAAGATGAAATTGATGTATATTTGAAGGAAGAGGGACGAGACTGGAAGATCTGAATAGAGGAGTCAGTGGAAGTTGTCGGCGTTGGCGTTAGAATAAGGAAAATAAAGAAAACGTAAAGAAAGTCTATATTATTTTGAGTTTTCATTTTGTTTGAAAAATTTTGAATTTTACAATTATCTCACTTTTATTAAGATCAATTAAAACTCATGATACTCAGGCAATCAGCCGTGAGCTGCGCGTTCTCTTAGATTCCTCTTCACTGCCTTCACCAGGTGATACACGGCAGCTGCAACCGACACCACCAGCCCTACAGGCACCACAACAACCACTAGTCCGAAACCCAACACCTGGAAACATACCTGAAGGGCATACAGTCCCACCCCCTTCACTATCATCATACCAATCCTACCCACTCTCATCCCCACCCTCTTGAGCTCCTTCCTCACCTTCTCACCCACTCTCTGCATCTTCATCTTCATCCCGCCCGCACAGTCAGGGGACTAATGACGGGTCAGCAAGTATCGCTCTGTCACTCAGTTGTGTGGAAATGCTGCCAGGATTCAAACCAGCTTTTGAACAGCTAGTGCGATGGATATAACAGCACAACCAACCGAGCTATAGAGGAGTCAAAAATTTTATACTTTGGAAGGTGTATTTCAGCGTCTAAATCTCCAAGGTTTCTCTTAATAAATTAAATATTGCGAGGATTCGAACCAGGGCTTGTAACTGCGTGAGTACAGCAGCTTACCAGTTGGGCCATTTAGGCACCCAAGATTTTATGCTTTGGAAGGTATATTTAAGCGTCTAATTCTGCAATATTTTTACTCATAAAGGTTATGATAATTATTAGACTCGACCCGGGGACTACTGTATAAATTTTCAGTCACTCACCTCACCCACAATACAGTTGGACTGGTGTGGGTGCAAAACTATACATAAAGTAAGTATCTACGTTCCTGCCATTACACATATATAGTGTAATAGCATGGACACTGAATTAGTAAAATGACTGTGCCTGTATAGGGCGAGATTTACAAAATGTACTTGAAAATAATGTTTGTTTCCACTCACAGTGTGATGTGCTCGTGATGGGAAGAATTTAAATGTTAAAAAAATTCTATAAACTTGGAACAGTGGAAAAACAAAAGGTAAATTTGACGAAGGATTGGGGGACACAAATCAGGTCTTCCCACTTAGTATTAAAAAAAGATAGTAAAAATAATGGGAAAGCTTTGCCCATGACTTGTATAGCAGGTCACTCCCTCCCGCCCTGCCATTGTAGGGAGGATAATGAAGGATGAAAGTGTTTCCGTGAGAAAATTATGACACGGCAGTTGTGAAAACGTCCAAGTACGTTAGGTAGTTGCAGTGACATTGAGGAAAATATTCGGGGAACTTAATAATGATCATACTAAAGCATGGATGTTTGCCACGGGCTTACCTATTGGACAAACAGACGTGATGCAAACGATTATGTCGCTCTCGCAGCGCGTGTTGGGCAGAGACTATGTCGTCCATTGCCAAATTAAAAAGACGGATAGAACTTCTGTTACGCAGGCAAGGAAGAAATAGAAAAAGAAAACAAATACAACATGGTTTGGAACCCTGTCCGACAGGGACTCTGCTGCTAAAATAAGGTGGCTGGGAGGGGGCGACCACCATTCGTTCTCTTGATGCAGTACTGCTTTCAGGTTACTCTGTAATTAGTGCGAGATACATGATTTCCTGTCCAGTAGACCAGTGTCCAGTCCTCGTATTGGTTCAGTGCTATAAGGAGTTATGGCGAGGGGAGTATAGTAGTGTGCGTTTTTTTTTTTTTTTTCTTTTTTTAAATTTCGTGTGCGTTCCCGTGATCTTCGAAACCACGAGTGAGTGGATGTTTGTGGCCTGGTGGTGGTGTCCGTCTCGAGGTGTACAGGAGACAGGTGGAGGCTGAGTCAAACGAAGGGCCAGGTGGTGGACTGATCGGCTTCCCCCTACGCCATCTGCAAGGAAGGTCAGCCATTTTTATCATTCGTCCATGTTCTGGGTGGCATTGGAGAAGTTGCAGCACTTGTTCATTGACGATTCATTTTGCGTATTTCACGTAAGCGTCCTGTTTTATGCCATTTATGTTGTTTGAATATCTATATACTTTACATCGTTTACATACAGTAGGATACTGATATGTAGTGTGCAGAATAAATATTAAAGGAAGTTAGGAAATTTGCAGTCACTTGGGCGACCGATTATCCAGATACTGAGAGCGTCTTTTGTGATAATGGTAAATGTACAGTGTAGTTTAATCAGCAGAGAAACCTTAACAGTTCTCTTCTTTTTGTTAGTCTGCCATTTTTGTATTTCTTTATAGTGGTAAATGGTTACTTGGTGATTTTGTTTCCCGCTTGTTTTATTGTCCATGTTTTGCTTCCTCGACGCCTGGTGTTTCCTGGGCGTAATAACGGACACACTAAACGCTGGAGAATATGAGTGATTACCAGTGCGGGGCAAGGAAAGGAAAAGCAGTGAGGGGACATCATTTTTTTATAAGAAATATTATTGGAGAAGCACATTTTTTTTATAAGAAATATTATTGGAGAAGCACATTTTTTTTTATAAGAAATATTATTGGAGAAGCACATTTTTTTAATAAGAAATATTATTGGAGAACCACATTTTTTTTTATAAGAAATATTATTGGAGAAGCACAGCAGAGAAAGAAATAACAGCAGTATATTTTGATGTATCAAAGTGCTTTGACAAAATGGTATTAAAGGAAGTAATGAAGGAGTTATGGCTAAAGGGAATAAGGGGTAAAAACTGGAGAATGATATATGAAATTAATATGAAAAATGAATTGATACCAATGACAAATATGGGAATGTAAAGGAGTGTATGTACAGGAGATGATAAGACAGGGATCAGTGCTAGGGGCCAAAATAAGTTCAATAACTATGGATTCACTAAGCAGAATGATGAGGGAAAAAGAAAGTAATTGGAAGATGGGAAGTGTTAGGATAAGCCCATTAATATTTCAAGATGGTATCATGGCAACAGAGGAAAATTACAAGATACAGGATACAAGAAACACAATTGAAGCATTTCTAAAATTAAAAAGACTAATAATTAATGAACATAAAGCAATCAGCATTAGTTAGGAAGGGAAAAACAGTAAAAATAAATGGTAAAGAAATTATAAGACCACGAAGTCATAAGTACCTGGGAAGAATTATACAAGAAAAAGGGAAACAGAATATTGAAGTGAAAAATATGTTAAACAAAGCAAGGGTAGCGGCAAATGAATGTATTAACATCATAAATAGAAAAGAACTGAAAAAAAGTAGAATTAAAATAGGGCTAAAATTATTTAATACTTGTGTATTACCGATAATGTTGTTTGGAGGGGAAAGTGGGAAAACATTAAGAGAAAAAGAAAAGAAAGCTGTAAATAATGTTCAGACTCAGTACTTAACAAAATTAATCAAGGTACCAAGGACAACACCGAAATGTGCTTTATTATATGAAACACAGGAAGTAAAAATAGAACACAAAATTAACCAGAGAAAACTTGAATATTACAATGAACTCAAGAATAGGGAAGAAGACGCTGTTGAAGTAAAGATGAGAAAACATTGTGAAGATTTTGAAAGAGAGTACGTGAGAGAAATAAAAGACATTAAAGAAAAGTACAGCATACCTGAAGACTTAGAAACATTAGAAGAGAGAATGGCAAAAAGGGTAATAAAAGAAAAAATAATGACAAAAAATAAAGAAGAAATTTGTGAAGACATGAGAAAAGGGAGTAAGACAAAGGAATCAGTGGAACAAGAAATAGGCCTACAGAGATACCTACTGTAGAGGAAATAGAGTTTGAAAGTGCAAAGGTAATATTTTAGAATCGAACCAAAATGCTAGAAGTGAAGGAAAATTATAAGAAAAAGTATGAGCCTAATCTTATATGTAACATGTGTCAAGAAGAGAATGAAAATCAGCATCATTTATTTATATGTGAAGCATACGAAGATGTAACAGGAGAAATTAAAGGAAAAGAATCAATAACAGAAATACTAAAAGAAAATGAATTACAGGTTGTAGCAAATAGTGGGCAGAATAATGAAACGAAGAGATGTAATTATGAATGTAAGGAGCAACATAGAAATGAACAACAGGGACTGAGAAAAAAGGAAAAAAAATAATAAATAAATAAATCCATCTTGTTTAAAGACAAGAACTCCCGGATGGGAGTAGGCAACAACAACAATAACTGTACCGAAATTAATTTGAATTTCCCTTTCGGTGCGCCTGGTTGTTACTGTTGGATAGTTTAGGTTAGATTGGGTTTGGTTAGGTTAAGTAAGGTTATGTTAGAGATGGATTAGGCCTAGGTTAGGTTAGGATTTTTGCTAGGTTAGATTAGTTAGAGTAGATTAAGGATAAGCAGTGAATATAGGCTATAAGGTCGGGCTGCAATAGCTGTGAAAATAAATTTCGGTTGATTAGAGTACGGTTTAGAAAGTCTGCCATTACGCCTGAGAAACCAGCACGACTGAAGCGGAATGAGCATTGACAAAAACAACAGGGAAACAAAATCAGCAGTAAATCAAAGTCATCACAAAAATATAGAAAACAACCTGAGAGAGGAGGAAGTGAATCGGTAAGGTATTTCTGGGCCTAAACTAAACCGTATGTTTACCGTGATAAGCGCTTTAATTCCTGTTAAGCATTATTTTGTTGCTAATCTTTTAGGAGACATAGGACCACGTTTTATAGAAACTTTATTTTTTTACCTCTGAAGTGAATCACTGATATGGTACCGGTGTACGAAAGTGCTTTTTTGAGTACCGTACGAAGGGGATCCATCAATAAACAAAAAGTATGATTACATAAGCACATAAGGGATAGGTTAGGGCAGGGTAGGACACGTAAGACTTTTTTTTTTTTTTTTTTTTTTTTTTTTTTTAACGAAAATCTAGTTAAGTTTGGATAAATTGGCACCGAGAAGGATAATTTCGTTCAAAAATAAGATGGCGTCTCTGTTCTTGCCTCGCAAGATGGCGTCCGTCTCTTCTCGCCCCACAAGATGGCGTCCATCTCCTCTCGCCCCACAAGATGGCGTCCATCTCCTCTCGCCCCACAAGATGGCGTCCATCTCCTCTCGCCCCACAAGATGGTATCCGTCTGGCTTCGGCATCGTTAGGGATTGTAAACAAAATGCATTAACAACTTTTCCACCTTTAAAAGAATTTGAATGATATATAAACTTGAAAACTCAGTCATAAAATACCCAAAGAATCCCATGGAATACTGTGGTAAAGAAAAAACAAAACTGCAACATACAGTAAAGTGGCCGTTTGTACTCCTAAGGCTTACGATATTGTAGACGTGGTAAAAAGCTGGATGTTAAGTGCAGTGGTTGGAGAGGTTGCACTAAAACGCCTGGACAAAATTATGGACAAAGCTGGAAGGATTATTATTAACCCTGCAGTTACAAATGAACTACCTCCCGTACAAGAAAGAAGGAATGTTGCCTCCCTTGCAATATTTTACAGATACTTTTATGGCAAATGCTTAGACGAAGTTGCATCCATTGTGCCACCTCTCCACGCCTTCCCCCGTGTTACATGGGCATCTGGTATCGCTCTTGACTGTCACATTGCCATATTGCACAACTTCCGCCTGCCAAAATTCTTTTATTCCCCGAACTGCATGCGTTTGGAATTCTCTTCCCCAGAACAGTTTCCCCCCAAACTTCAACCTACAGCAGTTCAAGTGCAACTGTTTTAGTTTATGAATGGAGGACACCTGTAATCTGGTGTAGCTATGGATTTATACTAAATGTTTTGTTTTTCCTCTCCATCTAAAAGAAAAAAAAAAAAGTACGCCAATCATTATTATCGTTGTCCAGTCACTGGGTGACTCGCATACTGAGATGTTTTGATTCTCTCTCTCTCTCTCCATGCCTCAGTTCCGTGTGCGTCTTCTTTTTACACCGTCTTTTTCTACAGGTAATACACACTTTTATCACCCAGCCTTTACACCTATACACCAAAACCTCCCCACACCAAGACTTTTTTTTCGCACCTTGTACATCTTCCTTTCCACGCCTGATTTTTCCATACATATTCTTTTCCACACCTGCTACACCTACACCTCCCCACACCTACATTTTAGTTTTACACATGTTACACATCGCCCCTTCCCACACCCTCTTGTTTTCATACTGCTTCATTTTACACAGATCATTTCTACACACATTTTTATGCTTATTTTTTACACAGCTTTTTCTTACACCCATCTTTTTTTTTCTCTCTCTCTCTCTTCACCTTATGCATCTCCCTTCCACACACTCTTTTTTCCACACCATTTTTATACACTAACCATTCTTTTGTGTGTGTGTGTGTGTGTGTGTGTGTGTGTGTGTGTGTGTGTGTGCACAGGCTAGTTCTTTTCTGCTATACGTATCATTTTTCTACACCTCAGACACTTATGCCACCACATTTAACATCGATTTTTTTTCCCTACACCCATCGGTCATACATTTCCATCTTTCATCTCTTCCCGCATCTTTCAGTTCCTCCTGTTCTAACACCTGCCTTTACACCTTTTCTCCCTACTTTTTTTTTTTTTTTTCCACACCTTACATCTAACTTGTAGCTCTTCCCACACTTTATACACTACACCTACACACCTTCTCTGTGAAAGCCCTTTTTTTTTTTTTTTTTTTCCCCCACACATCAAACTCCCATCCCTTCCAACATTTTTTATCCCACTCCCCTCACCTTCACACGTCTCCTGACTTTCCCCCCCCCCCCAAACCGTGCCCTTAACATGGCTCTCCCCACACTTCCGTTTTCTACTCGTTGTCACCACACCACCTCTTCAGAACTGCGCACCTTACACTTTTACACCTCCTCCTTCTCCTTCCACTTCACGCCTTAACACCACCACACTCCCCTTCCCACACCATACACGTCAACACTCCACCACACCCATACATCTGCTCTTCAGACACTTCACGGCTAAACCCTTTTCTTTCATTTTCCACCATCACCCCCAAACCACCCTTAATTGCTTTGTCTACAACAGTCGTACTTATGTGCTCTCTCTCTCCTCACACACACACACACACACACACACACACACACACACACACACACACACACCTCCGTTCAGTTTCTAAGACCTTTCAAACCCCTTCAGTCCGATCGACCCTTTCAAATCACTAGAAAATTGATGAGGAATAGTAAAAATATAATGTAAGGACAACCATCTACTAGAAATAGGTTTCTTATATCTCTTATAACCTCGAATTTTGACCTAATGACTTTACTACTGAACTTGACCTAGAGTCAGTGGGTACAAGCCTGCAAAAGATAGGTTAGTCGATCAAGGCTTTCCATAGTTAATAGTACAAAAGAGACACCATCACGTATCTGGATAGGCTACGATTTAAGTAATTACCTGCCCTTTATGCCGGTGGTAAAAAGGTGTTGTTACGATGCACGACCTAGGTGTTTAACCTCTTTACCTATATATATATATATATATATATATATATATATATATATAATCTCTTGGTGTTATTTCTATATTGTTCCTTCCATCAACACAACACAACGCAACGCAACGCAGGGTCCCGTCACGCCATGCAACACAACACAACACAACGCCACGCTATAACACAACTCTTGCTACCCTTGTGTACCGTAGACTTCATACTGTGTTACCTCAACTCCATCTCACCGCCCTCATATAGATCCTCTACATTGCTAGAAGACGAGTCACATTCTACGTGCCTTTTGAGATTTCGCAACACCCCTTATTAGCAGATTTATTCCGCACATTGCACCTTAAGATTCCTTTTTGATGTTGTTGATGCAAACAGCTCTTATATCGATATAAACAGAAACATTGTATACAAGGGAATGTGAAGGTGTCCTATGCAAGGTAAATCGCTAAGGCAAAGGAGCCACGAAGCCTGCTATGCCACTCATCATACGTGCCGTTGTGCTATATTGTCATTGTAGCCAGTCATAAAATACACTGCTTCATAACTCTCCATTGTGGTTCATAACTCTCCACAGTAATCTGGCTCCACCTCATCACATTATACTATTACCTCACTCCATCTTACCACACTATTAAGTCCACCGTACCACACATTTGCCAGTATTACTCCACTGCCAACCTGACTCCATCTTACCACAATTTACCTATTACTTCAGTAATTTCTTATACTTAATTTAGCTCCACTTCACCCCACCACAACCTAATGCCATCCACAATCCTCTGTAACTCAACTCCACCTCACCACTCACTTCAATCCCTTAAACCCCACTCCACCTCACCACAATACCTATAACCCCACTCCACCTCACCACAATCCCTATAACCCTACTCCACCTCACCACAATCCCTGTAACCCCACTCCACCTCACCACTATCCCCATAACCCCACTCCACCTTACCACAATCTCTATAACCCCACGCCACCTCACCACAATCCACTATAATCCCGTTCCACCTCACGACAGCCTATTATACCTTGGCTCCACCCCAACCAACCCCACCTAGCCTGGTCCTGGTCCCTTCTACCCCCCTACCAAGCTTCCTGTCACTCTGCCTACCACAAATTCCACCTCACGTCGTCACATTCCACACTGCCATAAGGGTCTGTGTATCTGTGTGCAGCACCTTAACCAACCACACATCCTCACCACGGCATTATACATTTTTCCTAACACTAAAGCAGGTGTTCTTAAAGTAGTGCCTCGATACCCCCAGGGGGTATCGAAATGGCTTCTTGGGGGTATCCAGAAAGGTATCCTAAAAAAAAAAAAAGAAAAAAAAAGAAGAAAAGTATGGTAACTAAGACTAATCTGTGTATGAACGTTATTTTGTTGAAAAAATATATAAACGAATGAATAGAAGTCAACTGTTTGTTCATAACCATTCTCTCTCTCTCTCTCCAGGAAAGTGAAAGTGGATGAAGTAACAATATTAGAGAGGGAGTATCGGGTTGACTCGCAATTGAATCGGGGCAGAAAAATTTTAAGAATCACTGCACTGAAGGATTACACTACCTTCCCCTCCACACCACACCACACCTAACACCAAAGGATTACACTACCTTCCCCTCCACACCACACCACACCACACCACACCCAACACCAAAGGATTACACTACCTTCCCCTCCACACCACACCACACCACACCACTCCCAACACCAAAGGATTACACTACCTTCCCCTCCACACCACACCACACCACACCCAACACCAAAGGATTACACTACCTTCCCCTCCACACCACACCACACCACACCCAACACCAAATGATTACACTACCTTCCCCTCAACACAAGACCACACCACACCTAACACTAAAGGATTACACTACCGTCCCCTTCACACCACACCACACACCTAACACTAAATGATTACATTATCTTCCCCTCCACACCACACCACACCACACCACACTACACCTAAGACTAAAGGATTACACTACCTTCCCCTCAACACAAGACCACACCACACCTAACACTAAAGGATTACACTACCGTCCCCTTCACACCACACCACACCACACTACACCTAACACTAAAGGATTACATTACCTTCCCCTCCACACCACACCACAGTGCACCGCACCACACCACTCCTGACACAATAGGATTACACTACGGTACCTTCCCCTCCATGCCACTCATCGTTACACAACACCACTACACACCACACTAAACCACACCACAACACAGAAAATAAAATAAAACTGGCCCAACCAGACCACAACACCACGCTTTAGACCACACCACTCCTTATAGCAGCCTCATTTACCCCCATTCTTTATAATAGTACATCTCACAACGCATCACAGCACGGCACACCACATACCACACGACATCCCATCACACCACACATCTCACCATCCCACCACATAACACCACAACATACCAGATTTCATCAGTATACCCCGCCAGACCTCACTCCAGCACCTCTCTCCAGCCTCCAGCCCAAGTCCCAGCAGCCACACCTCTCCGCATTCAACAACGGCCAAATTCCATTCCAACCACTCCCAAATCCCCCCAAACCCCCGTCTGTCTTAGATCCCACGCCTAAATCCCATTCCCAAACACGCCTAAATCCCATTGCCAAACACGCCCAAATCCCATTCCCAAACACGCCTAAATCCCATTCCCAAACACGCCTAAATCCCATTCCCAAACACGCCTAAATCCCATTCCCAAACACGCCCAAATCCCATTCCCAAACACGCCTAAATCCCATTCCCAAACACGCCCAAATCCCATTCCCAAACACGCCTAAATCCCATTCCCAAACACGCCCAAATCCCATTCCCAAACACGCCTAAATCCCATTCCCAAACACGCCCAAATCCCACTCAGCCCTACCTGAATCCTGTCTAGTCCTCATCCAGCCTCCCAACCACGCCCAGATCCAACGCGCAATTACCAAGCACAACAATAGCCAAATTCCATACCCCTCCCCCCCCAAATCCCTCACCCCGCCCCACCCAAATGCCCCTCCCCGCTCCACCTCACCCAAAAGGCCCCTCCCCGCCCCACCCAAATCCCTTGCCCCGCCTCACCCAAATCCCTCGCCCCACCTCAACCAAACCCCTCGCCCCGCCTCACCCAAATCCCTCGCCCCAGCTCACCCAAATCCCTCGCCCCACCTCACCCAAATCCCTTGCCTTGCCCCACCCAAATCCCTCGCCCCGCCTCACCCAAATTCCCCTCCCCGCCGCACCCAGATCTCACGCCCAGCCACAAGCTCAGCCACATTCAACTCTCACGCCCAGCCAGAGCCAAATCCTACACTTGGACACGCCCAATTCCAACCAGTTCTAGCCACGCCCATATCCCACGTCCAGCCACACTCAAATCCCATCCTGTTCTAGCCATACCAGTATCCCACATCCAGCCCCGCCCAATCCCAACTAGTCCTAGCCACACCCATATCCCACGTCTAATGTCGCCCCAAATCCCAACTATGTCTAGCCACACCCATATCTCACGTCCGACCATCCCCAAATTCCAACCAGTCCTCTAAACTCGGCCGGCTGCGTGTTTTTATCTGCAGATGTAACGTGACATTAGCTTTGAGACAATTAGCCACTGGGAAATGCAACAGTGCAGTGCTGATGACAGCATTGCATACCGGGTACTCTGGAATAAATGAGTTGCCACAAATGTTAGTCCTGTACGCACACACATACAGTGTATTTTCTGAGGGAATGAATGAGTGAGGGAGTGAACGAGTGATGTTAGGTACATGTGTACAGAAAGGCAAGTCTCTTGATACAGGTAAATAATTTGTACTTCCACTACTATCATACCCAGCAATAAATATGTTATCATTACCTGTATCAAACATAGTCTTATTTTCACAGAATAGCTGAAATTTGTATTAAAAGAACATATATGTTGTCCCCACCTGTCTTAAAGCTGCGATCATTTCTGTGAAGAATATTATTAGTGCAGACTTGTTCCAACAGCTGTCGCTATTCCACCAGTAATAGTTATGTGTTGCACTCCCTAATCGAATATTTACTCGTCTGAATGATATTTATAGCATTCTTAAATTATGTATTTGTACAGAGAATGGATAACATCAATACATGTCCTATACAAAGAATAAAGTAGTAAAGTGACCCCTTCCGTAAGTCATATTTGCATGTCAGTACCATTAATGTTATGACATTTGTCAATAATTATGTATTGCCATCCAGTTAGTGGATCAACAAGTTGTATTGTCATACCACTGTACCCAACCAATGGATTTCTCAACCCCAGTCAGACATAGGGCTGAAGCCACCTCTTTGGCTTCGAAGCCCAAGCCCTTCAAAAGTCATGAAGCCGAAGCCGGCGGCCTTGGAAAGTCGTGAAGCTGAAGCCAAAGCCAGGTAGACATTCACAGAGACAAAGCCGAAGCTGTCAGAATTTTATGAAGCCAGTAATCAGCTTCGTGTTACAATATGCCAGTTGTAACCAGCCAATAAGAAAATCAGAACTTCAAACGTAGTGAGTCCTTGCAAGTGAGTGAGTGCATAATACCTTGCATCTTACCTAGGGGCAAATAGGTACAGTACCATTATCTCTTACATACAAATGTTGACCCTAGGAATCGTTAGTCTGGAAATAAAGGATTCTGTATATAATATTTGATATTTTTATTGAGCTGAAGTGGATGCAAAGGAAAGGACTTGAAAATTTGAAAATCAGGCATTTTTTTTTTTTTTTGCATTTTCTGTTCCTGTAACGAATTTTCTGGGTCTGGTGCTTTAGCCAGCAGTTGGGGCTGAAGCCAGGCCCTTGGCTTCGAAGCCGAAGCCACGACCTAAAAACCATTGCTTCATGAAGCCGAAGCCGCGACCAAAAACCTTGGATTCATGAAGCCAAAGCCACGACCTAAAAACCATGGCTTCATGAAGCCGAAGCCGCGACCAAAAACCATGGCATCATGAAGCCAAAGCCAAGACCTAAAAACCATGGATTCATGAAGCCGAAGCCACGACCTAATAACCATGGCTTCATGATGCCTAAGCCGCGACCAAGAACCATGACTTCATGAAGCCAAAGCCAAGACCTATAAACCATGGCGTCTTGAAGCCTAAGCCGGCTTCGGCCCCATGTCTGACCCCAGTCTGTATTATGTGATCAGCGTGATATTGCCCCACATAAAGACCTGGCTTAATTTCAGCTTACCCAGGCGTGACCGATTAATACATGTTACTTCAACTAGGAAATTCCAGGTGATGCTGATGACTTGGGCTGCTGGAGCTGTCCCACCCCTTCCCCCATCCCCACAACCAACCCCACCCTCCAAAAAAATGAAAATTATAGTTGACATGCTGTTATTGTAATATATATATATATATATATATATATATATATTCCTAAGTCCCAGTAGGCCTCCTACATCTCCACATGTCACCACTTCGGCGCTAACACACCATCCATATTGAATACATGCTATGGCTGTTTCATACAAGACTGGTGCACTAGTATTAGCGGGGGTACTTTTATGACATGTCGGCGGGTCTCTGGTTGATCAGAAAAGTCTGCTTTTTATGAAATTCAAATCCTTAAACTGTTCCCAGCCCTAGCTGGGATTCGAACCTGGGTCCATTAGGACTGCAGGCCGCCTCTATACCGATTCAGCCACCGCCATCCGCATACCATAAAGTGGTGATTTTTATATTAATAACCTGCATAACAGTTGCAGACAGAACAAAGCTACATTGCCAAACATTTATGTACTGAACTTCATGTATTGATAAATGTTGCACATATTACCTACTGTTCCAATAATGTATTATGAGTAACAGTATAGTTTGTATTAATTGGCTCCACCTCCACAGGGGATATGTCAATCGAGGATCCACCAGTACATCCCGCTACAAGTGCTGAAGATTGTCCTTCCATCAACGTCCATCCAGATGCTGTTGTACATCATTAGTTGACACCAGCAGACTATGGTAGATATTCACCCATTCCTCCTCCAGGATTGTATAATGATTATATGTAACACATGCAACTTGATGGCAATGACTAATTTTGTAAAAGGGGCACAAATGGTTGACAGACGTTTCCTCTGGTTCGATGTATGGATGTCCATAACATGTTATAATACAGAACACATTATGGCATATAGTAATAATATACAAGTATCATATAACCTTATATACAAAATATGATACCATAACCAATTTGTGATGAGGACATTACAGAGTAGCTGCACTATGAGTTAGGCAGTCACCCCTGTCCCAGTGATTATGGTGAAGATAATGCTTGTAAACTGTCTTTTTATCAATGCACTCTCCTTATACTGATGGTGTCCATATTGCACACATATAACAACACTGTTGGTTAGGTATGTCTCGTTGATCCCAAACTATTTATGACATTACACAGATGGCAGCATCCATTCCTTCCACCCTGATGGTCAGACTCCCGTGGAAGAGGACAGAGATAGAGTACCACAGCTGGAGAAGACACTGCATGGTGAAACTCTCCTGGAAGTGAACAGAGATGGACTACCACAGCTGCAGATAGCATTGCATGGTATGTTGAATGGCAAGTCGTAATGCATAGTACACAGTTTAATCACATAATAGTGGTGTATACCAGTTTATCTGTACAGTTACTGTAAAAGAATATAGTATAGGCACTACAACAATATCATTCACACACGGTGTTATATAATTGTCAAACGTATTTATAAAATGATCTTGTTATTGAATTCAAGTAAATATGAATGTTTGCGATAAATAGGTATAGGTTAATCGTGCACTATCTGAAGTAGAAAAGTATTTATACTTGTATATCCACGTAGGCGAATATCTTGCGGTGTTTTAACATGGTGTTGGAATAATTAGTATGTAATATATTTCATGCCACCAGATTTTAACCTTAATATTCTTCACGCGTGGCATTAGTCGCACGCATAGTCCAGGGTACGGTACAGGCACTCTGGTTGGGTGAGGTGGGTATAAGCCTTGCCAGGGAGTGGTACAGACGCTCTTGGGTAAGTGAGGTGGGCATAAACCGTTCTAGGTGGTGGTACTGACGCTCTAGGGTAGGGTGAGATGGTATAACCGTACTAGGGAGTGGTACAGACGCTTTCCTTTACTCCCTATTGGGTCTAGAATAGTAACCGCTTAAGAAGAAGAAAACGCGGCAGGACTGCTGGGCCGCCTGGTACCGCCATGTTTACATGTGGAAAGCTGGATGTGGGAGGTGAGTTTTCAGTTTTTTGGATGTCTGGTATAACATTTAGCACTGCTGATACAACGTATATCGACAATGAATACTGGTAGATTCTGATGGTAGGGCATTCTTTCGTAATTAGAGTCTGTCTACTTAGCTGCTATAATATATATGAAGAAATTGATGACCATCGAATCCCGAGGCCTGTGTCGAATTTATAAATATTATGGCGTGGGTAGTGGACACATCATACAAAATAAATACCTAGAAGGTACCTGGATACTCACAGAACATTACTGCTAGCAATGCAGCATGAAATTATGTACATGTGTTTGGTGCAACATGATTTTCCGTCATATACGGTACGGTTTTGTTGCAGGGATGTATGTATAATTTTGTTGATATGGGATATGCAGTTGAGCCTTGCAGATTGAATTATTTGCCCTATAACCCAATAAAGATATTGTTTCATTTTATTTTTACCACTAGTTGTAGGGCGTACAATACCAATTAATTTCACTACGGTCCACCACAAATTACAAAATACAGTATTAGTAAGGTGATTTGTTTGTGAAGAACTCACGTAATATGCCTTTCACACGTTTATCAAGATGCCTTGCAAATGGGGGGAGGTAAAACAGAGGCTTTGCCAGAATAATTAAATTCAATGTGGCTCTAACTCAGTACAATATGAAGTAGACTTGTAACATCAGGTTAACATGCTGGCATAACACCCGAGGTAGATTAAAGAGTGCAGTGTGTACCTTCACCTTTATTTATGTAGTGTTATAGCATATATCTTTTTTAAATAATAACAGTCCTACGTCTTAACCTGGCCTGTTTTTCTTCATTCATGGCATATATATTTCTGTAAAATGTGGCCAACATTTTTGTACTGGGACAGCATATGTCCTTTACTTTTACAATAATTTAGCACCACATTTCAGTATTCAGCCAGGTTAAACATTTAATAATGGAATATTAAATTTTTGTGTTGCTTGTAAGGCAATATGAAAGTCATGGAGTAGATAAATGTCTCTGCTCTGAATTCTTACATTGCCTACTTCATATATAAACTTAGATTTACTTTGGTAGCACATTAAAGTGTTGTCAAATAGGATGTAGGCTTCACCCCCACTATCTATACACATGGCTACCTTTTTGAAAAAAAAACTTTTAAGATAACTTATCATATTTCAAAAGAAGTGATAACCATACCAAAGATAGCCCTATTCCTGAAGCTTCTTTTGATATTTACATTTCATAATAAAACCTTTATCTGAATGTTTGGTGTAATATTTTGCCACTAATAGTAGGGTTGACCCCCACCTCACCCTAATTGTAGCTGAAGAGAGTTCACAGCATCCATAAATTGTTTGATTTTGTTATTAAAAGCACCATTAGTAGCCATAGAATCTGGTGCTTGAATGTTTTTCCCTTATACTGTAATTATCACCAATCCAGCTGATCAAAGTAAGGCCTTTAGGAGAAGTTATAGGAAAGTAAATAGTGACGATACTAAACTCTGTTTACTTTAACTTGGCGTAAAATTACCATCTAACCATCTTCAGTGTTGTGCTGTAATAAGAGATTAGCACTAACATAGACTATGGTGCTAGTCACGAAGAGGTGCTATGGAAAGGATATGGAGTCACAGGCCAGTAGGTTAGTATTGTGGTTGGTGTCATAACTATGCATGATATTTTCCAAGGAGGTTGGAGAAGTCTTTGTGAAACGTTATTTATTTCTGTCTTCTTTGAAGAAACAATAGTTAGGAAATGAAAAAGGAAACAATAACATTCACAAAGCAATATGGCTAGTGTGTGTTGCCTTTGCTGTGGTGCATTGAAAAATACAAACGCCGATTTGAATTTAAATTGATACGACCGAAAAAAGGCAGTTTTGAAAATATTGCCTACTTGACCTTTATTATTATGCGATTGTAACACTAATTCAATCATAATTTATTAAAGTTAAGAATAAGGATTTTGTTTTTTTCTTAAAATGTGTAACTGTAAAGGGATTGAAAGGCATAGAGGTAATTATGGCAGAAAAATAACGAAATATTGGCAGCGCGAAGTATTCATAATATCCACTTCCGGCGTCTTGGGGCTATAAAAGGTGAGCACCTGCGTGAGCGACTCTAGTGGACGAGTTAGCGAGAGGGTGTGTTGTCCGCGCTCTCGCATTTTCATTGTGACTCGTAATTTTATAACGGTTAGTAAGGTTAAAATTAATCGTACTGTGTAGTACGATATTGGATTGTGATATAGCTTACGATTAAGTTTTGGTAAGCTCATCCCAAAATGTCCCACACAGTTGTACACATGGACAACGGGGTCTACCGCCCCACCACTATCCCCGTCAACACTAACGGGATTCGGCCCCTCCTCAAAAAGATATTGTTCGTACTCATAACTTGTTGGTTCGTAATTGTGTCACTTACTGATTTAGGTTTCACCATTTTTGTCAAAACATGTGTTCCCTATTTCCGTAAGGATATTTCTGATATTGTTTCCAAATTTGTTGAGAATGGTGTTCCTGTAGACACAATTTTGCGCCATAATATTGAGCCATCAAGGCTTAACTGGGCAATTAAGTCATTAGGAGAAGAATATAGTCACTATCCCGGTAGGCTAATGTTGTCTGAATTGACCGGGATGGTAATTTCTTCACAATTGCGGTATGAGCTCAACGCGGGTCTAACTTGGCTTATTGTTTATCACTGTTGGTTCCTCACCACTTGGGTTGGCTTTTGGTTTGTCAAAAATGACGTGTTTCAGGTTGTGCTGTTGGTGCTGAGTGTAATTCTGGGTGTCAGTATGCTGAGTTGGCAGCTGGCACTGAGTGCCATCTATTGTGCCCAGCTGCTTCACCCCCTGGAGGCCATAGTTGGGGTGATAGAGGTGTGGGAGGTGTGGAATGGGGCTTGGGTGGGGGTGGTGGCGTGGTTTGTGGTCAAACTGTTGGTCAGTGTCTCGGCACTGTACCTGAACTACCGCTACCACGACCCCACACAGTGGCAGGCCCCAGCCCCACACCTGGTGTGATTTACCACCACCCCACACAGCGGCAGGCCCCACCCCCACACCTGGTGTGATTTACCACCACCCCACACAGCGGCAGGCCCCAGCCCCACACCTGGTGTGATTTACCACCACCCCACACAGCGGCAGGCCCTACCCCCACACCTGGTGTGATTTACCACCACCCCACACAGCGGCAGGCCCCACCCCCACACCTGGTGTGATTTACCACCACCCCACACAGCGGCAGGCCCCACCCCACACTTGGTGTGATTTACCACCACCCCACACAGCGGCAGGCCCCACCCCCACACCTGGTGTGATTTACCACCACCCCACACAGCGGCAGGCCCCACCCCCACACCTGGTGTGATTTACCACCACCCCACACAGCGGCAGGCCCCACCCCCACACCTGGTGTGATTTACCACCACCCCACACAGCGGCAGGCCCCACCCCCACACCTGGTGTGATTTGATTCATCTTAGAAGTTTTTGTTTTACTTTAATGGAATCTACATTTTGTTTTGTCTTTTTGCTTAGTGCTGAGAATTATCTCTATGGACAGACATTACTCTCTGATGTTATTTGTTACTCTCAGTTTACTCTGTCTTATTGGAGGGACATTTACTTTCTTTGATGTTACATGTAACTCACTTTTTTACCCACTTTGTTACTTTTTTTAATGGTGGCGTGGAGGTAGAGCCCTCGGGTCAAAATGTGCTGTGGTTCAAGTCCCAGAGGTAGCCAGAGGGAGTATACTTTGTGTGCTGAGTTATTTGTTACTTTGTTACCACTTTTGTTACCTTTTTAATGGTGGTGTGGTAGTAGAGCTTTTGGGTCAGAATGCACAGTGGCCTGTGGCTGTGCACTGTGGTTGGAGTCCCACAAGTATTTCTGTCTTGTAGACATTACCAGAGGCGTAGGTCAGCCTCGTGTCCTTAAGTGTTCTGCACTACACCAGCCCAACCTCAGGCCCGTCGCCTCCAAAACGGGAATAAGTACACATTGCTCTTTTTCTTTACCTATATTTCCTCCTGTGTTATAACTTTGCTCAGTATATTATAACCTTTTTTTTAATCGACGAACTTTTATGTTCTTTAAATTTTTGATATCGCATATGGGTGTGGTGATTGCAACTGTCTTCTTACAATCTCATGATCTTTAGGAAAGTAATTTTATAGCCATGTGAAACATAGTTATCTGGTTATTTTGGACTGCAAAAGTGTAGAGAAAAAATAAAATATACTGTTTGTGGTATTTAAGGATGCCGCCAGTTTGGCTGTGGCAACCTGGTTACTGACTGGATACGTTGATTACTATCTTGCCAACAGGACACGTTGGTGCATCAAACATTGAACTCCGTACGAAACCAAACGATCCAGTCTAACCTAACGTATCCTGTCTATCAATAGCCAGACGCCATAATCCGATAAGGGGTGGCCGTTTGTCTTGAGCAAGTTGTTTTACGAGGAGGAGCACTATCCCTCCACCCATATGTGTGTGGGTTGATTATATGGTTATTACCAATGGTTGTAAATGGTTTCCAGGCTTATAGGAACCCATTAGGCAGGCCAGTTAATGTAAAACCACCTGGAGGAAAGAAGAGTAATAAAAAGACAAGAAAGATGAGAGAAACAGGAAGAGAGGAGGTCTAACCTATTCCAACTGGGGGCTTTGCCCCACCCCCCCTGATATTAACCACCTTGGATTGCCACTTACTTAGAGACCCCTTGAGTATCTGTCAGGCCAAATCCCAGTCTTGAGTCCTAACAGTAAATCTAATCTGTCATAACCTAACGTATTCAAACAACCAATCCAAGCCCATTTTAACCTAGCTAATCCTATAGTAATTTAATTAATTGAAATTCTCCAAACCTGACATATCAGTTTGGACTTTCGATTTATGCCAAAAGTAAGCCATGCATTTGTAGAGTTTGTCAGCAAGGTTTGCCTCTTGGTGGTACCTTTATGTGGGTGATGGAATGTGTGACATAAACATATCTTTACATATTTTACAGATAACATTATTAAAAAACGCCCTGTAACTATGATAATCTATGAAACATAAGTCACCTGTGATGGATTAATTTCAGTAGGAAAGGTGGAAAGGTCGTGCCCGTGTGGCAAAGTATTGATCTCTTTTCTTTTTTCCCCCTCTTAAGGAACAGCCATAGTTTGTGATAATATTTGTTATATATTTAGTAATGTTTCTGTTTTGTGAATTGCTCAAGCACCACACCAGCAACCACAGTGGATCAGTTGAACTGTGTCCTGTGGTGGTGAACCTGGTTTGTTAGGTTAGGTGGGGAATCAGTACACTCGTATGCCATATAGCCTACTGTACACAACACCAAAATGTGAGTTACTCCAACACAGCACCAACAGACATAGTATAGACTAACACTGTGTTGTAGTGTAGGTAAAAAAGTGTCCAGCATACAACAAAATGGTGCTGTCGGTTCAGTATCGTACTACAGTATATTTAAAAATGTAATTTTTCTTCCATGCTGATGGATCGGATTGAAAATCGTGTTCAGTAAAACCAAGGTGCAGTTTTTGTCATCCAAAATGATGCAGAACCAACCAGGATATTTAACCAAGATTGTCTTCATATTTCTCAGGACATTGTAGTTTGCAGTTCTGGAAGATGTTTTGTGTTAAATACTACACATAATTAAATCAGTTGAGGAAGTCCCTCATCAAAAATATTTTGTTTGATAAATTTTCTGGACATTTGGCAGATGCCAGTGTGATCCAGCAGTATACTACACACTCACACCAGTGACCTCAACCAAGACACAGGCATTAAGGAGTAGTGGTAAACATTACCAGTAGCTTCCAGAATACAAATGAAGAGATTCTGATGTTGAAAAACTTAAGGCAGCAATAAGTTATTATGCTTAATTTGACAACAGTCAAATTACCAGGGTTGTGCAGTGAAAAGATCAAATGTATATAGTATCTTTAACCCAAGTTACAGTATAGAAATAACCAGATAGGATGAAATATGGTATGAAAGGATGGTGGGGGAGCAGCTAGTGCAGCTAGAGGGAGATGCTTCTGTGTAAACTGTTATTGTTTTTACCCAAGTGCAAGAAGGAGCGACAGCTGCTGTGATCTCTGGTGTCACAGTTAGTACTGTATAATAATGTCTCAAATAACATGTTTCAAGCTTTAAGTGAGAGAGAAGCTGATGTACCAAGTGATTCCATGTTAAGGCAAATCAACAAAATGATTAGATAACTAAACTGAGGATAAGGAAAAGACTTCACTTAAATTCCAAAGTTCAGTTAAACAGTGACAGTAAAAGGAATAAGTAGATGAAGAGGAAAATACCCACTTGCCAGAGGTTGAAAGAGGTAGAGAACAGTTTCAGAATTGTATTACATGGGAGATGTTATATGATGTTAAATATAAAAAGTATTATATAAAGAAACAGGTTACTGAAATCATACAAATTGAGAAACAAAGAGAATTGATGGCACTGAACTTACATAATTTGCAAAATTGTATGTTTTGAATCTTTTCCATAGGACTTCTTCCTGAATGTCACCATATTGTAGCATTAATCTCGTGTGATAGCTCAGCATTTAAGATACCGGTAGATGGCAATTTTAGGCCAATTTAAAGTGGACGGAGTATAGGTCGTTACGTTAAGAATTGGTGCACGTCTGTGGTCTGTCTGGAACTCCATTCTGTTTATCTTGGTGCATGGAGAACTGCCATGGGATATTATATCTGAGTTGCCCTGGGAGTTGCTGATTGCAGATGGTAAGGTTGTAACTGCTTGTACCAAGGAAGGTGCTGTGGAGAAATATAGGAATTACAAGGCTGTGTGCAGTCAGCGGGTTGGCCTGCCATATTCTCGTTGACAAAATGGAGTTTGTGGTATTTCTTCCCTAGCAGTTTCCCTTGCATAGAACATATTACAGGTATTTCTAATTCATTGTTTATATCCTACTGTTATCAACATGGTTTACAGGAGTATTATACAATAGGATATGGAGGTGTGATGGGCAAAATAAATCACTGAGGGAGAGATGTTATGAAATTTCCCAGGTCAGCAACGTGAATGAATGTCAGGACAGGGTATGGTTGGTGTTGGAGAGGGATGCCCTCATGTGGTGGCACTGATATAACTAAGCTGGTCTGTTGCTTGAGTACACACATGTCCCACAACTCCCCTGATCCTGAAAGGAGGATGGTGAGCTGCAGGAAGAGAGCAGCTTCACTCTGAAGTCCACCAGGTTCACGCTGAAACGATCCTCGGGTTGCGCCAGCTATATATTACTTCTACAGCCTACGCCCTACTTCTGTAGGGAGTAGGCTGTAGCACCAGCCGATCAGGGTGGTACTCTCAAGGGGGATGGGATTGCTGGTGAGGGACAGCTGGAGCCTCTGTTTCACCAGCCACCAGGATATCCTGACCATCCTCCTTTGCTGACCTTTTTCAGTGTGGTACTAACATGGCGGGTATGTGAACATAACTCCCACCATCCACATCTCAAACTACTTCATGCACTACTCAACTCTATATGCACTATACATGCCACACAACGTACCCCACAACATACAGGGGTTAGTAGTAGCAAGGGCATGCAGCCGGAAAACACTGCCCCCGCTACCAAGTGGTAGACCTGAGGGGAGGTCCACCACCAGAGTTTGTGGGCGGATAAGACTGGCCACAGTCCAACGGCCTGGCTCTGCAACCCAGGCCAAGACTGGCCACAGTCCAACGGCCTGGCTCTGCAACCCAGGCCAAGACTGGCCACAGTCCAACGGCCTGGCTGTGCAACCCAGGCCAAGACTGGCCACAGTCCAACGGCCTGGCTCTGCAACCCAGGCCAAGACTGGCCACAGTCCAACGGCCTGGCTCTGCAACCCAGGCCAAGACTGGCCACAGTCCAACGGCCTGGCTCTGCAACCCAGGCCAAGACTGGCCACAGTCCAACGGCCTGGCTCTGCAACCCAGGCCAAGACTGGCCACAGTCCAACGGCCTGGCTCTGCAACCCAGGCCAAGACTGGCCACAGTCCAACGGCCTGGCTCTGCAACCCAGGCCAAGACTGGCCACAGTCCAACGGCCTGGCTGTGCAACCCAGGCCAAGACTGGCCACAGTCCAACGGCCTGGCTGTGCAACCCAGGCCAAGACTGGCCACAGTCCAACGGCCTGGCTGTGCAACCCAGGCCAAGACTGGCCACAGTCCAACGGCCTGGCTCTGCAACCCAGGCCAAGACTGGCCACAGTCCAACGGCCTGGCTGTGCAACCCAGGCCAAGACTGGCCACAGTCCAACGGCCTGGCTGTGCAACCCAGGCCAAGACTGGCCACAGTCCAACGGCCTGGCTCTGCAACCCAGGCCAAGACTGGCCACAGTCCAACGGCCTGGCTCTGCAACCCAGGCCAAGACTGGCCACAGTCCAACGGCCTGGCTCTGCAACCAAGAGTAGAGACAGTGCGGTCATTTCCTTTTTTCATTACCATCATCATCAAAGCCAACCCATGTCATGATTCAACATCATTACCACCATTGTCCATATCAGTTGTAAAGAACCAAGTTTTTATCATCAGTTTCCGTATAATTGTTTTCATCGCCATCAATAACACGAAGTGACCAGCGTCACTGTCACCATCACAGTCATCATCATCATCATCATTTTCTTTCTTTCACTGTGGTTCTCTTTGCCTCTCCATTATTCTTTTTCATGTTACTCTTGTAATATTTCCTATTACTCTCGATAGCGTTCGTTTTCCGTATCTTCTTTTCTTTATTTCTTCTTTCCTGCTTTTTGTTCTGTTGTCTTTCGTTTGCTTATTCGCTTCCCCTTTTGCTTCATCTTTATTCATAATTTCTCTTTCCTTCTCCTATTATTGTCCTTTTCTATTGTTTTTTTGTTTCTCTTTAGACACTTTAGTTTTTGATATTCATCCTTTTTCTGCTTCACCATTATATTACAAGATTACAACCTACAAGGGAGTTATGAGGTGATATGAAGTAAGGTTATCGTTACTGCTAAACCACTGTACTGTACATCACAACCACCACTATCACCACCACCACCATCATCATAACCACCAGTAATATCCATGAAATTAGCAGTATTCTCAACAGTGCTAAACTAAAGCTCACTTTTTCCCTCATCATAATCATGACAGTCACCATCCTTACCATGGTCAGGTACTTAGATCTGGGCACTGTATTACATCATTACAAGCCACAAAAGGCAGGAGACGAGATGCAGTAAGGTGGAGCGGCCTGGCACTCTACTACACCTGTACCCAGTTCACACCTTCACCCTTCCTACCAGATCTCGCCTTTTCTTGCTATTTTTCATCCAATTCTATTCACATACTGTATTTTTTTTGTTCTTGCTCTTATCCTATCTCGTCTTCTTTCTTCCTCATTTTCGTGGCATTAGTATGTTGTCCAATTTACGTTGCTTCTAAGGATGCCATGACTCACTCTGAACTGAATACAATCGTTTGGCGGCAGCTGGAATACAATACTGGAAAGTAAAATAGACACAGTATAATATACAGACAGAATGGCTGAGAGAAACAGAGTAAGAGAAAGTATCATGAGTATATTACGTAAGGTATTATAAAGTATATGATGAAAATAGATATAATTAAAAGGATATGATAAAAGAATGATAGTAGTAGCTTAATATTTGTATCCCCAGCCTTAACATGACCCTGGTGGACTGCTGTGGTGAATATTTTGTTTGATATACAGAACGACACTACGACTACAATTCATGGTAAGAAGTGGAATATTAATATAGGGAAAAACTGCTTTACCTGTAGATGAACAGTCTAATAAACTACAGCAGCAGTGCAAGGAGTATGGCTACACTACAAACTTGTCAGGATAAATATTTGTATAGTCAATAAGTAATGGCGTGTGTTTAATGCAATGGAATATACTACAGCAACAGTGGTTAGTGCAAGACCTGTAGATACATTACAAACCTGGCTGGGATAAATATTTGTAGACTCTAGTCAATAAGTAATGGCGTGTGTTTATTTCCAGGCTGACGTGTATCCTGACGACAGTCACACGAGTACAGTCAGCCTCGTCTTTCGCGGTACTCCACTTTGCCGGCTCCGGTTTTTCCTGGGTGAGTAAACCATCACAAATGCACAAGTTTAAGCTGTATTTTGGCAGAATTTAGCAAAGTGTGTTATTAAATCATCTCAAAATACACTTTAAAGAAGTATATAGTAATGTCTGGTGATGTTTCGGGCCACTACAATGGTTTTTAGGCCTGGGGCTAGGCAAGATGGTCCTGACATTTAAGATGAGAGTGACCAGCCTCACTCATCCCTGAGTGGCATCACATGAGCAATAATCCGCAACCACTCCTTGGATATAAACCTTCACCGGCTCAATCTGATTGGAGCGCCTTAATTATCCACTAAACCAGGCGCCATAATTTGGTTATATGGTTACCACCCAGCATAGTAAATGGTTTCTTGTACTGGAAACCATTTGGCTTGTCACTCAGTGTAGAGTCACCTCCAGGCAGAAGGAAGAGGAAAGAATGAAGGTACGAAAGACAGAAGGGGGAGTGTAAAGTCACCCATTGGCAGAAGGACGAGGTAAGAATGAAGGAAAGAAAGACAGAAGAGGATAGAAGGAAAGAAGGAAGGAGGAGAGGAAATGGCAGACACCTGAGAGCAGCACTACATCAAGTGAGTGGATGGTGAGCGCCCCCACCTACCACAAACATATTGTACAGTATTTCATTTCTGTCTCCTAATGAAATTTGGTCGGAGGGTGTGGTGGGCAAGGGAACGTCTTTTACTATTTTATTCGTTTCTCTTTTTCCCGAACAGATAACCTGGATAGAAGCCAGTAGGCCTCCTGTTACCTGTTCTTCCTGTGTACTGCTATATTATAATCTGTACAGTTATAACATCCACCACTACACCACCACCACCACCACCATCATCATCATCATCATCATCATGGTAATTCTGAGCTCCACCACCATCATCATCATCATCATCATGGTAATTCTGAGCTCCACCACCATCACCATCATCATCATCATCATCATCATGGTAATTCTGAGCTCCACCACCACCACCACCATCATCATCATCATCATCATGGTAATTCTGAGCTCCACCACCATCACCATCATCATCATCATCATCATGGTAGCTCTCAGCACCACCACCACTGGCTACATTAGATCAAAGCCACCACTATATAACGCCATCACAAGCTAGGACAGAGGTAGGACACAAGATGCAGTAAGGTGGAGCGGCCTGGCACACTACTACACCTGTACCCAGGCCAACTCTTTGGTCTGACCGTCTACTTTTATTCCTTCTCTTCTCTTTCACATTTTACTTCATTTCTCTTTATTTTGCACATATCTCACTTTCTTTCTCCTTGTCTTTCTTTCGCCTTTTATTTCTTTTTTTTTTCCTTTGTTTTCACTATAGTACAGCATCACAAGCTACGAGAGGTCGCTGCAACGAAGCCATCGACGCCCAACTCTAGGTGCTGCCTCATTTGCTGATCATCATCATCATTACATGCACAAAAGTCATCATTATTACTACTATAATCATCATCTGTACATGCATATAGGTCGACATTACAATCATAATCATCATCATCATCATCATTACCTACACAAAGGTCATCATCACCACCGTAATCATCATCATCATCGTTAGCTGCACAAAGGTCATCATCACCACCGTAATCGTCATCATCATCATCATCATCATCATCGTTAGCTGCACAAAGGTCATCATCACCACCGTAATCGTCATCATCATCATCATCATCATCATCATCGTTAGCTGCACAAAGGTCATCATCACCACAGTAATCATCATCATCATCCTTTCCCCCCTACTATATAAGCGATGGGCACTGTGTTGGATCCAGAACTTAAAAGGAGGAGAGAAAACCAGGAGATTATTATACTCTTATAAAAGCTGTTCAGTAACACACACACACACACACACACACACACACTGATACCTGTTATTCAGTAAAGCCTCTTCACAAACCATACCAACACTCACACAACTGTTATTCAGTGACTCATTCACTAAGTACTGTTAACACACACACAGTTTTTAATTGTTGATTTACAATATTCACCAACACCCACACAATTACTATTAAGTGATTCACATATATTCACCAAACACCAACACCCACACAATTACTATTCACTGATTCACATATATTCACCAAACACCAACTCCCACACCAGCTCACGTCTGTTCTGCCTCCCAACACTTGCATAAACCATTGTCTTTTTTCGCCTCATTTGTTAGGAATCTGTTATGGTTTGTGTACAGTTGCGGACAAAAATATTGATCCACCTGCTTTATATTTATCTGAAACCCAGTGATTTGATCTTTCAAGTCTAACTTTTCAGAATATTATACGGTATACACGTTTAATAGTTGTTCAACTGAAAATTTGAGCGATATTATCAGCTACAAATGTACGGTTAACAAAAAATCGAGCAGGATGGGTGCGATGATATCCAAACTGTTCGATATAGCTTGTGAATTCTGTTTGTCGGTCTATCTATGTATAGCCAGACGCCTTAATCCCTCAAGGGATGGCCACAAACAAATCGCCTCCATACCCCCCTGTCCCTTGCCATTTCGCTGCCCTGTCCCCAACACCCCCCTCTCTACTGGACAATCCCTCTCCATTCCATCCCTTCACTTCATCCTCGGTCTCCCCCTCCCTCTCCCCCCTCCACCTTACTCACATACACTCTCAAGAAGATTAATTGCTTATCATCTGAGTATGTATGATAATAACTGGAAATTTGTCCCAGGCAGGTTATGTATGTGGTCTGTGAAAAAAAAAAAAAAAAAAAAAAAGTTTGACAGCGTTGTGAATAAGCATTAGGTATTTTCCAGTATCCGTCGTCCATGGTGTCAAATTACTTCGTGCTGAGTGTGCATCCATACTTTTGTGATCGACTGTACCTGGTATTTGTTTTTCCAATAGGATTATCATTAGTAAAATATCAGTACTGAATACTATACCCTGTTTACTTTAACTTGGCCTAAATTTACCATCTATCCATCATGAATGCTGAGCTGTGGTAAGAGACTAACACTTGGATATGATGCTAGTCACGAAAAAGTGCTGTGGAAGGAATGTAGAGCCGTAGTATTGTCTTATCCTGCCAGTGAGCTACGGGAAACATGCTTCATAAGGACGAACCTCTGGGCCAAGTTGAGGTGAATGAACTATAGGGACGATGGCATCCAGGTGATTGATGCTTCTGCACATACTCGCTTAAAGGCAGCCTTCGGGGGCCTCCGCTCGATGTCAAAAGGCCAGAAATGAGTCATAACTCGGGAACCGGTGCCCGACTGGACTGGAAATTGTTTTATTCTCCAAGTTAGGGCATTTTAACGGTACCTTGCTCTAACACAACTTGCGCTACGTTGCGCCGTTTTTGCTGTGTTACGGTAACAAACAAACCAACAAACATACATAAATCGGATCATAATATAGTTTGGTAAGCGGGTGCGTGTTAATCGCTTACACCCGAGGACACAAGATTTATTTTATCCTTGATGCAAGCAGACGATTTCAGTCAACTAAGGAGATGCTGTAAGTGGTGAAGGAGATAATGAAGCTTATATCTAACCCCTCCATTAGAAAAGGTCGCTACTGTGCTGAGTAAACTTGTCTAGAGAGAGGGAACAGGAAATGAACCAGGGCGTTGGTTGATCTGGTGACCTGCGTCGCCCCATGAAACTATCAAAGAGCGGGCAGAGTACTGGCCTTGGTGAGCAAAGCGGTGGGTGGGACGGACTGGAATGTTGGTGGGCGGGGGGGGGGGGGGGGGGGCAGGAGAGTGTACCCTGTGGAAATGGCTGTGGCAGGATTACTGGTTGCAGTGCAGCCAAGATTAATGCCAAAGATTCCTCCAAAAATGAAAGACGAGAGGGGGGGGTATAAAGAAATGGGCGTGGGAGATGAAGAAGTGGGTGTGATGAAGTAGAATTGTGGGGGTGGGGAAAGGCCAAGACAATATACACAGTGACTATGGGCGTTTTGGCATTAATGTTTTGACAGCAGTAAAGGATTATTTCAATATTTTCTTCATGAACGTGAGGTAAAATAAAAAAAAAAGTCATTGCTGTCATTTCTGTAGCGTGTTGAGAAGCAGGTAAAAACCCCTGCTGGGCTGCCAGGTGTACAAATGCTGGTATAGTTTGTTTGCCTTGTGTCCGTGTGGCGCATTTCACTGGCTACTTTGATGGCAGTTTATCCTGCTGCTGTGTTTTACTGGCCCGGGTTCTGCAGCCTGTCTGGTCTGTTTGTCATGGCCAGAAGGACGGCAGTATCATGATGGGGATGATATTTGGCTGAAGTTGATGATGATGATTATTATGATTAAGATCATTCATCATCATCATCATCTTCTTCTTGTTCTTTCTTTCTTTCTTTTTTTGTTCTGCTTCTTTATTTCGTTCTTATTTTTTTTCTTTCCCTCTTCTTGGCTGATACAAACAGCTGCTGAGCCTGTGTACGGAATACTTTGAGGCGCAGCTTCTTTGTATGGGACACTTCTTAACGCATCTTCCTGAGTGATTTAGGTCGCAAATTACACCCCTGTATCCTTTTGTATGCTATTTATGTTTGTAATTCGACAGCGTTTGCATCAGTACATACAAGAGAATATAAGTACGTAATGGGCAGAATAAATAGCTTATGAATAGGTGATGGGAAAGTTGCTAAGAGAAGGAGAATACGACCCATTGCGTTTGTAGACTGTACTGTAGGTGAGAGGCGGGGCACAGATAACGATAACAGCCAGTGGCATATCACCCCCGTAGTGGTCTTGGCACCCGAGGCGGGGCACAGATAACGATAACAGCCAGTGGCATATCACCCCCGTAGTGGTGTTGGCACCCGAGGCGGGGCTGGCATAATACAGTACATTTAAGGCCTGAGTGTTGGGCGTGTATGACAAACATCCTTGCAATTATTGACACGATAATGCAACATTGCATACAGTAATAAGCAGTATGCTGTTTCACTGTCGTGAATACAACTCCAGTGACACCCATTTGCCAGATGTAATTTTTAAAACTAAAATGTCACGTAACTACTTCGTCTTTGACATATTTTCATCCATGTACTATGCACAGTAAATGTGTTGTGAACTAACTTTATATTTCAACACTAAGAAATGCTTTAGATATAAATGTCCCATCCTGTATTTCATGTAGCGCCTTCCATCACCACAACTTTATATTTCAACACTAAGAAATGCTTTAGATATAAATGTCCCATCCTGTATTTCATGTAGCACCTTCCATCACCACATCCAACAGGAAGTGTGTGCCAAGTTTTGACATGAGACCTTTTGCAATCAGAATATTCGTTGAACTTCAGCCCAACCTCGTCTATAGCCACACAGTCAGGCATCTAACCACGCAACCTTGGATCCAACCACACATCTAACCACAATTCTGATCATTAACAACACAAGCACGCATCTGACCACACAACTGCTTACCTGCTCACAACACTACACATCAAACCACGGAAACAAACATTTAACCACATAACTACTTACTTGCTGACAACATAACACGTCAAACCCCAAAACAAGCATGTGACCACACAGCAACTTACCTGCTCACAACACCACGCATCAACCACACAAACAAGAATCTAACCACACACACACACACACACACACACACACACACACACACACACACATATCTAACCACACAACTATTTTTGTTGGGCCGGAGTGTGAACACTTGATGCTGCATAGTATAAATATCACTCGATCAAGTAATATTGTTTCAGCCAGGTGATCGCTGGTTGTACAATGAGCGTTGATGCTGCTCGCATGTTTTCCAAAGGTAAATAGTTGTGGAGAGTATTTTATGTCGTATTGAATTCCTTCTTATGCTGTATAGAAAAAAATATAATAATAATAATAATAATAATAATGATGATAATAAGGCAAGGACATGTGTGAAAAGTTGCCGGATATTATTCTCAAAAGCATCGTCCTTTGAAAATGTGAAGACGGAAGTGTCATATATTTCCTTAATAGACAGGAAGTATCATGTTATTTTTCCTTATTTCTTTAACTGCCTTGGTGTTATAACAAATTTACAAAATATATAAAATATATACACAACTAACCCGTGATGCATGTTTAAATAGACCCGCGGTGGCAATATGAGTCGCTGCGCCGCGCATGTCCAACAGATCAAGAGTACCAATATTTCGGACGGTCTAATAAATCAAGGATGATTATTGCTTCCATTGTACTCCAGCAGATTAGTCGCTTAGGCATGAAGAAATTATATAACAGTAAACCCAGCGTGTAGTAATTAACTAGTGCTAGGCGTGACTGATTTATAGAGGCTTAGAAAGTTTACGGTGTGGTTTTTGACGCCCTGGCACGGGATGGTTGTCACCCCTGCTTTTCCCATCATCGGCAGGATCTCACGCTGCCGTCACTGCCACGCTGCGGCTGCCAGTCTCGAGTTCAGAGCAGTGGGGGCTGGTGGTGGGGGGAAAATAGCTTTTTTTTTTTGTTTTTTCTGTGCGTTCGTGTGATCTTCGAAACTACGAGTGAGTGGATGTTTGTGGCCTGGTGGTGGTGTCCGTCTCGAGGTGTACAGGAGGCTGGGTCAAACTAAGGGTCAGGTGGTAGACTGATCGGCTTTCCCCTACGCCATCAACAAGGAAGGTCAGCCATTTTTATCATTCGTCCATGTTCTGGGTGGCTTTGGAGGGGTTGCAGCACTTGTTCATTGATGATTCATTTTGCGTATTTCACGTAAGCGTCTTGTTTTATGCCAGTTATGTTGTTTGAATATCGATATACTTTACATTATAACATACAGGAGCATATTGATAATGTAATGGACAGAATAAATAATAAACGAAGTTATGAAATTTGCAATCACTTGGGCGACCGAATATCCAGATACTGAGAGCGTCTTTTATGATGATGGTAAATGTAGTTTAATCAACAGAAACTTGAACAGTTCACTTCTTATTGTTGGTTTGCACAGTATTTTTTTTTTCTTTATGGTGGTGAATTTGTTTTCCGCCTGTTTTTATTATCCATAATTTGCTTCCCCGACGCGTGATGTTTCCTGGGCGTAATGGCGGACACACTAAACGCTACGCAGTTTTATCGAAATAAATTTGGTGTTCCCTTTCGGTGCGTATGGATATTACCGTTGGATAGTTTGGGCTAGGTTGAGTTAGGTAAGGTTAGGATGTTTTGCTGGGTTAGATTTAAGAGTAGATTAAGGATAAGCTGTGAATATATAAGGTCAAGCTGCAGCAGCTGTAAAATAAATTTCAGTTGATAAGAGTACCTTTTAGAAAGCCTGCCAGTACGCCTGAGAAACCAACACGAGTGAATGGGAATGAGCATTGACAAAAACATCAGGGAAACAAAATCAGCAGTAAATCATTTACTATCATAAAAGTCATCAGAAAAATATAGAAAATAACCTTGGAGAGGAGGAAGGGAATTAGTAAGGTATTTCTGCGGCCTAAACTAAACCGTATATTTACCGTGATGATAAACACTTTCTTTACTGTGTCAAGCATTATTTTGTAGCTAATCCTTAAGGAGACATAGGACCTTGTGTTAAAAATCAGCCCCTCCCCCTCTTTTTTTTTTTTTTTTATCCGTTTGAAGTAAATCAGTGACTTGATAAAGATGTACAAAAGTACTTTTTCGAGTACGAATGGGATCCATCAATAAACAAAATGTATCATTACATAAGGGATAGGATAGGGTACGTAAGATTGGGTCTGTACGAAAATTTAGGTTGTTTGGATAAATTGACACCGATAAGGGTAATTTCCTTCAAAAATGACAACGTTCTAAGATGGCGTCCGTCTGTTCTCGCCCCACAAGATGGCGTTTTAAGTCTTGTCGCCCCACAACATGACGTCTGTCTGTCTTTTCGACCCACAACATTGCGTTCTTGCCCCACAACATGGCGTACGTCTGTCTTCCCGACCCACAAGATGGCGTCTGTCTGACTTCTCACCCCACAAGATGACATCCGTCTGTCTTCTCGCTCCACAAGATGACATCCGTCTGTTCTCGCTCCACAAGATGACATCCGTCTGTCTTCTCGACCCACAAGATGGCGTCCGTCTGTCTTCCCGACCCACAACATGGCGTCTGTCTGTCGTCTCGACCCACAACATGGCGTTCTTGCCCCACAACATGGCGTCCGTCTGACTTCCCGACCCACAAGATGGCGTGTCTGACTTCTCACCCCACAAAATGGCGTCCGTCTGACTTCGGTGTCGTTAGGAACTAAACAAACCGTTTTAAAAGCTCTTCCTCACTTTTTAAAGAATTTTAAAATATTTTATGAACTTGAAAACGTAATCATGAAATAGAATCCCATGGAAAACTATGGTAAAGACAAAACTGCAAGATGAGGTGGTCTTATGTCCCCATAAGGACTGCTATTTTGTAGCCGTGATAAACAGCTGGATGTTAAGTGCAGTGGTTGGAGAGGTTGCACTAAAACAACTGGACAAAATTATGGACAAAGCTGGAAGGATTATTATTAACCCTGTAGTTACAAATGAACTTCCTCCCCTACAAGAAAGAAGGAATGTTGCCTCCCTTGCATAATTTTACAGATACTTTTATGGCAAATGCTTAGACGAAGTTGCATCCATTGTGCCACCTCTCCACGCCTTTCCCCGTGTTACACGGGCATCTGGTATCGCTCTTGACTGTCACATTGCCATATTGCAGAACTTATGCTAGTCAGAATTCTTTTATTCCCCGAACTGCATCTCCCTGGAATTCTCTTCCCCAGAATAGTTTCCCCCCAAACTTCAGCGTCCAGCAGTTCTTCAAGTCCAGCTGTTACAGTTTATGAAAGGAGGACACCTGTAATCTGGTGTAGCTGTGGGTTTTTATTTTATTAAGTTTTTTTTTCCTCTTCGTCCTCCCTAAATATATATATATATATATATATATATATATATATATATATATATACACCAGTCATTATTATCGTTGTCCAGTCACTGGGTGGCTCGCATAGCCTATCGAGAGGTTTTGATTCTCTCTCTCAGTTCCATGCACGTCTTTTTTCTACACCGTCTTTTTCTGCAGCTAATATTATAACAAATACACATTTTTATGCTTCACTTGTACACACCTTACACACCTTTCCTTTTTTTTTTTTTTTTTTTTTTCCCACATTGATCTCTCCTCCACACATCCTTTTTTCCCCACATTAATATTATTATTATTATTATTTTTTTGGTCCATAGACTAGCACTTTTCTGCTCCACCAACCCTTTTTCTGCACCTCAAACACTTATGCGTCCACACTTAACATCGATTTTTTTCCCCTGTACCTTTCGGGTCATAGCCTACATTTCCGTCTTTCATCTCATCCTGCATCTTTCAGTTCCTCCTGTTTTAACACCTTCTTCCTTTACATCTTTTCTCCCTACCTCTTTTTTTGTTCCCCCACCGTATATCTAACTTGTAGCTCTTCCCACACTTTTTGTTTACACATTTTACACCTACACATCTCTGTGAAAGCCTCTTGTTTTCCTCACATCAAACTCCAATCCCTTCCAACATCTTTTATCCCACTCCCCGCCCCCCTCAAAAAAAAAAAAACATGTCTCTGCCCACACTTCCGTTTTCCATTCATTGTCACCTACTCACCACACCACCTTTTCTCACAAGCTTCACCCCTTACACTTTTACTTCTCCCACAAGTTACACCTTAACACCACCACATTCCCCTTCCCATCACACCCATACAAACACCTTCACGGCTAAAGCTTTTTCTTTCATTTTCCACCATCACCCCCAAACCATCCTTAATTGCTTTGTCTACAGCCCAGCCATCGTACTTATGTGCTCTCTCACACTTTCTCTCTCTCTCTCTCTCTCTCTCAATTAACTCCGTTCGCTTTCTAAGATCTTTGAAACCCCTCCAGTCCGATCAACCCTTGCAAATCACAATAGAATTGATGAAGAATGGTAAAAATATAATGTAAGGACAACCATCCGGTAGAAATAGGCCTAGATGTTTTATCTCAACCTTGAACTTTGACCTAATGACTTTACGACAGGAACTTTACCTAGAGTCAGTGGGCACCAACCTATTGTACAGAAGATTAAGTTCGTCGATCAAGGCTTTTTCATAGTAGAACAGACAGACACATAAACTATCACGTGTATAGAGGCGACTTAAGTAATTACCTGCTCGTTATGTTGGTGGTATAAAGGTGTTTATTATGATGCACGAGTTAGTGTTTAACATTTATTTACGATATATATATATATATATATATATATATATATATATATATACATATATATATACATATATATATATATATATATATATATATACATATATATATATATATATATATATATACACACACACACACGAGGTGCTACGCAAAAGTTCCAGTAATTTGAATATTGTAGGGAAAAAAGTAGCCTAACCTCCCAGTTCTCACAGTTGCCTTGGAAGTAGTCTCCTTGGGCATGTATACAGTGGTCCCATCGTTTTTTCCACGAGTCAGTGCATCCCTGGAAGGCTTCAGGCGTGATGGTCTTGAGCACCTCCTGTGATTCTCTCTGGATCTCCTCAATCGAGTCAAATCGATGTCCTTTCAGTCGAAATTTCAGCTTGGGAAAGAGGAAAAAGTCACAGGTGCCAATGTCAGGCAATTAGGGTGGGTGGGGAATGACTACCGTGTTAGTGGAAGCCAGGAACTGCTGGACAACAATTGATGTGTGGGCGGGTGCGTTGTCATGATGCAGGGCCCAATCTTTGTTCTTCCACCGTTCTGGACGTTTGCGGTGGATGTTCTCCCTCGGACGCAGCAAAACTTCACAGTAAAACTTTCCGCTGACAGATTGACCGGGTGGGACGAAATTCTTGTGAACAATCCTTGAATGTTTAAGAAAACGATCAACATCGACTTGATGTTGCTGCGCCATTGGTCCGCCATTGCAAAACCGCCAAACCACCTACACACCACGTTACAGTAGTAAGCGCAGCTCAACAATACATCCACTCACAGACACGGCCGGGGCCACACTGACGCACAAGGGGTGCTACTGACTCCTAGTGGCAAAAGGCAAAACTACAAACAGTTGGCTCCCCCTGTTGAAATTACATAAACTTTGGTGTAGCACATCGTATATATGTATCGTAGAGGTACAGCTTAAACACTAACCTGTGCATCATGATAACACCCCATCTGAGAGTAGGGGGGTTTCAAGAATACTCCCCCAGTATCCCTACTTGTCGTATGAGGCGACTAAAAGGGTTGGTGGTGGGTTAGTACCCCAACCCGTAAAAGAAGTAATTAAACAAGCAAATAAAACACCTCGGACCAGGACGGACCATACGTTGACGACTAAGGAACGGACAAAGGACATTTAAGGGTGGGGACATGGAATGTGATAGGAGTGAATGATGAAGTGAGAAAGAGAATGTTCAGATGCTTGAGGATGCAGGAGTGGATGTGTGTGAATTGATTGAAACTAAATGGTAAGGTGAAAGGGTGAGAGAATTGGAATACGTTTTAGGAATATGTGCGGGAGTTAATGAGAATGAAAGGGGAAGAGAGGGTGTATGTGTGATGAAAAGCAAGAAGTGGAAGGAGAATATAAGAGAGTATGGAACAGTGGGTGCAAGGATTGTATGGGCGAGGATGAAAGTACAATAGGTATACAAGCTTGGGTGATTGTATGCGCGTTTGCGCCGACAGAGGACCGAGTGACGAGTGAAAGATGAGTTTTGGGCAATTGTAGAAGCATGTATGGACAAGTTTGAGAGGAGCGAGAGAGTGTTTTTGATTGGAGACATGAATGGCAAAGTTGGGAATGTACGAGTGGATGGAATGGTTGGTCAGTGGGGTGTGCCACCTGAAGTAGATGGGAATGGTAGTGCTTTGGTGGACATCTGTGCGGGTAAGGGGTTGGCAATAGCCGACACCTTTCGGCATAAGATGATCCACAGATATACATAGTCATGAGGAGGATGAACGGTGAACTTGTTGAACGAAAGGTAATGATAGATTACGCGTGTGTGGATGAGCGAATGAGAAGACAAGTGTTGGATGCAAGAGTGTGGAGAGGGTGGGGGAATGGAATCTCGGACCATCACTTAGTGATGACCAAGGGAAGGCTGCAAAGAGAAAGGGTGAAGAGACAAAGGGGAAGACAGGAGGAAATAGCTCCTGTGGAAAGAGTGGAGAATTTGCAAGGTGGTGTGAATATGGCAGAGTATAAGAACATAGTGGAAGAAAGATTGGGAAGGTATGAGTCAGAGCAGATAGAAGGGGTAGATGATGTATGTGAGATACTTACGGAAGAGACAGGCGCAGCTGTGAGGTGGTTTGTGGAGTGAGGAGGAGATGCAGGGGTGTGCAAGGGACAGCATGGTGGAATGAGGTTAAACGAGCTGTGTAACAAAAGAAAAAGGCATATAGAGAATGGCTAGCGAGTAGAGGTAGGGGAGATGAGAGATGTGTGAGCAGGAGAAGGGAGGTGAAGAGATTGGTGAATGAGTGTAAGAAGAAAGTGGATGAATTGTTTGGGAGCGATCTGAGTGTAAAATGGAGGGAGAATAAGAAATTGTTTTGGAAGGAGGTAAAGAAAGTAATTCAGTGTGACAGGGGAAATTGTAGGGGAGTGAAAGATGGGAATAATAGATTGCTGGTGGAGAAGGGAGAGAAATTGAGGGGATTGAAGGAGCACTTTGAGGATTTGTTGAATGTAGAGAGTGAGAGCAGTGCGAGTTTAAGTGGTTGGGAAATGTCTGGGAGAAGAAGAGATGAGAGGAGGGAGGAAGAGATCAGTAGGGCGGAAGTAGTGGAAACAATGAAGAAGATCAAGATGAGAAAGGCCCCAGGAATTGATGGAGTGTGTGGTGAAATGCTGAAGTATGGGGGTGAGATTGTTGTGGAGTGGATATGGAAGTTGTGTAGATTGGCTTGGGAAGAGGGAAGGGTTCCAGAGGACTAGAAGTCAGGTATAATTGTTCCATTATACAAAGGAAAAGGGGAGAGAGAAGTATGTGGTAACCATAGGGGTATTTGCCTTCTTAGTGTGACTGGAAAAATATATGGTAGAATACTCATTGATAGGGTTAGGCATATAACAAAGGAGCTAGTTGAAGAACAAGTGGGATTTAGGAAGGGAAAAAGATGTGTAGATCAGATATTTGTTCTAGAATGTTTAGTTTAGAAGTATTTAGAGAAGGGAAAGAAAGTGTATGCTGCCTTCATGGACTTAGAGAAAGCTTATGACAGAATAGCCTAGATAGGCAAGGTACCATATGTGGAAGGTATTAAGAATATGTGGAGTGGAGGGGAAGTTGTTGAGTGCTGTGAAGAGTATGTTCGACGGAGCTAGGGCTACAGTGCGAGTGGATGGTGAGCTGAGTTTTTTAATCTAAATGTGGGACTGAAACAGGGATGTGTGATGTCTCCATGGCTGTTTAATATATACATGGATGGGGTTGTAAAGGAGGTGCAAGGTAGGGCAGCTTATGTGAAGGTGGCTCTAATGAATGAGGGTGAGATGTGGAAGATTCCGGTGTAGCTATTTGCTGATGACACAGTATTGTTGAGTGAAGATGAATGGGAGTTGCAAGGTTTGGTGAATGAATTTGGGATTGTGTAGGAAGAGGAATCTGAAAGTGAATGTAAACAGGAGTTAAGTTACGGTGTTTGAGAGAAATGAAGTCACAGAATGCACAGTGAGGTTGGATGGTGAGGATATGGAGAATGAGAGTGCATTCAAGTACTTGGGTAGTGTGATGAGTAAGGATGGAACTTTTGGGGATGAATTTCTTGAAAGAGTACAGCAGGGAAGGAAGGTTGTTGGTTTACTGAAAGCAGTGATGAGAAATAGGTAGGTGAGTGTGGAGGTTAAGAAATCACTGCGTGATAGTATTGTGATCCCTACCCTGACGTACGGAAGTGAGGCATGGACCTTGCTAGAAGGGAAGAACTCAAGAGTGAGAGCAGTGGAAATGAGTTACTTGAGAGGAGGATGTGGAGTAACATGGAGGGATAGGTTGTCGAATGAAGAAGTGAGGGAACGTTGTGGGGTGGATGTGGATATGGTTGAGAAAATAAGGAGAAATACACTGAGGTGGTTTGGACATATGGAGAGAATGGAGAATGAAACGCTGACTGAGAGGGTGTGTGTAGGTGACGTGGAGAGAGGGGAAGACCGAGGATGAGGTGGAGGGATGGAGTTAAGAGGTATATGAGGCGGGGGGAGAGCAGTCAAATGGTGGGTGACAGAGACTTGGAGGCGTTTTGTCTGCGGCCACCCTTTGCAGGATTGGGGCGTTGGGCTACTGTATAGATTGATTGTGTGTGTGTGTGTGTGTACATAAGGCCGTATTATGACTTGGTGCTAATTCTTCTTTATTTCTTCGTTTAACACAACCCAACACCACGCCAAGGAATACAACACAACGCCACACTATACAGCACAACACCAGTCTATTCTTGCTACCCTGGTGTACCGTAGACTTCATACTGTGTTACCTCCACTCCATGCCACCGCCCTCATATACAGCAGGTCCTCTCCATTGCCACATGACCAGTCACACTCTGAGTGCCTTTGGGGATTTCGCAACACCCCTTATTAGCCGATTTATTCCGCACATTGCACCTTAAGGTTCCTTTTTTTATGTTTTTGATGCAAACTACTCTTATCTCGATATAAATAGAAACATACTATACAAGGGAATGTGAAGGTGTCCCACGCAAGGTAAATCGCTAAAGCAAAGGAGCCACGAAGCCTGCTATGCCACTCATCATACGTGCCGTTGTGCTATAATGTCATTGTAGCCAGTCATAAAATACACTGCTTCATAACTCTCCATTGTGGTTCATAACTCTCCACAGTAATCTGGCTCACCTCATCTATCTATCTATCCATCTATAGCCCGACGCCCTAATCCCGCAAAGGGTGGCCGCAGACAAAACGCCTCCAAGTCGCTTTGTCACCCACCATTTGACTACCCTCCCCCCAACTCACCCCCCCTCCCTCATATACCTCTCAACTCCATCCCTCCACCTCATCCTTGGTCTACCTCTCCCTCTCCCTCCCACCTCACCCACATACACCCTCTTAGTCAGTCTTTCATTCTCCATTCTCTCCACATGTCCAAACCACCTCAGTGTATTTTTCCTAATCTTCTCAACCACATCCACCCCACAGCGTTCCTTCACTTCTTCATTCGTCAACCTGTCCCTCCACGTCACTCCACATGCTCCTCTCAAGTAACTCATTTCCACTGCTCTCACTCTTGACTTGTTCCCCTCTTGTAAGGTCCATGCCTCGCTTCCATACGTCAGGGTAGGGATCACAATACTATCATGCAGTGACTTCTTAACTTCCATACTCACCTCCCTACTTCTCATCACTGCTCTCAGTGTACCAACAACCTTCCTTCCCTGCTGTACCCTTTCACGCACTTCATCCCCCAAAGTTCCACCTCATCACATTATACTATTACCTCACTTCATCTTACCACACTATTAAGTCCACCGTACCACACATTTGCCAGTATTACTCCACTGCCAACCTGACTCCATCTTACCACACTATTAGCCAGTATTACTCCACTGCCTACCTGACTCCATCTTACCACACTATTAAGTCCACCGTACCACACATTTGCCAGTATTACTCCACTGCCAACCTGACTCCATCTTACCACACTATTAACTCCACCGTACCGCACATTTGCCAGTATTACTCCACTGCCAACCTGACTCCATCTTACCACACTATTAAGTCCACCGTACCACACATTTGCCAGTAATACTCCACTGCCAACCTGACTCCATCTTACCACACTATTAAGTCCACCGTACCACACATTTGCCAGTATTACTCCACTGCCAACCTGACTCCATCTTACCACACTATTAACTCCACCGTACCACACATTTGCCAATATTACTGTAACTCCCAATCTGACTCCATCTTCCCACAATTTACCTATTACTTCAGTAATTTGCTACTTATTTAGCTTCACTACACCCCACCACATCCTAATTCCATCCACAATCCTCTGTAACTCAACTCCAACTCACCACACACTTCAACGGCCCCACTTAACCGCTCCACAATCCCTTAAACCCCACTCCACCTCACCACAATCCCTGTAACCCCACTCCACCTCACCACAATCCCTGTAACCCCACTCCACCTCACCACAATCCCTGTAACACCACCTCATCACAATCCCTGTAACCCCACTCCACCTCACCACAATCCCTGTAACCCCACTCCACCTCACCACAATCCCTGTAACCCCATTCCACCTCACCACAATCCCTGTAACCCCACTTCACTTCACCACAATCCCTGTAACCCCACCCCACCTCACCACAATTCCTGTAACTCCACTCCACCTCACCACAATCCCTGTAACCCCACTCCACCTCACCACAATCCCTGTAACCCCACTCCACCTCACCACAACCCCTCCAACCCCACTCTACCTCACCACAATCCCTTTAACCCCACTCCACCTCACAAAATCCCTGTAACACCACTCCACCTCACCACAATCCCTATAACCCCACTCCACCTCACCACAATCCACTATAATCCCGTTCCACCTCACGACAGCTGTCACGAATCAAATTCGCGACATTACCCTTTTGTGAGAAGCCACGAACTATTAGTGGAAAACTCACTGTTTATCGTTCAGTTAACTGCTCATCGGCGGGAGTCCTTTCAAATCAATTTGTCAGTGTCATAAGTGATCGTCCCTGTGTGAGACAGTGCTTCCGCCGAGCGATTTGTTTTGGGCGCGTTTCGCTCACTTGACCATTAGAAATGCGGCCTAGTGCTCCCCCTTGTACCCACGACTTAGGCAGTCCAGTTGTTGCTGTGACGGAGAGAGGTCCTGTGCCAGCAGTGTGAGAGGTCAGCTAGTACCCAAACTCCACTTCACAGTTCTTCAGTACTTCCATCCTTAGTTCAGCTTTGGGTGATACGCAGCATTCATCGACCAGTATTTCCATTTTGTATTTCCCTAGTCTTAAGAGTTTAATTAAGGTGTTTTTCCTAGACGTAAGAATTTAGCTCTCGAGTGAGTGAGTGAGTGAGATCTTTTTATTTGATTTTGAAGTGTAACGTTAAATTTATTTTTTTGTAATCAATAAATTTAAGTTTTTTTCTTGAGCTTAATGTAAAGTAAAATCTTGTTTCATTTCTCCAAATTAAGCTTATTTCCCACATAGCTCCTAGCTTGCATAGACGTTTTACTATTCATAACTGGTACTTAGACCAGTCTTGTTGTATTAACTTAAAATCCGTTGTGCCACCTGGGAGTTAAGCATCGGCAAGAACCTGATGTTAGTATTAGTTATTTATTGTCAGGGGTGAAGTAACTTTCTCCAGGGGCTAACAGTATTAATTCAGCATTTGTGAGTAATTAGTCTCTGCTGTGTACTGTTGAAAAAGTTTATAAATTCTCGTTCTTAGAGAATCGTTGCTCGAATTAGCAAGACAATCATTGTCCTTGCTCTTTAATATTATTGAATATTATTATCAATTAAATAATACATGGCAGATATTTTAAGAACACTTTGATATTATAAAAAGCCCCTTGACAATTGGCGACCTCATTCCAGGAAATTAACTCCTTGCTTTAAAGCTATTCACGAGATAGTGCTCACTCGTTCATATTAGGTATTTATCATTAAAGTTTATAGGCACAAGTTTACTGGTGTTTACCGTTAATTTAGCAAGTGAATTTTTGCTTTATTAATCAATAGAGTACTTAACTCTAGTTTATTCTTGGTAACGCCAGACGATTTCATTCGCTTCTGGGAAGTCGCCGTACCCATTGTGTTAATTGTTGAGTCTTCCCAGTCATTTGCATTTTCGCTTTATTCTTATCCAGTTAACTAGGTAAGACTGGTCACCACTAGCTTGTGTCTGTACTCTTTACTTGTATTTATTACCATTCGTTTGCGAAGCAGCAATCAGTACTGAGTCGCTAGTTATTTAGATTGAGTTAGCGCCATGGCTACCACCGTATTTTTACAGGAAGCCAAAGATATGGGTCCCAACCGAAATTAGAGAGTATATACTCTCACAGCATAATCAGGAGCAGCAGCGCGAGAATGATGCCCGTGAAGAGCGTAAGATACAGCGCAAATACGAGCGAGAACAGCGCGAACACGAGCGTGAACAACGAGACAGAGAACAAGAACACGAACGTGCCGAGCGAGAAGCACACGAGACATGAACTTGAAGTGCTGAAGCTCAAGCGAGATTCCTTGGCTTCAGACACGTCTGCTGCAGTTGGTCCAAGCTCCACGAGCGTTCTCCCTGCACATGTTATGGTGACCCCACACATCAAGCTTCCCCCATACAAAGATGGCGAGCGAATCGAGCCATACATAGCTCGATTTGAAGACATGGCTCAGCTTTACCAGCTCGATGATGCAGCTAAGCGGCTTCAGTTTCTTAGCCTGTTTGAGGGCCCTGCCCTCGATATTCTCCACAGAATTCGTGGAGACAATCTCACGTATGAAGTGATGAAAGCTGCACTCATTAAGGCGTATGGTCTTCACAGTAGACGACGCCAAAGCTCAGTTCACGCGAGCTCGTCTTCAAGACAAGGAGACAGCTGTTCAGTTTCTCGACCGTCTCACTGCTTACCTAGGTGAGTGGATGGAGAAAGATGAAACTCCTTCCACGCGTGAGGGGATAATTGACCTTATGCTGCGTACACAGCTAGAGAGGTCGTGGCCTGCTGAGCTCATAGCACAGCTTAAGATCTGCCAGGTGAAAGATGCCAGCCAAATGGTAGAAAAGGCTGACGCATTCTTTACTGCATACGGGTATCAAACTCGTAAGCAAAACACCTGGAACAGCAGAAAAGATACTGCGAAGTCTGGGAAGCCGTCTCAAACTGAACCCCAGCAACAAGGCTGTTCTCACAGTAATGGCCAAGGTCCAAGCAAACAGCAGAAGGACCAGGGGCAAAATACACAGCAGCCTGCTTGGAAGCGGTACAACAAGCACCCCAACCAGCAGCAGTTCCCCAAGCAGCAACAGCAGCAATACAAGGACAAGCCACGTAACCCTCAGTCAGGTCAATTAGTGTATCGGAGGCAGGAGGCAAATGCAGCCTTCATTCCACAACAAGTACCCGGTGGTGCCATCTCTACCAGTACAGGTACTTCCCAACAGTTCACAAGTCCCCTTCCGACCATGAACTCTCCTCAGACACCTAGTTCCCAGGGCGCCACGTTTGCTGCATCGGTTGTTCCGCAGTCTCATGAATGACTGGCTGCTACCTCCTCAGCCCCTTTCACCAGCAACACTGCCTTTATTGTTCAGCCAGGGTCTGTAGGAGGTGTCTCTGTAAATGTCCTGAGGGACAATGGTTCCTCAGGTTGCTCTGTTAAGCAGAGTTTAGTTCGGCCTGATGAGTATACAGGTCGACAGATCCAAGTTAGACTTATTGATGGATCAATGAGATTGTTCCTTGAGGCATGTATCCAGGTGGCGTCTCCATTTTTCACTGGCCTGACATCTGCAGTTGTCATGCCAGAACCTTTATTTGACCCCATATTAGGCAACATACCTGGCATCAAAAATAGTTGTGCCGTAGATGTTGCTACTCAGACTTCAGCTGCTGCGGTAACACAAGCCATGGCCAAGGCTCCAAATCGCGTCACTCCGTTGACCGTCGCAACGCCGCAAGATCTGATTCGTAGTCAAGATGTTGTCCAAGAGCAACAGACTGACTCGACACTTGCCTCAGTGCGCAAGAAGCCGGAGGGTAAAGTGATCAAGTATTCACGGGGAGGACAAGCCAGGTTCCTTCGTAAGCGAGGACGGCTGTACCGTGAGTCACAGACACCCCTGGGTGAGGTTCGACTGCAGTTTGTCGTTCCTGCAAAGTATCGCCGAGCAGTGTTTGAATTAGGTCACTGTTCAGCGATGGGAGGTCACATGGGTCAAAAGAAGACCTCTGACCGCATCCATGCTGACTTTTTCTGGCCAGGAATGGGATGGGAAATAACGAGGCTCGTACGTTCCTGTGATGTGTGTCAGTGTACCACTGACTGGGGATGTGTCCGTCCTGCGCCATTGAAGCCAATGCCCATAATCTCTGAACCGTTCGAGAGAGTAGCAGTTGACATAGTTGGGCCAATCTCTCTTAGGGCTAGTGATGGATCAAAGTATATCCTCACTATAGTTGATTTCAGCACACGGTGGCCTGAAGCCGTGGCCCTTAAGAATATAGAGGCCGTCACTGTTGCTGAGGCATTAATTGAAGTGTTCTGTCGTGTAGGTATCCCTAAGGAGGTCTTAAGCGACCGGGGTTCGCAGTTCACTTCGGCAATGATGAACGAAGCGTTCAGGTTGCTGTCCATCCGAGGCTTACGAACTACGCCGTATCATCCCATGTGTAACGGGTTGTGTGAGAGGTTCAGTGGAACTCTCAAGAAGATGTTGAGGCGTATGACCGCTGAACAGCCAAAGGAATGGCCGCGGTTCATTGCTCCTCTTCTATTTGCTTATCGAGAAGCCCCACAGCATTAATTGAAATTCTCACCCTTTGAACTGGTGTATGGGAGGTCGGTCCGGGGCCCACTTCAAGTCCTTCGTGAGTTATGGGACGATGAAGAACCCGACCCTGAAGTCAAGACCACCTACACCTACGTCCTTGATTTGGCTGACCGCCTCCAGTTGACGTGCGAGTTAGCTAAGGAAGAACTGATCAAGGCGCGTGAAGTTCAAAAGTCTTATTACGATAAGAAGGCAAAGCTTCGGAAGTTTGGTCCAGGCGATAAATGCTTGGTATTACTCCCCACTGCCCAGAACAAGTTGTTGGCGCAGTGGAAGGGTCCATTTGATGTAGTAGAGCGCATTTCAGACCTCAACTACATAATTCAGATGGGGAATCTTCGTAAAAGGTTCCACATTAACGTGTTGAAGGCTTATCATGAGTCAGACCCCGAGGAGACTGGCCTGCGAGTAGATGATGATAGTGACCAGCCACTGGAAGAAACCGGGGCAGCTGCGGTGATCCCAGCTGATGACCATGATGACGAGCCCTTAACCGCTCAGTCCCATCAGGAAGAGACTGTCGGAGATGTTTTACTTAACCCTGACTTAGCAGTAGGGGACCAAAATGCCTTATGGTCACTGCTCTGTCAGTATGCTGATGTCTTCTCAGACCAACCTAGACTTGCAAAGGTTGCGTGTCATAAAATTGAGTTGACCAGCAATGCTCCTATAAAGGTTAAGCCATATTCGATTCCCATGCGACTACAGGGTGCAGTAGATAAGGAAATTGCTGACATGGAGACTGCAGGCATTATCGAAAAGTCCTCATCTTACTGTAGTCCGATGGTAGTAGTCCGCAAGAAAGATGGTGGAGTCAGGATTTGTGGCGACTATAGAAGGCTCAATGCAATCACCAAAGTGGATGCTGAGCCGATGGGTGACCACATTGCCATCTTCTCCAAGCTGGCAGGGTCACGATATTTTACGAAGCTCGATTTGGCGAAGGGATTCTTCCAGATTCCCCTTCACCCTGAGAGCCGTCAGTTCACTGCCTTTGCTACTCCTAGGGGGTTGTACCAGTATAAAGTCCTCCCATTTGGACTTACCAATTCCCCAGCAGTATTCAATCGTGCCATGAGACAAGTGCTCCATGGTATTGTAGGAGTAGAGATGTTCGTTGACGATGTCCTCGTTCATTCCACCACGTTGGAGGAGCACCTCAGACTCTTGGGAATTGTCTTCAGTAGACTCCAGAGTTTCAACATGACTGTGAAGCCTAGCAAATGCAAGATTGCTCACAGTGAGGTGGAGTTCCTCGGTCATATTGTTGGCAACAATCACTGCAGGTGTCAGGGTGACAAGATCAGGAAGGTTAGAGAAGCCCCGAGACCTGTGACCAAGAAACAGGTTAGGGCATTCCTTTTCCTAGTGGGATACTATAGGAGTTTTATCCCCAACTTTGCTCTCATTGCCCAACCGTTGTACGAGGTGCTACGGAAATATGCTCCAAACACCATTGAATGGGGAGAAGCGCAAGAGAGATCCTTTATCGCTCTTAAGAACATGTTGTGCAAGGAGACTATCTTGCAGTTGCCTGATTCCAGCAAACCTTTCATACTGCGCACTGATGCTTCACAAGATGGAGTAGGTGCCGTATTGATGCAGGAATCGGAAGTTGGAATCTTCCCAGTGGCATACCACAGCCGTAGGCTAAAACCCGCCGAGAGGAATTACAGTACTGTTGAGAAGGAACTCTTGGCTGTGGTTGATGGTGTTAAAAAATATTATCTTTTTGGGGCACCATTTACTCTGGAAACTGATCATATGCCACTCACTAGTCTTAGCACGACCAAGACGGCTAATGCAAGATTGACACGCTGGACACTGTATTTACAGCAGTTTAACCTTGTTGTGAGATCCATCAAGGGAAGTGATAACGTAGGTGCAGACCTGATGTCTCGCCTGCTAACTGCTAACATGGGCAATTGTTGCATGCTGGGTTCTGTAAGATAGGCGTCCTAAGAGATTTGAGTAATCCAAGGACCAGCCTGGTTCCCAGTTAAAAGTGTAGACCAGACGCCTCACTCGTTGGCCCTACAGGATACAGTATATCCAGGGCTTGTACATACATGTATACCATAAGTTAAGGGGGAAGTTTGAGAACCCTGCAGAGACAGTCCGAGGCTGTGTATGAATTACCTTGTGGAACGTCTCGAGCTGAGGGCCTTTCTGAGGATTCCCGGAGAATGCACATTACCCACATGAGTGTTCACACCCACGGTGGGTGTTAAAACGTGACCTGCCCGAGACTGCGTAGCGATTCTCAGCTTCCTGTATTAGTCGTAAGTGTAGAGTTAGGTTAACCAGTAAACTACCCGTCCTTATCAATTTGTGAATTCAAGAACTGGCACGTTTCCTGGTTAATAATGTTAGGTTAACTAGTAAACTGCCCGTTCTAAGAGATTTGAGTAATTCAAGAACTGGCATATTTCCTAGTTAATAAGCGTTAACCAGTAAGCTATAAGGGTTCTAAGCAATTTGTGAATTCAAGAATTACGTTTCCTGGTTAATAATGACGTAAGTACTGAATGTTAGGCAAAGAGAGAGAGAGAAATAACAGTTTTGATGCTCCACCTTAATTTCTTTCACAGGTGTAGCTGGTGGGTGCAGCATTGCTGTGCAGATCAGCTGGTCGTTCCTGTTGCATGCTGCCGCCCCTTCTATTCTGCCTCGTCGTAATTATTTTAATATAAATTTGTATTACTGTGTCATTTTACATGTAGGTACAGTTACACTACAACTGTCACACCTACACCGTGTATTACATACACTGCACTACATAACAATTAGTTGTTAATGTAAATGTAGCGAATTTTCGCTCAGTTTGACCTGAGTACAGGATTTTCACCGTCGTCACGGAGTTTTTCCCTCAAGCTTGTTTCTATTAACGTAAATACGATTTTTTTTTTTTCGCTCACTGGCGACTGCGACTTTCTCCTGTAGCAGGATAGCACACACACCACAGTGTGAATCTTGTGTGACTGAGTTAGGATGTTTACATATATATATATATATATATATATATATAATATATATATATATATCCACAAATTTTTTCCCATAAGGAAAAAATTTAATTTTGTAGGGGCGTAATGTAGCGAATCAAATTCGCGACATTACCCTTTTGTGAGAAGCCACGAACTATTAGTGGAAAACTCACTGTTTATCGTTCAGTTAACTGCTCATCGGCGGGAGTCCTTTCAAATCAATTTGTCAGTGTCATAAGTGACCGTCCCTGTGTGAGACATTAGTGCTTCCGCCGAGCGATTTGTTTTGGGCGCGTTTCGCTCACTTGACCATTAGAAATGCGGCCTAGTGCTCCCCCTTGTTCCCACGACTTAGGCAGTCCAGTTGTTGCTGTGACGGAGAGAGGTCCTGTGCCAGCAGTGTGAGAGGTCAGCTAGTACCCAAACTCCACTTCACAGTTCTTCAGTACTCCCATCCTTAGTTCAGCTTTGGGTGATACGCAGCATTCATCGACCAGTATTTCCATTTTGTATTTCCCTAGTCTTAAGAGTTTAATTAAGGTGTTTTTCCTAGACGTAAGAATTTAGCTCTCGAGTGAGTGAGTGCGATCTCTTTATTTGATTTTGAAGTGTAACGTTAAATTTATTTTTTTGTAATCAATAAATTTAAGTTCTTTTTCTTGAGCTTAATGTAAAGTAAAATCTTGTTTCATTTTTCCAAATTAAGCTTATTTCCCACATAGCTCCTAGCTTGCATAGACGTTTTACTATTCATAACTGGTACTTAGACCAGTCTTGATTTATTAACTTAAAATCCGTTGTGCCACCTGGGAGTTAAGCATCGGCAAGAACCTGATGTTAGTATTAGTTATTTATTGTCAGGGGTGAAGTAACTTTCTCCAGAGGCTAACAGTACTAATTCAGCATTTGTGAGTAATTAGTCTCTGCTGTGTACTGTTGAGAAAGTTTATAAATTCTCGTTCTTAGAGAATCGTTGCTCGAATTAGCAAGACAATCATTGTCCTTGCTCTTTAATATTATTGAATATTATTATCAATTAAATAATACATGGCAGATATTTTAAAAACACTTTGATATTATAAAAAGCCCCGTGACAACAGCCTATTATAACTTGGCTCCACCCCAACCAACCCCACCTAGCCTGGTCCTGGTCCCTTCTACGCCCCTAGCAAGCTTCCTGTCACTCTGCCTACCACAAATTCCACCTCACGTCGTCACATTCCACACTGCCATGAGGGTCTGTGTGATCTGTGTATCTGTTTGCAGCATTTTAACCAACCACACGTCCTCACCACGGCATTATACATTTGACCTAACACTAAAGCAGGTGTTCTTAAAGTAGTGCCTCGATACCCCCAGGGGGTATCGAAATGGCTTCTTGGGGGTATCCAGAAAGGTATCCTGGAAAAAAAAAAAAATCGTGTATGGTAACTACTAACTAATCTGTGTATGATCGTTATTTTGTTGAAAATATAAATAAACGATTCTGTAAAATTCAGCTGTCTGTTCATAGCCGTTCTCTCTCTGTCTCTCTCTCTTTCTCCTTTTTTTTTTTTTTTTTTTTTTTTTTTTTCGGGAAACTGAAAGTGGATGGAGTAACAGTATTAGAGAGGGAGTATCGGGTTGACTCGCAGTTGAATTTTGGGATGTCGGGTCTGAAAAATTTAAGAGCCACTGCACTGAAGGATTACACTACCTTCCCCTCCACACCACACCACACCTAACACCAAAGGATTCCACACGACATCACATCACACCTGACACTAATGGATTACACTACCTTCCCCTCCACACCACACCACACCACACTTAACACCAAATGATTACATTACCTTCCCCTCGACACCACACCACACCACATGTAACACTAAAGGATTACACTACCTTCCCTTCCACACCACAAAACACCTCACCTAACACTAATGGATTACAGAACCTTCCCCTCCACACCACACCACACTGCACCGCACCACACCACGCCTAACACTATAGGATTACACTACCTTTCCCTCCACGCCACTCGTCGTTACACACCACCACTGCACACCACAGTAAACCACACCACACCACAAAATAAAACTGGCCCCACTACACCACAACCCACCACAACACCACGCTTTAGACCACACCATCCTTTACAGCAGCCTCGTATACCCCCATTCTTTATAATAGTACATCTCACAACGCATCGCAGCACGGCACACCACATACCACACGACATCCCATCACACCACACATCTCACCAGCCCACCACTTAACACCACACCATACCAGATTTCATCAGTATACCCCACCTCACCAGACCTCACTCCACCACATCTCTCCAGCCCAAGTCCCAGCAGCCACACCTCTCCGCATTCAACAACGGCCAAATTCCATTCCAACCACGCCCAAATCCCCCCAAACCCCCGTCTGTCGTAGATCCCACGCCTAAATCCCATTCCCAAACACGCCCAAATCCCACTCAGCCCTACCTGAATCCTGTCTAGTCCTCATCTAGCCTCCCAATCACGCCCAGATCCCACGCGCAATTACCAAGCACAACCATAGCCAAATCTCATACCCTGCCCCACCCAAATCCCTTGCCCCGCCTCACCCAAATCCCTTGCCCCGCCTCACCCAAATCCCTCGCCCCACCTCACCCAAATCCCCCTTCCCACCCCACCCAAATCCCCCTTCCCACCCCACCCAAATCCCCCTTCCCACCCCACCCAAATCCCTCGCCCCACCCCACCCAAATCCCTCGCCCCACCTCACCCAAATCCCCCTCCCCACCCCACCCAAATCCCCCTCCCCACCCCACCCAAATCCCTCGCCCCGCCTCACCCAAATTCCCCTCCCCGCCTCACCCAGATCTCACGCCCAGTCACAAGCTCAGCCACATTCAACTCTCACGCCCAGCCAGAGCCAAATCCTACACCTAGACACGCCCAATTCCAACCAGTTCTAGCTACGCCCATATCCCACGACCAGCCACACTCATATCCCATCCTGTTCTGGCCATACCAGTATCCCACCAGCCACGCCCAATCCCAACTAGTCCTAGCCACACCCATATCCCACGTCTAATGTCGCCCCAAATCCCAACCATGTCTAGCCACACCCATATCCCACGTCCGACCATCCCCAAATTCCAACCAGTCCTCTAAACTCGTCCTACCCCGGCCGGCTGCGTGTTTTTATCTGCAGATGTAAAGTGACATTAGCTTTGAGATAATTAGCCACTGGGAAATGCAACAGTGCAGTGCTCATGACAGCACTGCATACCGGGTACTCTGGAATAAATGAGTTGCCACAAATGTTAGTCCTGTGAGCACACACATACAGTGTATTTTCTGAGGGAATGAATGAGTGAGGGAGTGAACGAGTGATGTGAGGTACATGTGTACAATAAGGCAAGTCTCTTGATACAGGTAAATAATTTGTGCTTCCACTACTACCATACCCAGTAATAAATGTTATCATTACCTGTATCAAATATAGTCTTATTTTCACAGAATAGCTGAAATTTGTATTAAAAGAACATATATGTTGTCCCCACCTGTCTTAAAGCTGCGATCATTTCTGTGAAGAATATTATTAGTGCAGACTTGTTCCAACAGCTGTCGCTATTCCACCAGTAATAGTTATGTGTTGCACTCCCTAATCGAATATTTACTCGTCTGAATGATATTTATAGCATTCTTAAATTGTGTATTTGTACAGAGAATGGATAACATCAATACATGTCTTACACAAAGTATAAAGTAGTAAAGTGACCCCTTCCGTAAGTCGTATTTGCATGTCAGTACCATTAATGTTATGACATTTGTCAATAATTATGTATTACCATCCAGTTAGTGGAGCAACAAGTTGTATTGTCATACCACTGTACCCAACCAATGGATTTCTCAACCCCAGTCAGACATAGGGCTGAAGCCACCTCTTTGGCTTCCAAGCCGAAGCCGGCGGCCTTGGAAAGTCGTGAAGCCGAAGCCAAAGCCAGGTAAACATTCACAGAGACAAAGCCGAAGCTGTGAGAATTTTATGAAGCCAGTAATCAGCTTCGTGTCACAGTATGCCAGTTGTAACCAGCCAGTAAGAAAATTAGAACTTCAAATGTAGTGAGTCCTTCCCAGTGAGTGCATAATACCTTGCATCTTACCTAGGGGCAAATAGGTACAGTACCATTATCTCTTACATACAAATGTTGACCCTAGGAATCGTCAGTCTGGAAATAAAGGATTCTGTATATAATATTTGATATTTTTATTGAGCTGAAGTGGATGCAAAAGAAAGGACTTGAAAATTTGAAAATCAGGCATTTTTTTTTTTGCATTTTCTGTTCCTGTAACGAATTTTCTGGGTCTGGTGCTTTAGTCAGCAGTTGGGGTTGAAGCCAGGCCCTTGGCTTCGAAGCCGAAGCCACGACCTAAAAACCATGGCTTCATGAAGCCGAAGCCGCGACCAAAAACCATGGATTCATGTAGCCGAAGCCACGACCTAAGGACCATGGCTTCATGAAGCCGAAGCCGCGACCAAAATCCATGGCTTCATGAAGCCAAAGCCAAGACCTAAAAACCATGGCTTCATGAAGCCTAAGCCGGCTTGGGTCCCATGTCTGACCCCAGTCTATATAATGTGATCAGCGTGATATTGCCCCACATACAGACCTGGCTTAATTTCAGCTTACCCAGGCGTGACCGATTAATACATGTTACTTCAACTAGGAAATTCCAGGTGATGCTGATGACTTGGGCTGCTGGAGCTGTCCCACCCCTTCCCCCATCCCCACAACCAACCCCACCCTCCAAAAAAATGAAAATTATAGTTGACATGCTTTGATTGTAATATATATATATATATATATATATATATATATATATATATATATTCCCAAGTCCCAGTAGGCTTCCTACATCCCCACATGTCACCACTTCGGCGCTAACACACCATCCATATTGAATACATGCTAGGGCTGTCTCATACAAGACTGGTGTACTAGTATTAGCGGGGGTAGTTTTATGACATGTCGGCGGGTCACTGGTAGATCAGAAAAGTCTGCTTTTTATGAAATTTAAATCCTTAAACTGTTCCCAGCCCTAGCTGGGATTCGAACCTGGGTCCATTAGGACTGCAGGCCGCCTCTTTACCGATTCAGCCACCGCCATCCGCATACCGTAAAGTGGTGATTTTTTTTCCTGCATAACAGTTGCAGACAGAACAAAGCTACATTGCTAAACATTTATGTACTGTACTTCATGTATGGATAAATGTTGCACATATTACCTACTGTTCCCCTTATGTATTATGAGTAACAGTATAGTTTGTATTAATTGGCTCCACCTCCACAGGGGATATGTCAATCGAGGATCCACCAGTACATCCCGCTACAAGTGCTGAAGATTGTCCTTCCATCAACGTCCATCCAGATGCTGTTGTACATCATTAGTTGACACCAGCAGACTATGGTAGATATTCACCCATTCCTCCTCCAGGATTGTATAATGATTATATGTAAAACATGCAACTTGATGGCAATGACTAATTTTGTAAAAGGGGCACAAATGGTTGACAGACGTTTCCTCTGGTACGATGTATGGATGTCCATAAAATAATACAGAACACATTATGGCATATAGTCATAATATACAAGTGTCATATATACAAAATATGATAGCATAGCCAATTTGTGATGAGGACATTACAGAGTAGCTGCACAGTGAATTAGGCAGTCTCCCCTGTCCCAGTGATTATGGTGAAGATAATGCACTGTCCTTATACTGATGGTGCCCATATTGCACACCAAACTATTTATGACATTACATAGATGGCAGCATTCATTCCTTGCACCCTGATGGTCAGACTCCCGTGGAAGAGGACAGAGATAGAGTACCACAGCTGGAGAAGACACTGCATGGTGAAACTCTCCTGGAAGTGAACAGAGATGGACTACCACAGCTGCAGATAGCATTGCATGGTATGTTGAATGGCTAGTCGTAATGCATAGTACACAGTTTAATCACATAATAGTGGTGTATACCAGTTTATCTGTACAGTTACTGTAAAAGAATATAGTATAGGCACTACAACAATAACATTCACACTCGGTGTTACATAATTGTCAAACATATTTATAAAATGATCTTGTTGTTGAATTCAAGTAAATATGAATGTTTGCGATGACTAGGTATATGTTAATCGTGCACTGTCTGAAGTAGAAAAGTATTTATACTTGTATATCCACGTAGGCGAATATCTTGTGGTGTTTTAACATGTTGGAATAATTAGTATGTAATATATTTCATGCTACCAGATTTTAACCTTAATATTCTTTACGCGTGGCATTAGTCGCATGCATATTCCAGGGTACGGTACAGGCACTCTGGTTGGGTGAGGTGGGTATAACCGTGCTAGGGGGTGGCACAGACGCTTTTGGGTAAGTGAGGTGGGCATAAACCGTTCTAGGGGGTGGTACTGACGCTCTAGGGTAGGGTAAGGTGGGTATAAACGTACTAGGGAGTGGTACAGACGCTTTCCTTTACTCCCTATTGGGTCTAGAATAGTAACCGCTTAAGAAGAAGAAAACGCGGCAGGACTGCTGGGCCGCCTGGTAGCGCCATGTTTACATGTGGAAAGCTGGATGTGGGAGGTGAGTTTTCAGTTTTTTGGATGTCTGGTATAACATTTAGCACTGCTGATACATCGTATATCGACAGTGAATACTGGTAGATTCTGATGGTGGGGCATTCTGTCGTAATTAGAGTCTACTTAGCTGCTATAATATATATGAAGAAATTGATGACCATCGATGTCCGAGGCCTGTGTCGACTTTATAAATATTATGGCGTGGGTAATGGACACATCATACAAAATAAATACCTAGTAGGTACCTGGATACTCACTGAACATTACTGCTAGCAATCCAGCATGAAATTATGTACATGTGTTTGGTGCAACATGATTTTCAGTCATATACGGTACGATTTTGTTGCAGAGATATATGTTTAATTTTGTTGATATGGGATATACAGTTGAGCCTTGCAGATTGAATTATTTGGCCTATAACCCAATAAAGATATTGTGTCATTTTATTTTTACCAATAGTTGTAGGGCGTACAATACCAATTCATTTCTCTACGGTCCACCACAAATTACAAAATACAGTATTAGTAAGGTGATTTGTGTGTGAAGAACTCACGTAATATGTCTTTCACAGGTTTATCAAGATGCCTTGCAAATGGGGGGGAGGTAAAACAGAGGCATGCCAGAATAATTAAATTCAATGTGGCTCTAACTCAGTACAATATGAAGTAGACTTGTAACATCAGGTTAACATGCTGGCATAACACCCGAGGTAGATTAAAGAGTGCAGTGTGTACCTTCACCTTTATTTATGTAGTGTTATAGCATATATCTTTTTTAAATAATAACAGTCCTACGTCTTAACCTGGCCTGTTTTTCTTCATTCATGGCATATATATTTCTGTAACATGTGGCCAACATTTTTGTACTGGGACAGCATATGTCCTTTACTTTTACAATAATTTAGCACCACATTTCAGTATTCAGCCAGGTTAAACATTTAATAAGGGAATATTAAATTTTTGTGTTGCTTGTAAGGCAATATGAAAGTCATGGAGTAGATAAATGTCTCTGCTCTGAATTCTTACATTGCCTACTTCATATATAAACTTAGATTTACTTTGATACCACATTAAAGTGTTGTCAAATAGGATGTAGACTTCCCCCCCCCCCCATCTATACACATGGCTACCTTTTTGAAAAAAACACTTTTAAGATAACTTATCATATTTCAAAAGAAGTGATAACCATACCAAAGATAGCCCTATTCCTGAAGCTTCTTTTGATATTTACATTTCATAATAAAACCTTTATCTGAATGTTTGGTGTAATATTTTGCCACTAATAGTAGGGTTGACCCCCACCTCACCCTAATTGTAGCTGAAGAGAGTTCACAGCATCCATTAATTGTTTGATTTTGTTATTAAAAGCACCATTAGTAGCCATAGAATCTGGTGCTTGAATGTTTTTCCCTTATACTGTAATTATCACCAATCCAGCTGATCAAAGTAAGGCCTTTAGGAGAAGTTAGAGGAAAGTAAATAGTGACGATACTAAACTCTGTTTACTTTAACTTGGCGTAAAATTGCCATCTAACCATCTTCAGTGTTGTGCTGTAATAAGAGATTAGCACTAACATAGACTATGGTGCTAGTCACGAAGAGGTGCTATGGAAAGGATATGGAGTCACAGGCCAGTAGGTTAGTATTGTGGTAGGTGTCATAACTATGCATGATATTTTCCAAGGAGGTTGGAGAAGTCTTTGTGAAACGTTATTTATTTCTGTCTTCTTTGAAGAAATAATAGTTAGGAAATGAAAAAGAAAACAATGAATATTCATAAAACAATATGGCTAGTGTATGTTGCCTTTGCTTTGGTGCATTCAAAAATACAAACGCCGATTTGAATTTAAATTGATACGACCGAAAAAAGGCAGTCTCGAAAATATTGTTTACTTGACCTTTCTTATTATTCGTTTTAACACTAAGTCAATCATAATTTATTAAAGTTAAGAATACAGATTTTGTTTTTTCTTAAAATTTGTAAGTGTAATGGGTTTGAATGGCACTGAGGTAATTATGGCAGAAAAATAACGAAATATTGGCAGCGCGAAGTATTCATAATATCCACTTCCGGCGTCTTGGGGCTATAAAAGGTGAGCACCTGCGTGAGCGACTCTAGTGGACGAGTTAGCGAGAGGGTGTGTTGTCCGCGCTCTCGCATTTTCATTGTGACTCGTAATTTTATAACGGTTAGTAAGGTTAAAATTAATCGTACTGTGTAGTACGATATTGGATTGTGATATAGCTTACGATTAAGTTTTGGTAAGCTCATCCCAAAATGTCCCACACAGTTGTACACATGGACAACGGGGTCTACCGCCCCACCACTGTCCCCGTCAACACTAACGGGATTCGGCCCCTCCTCAAAAAGATATTGTTCGTACTCATAACTTGTTGGTTCGTAATTGTATCACTTACTGATTTAGGTTTCACCATTTTTGTCAAAACATGTGTTCCCTATTTCCGTACGGATATTTCTGATATTGTTTCCAAATTTGTTGAGAATGGTGTTCCTGTAGACACAATTTTGCGCCATAATATTGAGCCATCAAGGCTTAACTGGGCAATTAAGTCATTAGGGGAAGAATATAGTCACTATCCCGGTAGGCTAATGTTGTCTGAATTGACCGGGATGGTAATTTCTTCACAATTGCGGTATGAGCTCAGCGCGGGTCTAACTTGGCTTATTGTTCATCACTGTTGGTTCCTCACCACTTGGGTTGGCTTTTGGTTTGTCAAAAATGACGTGTTTCAGGTTGTGCTGTTGGTGCTGAGTGTAATTCTGGGTGTCAGTATGCTGAGTTGGCAGCTGGCACTGAGTGCCATCTATTGTGCCCAGCTGCTTCACCCCCTGGAGGCCATAGTTGGGGTGATAGAGGTGTGGGAGGTGTGGAATGGGGCTTGGGTGGGGGTGGTGGCGTGGTTTGTGGTCAAACTGTTGGTCAGTGTCTCGGCACTGTACCTGAACCACCGCTACCACGACCCCACACAGCGGCAGGCCCCACCCCCACACCTGGTGTGATTTACCACCACCCCACACAGCGGCAGGCCCCACCCCCACACCTGGTGTGATTTACCACCACCCCACACAACGGCAGGCCCCACCCCCACACCTGGTGTGATTTACCACCACCCCACACAGCGGCAGGCCCCACCCCCACACCTAGTGTGATTTACCACCACCCCACACAGCGGCAGGCCCCACCCCCACACCTGGTGTGATTTACCACCACCCCACACAGCGGCAGGCCCCACCCCCACACCTAGTGTGATTTGATTCATCTTATAAGTTTTTGTTTTACTTTAATGGAATCTACATTTTGTTTTGTCTTTGTGAATAGTGCTGAGAATTATCTCTATGGACAGACATTACTCTCTGATGTTATTTGTTACTCTCAGTTTACTCTGTCTTATTGGAGGGACATTTACTTTCTTTGATGTTACTTGTTACTCACTTTTTTACCCACTTTGTTACTTTTTTTAATGGTGGCGTGGAGGTAGAGCCCTCGGGTCAAAATGTGCTGTGGTTCAAGTCCCAGAGGTAGCCAGAGGGAGTATACTTTGTGTGCTGAGTTATTTGTTACTTTGTTACCACTTTTGTTACCTTTTTAATGGTGGTGTGGTAGTAGAGCTTTTGGGTCAGAATGCACAGTGGCCTGTGGCTGTGCACTGTGGTTGGAGTCCCACAAGTATTTCTGTCTTGTAGACATTACCAGGGGCGTAGGGCAGCCTCCTGTCCTTAAGTGTTCTGCACTACACCAGCCCAGCCTGAGGCCTCTCTGCTCCAAAGGGGAAAAAGGAAATGTTCCTCCGAGCTATACCTTATTAGATCATATAGCCCTGCTAGGTGACAGGAGGGCGCTACCCCTCCCGGCATGGGAGCTACCGGGCGTTGCTCTATCACACGACCCCCCGGTCCCGAGTCCGACGCTCTACCACTGAGCCACTCTGCCCACCTGCTCTAAAGGGGGAAAAATACAACTTGCTCTCTTTATCTACCTACAATTCCTCGTGTGTTGTTACTTTTCTCTGTACTATTTCTTTTAATGGACACTCATTTTGTTTTCTTTCATTATTATTATTATTATTATTATAATTATTATTATATTTTTTGATTCTGTGAAATGGGTGTGGCGATTGCAACTGTCTTCTTACAGTCTCATGAACTTCGGAAAAGTAATTACCCTAGGCAACATAGATAGTTATCTTGTTATTTTAGACTGCAAAATGCGTCGAGTAAATAAAAATACACTTTTGTGATATTTAAGGAAGCCGCCAGTTTGCCTGTGGTAGCCTGTTTACTGACGATGCGTTGATTACTGACTGTCTTGCCGACGGGACGTGTTAGTGCATCAGACATTCAAATTTATAGGATGCCTAATGATCCAGCCTAACCTAACCCATCCTTAGCTAGAGTATCCTAACTGGGGGCTCCACGCCCTCACCCCTCTGATTTTAAGCACCTAGGATTGCCACTTAACCTTATCTAGACACCCCTCAGATACCTGTCAGTCCAAATCCCAAGGTTGAGTCTTACTAAACCTAATCTAATCTGTCATAACCTAACTTATTCCAACAGCCAATCCAGTCCTATCCCAATCTAACCAATCCGTTCCTAATGTAACCAAGCCTAACTTAACTGAAATTTTCCAAACCTAACATATCATTTGGGAAATTCAAATTATGCCAAAAGTAAGACATGCATTTGGAGAGTTTAGCAGCAAGACTTGCTGTTGCTGGTACTTTCGTGGGAGTGAGGGAATGTATGATGTTTATATAAACAAGTCTATATATATTTCACAGATGTCAAAAAAAATAATCCCTGTGATTATGGTAATTTAGGAAGCACAACAAGTAGCCTGTGAAAGACTGGTTTCAATAGGAAATATGGAAGGGCTGTGTTCTTGTGGCAAAGTATTAATCTTTATATATATATATATATATATATATATATATATATATATATATACAGGGTGTCCCGAGAGTTAAGTCAAAAACTTTGGGAAATGATAGAGGAGGGAATTCTAAGGAAAAAATGTTATATGAATATGTGTCCAAATCCCATCCGTTACAGAGCTACAGTTACTGATGACCTTGTGGGCGAATTACGAAGGAGACCATTTTCGCCCATAAGGTCATCAGTAATTGTAGCTCCGTAACAGTTGAGATTTGGACACATGTTCATATAACATTTTTTGCTTAGAATTCCCTTAACTGTCATTTCTCAAAGTTTTTGGTATAACTCTAGGGACACCCTGTATATACTGTACCCTTAAGGGACAGCCATTGTTTGTGGTAATATTCGTTACTCAATAATGTTTATGTTTTGTGAATGTGCTAAACCAAATATAACTTTGTGGTCACATCACCACTACCTGAATTAGGCCAACAGCACACAAGCAGCAACAGTTGGTAAGTGATGATGATAAAACTAGGTGGTAAAAGACAGGGCATGTGGAAAGCAAGAAGATTGACAGTCATGTGTACAATAATTACCGTATGTGCAACGCCAACACTTAACTACCCAAGCACCACACCAGCAACCACAGTGGATCAGATGAACTGTGTTCTGTGGTGGTGAACTTGGTTAGTTAGGTTAGGTGGGGAACCGGTACACTCGTGTACCGTATACTGTACACAACGCCAAAATGTGAGTTACTCCAACAGAGCACCAGCAGCCATAGTGGATCTGCTGTATAGACTAAATCCCCGTCCACACTAGGGGTCACGCTCTGTTGCACGTCATGTTGCCCAACTCGGGTTTTCGTGCCGCGGAGGGTCTGTGCTGCATACTTCGGGCAAATCTGGACGAGGGACATTTCATGGTGACAGCGCGCTACAATGCCCTCACAGTAGCTGTCTGGCTTCCGTTACCGCTATGTTTGATCTGCAGTACGACGCAGTGTCAGAAGATAGTACTGGTATTGAATGGTCAAGGGGCAACGCCCTACATTTTATAGAACTGCTGAAGATGCATCCATGTGTCTGGCAAATGAAAAACAAACAATACAAGGACAACTTAAGAAGTGCAAGTTTAAAACAATGACGAGACAGACATTGCTTGCACCACATCTTCTTTTTCCTATTCTTTTTCATTTTGTCACAACATAGTACCACAATGCTCCACATCACAGTCTCTTGAACTGCTTCAGTGTTGGTATCTATCATCACCCTCTTGCAGGTCAATGGTTACTGGTGTGTTCTGCCCATTGTAGTACTACTATGGACGTCACCGGCATCAGCAACATGACGCGGAACAGAGCACGTGGCACGACCCTGGTGTGGACGGGGCTTAACGCTGCACTGTGGTGTAGGTAAAAAAAAAAAAAAAATTGGCAAGCACACAACAAAATGGTCCTGTTGGTTCAGTATCGCCTGTGTATCTCTCTGTCTATCAGTCTATCTATCTGTAGCCAGACGCCATACTCTTATAAAGGGTGGCCGTTTGTCTTTGAGTTGTTTCACGGGGAGGGGCACTAGCCATCCGCCAACCCACTTGGTTACAGGAAGGGAACACGTGTGGGTAGGTTATATGGTTACCACCCAGCTTTGCAAATAGTTTCCTGGCTTACAGGAAACAATTAGGCTTGCAACTCAATGTAAAGCCACCTGGAAAGGAAAGAAGACTAATAAAAAGTGACAGGAAAGATGGGAGAAATAGGATGAGAGGACGACAGACACTGATGAAGATTGATAAAGATGAAGGAAGAAGCAGGCGGTAGTACATCGTGAGTGGATTGAGAATTTAACTGTCCAGGCTCATGGATCAGATTGAAAGCCACCTTCAGTAAAACCAAGCTCCATTTTTTTAAAATCCAAGATGATGCAAAACCAACCAGGATATTTAACCACGATTGTCTTCATATCTCAGGACATATTGTAGTTTGCACGTCAAGAAAATGTTTTATGGTTAATATTAGACATAATTAAATCATTTGTTAAGTACCTCAGCAAAAATGTTAATTTAGGGTTACTGTTGTTGATTGACACCAATATCTTTGATAAATTTTCTGTACATTTCTCTTGGCAGATGCCAGTGTGATCCAGCAGTATACTACACACTCACACCAGTGACCTCAACCAAGACACAGGCATTAAGGAATAGTGGTAAACATTACCAGTAGCTTCCAGAGTAAAAATGAAAACATTCTGATGTTGAAAAGTTTAATGCTTCAGTAAGTTATCCTTAAAACAGTTCTTTCTCATATTTTAGTACAGTCCAAATACCAGGGTTGTGCAGTGAATAGATAAACTATACAGTATCTGTAAGCCAATGTCCATCTATCTATAACCAGACGCCTTAATCCGTAAGGGGTGGCTGCAAACAAATCGCCTCCTTGTCGTCCTGTCTCCTGCCATTTCACTGCCCTCCACCCAGCTCACACACCCGTATCTCATATACCTCTCCACTCCATCTCTCCATGCCATTTCACTGCCTTCCAGCCAGCTCACACATCCCTCTCTCATATGTCTCTCCATTTCATCCTCGGCCTCCCCTTCCCTCTTCCCCCATCCATCTCATTCACACACTCCTCATTAGTCTCTCGCTCTCCATTCTCTCCACATGGCTAAACCACCTCAGTGTATTTCTCTGAACACTCTCTATCTCATCCACACCCACAACCCACTTTCACTCCCTCATTTGTCAGTCTCTCTCCTTGTAACTCCACATGTATGCTTCTTTCAAATATCTCATTTCCGCTGCTCTCACTCTTGACTTGTGTCCTTCCAGCAAGGCCCAAGCTTTGCTTCCATATCTCAGAGTTGGTAACCTTATACTGTCATGCAGTGACTTTTTTTTTTTTACATCTATGCTCACTTCTCTGTTTCTTATCACTGCTTTCAGAGAACCAGCAACCTTTCTTCCCTGTTGTACCCTTTCGAGTACTTCATCCTCTAAACTTCCATCCTTACCCATCACACTACCCAAGTACAGTATAATCATTCAGAGACTGCTTATCCTTTATAAAGTAAACAGTTTCCCCCTGTGGCATTTCCACCTCCTTTTCCTTGTTTCCTCCTAAACCCATCAGTAGTAAGTTGTGGTCTCATATGTCTTTTGTTTGTTTCTCTTTGTCCATTGACACCTCTAGAAATATCTCGTATATTATATGGTTAGCAAAGCAGTCTGACACTTTTTTTTTTTTTTCTCCCATGTTGTTATCCCTCTACAGTTCTGATCACTTTACTAAAATTAGGTTCTTTTATCCATCCATTCAAAATCTAATTTTCCACCTTCATCCAGCAGCTGTTCCAAGAAAACCCACACGACTACACACGTCTTCTGTCGCTGTCAGTGCCTCATCTTTCTTTCTTTCTTTTTTTTTTCTTTTTTTTTTTTCCGTGGTATTTCTGCCTCTTCCCATATTTTTGATATATTTCCTTATCTTTTCCACCCACAGGATTTATGCCTCAGGTACTTTAAAGTGGGGAAAAAAAAAATCACAAATATCACTACTTCCTGTTTCTTTTTCTTTCATTTTGTACTTTTTTATACAAAGTCATTATTATTCCTCCACCCTTTTTGTGTTTTCCTCACATTCTGTGGAAACATTCAAGAAAATACTTTATTTTTCCTAGTTTATTGAAGAAAATCACTTAGTTTTATTTTTTCTAGTTTCAGCTATTTGAGAGGAGCATGTGGAGTTACATGGAGAGGCAGACTGACAAATGAGGAGGTGAATGAACGTTGTGGTGTGGATGTGGGTGTGACAGAAAGCGTTAGGAGAAATACACTGAGGTGGTTTGGCCATGTGGAGAGGATTGAGAGCGAGAAACTAACGAGAAGAGTGGATGTGAGTGAGGTGTAGGGAGGGGGGGAAGGGATGGGGCGGCCGAGGATGAGATGGAAGGATGGAGTGGAGAGAGGGGGGGTGTGAGCTGAGGTGATAGGGCGATTTGTTTGTGGCCACGCCTTACGGGATTAAGGCGTCTGGCAATAGACAGATAGATAGTTTAGTTTCCACTGCACATCATAATGTTTTCATCCACCATGCGTTCTTCTCGTTTTAAATTTGTAAGACCTTGTACAGTGCGTTTATTAATTAAACCATTATGGTATAAGTTGACGTATCCCAGCATAGCTGAGCATGATTAAACCCAGCCTAATGCAGGTCTCATCCCAGCAAACAATATTACGTTGCAGCAACGTTACCACAACGTTGTGTTTATGTTGCCACAACGTTATGGCACTAAATTGTGACAACGTAATCTTGTATGGTTTTCTTAAAGTTGCCACAACGTTGCAGTATAACGTTTTTTGCAACGTTCAGCCAACATTGCCACAACTTTATGTAACCTAGTAGCAACCTTTATACGACTTACCAAAACCAACACATACCTGTATATCTGTGAAAAGGAATAAGCAAAGACAGTTTTTTCTATAGTTTTATTGTACTGAAATTTCCGAAGAATACAACTGGTAATGAGTCCATTCAGTGTTCATACAATCATGTCACATCTTAATAATAACAATAATAATAATAATATATCTACCTATTTCCAGACGCCTTAATCCCATGGGGGTGGCCACAAACAAATCGCCTCGATGTCCCCCTGTCCCCCGCTATTTCACAGCCCTGCTCCCAGCTCACCCCCCCTTCCTCATATACCTCTCCACTCCATCCCTCCATCTCATCCTTGGCCTCCCCCTCCCTCTCCCCCTTCCACCTCACTCACATACATCTCGTCAGTCTCTCATTCGCCATCCTCTTCACATGGCCAAACCACCTTAATGTGTTTCTCCTAGCGCTTCCTGTCACATCCACACAACCATAACATGTACTTAAATAAATCTCCTGACTTTTCAATATACTTTACTCCAGCACAACAGACTGAAGTTGAAAATTACCTGAATGCTTTAAAGTCTGATGCTCCAGGTTATGATATATCCCCCAAAGTGTTAAGATATAAATCAGATGTAATATCTAAACCTTTGACTCATATAATCAACCTTACATTGAAAAACAAGTATGTTTCCTGATCACTTAAAAAAGGCCAAAATTATTCCTACATATAAGACAGGTAGCAGAAGTGATATTAATAATTATCGCCCAATCTCTATACTACCAGCTTTCAGTAAAATATTTGAAAAAGTAATTGCTGTTAGATTAATACATTACTTTAAGGAAAATAACTTACTATCTGAATACCAACATGGGTTTCGTACAGATCGATCAACAGAATCTGCAGTATTACAGTTTGTTTACAATGTTTATAAGTTCTTAGAAGAAAAGTATTATGTAGTTGGGGTATTTATTGACTTATTGAAAGCTTTTGACACATTAGATCACAAAATTCTAACTGATAAGTTGGAAGATATTGGAATAAGAGGTGTCCCACTAAAACTATTTCATAGTTATCTCAGTAATAGAATGCAATGTGTTTTTTGTAACAATAATTTCTCGTCTTTTAAATCATTATCAAAAGGTGTACCACAAGGGTGTATCCTTGGGCCACTTCTTTTTGTAATATACATTAATGATATAGTAAATGCCAGCACAAAATTTAAGTTTACGATTTATGCTGATGATACTAATCTTTTGTTAGCAGACAAAAATATAAATTACCTACAATCAAACTTGCTCTTGGAATTAAATTTAATAAATGAATGGATAAAATCTAATAAATTAAAGCTTAATGTATCTAAAACAAAATATATTTCCTTTAAAAACCGATCAGTAAAAAAACTCTTTACCACCATTACTACTTGATGGTGAAAGAATACAAAATGTCAGTAAAATACAATTTCTTGGTATACTCATAGATGAGAATATAAATTATAAATATCATATAGATGAAATATGTTTAAAGTTATCCAAAGTGTGTGGTGTTATACAAAGTCCGTTATAATCTAACAACAGAGGCTATGGTCAGCATTTATTATACACTATGCTATCCTTACCTCATGTACTGTGTAGCCATATGGCCATGTACTTGGCCCTCAGTTTTGAACAAAATAATAGGAGCTCAGAAAAAATTTTAAGATGTATATATTTTCTAAGTAAATTCGATTCAACAACCCCAATATTTTCAAATACAAAATTGTTGAACTTTGAAAATATTCATAAGTATTTTACATTACTACTGATGTATAAGACCTTAAGAGTCTATGTAGGTAATGAAATATTTAAGTTTGTAGAAAACCCACATAAGACTCGTAGTAATAACATTAATTTATGCTCTCCACAATTTAGAACAACCCTCTTCAAGAACAGTATAATATCTTTCGGCCCCCAACTGTTTAATGGTTTACCAATAGATAAAAAAATTCTCCTTAAGTCAAGTAATATCCTAACTTTTAAAAGGGAAATGAAAAATTATCTGTTAGGTCAGCAATACATACATTACACATAATTTTGTAATAATTTAGGGTAGAACAAAAGCACCATATATTATGATACAATTAATGCATAGTATGTGTGTGTGTGTGTGTGTGTGTGTGTGTGTGTTTGTGTATGTGTTTTGAGAATATATGTATATATGTACATTATGTATGTATGTATGTATGTGGGTATATATGTATGTGTATGTATATGTATGTGTGTATATGTATATATGTATATGTATGTGTGTGTATATGTATATGTATGTGTGTATATGTGTATGTGTGTGTGTATGTATATGTATGTGGGTATACTGTATATGTGCACATGTGTGTATGTGAGAATATGGATGTACAATATATATGTAAAAGTATATGTGTGTATGTATATCGATGTATATGTATTTATTTATGAATGTATGTATGTATATATGTATGAGTGTATGCATGTATATAATCATAAGGTTGTAGTTTATATTTAAATAATTTACTTTTTTTCTGATACACATACGATTGTAGCTGATATATCCAACTAAAGCAACCACAATTTATATATAGTATTTATAAAAATGTCTGTCAGGGAGCTTAGGCTTGACAGACCGTTGCTTGTTATGTAATGTTCAAATGTATAGCCTACATGGATGTATGACTATAAAGCAATAAACATTTACTTACACCACAACGCTCCTCCACTTCCTCATTTGTCAGTCTGTCTCCCCATGTGACTCCACATGCTCCTTTCAAATAACTCACTTCCACTGCTCTCACTCTTGACTTCTGTCCCTCTAACAAGGGCAAAGCTTCACTTCCATACATTAGAGTTGGTATCACAATACTGTCATGTATTAGCTTTCTCACCTCCCTGTTTCTTATCGCTGCTTTCAGGGAAGCAACCTTTCTTCCCTGTTGTACCCTTTCAAGCACTTCACCCTCTAAACTTCCATCCTTACTCATTACACTACCCAAGGACTTAAATGCACTCACATTTTCCATTTCCATCTCATCCAACCTCACTGTACATTCACTGACTTCACTTCTCTCGAAGACCATCACTTTACTCTTCCCTGCATTCACCTTTAGATTCCGTTTCTTACACACACACCCAAATCATCCACCAAGCCTTGCTGCACCCCTTCGTCTTCATTTAACAACACACCATCTGCAAACAACAGTACTGGTAGTTTTCAAACACTGCCCTGTCTCACTAGAGCCGCTCCAACATCCACTGCCCTACCTTGTATCTCTTTTATAACCCCATCCATATACAGAGTGAACAACCATGGAGACATGACACATCCTTGTTTCTATCCAACCTTCAAATTGAATAATTCACTCAGTTTACTATCCACACTGACTGCAGCCTTAGCACCCTCTCACATACTCTTCACAGCCTTCAGCACCTTCCTATCTACTCCATATATTCATAATATTATCCACAATCCTTGTCTATCCACCCTGTCATGTGCTATCTCTAAATCCATGAAGGCTGCATACAACTTCTTTCCCTTCTCTAGAAACTTTTCCACTAAAGATCTAAGAATGAGTATCTGATCTACACAACCTCTTCCCATCCTAAAACCTCCCTGTTCTTCTCCAACTAATTCCTCTGTTATTTCCCTTACTCTGTCAATAAGCATCCTACCATATACTTTTCCTATTACACTAAGAAGGTAAATGCCCCTATGATTACCACACACTTGTTTTTTCCCTTTTCCTTTGTACAGGGGAATAATTATACCTGACTTCCAGTCCTTCGGGAATCTACCTTCCTCCCAGGCCAATCTACACATCTTCCACATCCATTTTATTACTGTCTCTCCCCCATGCTTCAGCATTTCACCACACACTTCATCAATAAGAATAATAATAATAAACTCATCTGAAATGTCAGGGCCAACTTGCTTAACCCCAGGCTCCTCCACTCCTCATGGGGCAACATAGGATTGGATCATGGATGGATAATTTAATCAGTTTGGGATTTACACACACACTGGCATATTAAACATCGAACAAGTGTTTATAAGTACCAGCCATTCTCAAAACCAACCAAAGATAACCCAATAATGCCTATGCGGCATCTTTCCATCAAGGTCCTTTTGGGATCAGGATTAGCTGGGGGCAAGGGGGAGTAGTTAGTGTTATTCTTGAGGTAATCTTAGTCCAAATTAAAATAATTTGCAAGCACATTTTTTCCCCCCACTGTCCCCTTTTGTCGATAAGGGCTATGGTGTTGCCCCTGGCCAGAGGACTTAAGTCTGGAGTGTGTAGCCCTTTATGAGTGGTTGCCTTTCCTGATGTCTACCAGTAACCCTTGGGTGGACTCGAACATCCGACCCTTCAACCAGAGTGGAGCGCTTTAACCCACTGAGCCGTGGTTGCAACATAATAAATAAAAAATATTTAGTTTGTTGATAACAGGCTCAAAACTAACACATGACTTTGAAGTGTCTAGTATAATAATAATACATACATACATACCTACAAGGATGGCAGAAAGGTTGCAAGAGGATGGAAAAAAGGCAGAATATAGGAGAGAAGTGGAAAGCAATTGGGTAAATATGATCTGGGGCAGATGAGAGAATGGAAGGTGTGTGCAAGATATTCACAGGCTGTTGCATAGAACTGTGTGCCTCTCATGTCAAGAGAATCTCTAACTGGTAGGACTTTAGTTTCAAAATGTAGGTGAGCTATGGGGGTGGTTTTGGTACAGCCAGTGACAATTTGAAAGGCAGTGTTTTGTATGGTTTGTAAGGTGTTGTAGTGAGTGTTGGAGAGGATGGGAGTCCATGCCGGAGAGGCATAGGATATTACTGTACTGACCTGGACGTGTCCCGCTGGATGGACCTGTCCAGAGTGTGTTTAAGAAACAAACAAATCAATAACATGGCCTAGATTAATACATATAACACATTCTGAATTGGCAGTTTCCAGAATTATTTTCTAAGACAATAATAGGGACCTTTTGCATATGTAACAAAAAGCACAATGATATGAAACAAAGCTTTTACTTATTTAATGCAGTACACTCTATTGCCGTACAGTATATGACATAGGAGTACTACCATATTCCTCACAACATTCTACATTGTTACATATGGTATAGCATTTGCTAATTCCAAACCTCAGGTAGCACTAAGAATTGGTCTTCTCATTACAGTATGTCAACACATAACGTCTTAATCCCCGTCCACACGAGCGGGCAATGCCCGCGGGCACAAGCGAGCAGTTTGCCTGTTGACAGGCTCACCGCTTGTGCCCGCGGGCAAATGCGTAAATTGACCGTGGCAATTTACGCATTTGCCCGCAGGCACAAGCGGTGAGCCCGTCAACAGGCAAACTGCTCGCTTGTGACCGCGGGCATTGCCCGCTCGTGTGGACGGGGCTTTACAGTCCAAAGACAACAGATAATAACTTGTAACAGTCTGTGTGTGTGTGTGTGTCAAATTAAGTAGTGGTGATAAGATTTTTAAAAATTGTGGAAAAGTGTCCACTGCAGGATATGAAGAGTCGGGCACTCTACTGGCTGACAGGAAACTGATGCAAGGAGTGATTGTTTCTATGATTAAACAAGTGACTTTGTTACTGTCAGGTCAAGGGTCAGGGTTCAGGTTTTGATGGTGTACAAGGTCCTGCCAACACCCAAGATTATCTTTTTGTTGCAAAAAGCAATCAGAAATACCGGTAACAAGAACAGTATTGCATAAATAGTTACAACTGTCCTCACTCCCTGATGTCTGTTTGGACAGGTATCACCATATAAATTTAGAACATCCACAAACTGTCCAAAAATAAAGAGCCTTTGTGAACAAAAGAATACTACTAAATGAACATGATCACAATGATGCAGAAATCAAAAGGCCTATTTCCTAATGAGTAAACAAATAAATAATTATCACAGGCATGCATAACAGAACATACAACCAGTCTATACTGACTTACTTTCATCCACATAAGCTCTGTTTGCACTGCCACAGTAAACTTCCCCTCAGTTGAGGTAACTGGTTCGTTCCTGCAGCCTGAGACTGAGGCCTTCCTGTCTCTGGGTCTGACCTATAAGCATCAGTCCTTGTGTTTGAAGACATCTGTGGTTTTACAAGCAAGCTTCTCTCTTCTAAAAGAAAAAAAAAAAAAATGTGTCAAAATTGCAATGCATAACAAATTAGATATAAAATATGCAGAGTTTCTCTTAGTTCCTGGGTTCATCTTATTGGAAACACCTGTATACTTTAAGAAGAGTTGGGTTACTTTAATTTTAAATTTGTAAAGCTTGGCTGAAAAGAAAACTGGCAATGAAAATTGCATGTGACACATTTCACAGCTGAAGACTTCATTCTTCAAAAGTAAAGTTCCCTCCTCCAATATATATAACCCTTCAGTAAGTATATATACATCCTTAAGTACTGGTTGGACCTTTGTGACTTACCATCATAGGTTCTGCCTGCCCGTTCCCTCAGGAAAATTGGCAGTAGCTACAGAAGACATTTGGCTTGGGCCAACAATTGGGGATGGTTGTAAGCTCCTGACTCCACGGAACTGCCTAGGCATGTATGAACTGGTGTGGATGAATGGGGCCTGTCAATCAAGTCTCACTCTTCTATAAGAAAAGCATTTGATAAAAAAATAAGCGGATTGTTGGAAAAAGAAAGAACCTAACTCTATTTTGACTTGCCAACAAAAAGGCATGCAAGGAGTTTTTCTCTGCTGCAAGAGTTTGGTAATCTGGTCAGGCTAATGTAACAGTCAACTAAAACATTTCACAATTCAGAACTCTTTCCAGTAACATTATGGCTTCTTAATCGTGTAATTATTTAATAAATAGCGACATCATAAGGCACATCTGCCACACACACTGCTGTAAGAAATGTCTTCAGTATGGACTTATTAAGATTCCTGTAATGACTTTGGAACAATAGCCTAAACAGGGATACACTTTCAAGGAAATCCTTGACTTTTCCTAGAAGTTACATTAGGTAATTATGGTAACTGCTGTTATGACATACCCTTAGTTGAAGGCATAAACTTGACAGTTGAGGCCAAGACCTGGATGGTGTGGCTGATGAAAAGTTGGTCCTGTATTCACCAGGTTCATCTTCAACTGAAGAAGAGAAAATATATAAACAAGATGCTGAAAATGTTTGCATCTTATTAGTAAAGCAGAAGTCACGCTGCTCAGCAAGTTCAGTGTCACACTCGAAAAACTTTGAAAGTAAACAATACTATTTATTCCATTTAAGTTGGTGGACCAATAGTTAAATCATGAAATATTTACAATGTTTTCTCTTTCAGAGAGAAGTAAGAATCTATGATTTATGAATCACCTACAATTGGTGTGGTTTGCAGTATTGAAATTTAGTGGATTTGGAAGGTTAATAGACGCACGCTTCTTATAGCCAGAAAAACCATGTCTTCCTGGCTTGGATGATGAGTTTGCTGGAGGTTCTTCTCTTCATTCTTTGTCGTCATCTGAAGCAAGTATCAGAGCTGAATAATTGAACTGTATAACCAATCATGCATTCAAGATGTTTCACAGTTTGTACATCTAACTAAAGACAGGTGTCTAAAATATGAGAGCAGCACTTTGACAACTGGGCAGTACAATATGGATATAGCACCAACCAACATAATTTATACTAGGCCATGGTTAGGATTACGGCAGCCGTAAGTATACAAAGACTACGATTACGGCAGCCATAATCTGACCTAAAGTATCTATCTGTCTATTGCCAGACGCCTCAATCCCGTTCGGGGTGGCCACAAACAAATCACCTCCACGTCGCCCTGTCCACCGCCATTTCACTGCCCCGCTCCCAACTCACACCCCCCTCTCTCGTATACCTCTCCACCCCATCCCTCCATCTCATCCTCGGCCTCCCCCTCCACCTCACTCACATATACTCTCCTCGTCAGTCTTTCACCCTCCATCCTCTCCACATGGCCAAACCACCTCAGTGTATTCCTCCTAACGCTTCCTATCACATCCACATCCACACCACAATTCTCCTTTATATCCTCATTTGTCAGCCTGTATCTCCATGTGACTCTACAGGCTCCTCTTAAATAACTCATTTCCACTGCTCTCACTCTTGACTTGTGTCCTTCCAGCAACGTCCAAGCTTCACTTCCATACGTTAGAGTTGGTATCACAATACTGTCATGTAGTAACTTTTTCACTTCCATGCTCACTTCTCTGCTTCTTATCACTGCTTTCAAGGAACCAGCAACCTTTCTTCCCTGCTGTACCCTTTCAAGCACTTCACCCTCCAAACTTCCATCCTTACTCATCACACTACCCAAGTACTTAAACGTACCCACATTTTCCATTTCCACATCATCCAGTCTCACTGTACATTCACTGGCTTCACCTCTTTCGAAGACCATAACACTATTCTTCCCTACATTTACCTTTGAATTCCGTTCCTTACACACTCTCCCAAACTCATCCACCAAACCTTGCACTGCCATTCGTCTTCACTTAACACGGTATCATCTGCAAACAACAGTACAGGAAGTTTCCAAACACTGCCCTCTCTCATTAGGGCCACTCCAGCATCCACTGCCCTGCCTTATATCTCTCTGATAACCCAATCCATATACTGATTGAACAACCATGGAGACATGACACATCCCTGTTTCAACCCAATCGTCAAATAGGAAAACTCACTCAGTTCAATATGCACACGCACTGCAGCCTTAGCACCCTCATACATATTCTTCACAGCATTCAACAACTTCCCATCTACTCCATATATTCTTAATACGGTATAGTTTGTATTAATTGGCTCCACCTCCACAGGGGATATGTCAATCGAGGATCCACCAGTACATCCCGCTACAAGTGCTGAAGATTGTCCTTCCATCAACGTCTATCCAGATACTGTTGTACATCATTAGTTGACACCAGCAGACTATGGTAGATATTCACCCATTCCTCCTCCAGGATTGTGTAATGATTATATGTAACACATGCAACTTGATGGCAATGACTAGTTTTGTAAAAGGGGCACAAATGGTTGACAGACGTTTCCTCTGGTACGATGTATGGATGTCCATAACATGTTATAATACAGAACACATTATGGGATATAGTCATAATATACAAGTGTCATATAGTCTTATGTACAAAATATGATGGCATAACCAATTTGTGATGAGGACATTACAGAGTAGCTGCACTATGAGTTAGGCAGTCTCCCCTGTCCCAGTGATTATGGTGAAAATAATGCTTGTAAACTGTCTTTTTATCAATGCACTCTCCTTATACTGATGGTGTCCATATTGCACACATATAGCAACACTGTTGGTTAGGTATGTCTCGTTGATCCCAAACTATTTATGACATTACACAGATGGCAGCATCCATTCCTTCCACCCTGATGGTCAGACTCCCGTGGAAGAGGACAGAGATAGAGTACCACAGCTGGAGAAGACACTGCATGGTGAAACTCTCCTGGAAGTGAACAGAGATGGACTACCACAGCTGCAGATAGCATTGCATGGTATGTTGAATGGCAAGTCGTAATGCGTAGTACACAGTTTAATCACATAATAGTGGTGTATACCAGTTTATCTGTACAGTTACTGTAAAAGAATATAGTGTAGGCAATACAGCAATAACATTCACACACGGTGTTATGTAATTGTCAAGCGTATTTATAAAATGATCTTGTTATTGAATTCAAGTAAATATGAATGTTTGCGATGAATAGGTATAGGTTAATCGTGCACTCTCTGAAGTAGAAAAGTATTTATACTTGTATATCCACGTAGGCGAATATCTTGTGGTGTTTTAACATGTTGTTGGTGGTGGTACTGATAATGAGAGAGAGAGAGAGAGAGTGTGGAGAAGTGGTGAAGGTGTGAACTCATTACAGGTGGAGTAGAGTGCCAGGCGGCTCCACCTAACTTCATCTCGCAACCTGGCTCTCCTGTGGCTTGTGATGTAATACAGCAGGCGTGGATTCGGGTGGGGGGGGGGGCGCACCCGGCGCGCGTGCCCCTGTTTGGCTGCTCAGACAAGATTGGCAGCATGCAGATATTTAGGACATAAATACGAGAAAACAAAGTATTTTGTTAAGTTATCACTACCCCGCGAACGCTGGACGTAATATTACATCACTAGTGGAGGCTCGTGCCCTTGAGACCTCTTATGTATTATGTCTACGTTGTCTGTCCCACAGCTGGTGCAGTTATTTCCTGCAAGTTGATAGTGTTTGTTTTGCTCGGGCACGTTTTTAATAAATATTGTATAGTAAAATGTGAAGTAGCCTAACTTTTTTTTTTTTTTTTTTTTTTTTTTTTTGCGAGCTGGCCTGTTACGTGACCAGCGTCTGGCGGGAGAGGAGGAGGCGGGAGGTGTATTGCCATTATAATTTATTTTCTTGCATAATTATTTATGTTGAGTTATTCATTTCACCAGAAACTCTTACTTTGCGTTGCCTTAACATTTCCTTAAGTTTAGTCACACCCCTTTGCCTTGAGGCGGCTAAGGATAAATATTGTTTTGTATCGCCGGGAAATGCGCCTCTCTTCCCAGGTGGAAGGACGGGATCGCGCGTCCTCGGACCCCACCCCCCCACCACTTCCCTAGCTAACGTTGAAGAGAGTAAACGTGTCTCGCTTATTGCAATTGCAACCAGTAGTTGAGCTGTGTTGTCTTGCCTTGAATACAGGGTGACGGGTGTAGTCGTGGGACTTGTCGGGGAGTGCTATGGGTTGTCACTTGTATTCTATGGTAGAGTTTTGAGTTGAGTCTCGGCTACGTTTGGTCTGAGCCAGTTGGCCCGCAGTTCCTGTTGTTAGTTTTCCCTAGTGCCCTTGCGTGGCATATCTAAATCTCATACTTTCATTGTACTGTATAGCCTAAACCGGGGGCTGAGACCTTGGGGGGTTCGTAGCTGCGTTTATGGGTGTTGTCGGAGGTAGTAATAGTTGTTCCCTAAGCAGTGTGGCCGAACAGCCCCAAGTCACAAAGGAAGGCCACGGCCGAGACCGGGCTTTCCGACAGAGCTATCAGGGAGTGTATGTTGTGTTGTTGGCGCAGGCGATTGTGTTCAATACAGTCTTCCATAATGTACTTAATGGTATGGGGTGCTGTGTTGCATCCTGGACAGGCGTCAGCGACGGAGTCATCCAGTCTCTTCTGATAACTCAAGAGGGCTGGATGATGCCCACATCTCAGACTGGCCAGGTAGACCCTGCCCTCACGAGGGAGATAGGATTCAGAAGGGTCGATATCAGGAGGCCGTGCATGCAGCTGTGTGTTGTCTTCAAGTGACTAAATGGAGCGGCGAGTGTTACGAGTATGGATATGTTTCTGGAAGCTGGTTTTAGGTGGGCGATGGGGGAGAGATGACATTATTTGTGTATAATATCGTGTGCTGGGTATTGTTTTGATGTTCCTTGGTGTGTGTGGATGTGCTGCCATGTGGTGTAGTGGATGGTGTGGGTTTGTGGAGGCTGCGGCAAGAATTTGTGTGCCTCTCAGGTCTAGATGATCTTTGACTTTGAGGACTTTGGTTTCTTGGTGTAGGTGGTCTGTGGGTTTAGTAGCTGTGCAGCCTGTGATTATTTAGGGCCTTGTTGTGCATGGTCTGTAGAGTGTTGAGGTGTGTTTTAGTGAGGTTGGAAGCCCAAGCAGGGCTTGCATAATTCATCAATGAACGTAAAAATTGTTTGTATACTGTGATGGTGGTTTCTTTGTTGTGTCCAAATGTTGTATGGGCAAGTGACCTTAAGGCGTTGAGTCTTGATGTGTTAATTTATCTTCACTGTTTGCTATGTGTTGTTTCAAAGACATCGATGTATTGTATGTTACACCAAGGATTTTGTGTGTATGTGTGTGTGTGTGTGTGTGTGTGTGTGTGTGTGTGGTAGAGGAGTGTTGTTTATTGTGAGGTGTGGAATGTGACTGTGTTATTCTGTCCAGTTTGTTAGAAGGGTCCCTGTAGAATTGGTTGGGGCTATTTTAGTCTGTGGTGAACCATTCGTTTAGTGTGTTGAGGCAGGGTTAGAGGTAGTGTGCGGCTGTGTTTGCTTTTTGGTGTGTACGTGTAAGTGTTATGTCGTCCTCATAGGAATTTATGTGTATTTGTGGTGTGTGGGGTGTTGGTATATCATGCATGTATCGGTTAAAGGGAGTAGAGGACAACACAGGTCCTTGGGGGACGCCATTTGTGAAGTTTCTGATGCTTGAAGACTGACCGACAAATGTTATATGTGCACATCTGCCTGCTAAATAGTTTCCCAGCCATCTTTTTGTGTAATTATGCATGTTTGTGTTGAATATTTTGTAAGTGAGGTTGTGGCGGTGGGTGGCATCAAAAGCTTTGCTAATGTCTAGTGTGACCAGTAGTGTTTTGTGTGGTGGCAAAGCTGAATTGATAGCATCAAAAATTCTGTGTAAGGTCAGTAAGAAGAGTGTTTGTGGAGTGTAGCGGCCTAAAACCATGTTGTGATGGGGCTAGGGGACGTGAGGTGTAACTAGTTGTAATACCAGTTGTTCAGTGACATCGGAGGGGTGCAGAGGAGTGTGATGGGGCGGTGTGAGGAAGGTAACGTGGGGTCTTTGTTGGGTCTGGGGATATTGATGATAGTGCCATGCTTCCAAATGTTGGGTATTATGTGTGAGTAGCTGTAGTTTGATATGTTGGTGAGTGCTTGTAGGCTATGCCTTGTTGTCCTAGGTGTTTAAAGTGTATGTTGCTTATGTTGTCTGGGCCACAGGCAGATGAGTGCATAAGGTTGTTAATGATGTGCTTCGTCTGGTTGTAAGCGAAAGGTGCAAAGTCTGGGTCTGTGGGGAACTGTCTCTTGCGTCGGATGACGATGGGGGTTTAGATGGCTGACTTGTGAAAAGTGATTGATGAGAGTGTTTGCTTGTTGTTTGTTTGAGGGTATGGTGTCTGTTGTTGTGATGGCAGCGTGTGATTGTGTAGTGTTGCTGTTGTTGAGTGTGATACTGTTCCGTGTTTTGTAGAGTTTGCTGGTGTTTGTTTTGTGATTAAGTGTTTGGAGATAATTATTCCAATTTAGTGTTTGCTGTTCTGATACTTTATTGTTTATCTGAGTGTTGAATTCTTGTGTTTGTTGTACGGTGTCTTGTGTATAGGGTGTTGGGGAGTGTCGCAGTGTGTCCCGTTGACTTATGAGGCCTTGAATTTCCTGGTGTGAAGTTGGGTTTGTGTTTCTGTTGCCTCTAGGGATGTGTCTTTTGTCTGCTTTTTGAATAACTATTGAAAGTGTGCACAGCGGTGCTGATGTTTGTGATGGATGTACTGTTCAATGTTTCAAAGTGTTGTTCTGTTTCAGTTGTGAAGGCCTCCCAGTTGGCTTTCTTATAATTAGTGTATGTGTGTCTCTCATAATTAGTGTGTGTGTGTCTGTGGCCAGCTGGGGTGATTCTGGTTTTGGTAGTGATGACGATTGAGGGGTGGTCAGAGTCAGGGGTTTTGACCACTCTCCAGGATGTTGTGGGGGCGAGGTTTGGGGAGCAGAAGGTGATGTCTGGGGATGATGGGAGGAAGAGGGCTTGGTGTGGGAAATGGGCATTTTGATGGAGATTGTTGTGGATGTTGTCGGAGGTTTGCACCCTTAGCAGTATTTTGAAGTGCCACGAGCAGCCCTGGGTATTAGAGTGGTCTCTGCCTTTCATGTGTAGTGTGTTGTGTAGGGGGATGTATCCTATTGCGTAGGATTAACCTTTGATTTCGCCTCCGAGTATTCCTGTTGGGTGTTTCCTGCTTCCTTGATATATTCATCATTTCGCTCTGAGTATTCCCGTTGGGGGTTTCCAGCATCCTTGATATACTGATCATTTCACTTACAATATGTTTTTTCATTATCCTGTAACGTAAATGAACCTGCAGCATTTAATTTCCATTTGAGTTTTGTTGCTACGTAGTGAACAGTTGAGCAGTCAGGCTGTGGACTTGGCCAGTGTTTTGTTGTGCACAACTGTCTCGTAACAACATGCACAGTCAACTGAGTTCTCTAATCTAGAACTAAGTTAGTACTGGTGAGCTGATCCAAAGTTTTCTGAATCAGTGGAGATACTGTCGGATTACCGATTTTTTTTTCCAGTCAGTATGGAATCAGCCAAAAAAAGGAAGGTGACGCACCAACCTACTTTACAGAGATTTTTTTACGACTACAACTCCTCACTCTTAGTCAGAGGGGAGTGCTGAACCTAATTCAGCTTCAGCAGCAACGCCTGCATCTGAACCAACGCAGTTTGAAACATGTAATAGCATGTCAGATGAGACCAGCAACAAAACAACTCCTAATGTGCCCGAGAATCCAGTGATCCTGGACATTTCTAATTACACCAAGGGCAGGACAAGTAATCTTGATGATGCCACGAAGTACCGGCTTCTCAATGAAAGGGTCCCTCCAACTGGATTCAGGTTCCCATTACACGCCTACAAGGATAACCAAAAGCAGGCTGGTGTCATGAACAAGTACTGCCAGAGAGATTGGTTTGATACTTATAAGTTCATATCCTACTCAAGAGCACAAGATGGTCTCTACTGCCCTTGTTGTGTTCTGTTCCCCACAACATCGCCACATGGTCAACCCAGCCTTTTTGTCAAACAACCATACACCACCTGGAAGGATGCTGTATCAGATCTGAAAAGACATGCTACCTGCAATTATCATAAAGATTCTGTGACATCTGTCTCAAGGATGAAGGCCTTTGTGAATACCATGCAATATCCGATGCGTCTCATCGACCTGTCATTGTCCTTGCAGTCTATGAGAACGAGTGCAGGCAAACCGTACATTCCTCTTCTCTGTTCTAAAATGCATAAAGGTGTGTGGTCGCCAGGCGCTGGCCCTTCGTGGACATCACGACAGCACTGTTAATCCACTGTCCAACGAGGGCAACATTTATGCCTTGCTACATCTAAGGATAGATGCTGGTGATGTTGCCCTGAATAAACACCTGGAGACATGTGCACGGAATGCAACCTACATCCCTAAAACAGCCCAGAATCAACTGCTTGAGTGTGTGAGAAAGTACATCCAGTCAGCACTTTGGTCCACACTTCGGGATTATGGCTGATGAAGTTGCAGATATTAGCAACTGGGAACAGTCAGGTCTACTAGTACAGTACCCCAAGGATCACAAACCCATTGAGAGGCTGCTTCTATTTGTAGAGTATGAAAAGATCACTGGGGCAGCTCTATGTGACGTTATTGTTGCTAGTTTGACGAGACAGAATTGGACCCAGCAAATTGCAGAGCTCAGTGCTTTGATGGTGCTGGCAATACGGCAGGTGTGCAGAATGGCTGTGCTGCAAACTTCCAGGAGACTGCAACCAGAGCATCATGCTTTCACTGTGCAAGTCACGACCTGAATCTTGCCCTTTGCAAAACCTGCAGTGTGCCCGCCATCCACTGCGTGATGGAGACTCTAAAAACAATGGGGATCTTCTTCAAGTACTCATCACAGCGACAACGGCAACTAGGAAAGGCAATTGAAGCGATCAGTCAAGACAGGCGTACTTCAGGTCTAATACCGCTGAATAAGATTAACAAAATGCGCTGAGTAACAAAATGTAGGCCTGTACAATGGGAATCATTACATCATACTATTAAGTCTGAAACTGAACATTGGTTGAAGACAGTTTATGTAGACTAATAAAATGTAGGGCCGTACACCGGGTATTTTTTACCCTCTCACCTGCCCTGCTCCCCTTCCCGTCCTTTGATCCCAAGAATTGCCCCCCCCCCCCATCCTGATTTTCTGGATCCGCCCCTGATACAGATGTGAATGACATAGTGAACTGCAGCAAATAGTGATGGGGTGATATTGATGATGATGTAGGTTAGATGTATTGCTATTGTTAATTATTGGTAATGATGGTAAGTACACTAATTTAACACTGATGATGATATTCTTCCTACGTCTTGCCTCCTGTCTGTGTTGTGGCAGGTGATGCTGTAATGTAAGAGAAAAAAAAGAAGAAATTAAAGATAAATGGGAAAAAGAAAACGAGAAAAAAGTAAGGAGATGCAAGGCGAAAGAAAATGAGTTAAGAGGAAATGGCAAAGAATGGGAGACAGAAATGAAAAAGTAAAGAAGAAAAGAGAATGAAAGAATAGAGAATGGAATAAAAAGTTTGAAAGAAGAAAGAAAAGAACGAAAGGAAGGATACCAGGAAATATTGGGAATATAATGGAAAGAGAAAAAGAAGAAGAAACATACAGAACAAAAAGGAAGCATCACAAATAAAGGACGAAACTCCAGACCTCTTTAGTCGTGTGTCAGGTCGCTCCAGCCTACTTCACCTTGGCTCCTACTTTTCTTGCATTATTGCTGTAACATGTTTAAGGGAAACAAGGAAAGAGAAAGAAAAAGTGGAAAGAAAAAAGATAAAAAGAGCAATATGAAAGAAGGGAAAAAGAAACCACAGGATGAAAGAAATGAAAAAAGGAACGAAACTAACGACGAAGTAAAGAAAATGGAAAGAATGAAAGAGAAAAAGAAAGAAAATAAAGTATAAAATAATGAAGGTGTTAACTGGGTACAGGTGTAGTAGAGTGCCAGGCCGCTCCACCTTACTGCATCTCACCTCCTGCCTCTCTTGTACCTTGTGATGGTGTAATATATTGCCTAAATGTTTGTAGATGATAATGATGTGGCAGTGATGATGATGAAAGTTGGTGGTGGTGGTGATGATGACAGTGGTGGCGGTGGTGATGCAGGTTGATAGTGATGATAAATCATATTCCCTTTCGAGTTCCACCTCTTATAGCAAGCGATATAATGGAGAAGGGAAGGAAGAGGACAGCGAAAGGAAGAATTAGGGAGAATACAAAATTAAACATCACAGAAAAAAGAAAAATACTGTACAATGAACAAGAAAAATGTTATTTAAAAGAAAATTATAAAGAATGATAGAAAATGAAGGTAAAGAAAGAAAAAGGGAAGAAGGGAGGATAGAAAGGAGAAACGCCGAACAAATGTGAAAGCGAAGAAATGAAGGCTAAAAAAGGAGCTAATACGAAGGTAGACCAAAAACCGAGAGGAGAAGGAACAGAAAAGTAGGAGAAAGAAAGAAAGGACATTAAAAAAAGAAAAGGAATCACCAAGAACAAAGGGTCGAACTCGGGACACTTCTATTGAAATCCCAGACCGCCCTACCTTACTTCACCTTGGTTCCTGCTTCTTTTGTTGCTTTATTGCTGCAATACAGTGAAAAAAGACGCGAGAGACAAAGAAGAGGGAGAAGGAAAAAAGAAGGAAGATGTGTCGGTAAGAAGGAGCAAGAGAGAGAATAAAATTAGATAGGGAAAGAAAAGGACAAAGAACAAACGGGGAGAAAAAAAAGGAAAATTTAGAAAGACACAGGGAAAAAAAAGAACAAGACTGAAATAAAAAATGAAAGGAAAGAGGAAGAAAGAAAGACAGGGAGCAAGAAGGATAACGAGGTATAAATGGTGAAGGTGTGAACTGGGTACACCTGTAGTTGAGTGCAAGGCCGCTTCACCTCACTTCATCTCTCCTCCTACCTCTCGTATACAGGAAATTGCCATAAAGAAATGTTAGGATGACATGCGGGCTGACAAGGAAAGAAAGAAAACGAGAAACAGAGGGAAAATGAGAAGTGCAAAAAATGAGAAAGAAACGTTGAAAAGGAGAGAAATACAGGAAGAAAAGGAGACTGGCATCACTCCTGGGTCGACCTCCATCTTGTCTGCTGCCTCTCTTGTACAGTAGTTTGTAATGCTGTAATATAGTGGTGGCTGATCCAACGTAGCTAATGGTGTGAGCGTTAATAGGGGTGGTAACGGTGGTGGTGATAGTGGTGTTGATCGTGATATAGGTGAACAGTAATGATGATAACTGTATAAACAAACGGTGATGATGCTGATGCTGATGCTGATGATAAGGGGGGTGGTGGAAATGGTGGTGTTTGTCGCTGTGGTGGTGGTGGTGATGGAGGTGGTGATGGTGATAGTAATAGTGCAGATGATGGTGATAGTGGTAGTTCTGATGATGGTGATGTACAGTAGGTTAGTAGTAATGATAACCTTACTTCATCTCACCTCCTACCTCTTGTAGCAAGTGACGTTTTAATATAATGGAGAGAGAAACTAGGAAGGATGAGGAAGAAAGGAAGAGACAAGATAAATTACAATAAGAAGTAAGGAAATAGGAAAAAAAATTACAACGAAAAAATATATATAAAAAAGGGGAGGGAGTATGGGGGACAAAGGACAAAAGAAGGGAAAGTGGATAAAGAGAAGATGAAACTAAAAAATACAACATGAGACAGAAGTACAGGACGAATAATAGGAAAGATGGTGATACAGATGTCAGAATGGAAAACACGAAATAAAAAGGAGAATAACCACGAAAGGAAGAAAATGAGAAAGAAAATGGAACCAGTAGGCTATGAAGGTGTAACTCTTATTTGTGTGCCAGGCCGCTCCAGCCTACTTCACCTTGGCTCCTGTTTCTCTTGTTGCTTCATTGCTGTGATGTAGTGAAGAACGGCTGTAGAAAGGGTATAAAGGAATGAGTGAAAAGAGAGAGAGAGAAAGGACTCCGAAGAAATGAAGAAACGAAAACCTCACAACTAAGAAAGAAAGAAACGGCAAGGCAAACAAAACACTAACACGGCAAAATATACAACAAGGTATAAACGGTAAAAGTGTTAACTGTGTACAGGTGTAGTAGTGCCAGGCCGCTGCACCTTACTGCATCTCGCCTCCTGTTCTCTTGTAGCTTGTGATGCTGTAATATAATGCCCAGATCTAAGGAGCTGATAACGGCGATGGTGGTGATGATGATGATGGTGTCGATTATGGTGATATTGATGAAGCTGAAACTGTATTGATGATGGTGGTGGTGGTGGTGGTGGTTGTGATGGTGGTGGTGGTGGTGGTGGTGGTGGTGATGGTGGTGGTGGTGGTGGTGGTGATGGTGGTGGTGGTGGTGGTGGTGGTGGTGGTGGTGGTTGTGATGGTGGTGGTGGTGGTGGTGATGGTGGTGGTGGTGGTGGTGGTGGTGGTGAAGTACAGTAGTTTAGTATCTGTGATAACTTTATTTCATGTCATCTTTCCTCCTGTGTAGGTCGTGATGCTGTAATATAGTGGAGAAAGAATGGAGGAGGAAAGAACGAATGAAAGGGAGTAGAAAAGAAATGATATGAGAGAAAGAAATAATGGAAAAGAGGGAAATACAACGATAAACAAACATGAGATAACCAATAAAGAAAATTTCAAAGAAATGGAGAAGAATTTGAAAGCAAAAAGGAAAGTGGAAGAAGATAAAAAGGAGAAGGAAATAAAATACGAGAATAAAGAAGGAAAAAGAGAAGGAGCCAAAACGAAAGAACAAACAGAATGAGAACAAAAGGGAATAAAAGGAGGGAGAGAGAGAGAGAGAGAGTGGAAAGACGACCACAAAGGAGTCAAGTGCTTCGTGGGGTTGAACTCTGGACACTTGTTAAATCTCAGGCCGCTGCACCTTACTTCACATTGGCTCTTACTTGTATTGTTGTTTTATTGCTGTGATATGGAGAAGAAAGGAGACGAGAGAAAAAGTAGAAGGAGAAAGAAAGAAGACAAAAGGAAAGAAAAGGAGAAAGGTGAAAGTGAGAACGAGAAGGGACAGAAAATATGAGAAGGAAGAGTATAGGGGAAAAAAAAAAAAAAAGAATGGGAGATACGGGAAGGAATGGAGGAAATTTGGAAAAGAAGGAGAGAAAGACAGGAATAAAACAAATCATAAACTAAAGGAGGAAATAAAAACGGGTAAGATGGCAAAGCTAAAATAAGTCAATAAAGGAAGGTCAAAGTACAGAGGCTGCAACTCTATCCAGCTGTGATAGTGCCAGGCCGCTCTACCTTCCTCCACATCGCCTTCTACCTATGCTGGTGCTTATAATCCTTTGATATTAGGCCTTCTTTAACTTGGCCTAACATTACCATCTGCCCATTCTGAATGCTGACCTGTAACAAGAGATTATCACTAAATATGCTGCACTACTCTGTCCACTCTAACTTGGCTTAAAATACTCATATCGTAATCTACATTGCTGGAGTAGATTATTATTATTTAGTAGTGATATACTCTCTCCACTTTAACCTGGCATAAAACTGCCACCATAATCATACGTGTTTAGTTGTAACAAGGGATTATCAGTAAATATGGTGCAGTAGTCTGTCCACTCTAACTTGGCCTAAAATGACCCTCTGGCCAATCTGAATGCTTAAGCTGTAACAAGGGATTAACACTAAACTGATGTGCTATCCTCTGTCCTATTTAACTTGGCCTGGAAATACCAGCTGTCCAGCTGGAATGCTGAACATCAACAAATACCTTTACAGTATGATGCTAGTCACGAAGAAGTGCTAGGGAAAGGCTACAGGGATGTACTTGTAGTTCTGATCTGTTCAGCTACAGGAATTTTACTTCAGAGACGAAAATCTTTGCCAAGTTGAGGTGAACGAACTATAATGCTGTCTAAATGTAGCTAGCTAATGGTGGTGACCATGGTGGTGGTGGTGGTGGTGGTGGTGGTGTGATGTAGGTTAGATGTGATGATAATAATAAGTGAATGGATAATGATGTTGATAATAATGATTGTGTGAATAATGATCAAGGTGGTGGTTATAGTGATGGCGATTGTGGTTACTTTCAATGATAATGATAATACTGTAGTATGGATGATGATGATGATGATGATTAATAATGAGGGTGATGGTGGTGGTGATAGTGTTACTGATGGCACTGTGGGTTAGCAATGATTATAACCTGACTTCATGTAACCTCCGCCTTTCTGTGTAGCTGGTGATGTGATATAAAAAAGAAAGGAGAATGAAGAGTCAGGAAGGAAAGAATATCAGCAAAACGAAAATAACACGGCAAGAAATAATTAAAATGAGGAGGAACAAGGACAGAAATAACAATGTAGAAAAGAACTGGAAACAGAAGAAAGAATGAAAGAAAGAGGCAGGTAGGAGAGGAAAGAGAAAGAAAAAAGAATGAAAAGGAGAAAGAACTAATTAATGGACAATAGGAAACCAAGGGATAGTAAACAGAAAAAAGAAAGACAAAGAAAAAAGAGAAGATATAGGAAATGGTCATAATAAAATCAAAGGAGGCAATACACAGGTAGGTTTGAAGACGGTACACCTGTAGTAGAGTGCCAGGCCGCTCCACCTGACTTCACCTCGCCTCCTACCTCTCTTGTAGCTTGTGATGATGTAATATAGTGGTGATGAGGAGCTAATGATGGTGGGTATAATGATGATGATGAAGTTTGCTGTTGTGGTGATGGTGGTGATGCTAATTATTAGGTTATTTAGGTAAGTCTTGATGGGCATCATGATGCTAATGATGGTGGTGGTTCAGTAGGTTAGTACTTCTCAAATCCTTACTTCATCTCTTTTCACTGATCTACCTGGTGAACAAGCCTACATCTTTTCTATCCTTAATGAATTACTAGAGCAACTTGTAAAGCACCCAGCCCGTATCCCTGACCGCCTTGGAGAGAGCTCCAACATACTTGACCTCTTCCTTACAACTAATCCTTCTGCTTACACTGTCAATCTTTTCTCTCCGTGGGCTCCTCCGATCACAACCTTATTACCTTAACCTGTCCTGTCGCTCCGGTACGGCCTGTGGACCCTCCAAAGAAACGTCGTCTGTGGCACTTTGGAGCTGCAGATTGGGAGGCCCTCAGGCAGTACTTCTTTGATTTTCCCCGGAATGATTATTGCTTCCATGACCGTTAGCCATCTGAGTGTGCCTTGTTCATTACAGAGCTTATTGTCTCGGGCATGAAAGCATACATTCCGTTCTCATATACTTTGACTAATGCAAGAAAGCCTTGGTTTAATCACGCTTGTTCTAATGCTGTCCGTAACAAGGAGAGGGCCTATAAAAGGTACCGGAGCCAACCCACCCCTGAATCACATCTTTTTTATGTTTCTGCCCATAATCGTGCTAAGTCCGTTCTTCGCACTGCTAAAAATAATTTCATCCGTACTAAATGCTCTCATCTCTCCAACTCGAATTCTTCCCGCTCCTTCTGGCACCTTGCCAAAAACCTTTTCTAACAACTTTACCTCATCATCCTTCCCTCCTCTTTTCTACTCTGATGGCTCTATAGCTATTTCATCTACTGATAAAGCAGATCTCTTCGCTCAGGCTTTCTCCTCCAATTCCACCTTAGACGATTCCGGTGCTGTTCCTCCATCACTTCCCCGCACTGACTTCCTCATGGCTGACATTAAAATTTCTTCAACTGATGTATTTTCTGCCATCACTGGCCTCAATACTAACAAGGCATATGGGCCTGAAGGGGTCCCTCCTGTTGTGTTCAAGAGCTGTGCTTCTGTGCTTACATCCTGCCCAGGTAAACTCTTTCGCCTTTGTCTGTCAACTTGTACCTTTCCTTCTTGCTGGAAGTTTGCTCTCATTCAGCCAGTCCCAAAGAAGGGTGACCATTCCCAACCCTCTAACTATCGTCCAATTGCTTTAACTTCCTGTATCTCAAAAGTTTTCCAATCTCTTCTTAACAGAAAATTTTTAAAGCATCTTTCCTATCACAACCTACTTTCTGATCGTCAGTATGGGTTCCGTCAGGGACGCTCCACTGGCGATCTTCTCACCTACCTTTCAGACTCCTGGTCATCCTCCTTTCGGGACTTTGGCGAAAGCTTTGCCATTGCACTTGACGTCTCAAAGGCTTTCGATCGAGTCTGGCATAAATCTTTAATTTCCAAACTGCCCTCTTATGGTTTCTATCCTCTTATCTGTGCCTTCATCTCTAGCTTCCTTTCTGGTCGTTCTATAGCTGCTGTTGTAGACAGCCATAGTTCTTCTCGTAGATCTATCAACAGTGGTGTTCCTCATGGCTCTGTCCTATCACCAACTCTTTTCCTTTTATTCATCAATGATCTAAGTTGTACATCTGATCCTATCCACTCGAACGCTGACGACTCCACCCTTCACCTTTCCATTCGGTTTCCACAACGTCCATCTCAGCAATTACTGCACCAAACAAGGGATGAGGCTATGGCACACCTAATGTCTGACTTGGCTCGTATCTCTGACTGGGTTAAAAATAATCTTGTTGTTTTTAATGCATCAAAAACTCAGTTTTTACACATATCAACCCGACATAATCTTCCACAGGAGTACCCACTAATCTTTAATAATATCCAGCTTAATCCTGCATAATCCTTGAACATGCTTGGGGTTTCATTCACACGGGACTTATCTTGGAAAAATCATATTGCATCTCTTGTATAATATGCATCCAAGAAATTAGGTGTGCTAAGCCGACTCTGTGCCGTCTTTACCCCTGCACAGTTGTTGACTTTATACACGGGTTTTATTCGCCCTTATTTAGAGTACAACTCTCATGTGTGGGGAGGCTCCCCACATACAGCCTTTGACTCCTGTTACATAGCCTATGATTTCATCATCCTTTGTGTAATTCCAACGTACAGTGTGCTGCCTGTTTGATCACGAGCGTGTTCTGCCTCAGTCCCCCCCTTCTACCGTTATAGTAGAGTAAGTCGTCCTTTCTGTTATTCAGTGCGGGATTGTCAACTCTTTGTCCCCATGGCTTCATTTGCGCGTCCTTCTTACAAGTTGTATCAAGCTCTGCTGGCCCCTATATAATGAGCTCAGTCTCTGCATCATTGCCACTTAGATCTGCTCCTCATTTTGTTCACATCTCTGTCCTCCCCTGTACAGTTATTATTATTGTGAGTGCTCAAGAAATCTCCAAACATCTAGCAGCTGTGTGTAATTTGAGTATAACTGTTATTGCATTTTTTCCTTGTACTGTATAGCATAAGGTGTTGATTTGTAGGCCTAGTGAGGTTTTTTGTAATTTATGTAGGATTCATTTTGTCAGCCAGTGTTAATAATAGTTTGTATCTGTAATAATTTATATTGCACTAACTGAGCATTACCCAGTGTATTTTCATTTTATCAGGGCTGACTTAGGTAAATTTACTCTTGCTAATTTCATGTTAATAGAGGCTATTGCAGTTAACCATATATTTAACCTGTTTTTTGCCATTACATTGTCCTTATGAGTCCTGAATGTTTTGTTGTTAGTTTGAGCATTAAACTTTAACTTGTAATTTTACCTAACTCTTTTGTTTTGAACCTGGAACGTTACGGGACAGTAGTGATTTTTAGCATTCTCACTTAAAGTGTACATTATCTTTCTCTGTTCCGTAACACTCCACAATAGGGTGGAGGCAAAGGCTATTCGTCTCATCAACTCTCCTCTCACTGGCTCCCTTCAACCTCTGTCTCTTCGCCGCACTGTTGCCTCTTTATGTATTTTCTATCGCTACTTCAATGGTCACTGCTTCTCTAAACTGGCCGCTTGCATCCCTCCACCTCTACAACGGGTGCGTAGCACCCGTCTAGTAGCGAACTCTCATCCCTTTTCTGTCCAGCTCTCTAATGCAAGAGTTAACCGTTGCTCCCAGTCCTTCATTTATGCAACAGGTCAACTCTGGAACTGTCTCCCTCTGTCTTCCTATGATCTCCAGCCTTTCAAACGCAGTGTGTCCAGGCATCTCGAAATGAATTGATCTTGAATTTGGTTCTCTTTTGTATTTTGTATGTTTTTTTGTTTTTTATCTAGGAAGGAACATTTTGCGGGCTCAGCCTTTGGTTCCTTCTTCCTCGCATAAAAAAAAAAAACTCTCCTTCTCTAGTTTGTGGTACTGCAGTATTTTATAAAAAGAAAGCAGGAAGACAGAGAAAGAAAATGGGGAGAAAGAAGAAAGTGAGATAAACTGTGGGAAAAGGCTTGACAAAGAGACAAGAAAATGAGAGAATTAATAAACAAAATGGCAACAAATGGGATATTGAAAGGATAAAGTACGATAAATGGAAGAAAATGATGTTAGACGACATGCGAATAACAAGTAAGCAGGAGGAAACAAAGGAGGAAAGAAAAGAGAAACGCCAAAGAAAGGCTAACAGGAAACAATGGGAGATGAGGAAAAAGAAAGAGAAAACCTGAACCCAGAAAGATGGAGGTACAACAGAGGGTGGAACATGTACACCTTTATTTGTGTCCTGGGTCGCTACGCCCTACTTCACCTGTGTGTCTGCCTCTACTGCTGTAACAGTGTGAACAAAGACGGCAGAAAAGAATAAACAAGTGAACTGAGTAAGAAAAGAGAAAGTTAAAGAGAAAAGGGACAGAATGAGTGAAAACGAGAGGGAGAGGAAATGAAAAGGAAGACAGGAAAACAGGAGAATGAAAAAGAAGGAAACTAAGAAACAAGAAAAGAGAATAAAACAAAATATGCAAGAAAGAAGAAAAAAACAAACAAAATGACGTATAAATTGTCAACGGTGTGAACTCTGTACAGGTGACGTAGACAACCAGGCCGCTCCACCTTACCTCATCCCGCCTCCTGCCTCTCCTGTAGGTTCTGTTGAAGGAATTTAATGGAAGAAGCTCCACCTTACTTCATCCCGCCTCCTGCCTCTCCTGTAGGTTAGGTTGAAGGAATTTAATGGAAGAAGCTCCACCTTACTTCATCCCGCCTCCTGCCTCTCCTGTAGGTTATGTTGAAGGAATTTAATGGAAGAAGCTCCACCTTACTTCATCTCGCCTCCTGCCTCTCCTGTAGGTTCTGTTGAAGGAATTTAATGGAAGAAGCTCCACCTTACTTCATCCCGCCTCCTGCCTCTCCTGTAGGTTCTGTTGAAGGAATTTAATGGAAGAAGCTCCACCTTACTTCATCCCGCCTCCTGCCTCTCCTGTAGGTTCTGTTGAAGGAATTTAATGGAAGAAGCTCCACCTTACTTCATCTCGCCTCCTGCCTCTCCTGTAGGTTCTGTTGAAGGAATTTAATGGAAGAAGCTCCACCTTACTTCATCTCGCCTCCTGCCTCTCCTGTAGGTTCTGTTGAAGGAATTTAATGGAAGAAGCTCCACCTTACTTCATCTCGCTTCCTGCCTCTCCTGTAGGTTCTGTTGAAGGAATTTAATGGAAGAAGCTCCACCTTACTTCATCTCGCCTCCTGCCTCTCCTGTAGGTTCTGTTGAAGGAATTTAATGGAAGAAGCTCCACCTTACTTCATCTCGCCTCCTGCCTCTCCTGTAGGTTCTGTTGAAGGAATTTAATGGAAGAAGAACGGGAGAAAGAAAAGGAATGAGAACGGCGAGGAAAAAGTAAGGCATGAATGAAAGGAGAAAGAAACGTAGCAGAGGAAAATATAAGAAATGAAAGAAATATCCACCAGAAAAAATCGAAAAAAAGTAAGCATAGTAGAATGAGAAAAGGAAAGGATGAAAAAATGTAAGGAAGAAAAGAGAAAGAATGAAAATGAAAAGGATGATAAAGGAAAGGAGGAAAGAAGAAAAGAAAGAGTAATAATGTATAAGGAAGAAAAAGAAATAACGAAAATGAGAAGGATGATAAAGGAAAGGAGTAAAGGGTAATAATGTATAAGGAAGAAAAAGAAATAACGAAAATGAGAAAGATGATAAAGGAAAGGAGTAAAGAAGAAAAGGAGACATTTCTGAGGGACAAGGTGAAGGACTGAACTGGGTACACCTGTGGTGGAGTGCCAGGCCGCTCCAACTTACCTCATCTTGTCTCCTACCTCTCTTGTAGCTTGTGATGATGTAAAATAGTTGTGACTTTGATGCAATGTACCCAGTGGTGGTGGAGGTGACAGTGATGGTGATGATGATGATGGTGACTGTGATGTACATTATCTATCTATCTATCTATTGCCAGACGCCATAATCCCGTAAGGAGTGGCCATTTGACTTTGAGTTATTTGTTTTATGTGGAGGGGCACTAACCCTCCACAAACCCACTTGTTGACACGTAGGGAGCACGTATGGGTTGGTTATATGGTTACCACCTAGCGTTGTAAATGGTTTCTTGGCTTACAGGAAACCATTTGGCTTGTCACTCACTGTAAAGCCACCTGTAAAGGAAAGAAAAGCAATAAGAAGTGACAGGAAAGATGGGAGAAATAGGAAGAGAGGAGGGCAGGCACAGAAAAAGAATGATAAAGGCAAAGGAAGAAGTAGGCAGCACTACATCAAGTGAGTGGATGATGGTCGCCACCACCTACCACCAAGGATTAGATATGATGAGAATAATGTTAACTGAATTGATGATGATGATGATGATGATGTAGATTAGATATGATGAGAATATGTTAACTGAATTGGTGATGATGATGATGATGATGTAGATTAGATATGATGAGAATATGTTAACTGAATTGGTGATGATGATGATGATGATGATGATGATGTAGATTAGATATGATGAGAATATGTTAACTGAATTGGTGATGATGATGATGATGATGATGATGTAGATTAGATATGATGAGAATATGTTAACTGAATTGGTGATGATGATGATGATGATGATGATGAAGATTAGATATGATGAGAATATGTTAACTGAACTGGTGATGATGATGATGATGATGATGATGATGAAGATTAGATATGATGAGAATATGTTAACTGAACTGGTGATGATGATGATGATGATGATGTAGATTAGATATGATGAGAATATGTTAACTGAACTGGTGATGATGATGATGATGATGATGTTTTAGATTAGATTTAATGAAAATAATGCTAATTGGATTGATAATGATGATGGTGATAATGATGATGATGTAGGGTAGGTGAGTGCTAGTGATGATAACCTTACATCACCTCGCTTCCTACCTCTCCTGAAGCTTGTGATGCTGTAGTGTACCGGAGAAGAAAGAACGAAAATCAGGAAAAGAAATACAGAAGGGGAGAGAGAAAGAAAAAACTAAAGGCGAAAAGAAGAATGTTTAAAGAGAGGAGAAAAGAATAATATAATGGGAGTTTGAAGACAGTAAAATGAGGAGAGAGGAAAGACGAAAGAAAAGTGTCAGGAAAGAATGTACATGAGAAAGAGAATCAAAGGAAAAAGACTGAACAAGACATGTGAAAGAGATATGGAAGAGGATTAGATTAAATAAAATTAAAGACAGGCCAGAGGGAAGGAGAAAGGAAAAGGAAAGAAAGGAGACAGGCAGAAGGGCGTACAATCAGTCCATGTGTAGTAGAGTCCCAGGCCTCTCCACTTGACTTCATCTCGCCTCCTACGTGTCTTATAAACTGCGTTCCTGTAATATTGTGGAGAGAGACGGCAACAACACAGCAGACACGGAGATAGAGAGAAAGGAAGAAAGAGAAGGGGGAAAGAAAGCGAAAAAAAACTAGAGAGAGAAATATTGTGGAGTGAGCTGGCAAGAAAAAGGAGAGAGAGGGAGCTAGAAAGGCAGAAAGAACACAAAGAGAAAGAAAGCGAAAAAAAAAAAAAGTAAAAAGGTAGAGAAAGACAGGAAGGGAGAGCGAAAGCCGTAGTTGGATGGAACCTGGTACTCCTGTGATAAGAGTCCCGGGCCCGTGTTATTGTCGGTGAAGGTAGCTCCCTAACACCTATTCCTAAGCGACGCATTTTACTTATTACACCTTGTCGTCCTCTTCTGTGTTACTTGAATCATTCTACTATCACCATACTCTATATAAATAACTTACTGAACTATATTAGCCAGTCGCATCTAAAAATAAGTTGATAAGGAAGAGGTGTTAGGGAGGTTCCTTAACCGCACAGGAATACCGCCCTCAGACCGCCCCACCTTCCTCCATCTTGCCTCCTGCCTCTCTTGTAGCTTGTGATGCAGTAATATAGTAGTGGCTTTGATCTTATGTAGCTAATGGTGCTGGTGGTGACAGTGATTATGACGATGGTGGTAGTTATTTAGGATGGGTGTGATGGTAATGGCCTCTCTTGTAGCTTGTGATGCAGTAATATAGTAGTGGCTTTGATCTTATGTAGCTAATGGTGCTGGTGGTGACAGTGATTATGACGATGGTGGTAGTTATTTAGGATGGGTGTGATGGTAATGGCCTCTCTTGTAGCTTGTGATGCAGTAATATAGTAGTGGCTTTGATCTTATGTAGCTAATGGTGCTGGTGGTGACAGTGATTATGACGATGGTGGTAGTTATTTAGGATGGGTGTGATGGTAATGGCCTCTCTTGTAGCTTGTGATGCAGTAATATAGTAGTGGCTTTGATCTTATGTAGCTAATGGTGCTGGTGGTCAGTGATTATGACGATGGTGGTAGTTATTTAGGATGGGTGTGATGGTAATGGTAACGTTATGGACGACGACAACGATGATGATGATGATGATGACGGGGATGATGTACTTTGTTAGTACTAAATATAATAAACTTCATATCGCTTCCTTCCTCTCCTGTAGTTTTTTATGTCGAAGAATGTTGGAGAATGAAAGATGAAGTGGAAAAGAAATTGAAATTATGAGGTGAAGAGAAAAAAAAAAATGAACGAAAACACGGAAAAGGAAATGAGAAAAGGAAGGAAGAGGACAGGAAAGAAAAAGAGAAAAAGAGGACGAAATAAGCAAAGAAATGTTGAAAGAAAGAATGAAAGGAAGAAAGAATGGAAGTGAGAAAATAAACAGGACAGAAGATGAAAATGAGAAGATTAGAGTAAGCCAAGTGAGGACAGGTTAGAAAAACAACGAAGAAAAGGAAATAAAAGTAAAGAAAGGAGAAAGAGGTGTCCACACACACACACACACACACACACAATGACATTTTAAGGGTAAGAAAATTCACATCTCGCCTGTACACACACACACACACAATGACATTTTAAGGGTAAGAAAATTCACATCTCGCCTGTACACAAACACACACACACACAATGACATTTTAAGGGTAAGAAAATTCACATCTCGCCTGTACACAAACACACACACACACACAATGACATTTTAAGGGTAAGAAAATTCACATCTCGCCTGTACACAAACACACACACACACAATGACATTTTAAGGGTAAGAAAATTCACATCTCGCCTGTACACACACACACACACACACACACACGCACGCACGCACGCACACACACACACACACACACACACACACACACACACACACACACACACACACACACACACACACCGACATTTTAATGGTAAGAAAATTCTCATCTCGCCTGTACACACACACACACACACACACACACACACACACACACACACACACACACACACACACACACACACACACACACACTGTAGCGCTGTGTGATGCATTGGCTATGTGGGATAGCATCTTTGAATCTTAGTGTTGAAATTACAGCCTGTTTCCTGCACGTAATGTAGTACTGCATAGCACATGATACATTAAGATGCAGCTACAACATCAGTGGTGTAGGGAACCAATGGGATAACCCCGTAGGGGCAGTTGCTTATCTGAGATCAAGAGGTGTGCATGGTCTAGTGAATCAGGGTTAAGTAACAACACCAGTTATCATTAGAACCATGACATCATTCGGTGTGTGGATGGACAAGGGGCCCACCAAGATACAAGGTAATGTGGTGGTGGGATAAAGGGGTAGAAGCCACAGTTATAGAGAAAAGAAAAGTCTTTAGGGAATGGAAAGGAGTGGTAACAGAGAGTAATACATGACACCTAAGCACAAAGCCAGAATGATGTAGGGCAAAGTCTGAGTCTCGGAGACTGTGACTGGACAGCCTAAATAGTGCTGAAAGGAGGAATGTGGTATATTAGGTGACCACACAGTTGACAAGAGTAAAAAGAGATATCATGGGTGATCAGTGGGTGTGGTGAATGATGAAAGAAGGGTTGTTGACGTTGGGTTGCCTGCAGTGTCACTGAGGTGGAACCACTGAGCTCTACAGTATGGAGAGGCTTTCTCATGGGTAACACCACGTAGTTTGTGTAACCGCCGCCAGGGGCCCAGGCCGGCGCTGATGTTGTTTATCTACACCACCGACGCCCACGTCTTTTGAAATCAGCCGATGAATTCGGAAAATATGGTGCCATGGCCCACTGCTTAGCTTACGTAAGCAGCAACGAAACAGAAACAGCAAACTAAGAACAGTGACCCAATTGCATTACCATTGAGGAGGCGAAGAGTGCAGGTGTTTCAATGTGGCGGCCAGAGTTACACGCTTGCTGCAGATAACTTCTCCATATAACAGAGCTCAGTGGCTGGAGCAATGGGGGAAACCGATCACCCTCACAAGATCTCTGGTGAGATCATCACCATGGCCGCTGCACTCCCTGTGGGTGGTGAGTTAGGTGCCTTACAACAACAGCAGTGCTGGGACGCCTCACTCCACCGGGATAGGACAGTTTGGATCCCAGGAGATCCTGGGAGGTGGTGCCACTGCGAAAAGGCATCCCAGCAGCACCTGAAGGGAGGGTGGTGGTGAGCGCATTACATGTGACTGCTGGAGTTTGACTAGAACAGGGCAAGTTTGGGGATGGCAGATCCAGTGTTTAGTCCTTATCCTTTGGGTAATATTGGTACCATGGGGGAGGAGGAAGGCTGAGTGATGCGTTTTCTGTGAATAATAGTGTGCATCAGGGGACAGTTTTAAGCCCATTTATTGTTTACCATGATGTATGAAGCTCTTGTAGAGTCCCATGGAAGGCGCTGGATGGTGAAGACATGGTGTTGATGGCCAAAAAAGAGCGGGTAGCAGAGGAGAGATTTAAGAATTGGAGAGATGGAATGAAACATAAGGGTTTGTAAGGAAATGCAAATATAGTTATGATATCTATGGGCTGAAAAAAAATGTTGATTATGAGTGTTTGGTACATTAGGGGGAAGATTTTTTTTTATATGCAATGAAGCAGAAACCAAAGGTTACAAGCCCACTAATTGTTTCCTCCAAGAAAAAATAAAAAGAAGATAACAGAGCCAAATTCAAGGTCCGTTCATTTCGAGATGCCTGGACACATTACATTTAAAGGACTGGAGGTCATAGGCAATAGGGAATACAGACAGAGAGAGACAGTTCCAGAGTTGACCTGTTGCATACATGAAGGACTGGGAGTAACAATTAACTCATGCATTAGAGTTGGACAGGAAAGAGATGCAAGTTTGCTGCTAGACGGGTGCTACGCGCCCGCCGTATCGGTGGAGAGATGCAAGCAGACAGTTCAGAGGAGCAGTGGCCATTGAACTTGCAATAGAAAAAAGGTAAAAATGCAACAATGCGGCGAAGAGACAGAAGATGAAGGAGGAGAGATAATGAAATGAAAAGCCTTTGACTCCACCTTGCTGAGAAGAGCCGTATGTGGGAAGCCTCCCCACACATGAGAGTTGTACTCTACACATGGACAAAATTAAAAACCCCTGTGTAAAGTCAACAACATTGCAGGAGTAAAGAAAGTACAGAGTCAGCTATGCAGCTTAAATCAAATCTCTCGGATGCAACTTTTCCAAGAGAGGTAATATGATCTTTCCAAGATAAACCCCAAGAGATTGAAACCTATGTATATGCAAAGATGATGCAGAACTGAGTAGGATATGGCTAAAAATTTCGGGATACTACTGTGGAAGACTTTGACGGGTCGAAAGATGTAAGAACTGAGTTTTGTTGAACGGTGGCCGTCTACAACAGCAGCTATAGAACGACCAGAAAGGAAGCTAGAGATGAAGGCAGAGATAAGAGGATAGAACCTGTAAGAGGGCAGTTTGGAAATTAAAGATTTTTACCAGACTCAGTTGAAAGCCTTTGAGATGTCAAGTGCAACTGCAAAGCTTTCGCCAAAGTAGGATGGCTAGGAGTCTGAAAGGAAGGTGAGAAGATCGCCAGTGGAACGTCTCTGGCCGAACCCATACTGACGATCATAATTTTTTTTTTTTTTTTTTTTTTTTTTTTTTTTTTTTTTCAGACATTAAATTTTTTTTTAGAAATACAGGATGCTACAGCAATTGGGCGATAGTATAAAGCAGAAATGTGAGGGAGGATCAATATTGTTGGAGAGTCTGTTGAGCATGTGGAGGAGACTTATTTGGGGAACATGATATGTGCTGGAGGTGGGGCTGGAGCTGGCTTGGCAACGAGGATAAGGACTCTCCCTCTGTGCTAAGGGGGCCCACCTTTGCAGCAGGTGTTAGGCGTGCAAACCCTGTCCACACGAGCGGGCAATGCCCGCGGGCACAAGCGAGCAGTTTGCCTGTTGACGGGCTCACCGCTTGTGCCCGCGGGCAAATGCGTAAATTGCCACGCATTTGCCCGCGGGAACAAGCAGTGAGCCCGTCAACAGGCAAACTGCTCGCTTGTGCCCGCGGGCATTGCCTGCCCGTGTGGTCAGGGCTTAATCCTGTGCAGTAGTGAGAGGGGCAGGAAAGGAGGGGAATATTTGTAGGCTCATGTGTAAATAAATGAGGATTTCAATCAATCAGTCAATCATTTCCTGTGGTACCCTCGGGGATGCATAGGGCCTCGATGAACTCACACCACCACATCCTATCTTGTGCTAACTCCTCAAGATCTCCCCAACACTCATCTCCAGCTTCCCGTCTCATTGTCCTCACCCACGTCTCTTTTGGCCTTCCCCCCCAAAACCAAGCCCGTTGTAGTCGTGGGGGGGCTCCGGGGTCTGGGGCTGGGACCTGATGATGGGGGTGGTGTCCTTATGCCCTGCTTCCCCGCCCTTGGGTCCCAGTCCTTGGCCCTACTAATTTTGCTTGGTCCTTTTTCTTCTCTTCTCTTCTTTTATTTTCTTCTCACCTTCCTAAGGTGTGAGAGCCGTGCTGATGGGATGCAAGGCTGTCTCTTCTGTGTCAGTCGCTAACGGCCTCAGGGAACCATGGGTACGGTAGCCCTTGTTTCTTTCACCCTTACTCTTGACTCGGGCTCTCAGGAGTGGACTAGTTAATTCCCGCTTGAATAATTAGGCTCACCATGGCCAACAATGAAACTATTAAAAACCCCCAAGGAGCAACAGGAGATGCTCCTCCAAAACCTTCTCCCGGTCAGGCGGATCCCCCTCCCCCTACTTTTCCGCCTCTTTCTTCCTCTTCCTATCCTTCTGTTTCTTCTTCTCCCCCCCCTCTCCTTCCCCCTCCCCTCTTTCCAAACCCTCCAACAATAACATCAATTTTTGGTCGCCAGACATGGCCAAAATTCTTCAACATTGAACCTACAACAAATGACCTCACCCTCCATCTCTCTCTCCTTCAACAGATAGGTCCCGACGTCACTTTCACATCACGACCAAATGGAGACCGCCTCTTGACTGTTAAAACTGCTGCGCAGGCTGAGAAGGTGAGGTCGCTCACCGATCCCTCTGGTCATCCCATCTCAGCAACTCCAGATCTCCAGTTAAATTCTAGTACTGGAACTGTTCTCATTCCCTCATACATAACAATTGGAGATCGTAACTTCTCAGAATGTTCCGCAGACATCCAAGCAATCTTGTCTGCACAACAACTACCAGTAATATCTGTTCAGTGCTACACACTTCCCCCCCAGGGGCGCCGCAAGTACTCCGCCAACATTGCCAAAATAATCTTTAAAGACCGCGATTTACCTGCCTCTCTCATCATTGGTGGTACACGACTTGCAGTCAAAGAATATACGCCTCGTCCTCGATAGTGCTCTTCTTGTTGGCGCTACGGCCATCCAGCTAAATACTGCAGGTCAGAGGCAGTGTGCCCAACCTGCGCCCAACCCGGCCACACCTCCTTAACCTGCGTAGCACAGAACCAAGTCTGCCCGAACTGCCAAGGCTCTCATGCTGCCTCGTCCCGGAACTGTCCAGAATACATTTTTGAATCGGAAGTCGCAAGGATTCGCTGGAAAGAAGGTCTCTCCCTCCGTGCAGCCCGTCAACGTGCCCGTGATTTAGGATTCTCCTCCCGTGTTACCTATGCTCGAGTGGCCCGGCCTATTTCCACTACCTCTGCCACCTCTCAGTCCTACCATACTACAACCACGACACACTCTAACTGCTTTTCTACCATCACCTTATCTGACACACCTGTCCCCTTGGTATCTCCAGCCACCAGCTCCTCTATTATCTCAACCTCTTTTCCTGTCCCTACTCATACCTCCTCTTCACCTACCCCTCTGACTGTCACTATTGCCTCCTCTCCATCTGTCTCTACTCTCCCCTCTTCCACCTCCCCTTCTCCCTCCTCTTGTTCTGCCTCCTACTCTCAGGCCCCTTCAGTTTCTCTTTCCAATTCTTTCTCTGTCCTAGACTCTTCCACTCCAACCTCCTCCTTGTCACTTCCGTTGTCCATTCCCCTCTCTTCCCCCCATCGCCCTTCCAGTTCTGCTGCTCCACCCCGCTCATCCTCTTCCCAACACCAACAGTTACTTCCTCTGCCACAGCGTGATGCCCGCCGTCTGCCTGCCTCTGGCAGACGTGGGCTGCCTCCCACCACATCGGATACCAAGGGTACCACAAAACCCACACACTCTCCCCCAACTCGTAAAATGCGAATTACTCGTCCTTCGCCCTCCGTGACACCAACAACAAAGATCCCTGTCTCAACCCAACGATCAGCTAGTTCCAACCCTATCCGGACTCCTCAAACCACTCCACAACCAGTTCCAGCTCCCCTGTCAACACCACAGATGACACAATCAACAGGTGCCGAGAGTGAAACTCTCTTAGATATTATGGAATACTTAGCAACTCCTTTACAAGAACCACTGAGTCCCCCCAAAATACGTCATACAGCAGAAGTCCATTCAGCTCCTTCCGATCTTCCTCCCACTCCCATCCCTCCTTCCCCTTCTGCCCCTCTTTCATGTTCTAATCCCTCTCCTTTATCCCTCCCTATGCCACCAGGCTATAGCGACCGTCCTACTCATTCACCTCTTCCACACTCTGCTCCTATTCCTACCATTGAACCAACCCGGTGATGTGTGATACCCGTTCAACATAAATTCGTTTTTTACTATATTTTATTCTTTGTAAATTTTTGGTAACCTTTTACTTTTCTTTGATTTTACTTTTAGTTCTTTTACTTTACTTTTTAGTGTTATAAAATTTTAATATGTCTCGTTTACAATGGAACATGCGAAGTTTCATGGCCTACCGTAATGATCTACGTTATCTACTTTCAATTCACCATCCTTCAATAGTCTGTTTACAAGAACTCCGTTTGTCTTCCCCACCAGTACCCATACCTGACTATTGTTTCTTGTTTTCTCCTGCTTCTCTTCCTGTTTCCGCCATTTTAGTTCATAGTACAGTCCCATTAGAATATCTGTCGCTTCACACCACTGTTCCATGTCATTTTGTTCGTGTTTTTCTCGAACAATGGATTACGATAGTGTCTGTATATTTCTCTCCCTCCCAACCTATTGATTTCCCAGCTTTAACCCTTTTATTATCACAATTACCCACTCCAATTTTATTAATGGGAGATTTTAACTGTCGCCACGCTTTGTGGGGCGATGATGTTACAAATTTGCGTGGCCGCCACCTTGAATCTTTTATTTTTAATAACGATTTATCCATCCTGAATACGGGAACTTATACACATTTTGACTCTAGAACTCACACTTTTTCCTGTCTTGATCTCTCCCTGTGCTCCCCTTCTCTTTCCCTAGATTTCCATTGGTCTGTTCTTTCAAACGTTTTATATAGCGACCACTTTCCTATCAAACTTACTCTTACCACATATCGTCCTGTACTCAGACCCCCTCGATGGTGTTTCCCGAAAGCTGACTGGCCGTCATTTACTTCTCTGACTGTTCCTACTGTACCTCCTTCTTCATTCTCTGCTATTTTAGATATGCTCACTTATTTTAATGAATTAATTCTTAGTGCAGCTTTGACCGCGATCCCTAGGTCGTCCCGTCCTTTTACTTCTAAGTGTGTACCTTGGTGGGATTCAGACTGTACTGTAGCACTCCGTGTTAAACGTGCACGTTGGAAGAGTTACCTACGCAAACGCAACACTGCGGATGAACAGAATGCATTTCTGCTGTTTAAAAAAGCCCGTGCCCGTCTTCGAAAGATTGTTAAACAGGCTAAATGCCGTAGCTGGAGGTCATACGTTTCCACCATTACTACCAATACACCCATTGCATCCGTCTGGAAACGTATACGCAAAATAGCGGGTAAGCATCTTCCCATGCCCTCCCCTGTCCTACACTTAGATGGAGAGTCAGTAGCAGATGCTCATCTAGTTGCTAATGGCTTAGGTCGTCACTTCAGTAATGTTAGTAGCGGCTCTCATCTCTCACCTGAATTCCATACCCTTAAAGCTGTTACTGAATGTACGCCTGTTGTCTTCAAGCTGTCGTCTAGTCAGTCATATAACGCGCCATTCACACTCCATGAATTGACCTCTGCCCTTCGTCTGTGTAAGAACACTTGCGAGGGTCCTGATGGCATACACTATAATATGCTCCGTCACCTTTCCCCTCAGGCCATGGCCTTATTAATAACTATTTATAATCGTATCTGGACAGAGGGTGTTCTTCCCCCCTCATTTCGTGATGCTGTCATTCTCCCATTTCTTAAACCGGGAAAGCAAGGCCATGTCCCTCAAGATTATCGCCCCATTGCTCTTACTAACTGTCTTTGCAAATTGTTTGAGCGTATGATAAATCATCGTCTTATGTGGCTCCTAGAATCCAAGCAACTTTTGTCATCTTCACAGTTTGGTTTTCGAAAAGCTCGCGGCACCTTAACTCCCCTCCTAAATCTTGAGACTTATATCCGTTCAGCCTTTGCCACTCGACAATCTGTTATCGCAGTGTTCTTCGACCTTGAGAAAGCTTATGACAGCCTGGCGCTACCATATTTTACGCACAGTTCGTTCTTGTGGTATTGATGGTAACCTTGGTGTCTTCTTAAAGAATTTTCTATCAACTCGTTTCTTTAGAGTCTGTGTCCAACATACCTATTCAGATCCATTTCCACAATACGGTGTTCCCCAAGGCAGTGTTCTTAGCACTACTCTATTTTTATTAGCAATTAATGGGATTGTTTCTTGTCTCCCAGTTGGTGTCCGTTCTTCTTTGTATGTTGATGATTTTGCAATATATGCCTCAAATCCTGACATCTCTGCCCTTGGTGCTCTTATTCAACGTGCAGTTTCCGCTGCCTCAGAATGGGCCACTTCTCATGGCTTTCGGTTCTCTCCTCTTAAGTCTCATGCTATTACTTTTAATCGTTCTCATCATATTCCTCAACCACCTCTTTTTCTTTATGGCTCTCCTCTCCCGTACAAAACCTCCGCTTCCTTTCTTGGCCTTCTTTTCGATTCCCGTCTTACTTGGAAGGATCATATTACCTCCTTGAAAACCTCAGCCTTGCAACGCCTCCGTCTCTTGCAAACTTTGTCTCATGTGTCGTGGGGTGCTGATCGAGCTACTCTCCTTCGCCTCCATATTGTTCTCGTTCTCTCCAAACTTGACTATGCTTGCCAAGTCTATTGTTCTGCTTCAGACACCGTCCTCCAACAACTTGATTCTGTACATCATCACGGTTTGCGTCTGGCTCTTGATGCCTTTAAGTCCTCCCCAGTTGAGAGTGTATGCTGAATCAGGAGTTCCATCACTCTTCCGTCGTCGCGCTCTTCTTTCTCTTCGTACCTATGCTAAGTTGCACTGTTTTCCTCATACCCCTTCTCTACTTCCTCCCAGTCCTGACTCAGGCATATTTTCCACTCCTAGGACCAAGCCACCATTTGCAGTTCGAACCGGTACTCTTCTCTCGCGCTCCTCTCTTACTGTTAGTAATGTTTTTCCTTTCCGCACTTGTCTTTTTCCTCCATGGTTACTTCCTCGACCCCACATTTGTTCTTCCATTTTCCCTTATTCCAAGTCCAATTCTCCTCCTTTCATTCTTCGTTCTCGGTTTTCAGACCATCTCTCCCAACATTCCTCTGCAGTCCCTATATACACTGATGGTTCAAAAACTCCTGCTGGCGTTGGATTCGCGATACTCTTTCCTGACACTCATTATCATTTTAGCCTTCCTACCTATGCAAGTGTTCTAACAGCAGAATTATATGCCCTCTTGTTTGCGTTGCGGTATATTTGTCATGCCTCTTCTTCCTCATTTGTGATATTCTCTGATTCATATAGTGCTCTATCCCTTCTTCAGTCACCTTCGGCTTCTCACCCTCTGGTTCTTCGTATCTTGGAATGGTTGTTCCGTATCTCCTCTCGTCGTAAAAGAGTCCAGTTCTGTTGGGTCCCGGGACATGTGGGCGTCGCGGGCAATGAACGTGCTGATCAGTTGGCTCGCATGGCAGTTACCAGGGATGTCTCTCCTTCCTTCCTCATTCCAGTCTCTGACCTTCTTCCTGCTCTGTCATCCTTCCTTCATCACCTGTGGCAGTCTTGTTGGGACTCTATCACTAATAACAAACTACGTGTTGTTAAACCGTTTATTTCTCCTTGGTTGACCCCTTGCCACCGTAATAGGAGGTGGGAGACGGCTTTAGCTCGCCTCAGAATCGGTCATACTCGACTTACCCACTCTTATTTGATGTCTGGTGATCGCCCTCCCCTTTGTACTCGTTGCAATACCATTCTCTCTGTACGCCATATTTTCCTTGATTGTCCACTTTACACACTACAGCGACGTGTTGCATTTCCATTTTTGTCTCACCTCCAACGTCCCCCCCTTCTTGCAGACTTTCTTCGAGAGTCATCGTATTTTTCCCTCCGTAATATCATGTCCTTCCTTACCTCTATTGGTCTTCTTTCCGACATCTAATTCTGTTCCTTATTTCAATAGCCCCATCTGTGATATGATATACTCCTTCCATTGACCTATTTCTTCTGGCCCACCTAACGTACACAACTTGTAGCCGATGATCCGGCTTTGTGCTGGATTTTGGCACTAGGTTCTTATTGTTCTTCTTCTTCTTTTGGCCTTCCTCTACCTCTCCTACCAAGTGCCACCCACCCTGGTGTACCTCGTACTATTCCCTGTCTCCTATACACATGTCCTAGCCACTTCCATCGTGAGAAGCTAACATATTCATCGATCGGCTGCACTCCCGTTATTTCTCTAATTCTACTATTTGGTATCCTTTCCCACCACTTAACTCCTAATATTCTTCTAAGTGCTTTATTTTCAAACACCAAGAATTTATTTTCCATAGTCACTGTGCTGTACTAAGACTCGTGTCCATAAATTAAGATACTCCTAACCATTACCTTATAAAGTTTGATTTTTGTGTGCACAGAGAAATCGTTATTATTCCAAATATTTTTAAGCATTCCCATTTTTAGCCTTCTTTAACCTTTCCTCGAATTCAAAGTTCAAAGAACCATCCTTGGCTAAATAAGTACCTAAATATTTAAACCTATCAACTTGTTTTACAACCATACCTCCAATTACACATTCCTGCGCATTTTCCATATTCATATTGATTATTTCAGTTTTTCCACAATTAATAACCAAACCCACCTTGCGACCTTCACTCACCAAACAGTCCAACACTCTCTGCATCTCTTCTGGCCCATCACAAATCAAAACTATAACATCTGCATAATCTAAATCCAAAAGTTTCCTGTTCTCTCCCCAAAGTATACCTGCACCGGTTTCTGTTCCAAAGCGTTTCATAATGTAATCAATGACCAATATACTGTAAATAGTAAAGGCGATAGAACACCACCTTGAATTACTCCGGACTTGACTTCAAACGAATCACTCAGACAACCATCAACCATCACTTTACAAAATGTGTCCTCATGCATGTTCATAATGACCCTCACAAACTCCTCTGGTATTCCATAATGTCTCATGATCTTCCCCATAGTCTCTCTCGAAACACTATCAAAAGCCTTTTCAAAATCAACAAAACAAAGACTTAACGGTACTCTCATTTCATTAACTTGCTGCATCAAATGCCTAACTATAAAGATCTGATCATTGCAACCACGTCCCCTTCTAAAACCAGCCTGTTCATCCCTCAGAATACCCTCAACCACCGGCTCCAACCTATTTAACAACACTCTACTGAAAACTTTCAAAGCTATCGGTGACAAAGAGATTCCCCTCCAATTACCACATTCACTCAGGTCTCCCTTCTTCGGAACTTTAACAATTACACCATTCTTCCAAACTGATGGTAGTAACCCCGTCACCCATATCTTATTGAATAGCTTGGTCAAGATCATTATTAATCTATCCCCCTCCACTTTAAACATTTCCGGAAATAAACCATCCTCCCCTGGTGCCTTATTATTCTTTAACTATTTTACTGCTTTCTCCACTTCTGCAAGCCTCAACTCTCCTGTTTCTATATTTAAATCTTCCTGAGCAGACGGTATATCCTCTTCTGGTGGTATTGGTCTATTAAGAACTGTCTCAAAATGCTCTTTCCATCTATTTTTAATATCTCCATCTTTGGTCAATAAATTTCCTTCCCTGTCTCTAACTGGTATTTCCTTGCGTTTACCTGCATTACCACTCAGTTCTCTAATCGATTCATATGCTATTCTTTGACTCTGTCCATCATTTTTGTTTATTAAGATTTCAGTCTCTGCAACCTTTTCATCCACACATCTTCTTTTATCTCGCCTAGCTAACCTTCTTACTTCTGAATTCAAACTCCAGTACGCAGCTCTTGCTAATTCAATGTCTCGTTCATCAACGCATTGCATCTCACTCCTCAATTTAGCCTCACCTCTCTTTTTTATCATATCCCACGTTTCCTCTGATATCCATTTCTTTCTTCTGAAGTTATGTCTCCTTCCAATCGTACATTCAGCAGTCTCATGCAAAACTTTGTTCACATCCTCCCACATCTCATCTACACTTCTCTTCCCCTCTTCCAACGTTTCCAACACCAAAAACCTATTTCTGCATTCTAATCTGAATTCCTCCTTTTCTTCTCCTTCCCTTCTAAGCTTAACAATATCGTATCTACCAACACCAGATTTTTCCTTCTTCTGATTTGCTGGATGCTAATTGCATCTTTGGGTACATGGCGGAAGGGGGCTTAGGAGTGTGAATGTAGAGTTGTGAGGAAGGTTGGGGCTTGAATGTATTGGTGGTGGGATGAGAAGGTGTAGACTGAATTGGTTTGAGGAGGATGGAGGATGACAACAGGGTGCAGAGCGAGAAAGAAGTGAACATTGAGGGTAGAGTTGTGAGACGTAGGCCGAATACCTGTACTTGGGATGAGGTCATACTGCTTAAGCGGAGGAATAAGGGATTGAACAGAGAGGCTTCTAGAGATCGAGCAGCGTTGATAGCCGCCATTAGGTGATGAAGGCCGATACATGGACGCATGTTGGAGCCTTTACAAACAAAACAATGAGCTACATTACAGGTGCTGTGGTGTTAGGCGGCAGAATGCAAACTCTTCCATACTACCCATGAGGTGGTTTGCCAAGCACGTTTTTTTTAGTTAAACCGGAGTGTCCCCAGTAGGCCTAATCTCCGGCTGGCACGTAGTATCCTACACCTCAGTACACTTAGGTGTACTGAGATGTAGGAAGTGCCTGTCATCCCTTCGGTCGGTGCACAACCATCACAGCCAAACTCACAACTCAGCCACCACACTCCTCTTGCAACAACTCAATTCTCATATCTACCTTAAGCAAATCATCTGCCTCGTACTCGGGCGTCCTTGGCTCCGAACAACCAAAATCTATCAGACGTACCTCATACTGCACCGGTCGTCCGCACACCAAGATGTTGCCGAAGTTGAGGTCCTGGTGACTGTACCCAGCTCTGTTCAGCTCCAGAACCTTTGCTCGGAAATCCCTCTCGATATGCGCCCTCTCGGAGGGGGAGGCTGTAGCTTAAAACTGGTCCAAGCAAGTTCCGTCAGAGTACTCCATCAAGATCAGCGGCCGATCAGAACAAATGGCGTGGAGTTTTGGGGCCCCTCCAGCACCATCCACCTGAGCCATCACCATGGCTTCTTGCAGGAGAAGCCTTCCAAAATCCTCGTGTACTACCTTCATTGCCATCTTCTCGCCCCTAAACCAAACCAGCGACACCTCACCTACTGCACCCATTCCTGTCACCTTTACTACACTCACCTCACACATCATCGCCTCGTTGGCCAGCACCTCTACTCCCAGCCTTCTCATCGCCTCCATCACCTTTTCCCTTAGCCTTGTCATCCCCTCGGCAAGCAGTTGGTCCAGGTGCATTACGTAATACTTTGTTTAAATAACTTGTGTTATTTATACGCTTATTATTATTAATGCGAATAACAACACAGAGTTCCCAGTTACCACTTTTACAACGCTAAGGAGAGTGACTCGCTCAAAAAGTTTTCAGTTATTTCTGAAGCCTGCTAAAGGGAGATGTAATCAACAGGTTAAGAATGACTACCATCTTTACACTCACTTGGCCCAGATTATTTACCATTTGCAACTTATTTCACTTAGCTCCATGGCAGAAAAAAGGCAATGGTACAGCTCAGTGGCTTTTTTATTGCACGTCCCTGTTATTAGTATTATATTCTACTATTAATATACTGTTACAGCTCTTCATTAAAGGTGGAGAGATCTGAATTTAGGTTAAGTTAGTGAGAAAAAAAAGGTGTAGTTTAAAGGAAATGTTGAGCCGATATATATCACACAGTCTGCCGGCTCAGGCCATGACTGTTAAGGGAATACTTTTAGTCTGATCCCACACAGCGAACCAGAGTTTTCCTAGTCCAGCTGAACCACACTATAGTCGCGGCGCACAACTCTGAGGTTGTCATTATCGTAGCCTGGCAACCTAGCATTCAAAAGTGAGTCCAATTTCGTATCGTATTATACACGAATCATATTATTATTATGCATGAATATATTATACACGAGTATTATTATACAAGAACATATTATACACGAATCACTTGCATCGCATGTTATACACGAAATGAGAGGCACCTTTGAATGGTAGGTTGCCAGGGTACGATAATGACAACCTTTGAGTCATGCGCCGCGACTATAGTAATGCTCCATTGATCACTGGGATACGCAAGCCTCTTTGCCAAGACAAGGCAGTGTTCCATCGAAGAAGGCCCACTCCATGCCAGCAACTTTACCAAACCTCAGCCAGCAACTTAACCAAACCTCAGGCTGCAACCAGGATAAACCACAGCTAAACCAACAACTAAGCCACACCTAACCCTACAACGTGACATGAAGCGTCTGGACAACTGGAGCTGCCGTCATTTAATGTAGATAAGTGCAAGACCATGCATGTAGGCCACAACAACCAGCAAACCAATTACCAGCTTAAAGGAACAGCACTGGAGAAGTCAACACAAGAGAAGGATCTGGTTATCATGGTGTCAGACAATCTTAAGTCATATACTCATATTGCCAAGATAACTGCAAAAACCAATGGTCGCCTGGGGACTATAAAAAGGAATTTCTCTGTGCTCAGCAGAGAGGTACTGGTACCACTATACCTCTCCCTTGTCCGCTCAGTTCTGGACTACGGAGCTCAGTCTTGGTCTCCATACCTGAAGCAAGATATTCAATCACTTGAACGAGTACAGAGGAGAGCCACGAAACTGGTCCTAGAATTGGCCCAACTGCCTTATGAGGAGAGATGTCGCCGCCTGGAGCTACAGACACTGCAGGATAGGAGAATCAAAGGGGACATGATCGAAACATATAAGCTATTACCTGGATTTGAGGACATCCCCTACACTCATTTCTTCCAGAGGAACATGAATGACTTGAGATGGAACTACCTCAAGCTACAGAAGCCAGACCACTGGAGGACAACATTAAAGTGTAACTGGTTCTCCACTAGAGTCATTAACTATTGGAATGCACTCCCCGAGAGTGTAGTGACCGCCCCAACAATAGCCACATTTAAAGCCCGGTATGACAGCCACATTAAATCGTTAAGGCACACTGGCTGACGGGTCTTAAGAGGTGGGGAACACCACAAGAACCTGCTTCTTAATTCCCCACTATGTATTCATAGGTATGGTATGCATTCATAGGTAAGCAACCCAGCTACAAGATTGCACCCAGACCATCAGCAAGGCCAAACCAGCCCAAACACCACCACTGACATCACAACCCACTTCAGAACTTAAGCCGGTTAATCATGGCTTCTACACGGCTCAGATCCCTGGCCATCATTTTTTCAGCACTCATACCCTCGGCATTCAGCAATCTACTCTTTCCAAAATCAATTATACGAACGCCATAATTTCCGGGCTGTCCGCTCACCATCACGTTCATCTCGTGGATGTCGTTGTGCATGTAACCGGCCTTATGAATCTGTTTCACCGCCCGTCGCACACCATTCTCGATCCGGATCCTGTCAAAACTGTCAATGCCGTAGCCGCTTTTATAATCTTCCATGGGTGTGCCTTCCACGTACTCCATCAATATCACCTTACGGTCGGAGCAGACTGCGTACACCTTGGGTGCTCCCCCGATCCCGTCCAACTTGGCCATTATGTGTGCTTGCCAGTACGTCTCATCGCCAAACACATCTCGTTGCTCGTACCCTACCTTCAAACAAGCCTTCTGACCCTTGCTGTGACCAGCAGCACTTGTCCATCCACCCCAAAACCCAGTTTCTTAATGACAGCAACTTCGGCCATCAGTTCCACGTAAGACTTCACAAGCACTTCCTTGTCGTCTGTCCCCAACTTCTTCATGTTATTACACCTCAGGTACTCCTCCAGCAAACTTGCACCAGACATGGTGACTTGTTACTACTTTATTAAACTTTGTGCTGATACGAAAATGAACAACCCAGATTCCCGGGAAAACAAGGAATTTCTCGAGCTTGCCTGACTCGCTCACGCAGGTGCTCACCTTTTATAGCCCCAAGACGCCGGAAGTGGATATTATGAATACTTCGCGCTGCCAATATTTCGTTGTTTTCCTTCCATAATTATCCCAGTGCCATTCACAGCCTTTTCACTTATGCATTTTTAGAAAAAAAAAAAAAAAAAAAAAACATTCTTAATGTTTGTAAGACTGAATTAGTGTTATAGTATCACAGTTTAGGAAACGTCAAATAAACTTTTCGAGTGCCTTTTTTCGGTCGTAGAAATTTAAATTCAAATCTGGGTTTGTACAGTACTTTTGAATGCACCACAACAAATGCCAAATAAACTAGCCATAATATGAATACTATTTTTTTTTTCTTTTATTATCTGTTTTTATAAGTCTCTTCACATAAGACTGGGATAAATAACTGTTTACACAATGAGTTACCCAACCTCCTTGGCTGACACGGAAAAATATCATGCATAGTTATGACACCTACCACAATACTAACCTACTGGCCTGTGACTCCATATCCTTTCCATAGCACCTCTTCGTGACTAGCACCATAGTCTATGTTAGTGCTAATCTCTTATTACAGCACAACACTGAAGATGGTTAGATGGCAATTTTACGCCAAGTTAAGGTAAAGAGAGTTTAGTATCGTCACTATTTACTTTCCTCTAACTTCTCCTAAAGGCCTTACTTTGGTCAGCTGGATTGATGATAATTACAGTATAAGGGAAAAACATTCAAGCACCAGATTCTGTGGCTACTAATGGTGATTTTAACAACAAAATCAAACAATTTATGGATGCTGTGAACTCTCTTCAGCTACAATTAGGGTGAGGTGGAGGTCAACCGTACTATTAGTGACAAAATATTCACCAAACATTCAGATAAAGGTTTTATTATGTAATGTAAATATCAAAAGAAGCTTCAGGAAAAAAGATAAGTTGACAGATGAGTGCTTGAGGTTGTTAATGATGTGCTTCGTCTGGTTGTAAGTGAAAGGTGCGTAGTCTTGGTCTGTGGGGAACTGTCTCTTACGTCGGATGATACGTCGGTCTTCGGGATGGGGGTTTAGATGACTGACATGTGAAAAGTGATTGATGAGAGTGTTTGTTGTTTGTTTGCTGGTATGGTGTGTGTTGTTGTGATTGCAGCGTGTGATTGTGTGGTGTTGCTGTTGGAAAGTGTGATACTGTTTAGTGTTATGTAGAGTTTGCTGATGTTTATTTTGTGGTCAAGTGTTTGGAGGTAATTTTTCCAGTTTAGTGTTTGTTGTTCTGATATTTTATTGTTGATCTGAGTGTTGAGTTCTTGTATTTGTTGTACGGTGTCTTGTGTATGGGGTGTTGGGGAGTGTCGCAGTGTGTCCCGTTGTCTGATGAGGCCTTGAATTTCTGGTGTGAAGTTGGGGTTGTCTCTCTTTCTGTTGCCTCTTGGGATGTGTCTTTTGTCTGTGTTTTGTATAATTATATTGAAAGTGTGCACAGCGGTGTTGATGTTTGTGATGGGTGTACTGTTTAGTGTTTCGAAATGTTGTTCTGTTTCAGTTGTGAAGGCCTCCCAGTTGGTTCTCTTATAATTAGTGTATGTGTATTTGTGGCCAGCTGGGATGATTCTGGTTTTGGTAGTGATGATGGTCGGGAGGTGATCAGAACCTAGGGTTTTGACCACTCTCCATGATGTAGTGGGGGCGAGGTTTGGGGAGCAGAAGGTGATGTCCGGAGATGATGGGAGGAAGAGGGCTTGGTGTGGGATATGGGTATGTTGGACTAGATTGTTTAGTATGAAAAGATGATCTGTCTGGGATTGTAGTACCAGCCCTCTGTCTGTGTCAGGGTTGTTGACATGCCAGGCCGACGACTTGGCGTTGAAATCACCACCCAGGATGATGTTGGGTATGTTAGTGATGTGGTGTATCGGTGGAGAGTAATTGTGTGGTACTGTGGGGGACGGCTGGGGGGGAATGTATGTGTTAGCGATTGTTTTGTGTAATTTGTTACCAGTGAGTATTTTAATTTATTGTATTTCTGTTGTGGTGTCATATGGGGGGAAAAGTGACTTTGTGTGTGCACTGGTATCTGCAAAGTTGATGGATTTGTGTACCAGGGTGATGAGTCCACCGCCACCGCCGTCGGCCCGGTCTTGTCGAATGGTGGTGAAGTTATGGAATGTCGGTGTTTTCTGTGCTCTGTGTAGTTTTGTTTCTTGTAAGATGGCAATGTGTATGTTCTGTTGTTTGATGAATTGTGTGAGTTCATGTATTTTGGTGTTTATGCCATCTATGTTTAACTGAAGGATGTTTATGTTGTGTGTGCGATGTGTGTTGGCTGCTGCAGCACGGGGGGGAGGTGGTGTGGGTGGAGGGGAAGGGGTAGGAGGAGGTTATGATGGAGGTAAGGGTTGAGGTGTATTAGGATGGGTTGGAATGGGAGGAGTTGGGGGACTGGATGGTGTGGGAAGGGTCAGTGGGTTTGGCTGTGGAGGTGTGAAGGAAGTAGGAGTAAGATTGGTAGGGGGGTTGGTGGCTGGGGGGAAGGAGCATAAGGAGCAGGTCCAGGTGTTTGTGTAATGTTTTCTGGATGCAAGTGTTGTGCAGGTGTAGTGGGTCCAGTTCTTGCAGGAATTGCACTGAACTGAACCCTTTGTCTGTCGGCTCGACGTTGATAGGTTTTGAGCATGTTGGACATATGTATTTGCTGGAGGGTCCTGGAATGCTCTCAATGTCCCCGGCTAGAAGACGTCGTCGAGAAATGACAGCCAGGGAGTCATTTCTCGGTGTGGAAAAAACGGTGTTGTTGTGTGTGTTGTGTTGGGAGATGTGGTACTTGCCCGGACAACCGACACCACTCCCAGGTACTCGTGCCCCATGAGGGGCCGGGGGGGGGGGTTGCGGTGGTTTGGTCCCCATGCTGTCCTCTTCTTGACAGCCTCTGGGGGGTAGACCCACGACGAAGACACCACCGCTCCAGGTCCACAAGATGGAGTAAGGTGTAGCGGCCTGAGACTACCACAGGTGTACCCAGTTCAACCCTGTGCCAGACCACGCACACTCTCCTTCCTTTCCATCCTTTCTACTTCACCTTTTACTTTTGTTGCCTTTCTTTATTATCTGCATTTCTCACTTCTTTCCTTCCGTCTCCTCCCGTTTCCTTTGTGTTCTTTATCGTTTCTCGTGTCTTTCTTTACTATATTAGAACATCAGAAGCTATAAAAGAGGCAGGAGCGAAACGAAGTCAGGTGCAGCGGCCTGGGAGTCTACTACACCTGTACTGAGTTAACACCTTTACCATTTATAACGTATTTTATTTCTTTACCCTTTCCTGCCTTTATTTCACGTTTGGCTTCATTTTTGTCATCCTTTTCCCTTTTTCATTATCTTTATATCCTTTTTGTTTGTTTTTCTTTTCTTCCATTTTTCTTTTCATTTCCTATGTTGTTTTTTCCTTTCATTATATTTTTCCCTCCATCGTCTTTCTCTCCTTTCTTTCTTTACGATATTTTTTACATCAATAAAGCAACAAGTGAAGTAGGAGCCAAGGTGAAGTAAGGTGCAGTGATCTGGGACTCTTATAAAGGTGTCTTCAGTTCCAACCATCACTACTGCTGCGCTCCTCCTATGTTTTCTTTCTAATTTCCTTTTTTCTTTCTTGTTTTCCATTTTTTTTCGCGTTGTTTGCTGTTCTTCTCTCTTTCGTTTTCTTCTCAGTTCTTTTTTTTTTCATTGTTATTCTTGTTATTTAATTTTATTGTTTCATTTATTTTTCTTTGTCATCCATTTATTTCCTTTATTATTTTGTTTTGTCTGCGGCCACCCTTTGCGGGATTAGGGCGTCGGGCTATAGATAGATAGATAGATTATTTTGTTCATTTTCCATTTACAAGTCTTTTTTTTTTCTAATGTTCATTGTTTCCCTTTCTATTTATCTGTCCATCTAATCTGTCTATCTATCGTTATCACCACCAGCACCACCATAGTTACAAGATATCTAGGCTACAATATTATCACCACAAGCAACAAGAGAGGCAGGAGGCGAGATGCAGTAAGGTGGAGCGGCCTGGCACTCTACTACACCTGTACCCAGTTCACACCTTCACCCTTCCTACCAGATCTCGCCTTTTCTTGCTATTTTTCATCCATTTCTATTTACATACTGTATTTTTTTTGTTCTTGCTCTTATCCTATCTCGTCTTCTTTCTTGCTCATTTTCGTGGCATTAGTATGTTGTCCAATTTACGTTGCTTCTCAGGATGCCATGACTCACACTGAACTGAATACAATCGTTTGGCGGCAGCTGGAATACAATACTGGAAAGTAAAATAGACACAGTATAATATACAGACAGAATGGCTGAGAGAAACAGAGTAAGAGAAAGTATCATGAGTATTTTACGTAAGGTATTATAAAGTATATGATGAAAATAGATATAATTAAAAGAATATGATAAATAAAAAGAATGATAGTAGTAGCTTAATATTTGTATCCCCAGCCTTAACATGACCCTGGTGGACTGCTGTGGTGAATATTTTGTTTGATATACAGAACGACACTACGACTACAATTTATGGTAAGAAGTGGAATATTAATATAGGGAAAAACTGCTTTACCTGTAGATGAACAGTCTAATAAACTACAGCAGCAGTGCAAGGAGTATGGCTACACTACAAACTTGTCAGGATAAATATTTGTATAGTCAATAAGTCATGGCGTGTGTTTAATGCAATGGAATATACTACAGCAACAGTGGTTAGTGCAAGAACTATAGATACATTACAAACCTGGCTGGGATAAATATTTGTAGACTCTAGTCAATAAGTAATGGCGTGTGTTTATTTCCAGGCTGACGTGTATCCTGACGACAGTCACACGAGTACAGTCAGCCTCGTCTTTCGCGGTACTCCACTTTGCCGGTTCCGGTTTTTCCTGGGTGAGTAAACCATCACAAATGCACAAGTTTAAGCTGTATTTTGGCAGAATTTAGCAAAGTGTGTTGGTAAATCATCTCAAAATACACTTTAAACAAGTATATAGTAATGTCTGGTGATGTTTCGGGCCACAACAAAGGTTTTTAGGCCATTACATAGTAAATTATGGCTGTGGCAGACATTTTATAAAGGTGTCATTACTTGGCGGAAATTAGTTTCTCGTGGGTGTGCATGTAACGTAACCCCCATAAAACACAAGGCCTTACCCTACTTATCTGTGACAGTATTCTGACATTGTGTGTGGTCTTATTTTAACAACTGTAGATTACAGATTTCATCCGTCCGTCCGTCCGTCATCCAATCCTACTTCGCCCCATGAGGAGCGTAGGAGCCTGGGGCTAGGCAAGATGGTCCTGACATTTAAGATGAGAGTGACCTGCCTCACTCATCCCTGAGTGGCATCACATGAGCAATAAACCGCAACCACCCCTTGGATATAAACCTTCACCGGCTCAATCTGATTGGAGCGCCTTAATTATCCACTAAACCAGGCGCCATAATTTGGTTATATGGTTACCACCCAGCGTAGTAAATGGTTTCTTGTACTGTAAACCATTTGGCTTGTCACTCAGTGTAGAGTCACCTCCAGGCAGAAGGAAGAGGAAAGAATAAAGGTACGAAAGACAGAAGAGGGAGTGTAAAGTCACTCATTGGCAGAAGGACGAGGTAAGTATGAAGGAAAGAAAGACAGAAGAGGATAGAAGGAAAGAAGGACGGAGGAGAGGAAAGGGCAGACACCTGAGAGCGGCACTACATCAAGTGAGTGGATGGTGAGCGCCCCCACCTACCACAAACATATTGTACAGTATTTCATTTCTGTCTCCTAAAGAAACTTCCCCCCCCCCCAACGGAGAGGGTATTTTTCTTTCTGCATTTTGGTCGGAGGGTGTGGTGGGCAAGGGAACGTCTTTTACTGCTCTATACGTTTCTCTTTTTCCTCAGCAGATAATATGGATAGAAGCCCGTAGGCCTCCTGTTATCTGTTCTTCCTATGTACTGCTATATTTTAGTCTGTAGTTATAATCACCACCACTAACACCTCCACCACCATCATCATCATCATCATGGTAATCAGCACCACCACCACTGGCTACATTAGATCAAAGCCACCACTATATAACGCCATCACAAGCTAGGACAGAGGTAGGACATAAGATGCAGTAAGGTGGAGCGGCCTGGCACACTACTACACCTGTACCCAGGCCAACTCTTTGGTCTGACCATCTACTTTTATTCCTTCTCTTTCACATTTTACTTCATTTCTCTTTATTTTGCACATTTCTCACTTTCTTTCTCCTTGTCTTTCTTTCGCCCTTTATTTCTTTCTTTTTCCTTTGTTTTCACTATAGTACAGCATCACAAGCTACGAGAGGTCGCTGCAACGAAGCCATCGACGCCCAACTCAAGGTGCTGCCTCATTTGCTGATCATCATCATTACATGCACAAAAGTCATCATCATCACCACCTTAATCATCATCTATCGTATAGATCGACATCACCATCATAATCATCATCATTACCTGCACAAAGGTCATCACCACCACCGTAATCATCATCATCATCATCGTTAGCTGCACAGAGGTCATCATCGCCACCGTAATCATCATCATCATCATCATTACCTGCACAAAGGTCATCATCATCACCTTAATCATCATCATCATCATCGTCGTCGTCGTTAGCTGCACAAAGGTCATCATCACCACCGTAATCATCATCATCATCCTTTCCCCCCTACTATATAAGCGATGGGCACTGTGTTGGATCCAGAACTTAAAAGGAAGAGGGAAAACCAGGAGATTATTATACTCTTATAAAAGCTGTTCAGTAACACACACACACACACACACACACACACACACACACACACACACACACACACACACACACTGATACCTGTTATTCAGTAAGGCCTCTTCACAAACCATACCAACACTCACACAACTGTTATTCAGTGACTCATTCACTAAGTACTGTTAACACATACACAGTTTTTAATTGCTGATTTACAATATTCACCAACACCCACACAATTACTATTAAGTGATTCACATATATTCACCAAACACCAACACCTACACAATTACTATTCACTGATTCACATATATTCACCAAACACCAACACCCACACAATTACTAGTCACTGATTCACATATATTCACCAAACACCAACACCCACACAATTACTATTCACTGATTCACATATATTCACCAAACACCAACACCCACACAATTACTAGTCACTGATTCACATATATTCACCAAACACCAACACCCACACAGTTACTATTCACTGATTCACATATATTCACCAAACACCAACACCCACACAATTACTAGTCACTGATTCACATATATTCACCAAACACCAACACCCACACAATTACTAGTCACTGATTCACATATATTCACCAAACACCAACACCCACACAATTACTAGTCACTGATTCACATATATTCACCAAACACCAACACCCACACAGTTACTATTCACTGATTCACATATATTCACCAAACACCAACACCCACACAATTACTATTCACTGATTCACATATATTCACCAAACACCAACACCCACACAATTACTATTCACTGATTCACATATATTCACCAAACACCAACACCCACACCAGCTCACGTCTGTTCTGCCTCCCAACACTTGCATAAACCATTGCTTTTTTTCGCCTCATTTGTTAGGAATCTGTTATGGTTTGTGTACAGTTGCGGACAAAAATATTGATCCACCTGTTTTATATTTATCTGAAACCCAGCGATTTGATCTTTCAAGTCTAACTAGCTTTTCAGAATATTATACGGTATACACGTTTAATAATTGTTCAACTGAAAATTTGAGCGATATTATCATCTACAAATGTACGGTTGATTAACAAAAAATCGAGCAGGATGGGTGTGATGATATCCAAACTATTCGATATAGCTTTTGAATTCTGTTTGTCTGTCTATCTATCTATAGCCAGACGCCTTAATCCCTCAAGGGATGGCCACAAACAAATCGCCTCCATGCCCCCCTGTCCCCTGCCATTTCACTACCCTATCCCCAACTTACACCCCCCCTTCTCGACTGGACAATCCCTCTCCATTCCATCCCTTCACTTCATCTTCGGTCTCCCCCTTCCTCTCACATACAGTCTCACGAAGATTAATTGCTTATCACCTGAGTATGTATGATAATAAAAACTGGAGATTTGTCTAAGGCAGGTGGTATAAGTGGTTTTTGTATTTAAAAAAAAAAAAAAAAAAGTTTGCCAGCGTTGTGAATAAGCATTAGGTATTTTCCAGTATCCGTCGTCCATGGTGTCAAATTACTTCGTGCTGAGTGTGCACCCATACTTTTGTGATCGACTGTACCTGGTATTTGTTTTTCCAATAGGATTATCATTAGTAAAATATCAGTACTGAATACTATACCCTGTTTACTTTAACTTGGTCTAAATTTACCATCTATCCATCATGAATGCTGAGCTGTGGTAAGAGACTAACACTTGGATATGATGCTAGTCACGAAAAAGTGCTGTGGAATGAATGTAGAGCCGTAGTATTGTCTTATCCTGCCAGTGAGCTACGGGAAACATGCTTCATAAGGACGAACCTCTGGGCCAAGTTGAGGTGAATGAACTATAGGGACGATGGCATCCAGGTGATTGATGCTTTTGTACTTACTCGTTTAAAGGCAGCCTTCGGCGGCCTCTACTTGATGTTGACTCGGGAACCGTTGCCCGACTGGACTGGAAATTGTTTTATTCTCCAAGTTAGGGCATTTTAACGGTACCTTGCTCTAACACAACTTGCGCTACGTTGCGCCGTTTTTGCTGTGTTACGGTAACAAACAAACCAACAAACATACATAAATCGGATCATAATATAGTTTGGTAAGCGGGTGCGTGTTAATCGCTTACACCCGAGGACACAAGATTTATTTTATCCTTGATGCAAGCAGACGATTTCAGTCAACTAAGGAGATGCTGTAAGTGGTGAAGGAGATAATGAAGCTTATATCTAACCCCTCCATTAGAAAAGGTCGCTACTGTGCTGAGTAAACTTGTCTAGAGAGAGGGAACAGGAAATGAGCCAGGGCGTTGGTTGATCTGGTGACCTGCGTCGCCCCATGAAACCATCAAAGAGCGGGCAGAGTACTGGCCTTGGTGAGCAAAGCAGTGGGTGGGACGGACTGGAATGTTGGTGGGCGGTGGGGCTGGGGCAGGAGAGTGTACCCTGTGGAAATGGCTGTGGCAGGATTACTGGTTGCAGTGCAGCCAAGATTAATGCCAAAGATTCCTCCAAAAATGAAAGGCGAGGGGGGGGGAGGATAAAGAAATGGGCGTGGGACATGAAATGGGTGGGATGAGGTAGAATTGTGGGGGTGGGGAGAGGCCAAGACAGTATACACAATGAAAATGGTCGTTTTGGCATTAATGTTTTGACAGCAGTAAAGGATTATTTCAATATTTTCTTCATGAACTTGAGGTAAAAAAAAAAAGTCATTGCTGTCATTTCTGTAGCGTGTTGAGAAGCAGGTAAAAACCCCTGCTGGGCTGCCAGGTGTACAAATGCTGGTATAGTTTGTTTGCCTTGTGTCCGTGTGGCGCATTTCACTGGCTACTTTGATGGCAGTTTATCCTGCTGCTGTGTTTTACTGGCCCGGGTTCTGCAGCCTGTCTGGTCTGTTTGTCATGGCCAGAAGGACGGCAGTATCATGATGAGGATATTTGGCTGAAGTTGATGATGATGATTATTATGATTAAGGTCATTCATCATCACCTTTCTTTTTTTCTTCTGCTTCTTCTTTTTTTCGTTCATTTATTTTTTTTCTTTCCCTGTTCTTGGCTACTGCTGAGCCTGTGTACGGAAGACTTTGAGGCGCAGATGCTTTGTATAGGAAACGTCGTTACACATCTTCCTGAGCGATTTAGGTCGCAAATTACGACTCAGTATAATTTTGTATGCTATTTATCATTGTAATTCCACAGTGGTTGCATCAGTATATACAAGAGAATACAAGTACGTAATGGGCAAAATAAATAGATTATGAATAGGTGATGGGAAAGTTGCTAAGAGAAGGAGAATACGACCCATTGCATTTGTAGACTGTACTGTAGGTGAGAGGCGGGGCACAGATAACGATAACAGCCAGTGGCATATCACCCCCGTAGTGGTGTTGGCACCCGAGGCGGGGCACAGATAACGATAACAGACAGTGGCATATCACCCCCGTAGTGGTGTTGGCACCCGAGGCGGGGCACAGATAACGATAACAGCCAGTGGCATATCACCCCCGTAGTGGTGTTGGCACCCGAGGTGGGGCACAGATAACGATAGCCAGTGGCATATCACCCCCGTAGTGGTGTTGGCACCCGAGGCGGGGCTGGCATAATACAGAACATTTAAGACCTGAGTGTTGGGCGTGTATGACAAACATCCTTGCAATTATTGACACGATAATGCAACATTGCAAGCAGTAATAAGCAGTATGCTAATACGCTGTCACACTGTTGGAAAGCAACATTGCATGCAGTAATAAGCAGTATGCTAATTCGCTGTCACTTCATAAACCAACATTGCAAACAGTAATAAGCAGTATGCTAATTCGCTGTCACGCTGTTGATAAAGCAACATTGCATGCAGTAATGAGCAGTATGCTAATTCCCTGTCACACTGTTGCTAAAGCAACATTGCATGCAGTAATCAGCAGTCTGCTAATTCGCTGTCGTGATACAAAAACTCCAGTGACACCCGTTTGCCAGATGTAATTTTTTTTTATAACTGTCACGTCACTACTTCGTTTTTGACATGTTTTCATCCATGTACTATGCACAGTATATGTGTTGTGAACTAACTTTATATTTCAACACTAAGAAATGCTTTTGATATAAATGTCCCATCCTGTATTTCATGTAGCGCCTTCCATCACCACAACTTTATATTTCAACACTAAGAAATGCTTTAGATATAAATGTCCCATCCTGTATTTCATGTAGCGCCTTCCATCACCACAACTTTATATTTCAACACTAAGAAATGCTTTAGATATAAATGTCCCATCCTGTATTTCATGAAGCGCCTTCCATCATCACATCAAACAGGAAGTGTGTGCCAAGTTTTGACATGAGACCTTTTGCAATCAGAATATTTGTTCAACTTCAGCCCAACCTCGTCTACTGTATAGCCACACAGTCAGGCATCTAACCACGGAACATTGCATCCAACCACACATCTGACCACACTACTGATCATTTAAGAACACAAGCACGCATCTGACAACACAACTACATACCTGATCGCACCACCACACATCAAACCACGGAAACAAGCATCTAACCACATAACTACTTACCTGCTGACAAAACCACACGTCAAACCACACAAACATCTGACTACACAGCTACTTATCTGCTCACAACACCACACAAGCACACATCTAACCACACAACTATTTTTGTTGGGCCGGAGTGTGAACACTTGCTGTTGCATAGTATAAATATCACTCGATCAAGTAACATCGTTTCAGCCAGGTGATCGCTGGTTGTACAATGAGCGTTGATGCTGCTCGCAGTTTTTCCAAAGGTAAATAGTTCTTGAGAGTATTTTATGTCGTATTGAATTCCTTCTTATGCCATAAAAAAGAAATAATAATAAATAATAAAATAATAAGGCAAGGACATACGTGAAAAGTTGCCGGATATTATTTTCAAAAGCATCGTCCAGTCTTTCAAAATGTGAAGACGGAAGTGTCATATATTTCCTTAACAGACAGGAAATATCGTATTATTTTTCTTTATTTCTTTAACTGACTCGGTGTTATAACAACGTACAAAATATGTAAAATATATACACAACTAACCCGTGATGCATGTTTAAATAGACCCGCGGTGGCAATATGAGTCGCTGCGCCGCGCATGTCCAACAGATCAAGAGTACCAATATTTCGGATGGTCTAATAAATCAGGGATGATTATTGCTTCCATTGTACTCCAGCAGATTAGTCGCTTAGGCATGAAGAAATTATATAACACTGTTAGTAAACCCAGTGTGTAGTAATTAACTAGTACTAGGCGTGACTGATTTATAGACGCTTAGAAAGTTTACGGTGTGGTTTTTGACGGCCTGGCACGGGATGGTTGTCACCCCTGCTTTTCCCATCATCGGCAGGATCTCACGCTGCTGTCACTGCCACGCTGCGGCTGCCAGTCTTGAGTTCAGTGCCGTGAGGGGTGGTGGTGGTGGGTGGGTGTAGTGTTGTGAATTTTTTTTTTTTTTTTTTCTGCGTTCGTGTGATCTTCGAAACTACGAGTGAGTGGATGTTTGTGGCCTGGTGGTGGTGTCCGTCTCGAGGTGTACAGGAGGCTGGATCAAACGAAGGGTCAGGTGGTAGACTGATCGGCTTCCCCCTACGCCATCAAGGAAGGTCAGCCATTTTTATAAAAAAATTCGTCCATGTTCTGGGTGGGATTGGAGGGGTTGCAGCACTTTTTCATATGATGATTCATTTCGCGTATATCATGTAAGCGTCCTGTTTTATGCCATTTATGTAGTTTGATTTTCAATATACTTTACATTGATAACATAGAGGAGGATATTGATATGGAATGGGCAGAATAAATAATAATAGAAGTTAGGAAATATGCAGTCACTTGGGCGACCGATTATCCAGATACTGAGAGCGTCTTTTATGATGATGGTAAATGTAGTTTAATCAACAGAAACCTGAACAGTTCACGTCTTATTGTTGGTTTGCTCAGTATTTTTTTTTTCCTTTGTGGTGGTGAATTTGTTTCCCGATTGTTTTTATTATCCATAATTTGCTTCCCCGACGGGTGATGTTTCCTGGGCGTAATGGCGGACACACTAAACGCTACGCAGTTTTATCGAAATAAATTTGGTGTTCCCTTTCGGTGCGTATGGATATTACCGTTGGATAGTTTAGGCTAGGTTGAGTTAGGTAAGGTTAGGATGTTTTGCTGGGTTAGATTTAACAGTAGATTGAGAATAAGCTGTGAATATATAAGGTCAAGCTGCAATAGCAGTAAAATAAATTTCAATTGATCAGAGTACGTTTTAGAAGGTCTGCCAGTACGCCTGAGAAACCAACACGAGTGCATGGGAATGAGCATTGACAAAAAAATCAGGGAAACAATCAGCATTAAATCATTTACTAACATAAAAGTTATCGGAAAAATATAGAAAACAACATGGGAGAGGAGGAAGTGAATCAGTAAAGTATTTCTGCGGCCAAAACAAAAATGAATGTTTACCGTGATGATAAACACTTTCTTTACTGTGTCAAGCATTATTTTAAAGGTAATCCTTAAGGAGACATAGGACCTCGTTTTAAAAATCACCCCACCCCCAACTTTTATTTGAAGTAAATCAGTGACTTGGTAAAGATGTACAAAAGTGCTTTTTCGAGTACGAATGGGATCCATCAATAAACAAAATGTATGATTACATAAGGGATAGGTTAGGTTAGGGTAGGATAAGTAAGATTGGATTTGTACGAAAATTTAGGTTGTTTGGATAAATTGACACCGATAAGGGTAATTTCCATAAAAAATGACAACGTTCTAAGATGGCGTCCTCTGTTCTCGCCCAACAAATTGGCGTCCTTTTGGCTTGTCGCCCCACAAGATGGCGTCCGTCTGTCTTCTCTCCCAAGATGGCGTCTGTCTGTCTTCTCTCCCAAGATGGCGTCCGTCTGTCTTCTCGCTCCATAAGATGGCGTCCGTCTGTCTTCTCGACTCACAAGATGGCGTTCTCGCCCCACAAGATGGCGTTCGTCTGTCTTCTCGCCCTACAAGATGGCGTCCATCTGTCTTCTCGACTCACAAGATGGCGTCTATCTGACTTCTCACCCCACAAAATGGCGTCCTTCTGACTTCGGTATCGCTAGGAACTGTAAACATACCGCTTTAAAAACTCTTCCCCACTTTTTAAAGAATTTTAAATATTTTATGAACTTGAAAACGTAATCATGAAATAGAATTCCATGGAAAACTATGGTGAAAACAAAACTGCAAAATGAGGTGGTCGTATGTCCCCTTAAGGACTGCCATTTTGTAGCCGTGATAAACAGCTGGATGTTAAGTGCAGTGGTTGGAGAGGTTGCACTAAAACAACTGGACAAAATTATGGACAAAGCTGGAAGGATTATTATTAACCCTGCAATTACAAATGAACTTCCTCCCCTACAAGAAAGAAGGAATGTTGCCTCCCTTGCATAATTTTACAGATACTTTTATGGCAAATGCTTAGACGAAGTTGCATCCATTGTGCCACCTCTCCACGCCTTCCCTCGTGTTACACGGGCATCTGGTATTGCTCTTGACTGTCACATTGCCATATTGCAGAACTTATGCTAGTCAAAATTCTTTTATTCCCCGAACTGCATCTCCCTGGAATTCTCTTCCGCAGAATAGTTTCCCCCCAAACTTCAGCGTACAGCAGTTCTTTAAGTCCAGCTGTTACAGTTTATGAAAGGAGGTCACCTGTAATCTGGTGTAGCTGTGGGTTTTTATTCTATTAAAGTTTGTTTTTCCTCTGTTCGTCCCCCTCCCCCCCAAAAAAAGTACACCAGTCATTATTATCGTTGTCCAGTCACTGGGTGGCTCGCATAGCCTATCGAGAGGTTTTGATTCTCTCTCTCTCAGTTCCATGCACGCCTTTTTTCTACACCGTCTTTTTCTGCAGCTAATATTATAACAGATACACATTTTTATGCTTCATTTGTACACACCTTACACACCTTTTTCATTTTTTTTTCTTTTCACGTGCATCTGTCCTCCACACATCTGTTTTCCCACTTTTTTTTTTTTTTTTTTTTTTTTTTTTTTTTTTTCCATAGATTAGTTCTTTTCTGCTCCACCAACCCTTTTTCTGCACCTCAAACACTTATGCCTCCACACTTAACATCGATTTTTTTCCCCTGTACCTTTCGGGTCATAGCCTACATTTCCATCTTTCATCTCATCCTGCATCTTTCAGTTCCTCCTGTTTTAACACCTTCTTCCTTTACATCTTTTCTCCCTACCTCTTTTTTTTTTTGTTCCCCCACCGTACATCTAACTTGTAGCTCTTCCCACACTTTTTGTTTACACATTTTACACCTACACATCTCCTCTGTGAAAGCCTCTTGTTTTCCTCACATCAAACTCCAATCCCTTCCAACATCTTTTATCCCACTCCCCACACATTCACTTTTTTTTTTTTCCCCCTCCAAACCGTGCCTTTAACATGTCTCTGCCCACACTTCCTTTTTCCACTCACTGTCACCTACTCACCACACCACCTCTTCTAACAAACTGGACCTCTAACTTTTACTTCTCTTCTTTCCACAAGTTACACCTTAACACCACCACACTTCCCTTCCCACACTATACGTCAACACTTCACCACACCCATTCATTCAAACACCTTCACGGCTAAAGCTTTTTCTTTCATTTTCCACCATCACCCCCAAACCACCCTTAATTGCTTTGTCTACTGCCCTCCACGTTACTCGTCGTTACACAACACCACACCACACCACATAAAATAAAACTGACCCCACCACACCACAACCCACCACATCACCACGTTTTAGACCACACCATTACAGCAGCCTCATATACCCCCATTCTTTAAAATAGTACATCTCACAACGCATCATAGCACGGCACACCACATACTACACCACATCCCATCACACCACACATCTCACCAGCCCACCACATAACACCACACCATGCCAGATTTCATCAGCATCCCCACCCCACCAGACCTCACTCCACCACATCTCTCCAGCCTCCAGCCCAAGTCCCAGCAGCCACACCTCTCCGCATTCAACAACGGCCAAATTCCATTCCAACCACGCGCAAATCCCCCCAATCCCCCGTCTGTCTTAGATCCCACGCCTAAATCTCATTCCCAAACACGCCCAAATCCCACTCAGCCCTACCTGAATTCTGTCTAGTCCTCATCCAGCCTCCCAACCACGCCCAGATCCCACGCGCAATTACCAAGCACAATCATGGGTAAATCCCATACCTTGCCCCATCCAAATCCCTCGCCCCGCCCCACCCAAATCTCCCTCCCCGCCCCACCCAAATATTTTGCCCTGCCCTACCCAAATCCCTCGCCCCGCCTCATCCACATCTTTTGCCCCGCCTCACCGAAATTCCTCTCCCCGCCCAACCCAGATCTCACACCCAGGCACAAGCTCAGCCACATTCAGCTCTCATAGACACGCCCAATTCCAACCAGTTCTAGCCACGCCCATATCCCACTTCAGCCACACTGAAATCCCATCCTGTTCTAGCCATATCAGTATCCCACATCCAGCCACGCCCAATCCCAGCTAGTCCTAGCCACACCCATATCCCACATCTAATGTCGGCCCCAAATCCCAACCATGTCTAGCCACACCCATATCCCACGTCCGACCATCCCCAAATTCCAACCAGTCCTCCAAACCTGTCCGACCCCGGCCGGCTGCGTGTTTTTATCTGCAGATGTAAAGTGGCATTAGCTTTGAGATAATTAGCCACTGGGAGATGCAACAGTGCAGTGTTGATGACAGCATTGCATACCGGGTACTCTGGAATAAATGAGTTGCCACAAATGTTATTCCTGTGTGCACACATATACAGTACAGTGTATTTTCTGAGTGAATGAGTGAGTGAGGGAGTGAATGAGTGATGTGAGGTACATGTGTACAGTAAGGCAAGTCTTTTGATGCAGGTAAATAATTTTAACTCTTCCTCTGCTACCATCACCAGCAATAAATGTGTTATCATTACCTATATCAAACATAATCTTATTTTCACAGAATAGTTGAAATTTGTATTAAAAGAACATAGACGTTGTCCCCATCTGTCTTAAAACTGCGATTATTTCTGTGGTGAATATTATTAACGCAGACTTTTTCCAATAGCTGTCGCCATTCCACCAGTAATAGTTATGTGTTGCACTCCCTATTAGAATATATTACTCGTCTGAATGATATTTATAGCATTCTTAAATTGTGTATTTGTACAGAGAATGGATAACATCAATACATGTCTTATACAAAGTATAAATAAAGTAGTAAAGTGACCCCTTCCGTAAGTCATATTTGCATGTCAGTACCATTAATGTTATGACATTTGTCAATAATTATGTATTGCCATCCAGTTAGTGGATCAACAAGTTGTATTGTCATACCACTGTACCCAACCAATGGATTTCTCAACCCCAGTCAGACATGGGGCTGAAGCCACCTCTTTGGCTTCCAAGCCGAAGCCCTTCAAAAGTCATGAAGCCGAAGCCGGCGGCCTTGGAAAGTCGTGAAGTCGAAGCCAAAGCCAGGTAGACATTCACAGAGACAAAGCCGAAGCTGTCAGAATTTTATGAAGCCAGTAATCAGCTTCGTGTTACAGTATGCCAGTTGTAACCAGCCAGTAAGAAAATCAGAACTTCAAACGTAGTGAGTCCTTGCAAGTGAGTGAGTGCCTAATACCTTGCATCTTACCTAGGGGCAAATAGGTACAGTACCATTATCTCTTACATACAAATGTTGACCCTAGGAATCGTCAGTCTGGAAATAAAGGATTCTGTATATAATATTTGATATTTTTATTGAGCTGAAGTGGATGCAAAGGAAAGGACTTGAAAATATGAAAATCAGGCAGTTTTTATGCATATTCTGTTCCTGTAACGAATTTTCTGGGTCTGGTGCTTTAGCCAGCAGTTGGGGCTGAAGCCAAGCCCTTGGCTTCGAAGCTGAAGCCTAAGCCGCGACCTAAAAACCATGGCTTCATGATGCCTAAGCCGCGACCAAAAACCATGGCTTCATGAAGCCAAAGCCACGACCTAAAAACTATGGCGTCATGAAGCCTAAGCCGGCTTCGGCTTCATGTCTGACCTCAGTCTGTATAATGTCATGAGCGTGATATAATATGTTGAGCGTGATATTGAATTTGGGTCTCTATTGTATTTTGTTTTTCTCTTGAAGGGAACTGTTTTGCGGGCTCGTGGCCTTTGGTTCCTTCTTCCTCGCATTAAAAAAAAAAAAAAAAAAGTTAATTTCAGGTTACCGAGGCGTGACCGATTAATACATGTTACTTCAACTAGGAAATTGTTGTTGATGCTGATAACATGGGCTGCTGGAGCTGTCCCTCCCCTTCCCCAATCCCCCCACCCCCCAAAAAAATAAATGAAAAAAGTTTACATGCTCTTATTGTAATACATATACTGCATATACCTGTATATATATTTATTCCTAAGTCCCAGTAGGCCTCCTACATATCCACATGTCACCACTTCGGCGCTAACACACCATCCATATTGAATACATGCTAGGGCTGTCTCATACAAGACTGGTGTACTGGTATTAGCGGGGGTACTTTTATGACATGTCGGTGGGTCTCTGGTTGATCAGAAATGTCTGCTTTTTATGAAATTCAAATCCTTAAACTGTTCCCAGCCCCAGCTGGGATTCGAACCTGGGTCCATTAGGACTGCAGGCCGCCTCTATACCGACTCAGCCACCGCCATCCGCATACCATAAAGTGGATATTTTTATATTAATAACCTGTATAACAGTTGCAGACAGAACAAAGCTACATTGCCAAACATTTATGTACTGTACTTCATGTATGGATAAATGTTGCACATATTACCTACTGTTCCCCTTATGTATTATGAGTAACAGTATAGTTTGTATTAATTGGCTCCACCTCCACAGGGGATATGTCAATCGAGGATCCACCAGTACATCCCACTACAAGTGCTGAAGATTGTCCTTCCATCAACGTCCATCCAGATGCTGTTGTACATCATTAGTTGACACCAGCAGACTATGGTAGATATTCACCCATTCCTCCTCCAGGATTGTATAATGATTATATGTAACACATGCAACTTGATGGCAATGACTAATTTTGTAAAAGGGGCACAAATGGTTGACAGACGTTTCCTCTGGTACGATGTATGGATGTCCATAACATGTTATAATACAGAACACATTATGGCATATAGTCATAATATACAAGTGTCATATAGTCTTATGTACAAAATATGATAGCATAACCAATTTGTGATGAGGACATTACAGAGTAGCTGCACTATGAGTTAGGCAGTCTCCCCTGTCCCAGTGATTATGGTGAAGATAATGCTTGTAAACTGTCTTTTTATCAATGCACTCTCCTTATACTGATGGTGTCCATATTGCACACATATAACAACACTATTGGTTAGGTATGTCTCGTTGATCCCAAACTATTTATGACATTACACAGATGGCAGCATCCATTCCTTCCACCCTGATGGTCAGACTCCCGTGGAAGAGGACAGAGATAGAGTACCACAGCTGGAGAAGACACTGCATGGTGAAACTCTCCTGGAAGTGAACAGAGATGGACTACCACAGCTGCAGATAGCATTGCATGGTATGTTGAATGGCTAGTCGTAATTGATAGTACACAGTTTAATCACATAATAGTGGTGTATACCAGTTTATCTGTACAGTTATTGTAATAGAATATACTGTTGACACTACAACAATAACATTCACCCACGGTGTTATGTAAGTATAATTGTCAAACGTATTTATAAAATGATCTTCTTATACATTGAAATCCAGTAACTATGAATGTTTGCGAAGAATAGGTATAGGTTAATCGTGCACTCTCTGAAGTAGAAAAGTGTTTATACGTGTATATCCACGTAGGCGAATATCTTGTGTTTTAGCATGTTGTTGGGATAATTAGTATGTAATATATTTGATGCCACCAGATTATAACCATAATATTCTTTACGCGTGGCATTTGTCACATGCATAGTCCAGGGTACAGTACAGACACTCTATGGTTTGGTGAGGTGGGCATAAGCCGTACAAGGGAGTGGTACAGACGCTTTTGGGTAGGATGAGATGGGCATAAGCCGTGCTAGGGAGTGGTACAGACAATCTTGGGTAAGTGAGGTGGACATAAACCGTTCTAGGGGGTGGTACAGACGCTCTAGGGTAGGGTGAGGTGGGTATAACCGTACTAGGGAGTGGTACAGACGCTTTCCTTTACTCCCTATTGGGTCTAGAATAGTAACCGCTTAAGAAGAAGAAAACGCGGCAGGACAGCTGGGCCGCCTGGTAGCGCCATGTTTACATGTGGAAAGCTGGATGTAGGAGGTGAGTTTTCAGTTTTTTGGATGTCTGGTATAACATTTAGCACTGCTGATACAACGTATATCGACAATGAATACTGGTAGATTCTGATGGTAGGGCATTCTGTCGTAATTAGAGTTTGTCTACTTAGCTGCTATAATATATATGAAGAAATTGATGACCATCGAATCCCGAGGCCTGTGTCGAATTTATAAATATTATGGCGTGGGTAGTGGACACATCATACAAAATAAATACCTAGAAGGTACCTAGATACTCACAGAACATTACTGCTAGCAATCCAGCATGAAATTATGTACATGTGTTTGGTGCAACATGATTTTCAGTCATATACGGTACGGTTTTGTTGCAGAGATATATGTATAGTTCTGTTGATATGGGATATGCAGTTGAGCCTTGCAGATTGAATTATTTGGCCTATAACCCAATAAAGATATTGTGTCATTTTATTTTTACCAATAGTTGTAGGGCGTACAATACCAATTCATTTCTCTACGGTCCACCACAAATTACAAAATACAGTATTAGTAAGGTGATTTGTGTGTGAAGAACTCACGTAATATGTCTTTCACAGGTTTATCAAGATGCCTTGCAAATGGGGGGAGGTAAAACAGAGGCTTGCCAGAATAATTAAATTCAATGTGGCTCTAACTCAGTACAATATGAAGTAGACTTGTAACATCAGGTTAACATGCTGACATAACACCCGAGGTAGATTAAAGAGTGCAGTGTGTACCGTCACCTTTATTTATGTAGTGTTATAGCATATATCTTTTTTAAATAATAACAGTCCTACGTCTTAACCTGGCCTGTTTTTCTTCATTCATGGCATATATATTTCTGTAACATGTGGCCAACATTTTTGTACTGGGACAGCATATGTCCTTTACTTTTACAATAATTTAGCACCACATTTCAGTATTCAGCCAGGTTAAACATTTAATAATGGAATATTAAATTTTTGTGTTGCTTGTAAGGCAATATGAAAGTCATGGAGTAAATAAATGTCTCTGCTCAGAATTCTTACATTGCCTACTTCATATATAAACTTAGATTTACTTTGGTACCACATTAAAGTGTTGTCAGACAGGATGTAGGTTTCACCCCCACTATCTATACACATGGCTACCTTTAAAAAAAAAACACTTTTAAGATAACTTATCATATTTCAAAAGAAGTGATAACCATACCAAAGATAGCCCTATTCCTGAAGCTTCTTTTGATATTTACATTTCATAATAAAACCTTTATCTGAATGTTTGGTGTAATATTTTGCCACTAATAGTAGGGTTGACCCCCACCTCACCCTAATTGTAGCTGAAGAGAGTTCACAGCATCCATAAATTGTTTGATTTTGTTATTAAAAGCACCATTAGTAGCCACAGAATCTGGTGCTTGAATGTTTTTCCCTTATACTGTAATTATCACCAATCCAGCTGATCAAAGTAAGGCCTTTAGGAGAAGTTAGAGGAAAGTAAATAGTGACGATACTAAACTCTGTTTACTTTAACTTGGCGTAAAATTGCCATCTAACCATCTTCAGTGTTGTGCTGTAATAAGAGATTAGCACTAACATAGACTATGGTGCTAATCACGAAGAGGTGCTATGGAAAGGATATGGAGTCACAGGCCAGTAGGTTAGTATTGTGGTAGGTGTCATAACTATGCATGATATTTTCCAAGCAGGTTGAAGAAGTCTTGGTGAAAAGTTATTTATTTCTGTCTTCTTTGAAGAAACAATAGTTAGGAAATGAAAAAGGAAACAATAACATTTACAAAACAATATGGCTGGTTTATGTTGTCTTTTCTGTGGTGCATTCAAAAATACAAACGCCGATTTGAATTTAAATTGATACGACCGAAAAAAGGCAGTATCGAAAATAGTACCTACGTCACGTTTCTTAATATGCGATTTTAACACAAAGTCAATCATAATTTATTAAAGTTATGAATACGGATTTTGTTTTTTCTTAAAATGTGTAAGTTTAAAGGCATTGAATGGCACTGAGGTAATTATGGCAGAAAAATAACGAAATATTGGCAGCGCGAAGTATTCATAATATCCACTTCCGGCGTCTTGGGGCTATAAAAGGTGAGCACCTGCGTCAGCGACTCTAGTGGACGAGTTAGCGAGAGGGTGTGTTGTCCGCGCTCTCGCATTTTCATTGTGACTCGTAATTTTATAACGGTTAGTAAGGTTAAAATTAATCGTACTGTGTAGTACGATATTGGATTGTGATATAGCTTACGATTAAGTTTTGGTAAGCTCATCCCAAAATGTCCCACACAGTTGTACACATGGACAACGGGGTCTACCGCCCCACCACTATCCCCGTCAACACTAACGGGATTCGGCCCCTCCTCAAAAAGATATTGTTCGTACTCATAACTTGTTGGTTCGTAATTGTGTCACTTACTGATTTAGGTTTCACCATTTTTGTCAAAACATGTGTTGCCTATTTCCGTAAGGATATTTCTGATATTGTTTCCAAATTTGTTGAGAATGGTGTTCCTGTAGACACAATTTTGCGCCATAATATTGAGCCATCAAGGCTTAACTGGGCAATTAAGTCATTAGGAGAAGAATATAGTCACTATCCCGGTAGGCTAATGTTGTCTGAATTGACCGGGATGGTAATTTCTTCACAATTGCGGTATGAGCTCAACGCGGGTCTAACTTGGCTTATTGTTTATCACTGTTGGTTCCTCACCACTTGGGTTGGCTTTTGGTTTGTCAAAAATGACGTGTTTCAGGTTGTGCTGTTGGTGCTGAGTGTAATTCTGGGTGTCAGTATGCTGAGTTGGCAGCTGGCACTGAGTGCCATCTATTGTGCCCAGCTGCTTCACCCCCTGGAGGCCATAGTTGGGGTGATAGAGGTGTGGGAGGTGTGGAATGGGGCTTGGGTGGGGGTGGTGGCGTGGTTTGTGGTCAAACTGTTGGTCAGTGTCTCGGCACTGTACCTGAACCACCGCTACCACGACCCCACACAGCGGCAGGCCCCACCCCCACACCTGGTGTGATTTACCACCACCCCACACAGCGGCAGGCCCCACCCCCACACCTGGTGTGATTTACCACCACCCCACACAGCGGCAGGCCCCACCCCCACACTTGGTGTGATTTATCACCACCCTACACAGCGGCAGGCCCCACCCCCCACACCTGGTGTGATTTACCACCACCCCACACAGCGGTAGGCTCCACCCCCACAGCTGGTGTGATTTACCACCACCCCACACAGCGGCAGGCCCCACCCCCACAGCTGGTGTGATTTACCACCACCCCACACAGCGGCAGGCCCCACCCCCACACCTGGTGTGATTTACCACCACCCCACACAGCGGCAGGCCCCACCCCCACACCTGGTGTGATTTGATTCATCTTATAAGTTTTTGTTTTACTTTAATGGAATCTACATTTTGTTTTGTATTTTTGCTTAGTGCTGAGAATTATCTCTGTGGACAGACATTACTCTCTGATGTTATTTGTTACTCTCAATTTACTCTGTCTTATTGGAGGGACATTTACTTCCTTTGATGTTACTTGTTACTCACTTTTTTACCCACTTGGTTACTTTTTTTAATGGTGGCGTGGAGGTAGAGCCCTCGGGTCAAAATGTGCTGTGGTTCAAGTCCCAGATGTAGCCAGAGGGAGTATACTTTGTGTGCTGAGTTATTTGTTACTTTGTTACCAATTTTGTTACCTTTTTAATGGTGGTGTGGTAGTAGAGCTCTTGGGTCAGAATGCACAGTGGCCTGTGGCTGTGCACTGTGGTTGGAGTCCCACAAGTATTTCTGTCTTGTAGACATTACCAGGGGCGTAGGTCAGCCTCCTGTCTTTAAGTGTTCTGCACTACACCAGCTCAGCCTCAGGCCCGTCGCCTCCAAAAAGGCGATAAGTACACATTGCTCTCTTTCTTTACCTATATTTCTTCCTGTGTTATAACTTTTCTCAGTGTATTATAACCTTTTTTTTAATCGACAAACTTTTATTTTATGTTTTTTAAATTTTTGATATCGCATATGGGTGTGGTGTTTGCAACTGCCTTCTTACAATCTCATGATCTTTAAGAAAGCAATTTTATAGCCATGTGAAACATAGTTATCTGGTTATTTTGGACTGCAAAAGTGTAGAGAAAAAATTAAATATACTGTTTGGAGTATTTAAGGAAACCGCCAGTTTGGCTGTGGCAACCTGGTTACCGACTGGATACGTTGATTACTATCTTGCCAACAGGACACGTTGGTGCATCAAACACTAAACTCCATACGAAACCAAACGATCCAGTCTAACCTAACGTATCCTGTCTAGCAATAGCCAGACGCCATAATCCGATAAGGGGTGGCCGTTTGTCTTGAGCAAGTTGTTTTACGGGGAGGAGCACTATCCCTCTACCCATATGTGTGTGGGTTGGTTATATGGTTATTACCAACGGTTGTAAATGGTTTCCAGGATTATAGGAACGCATTAGGCAGGCCGGTTAATGTAAAACCACATGGAGGAAGGAAGAATAATAAAAAGACAAAAAAGATGGGAGAAACAGGATGAGAGGAGGTCTAACCTATTTCAACTGGGGTCTTTGCCCCACCCCCCGTGATTTTAATCACCTTGGATTGCCACGTAGCTTAGAGACCCCTTGAGTATCTGTCAGGCCAAATCCCAGTCTTGAGTCCTAACAATAAATCTAACCTGTCATAACCTAACCTATTCACACAACCAATCCAAGCCCATCTTAACCTAGCTAATCCTACAGTAATTTAATCAATTGAAATTCTCCAAACCTAACATATCAGTTGGGAATTTACTTATGCCAAAAGTAAGACATGCATTTGTAGAGTTTGTCAGCAAGGTTTGCCTCTTGGTGGTACCTTTATGTGGGTGATGGAATGTGTGATATAAACATGTCTGTACATATTTCACAGATAACATTATTAAAAAACGCCCTGTAACTATGATAATCTATGTAACATAAGTCACCTGTGAAGGACTAATTTCAGTAGGAAATATGGAAAGGTCGTGCCCGTGTGGCAAAGTATTGATCTTTTTTTTTTTCCCCCCCTTAAGGAACAGCCATAGTTTTTGATAATATTTGTTATATATTTAGTAATGTTTCTGTTTTGTGAATTGCTCAAGCACCACACCAGCAACCACAGTGGATCAGTTGAACTGTGTCCTGTGGTGGTGAACCTGGTTTGTTAGGTTAGGTGGGGAATCAGTACACTCGTATGCCATATAGCCTACTGTACACAACACCAAAATGTGAGTTACTCCAACACAGCACCAACAGACATAGTATAGACTAACACTGTGTTGTAGTGTAGGAAAAAAAGTGTCCAGCATACAACAAAATGGTGCTGTCGGTTCAGTATCGTACTACAGTATATTTAAAAATGTAATTTTTCTTTCATGCTGATGGATCGGATTGAAAATCATGTTCAGTAAAACCAAGCTGCAGTTTTTGTTATCTAAAATGATTCAGAACCAACCAGGATATTTAACCAAGGTTGTCTTCATATCTCTCAGGACATTGTAGTTTGCCCTTAGTTTTGTGTTAAATCTATCTATCTATGTATAGCCCGACACCCTAATCCCACAAAGGGTGGCCGGAGACAAAACGCTTCCAAGTCGCTCTGTCACCCACCATTTGACTAGCCTCCCCACAGCTCACTCCCCCCTGCCTCATATACCTCTCAACTCCATCCCTGCACCTCATCCTCGGCCCTTCAGCAAAAATATTCATTTCATGTTGCTTTTGTTGTTTTATAAATTTTCTGGACATTTCTCTTGGCAGATGCCAGTGTGATCCAGCAGTATACTACACACTCACACCAGTGACCTCAACCAAGACACAGGCATTAAGGACTGGTGGTAAACATTATCAGTAGCTTCCAGAATACAATTGAAGAGATTCTGATGTTGAAAAGCTTAAAGCAGCAATAAGTTATTATGCTTAATTTGACAACAGTCAAATTACCAGGGTTGTGCAGTGAAAAGATCAAATGTATATAGTATCTTTAACCCAAGTTACAGTATAGAAATAACCAGATAGAATGAAATATGGTATGAAAGGATGGTGTGGGAGCAGCTAGTGCAGCTAGAGGGAGATGCTCCTGTGTATACTGTTATTGTTTTTACCCAAGTGCAAGAAGGAGCGACAGCTGCTGTGATCTTTGGTGTCACAGTTAGTACTATATAATAATATCTCAAATAACATGTTTCAAACTTTAAGTGAGAGAGAAGCTGATGTACCCAAGTGATTCCATGTTAAGGCAAATCAACAAAATGATTGGATAACTAAACTGAGGATAAGGAAAAGACTACACTTAAATTCCAAAGTTCAGTTAAACAGTGACAGTAAAAGGAATAAGTAGATGAAGAGGAAAATACCCACTTGCCAGAGGTTGAAAGAGGTAGAGAACAGTTTCAGAATTGTATTACATGGGAGATGTTATATGATGTTAAATATAAAAAGTATTATATGAGAAACAGGTTGCTAAAATCATGCAAATTGAGAAACAAAGAGAATTGATGGCACTGAACTTACATAATTTGCAAAATTGTATGTTTTGAATCTATTCCATAGGACTTCTTCCTGAATGTCACCATATTGGAGCATTAATCTCGTGTGATAGCTCAGCATTTAAGATACCGGTAGATGGCAATTTTAGGCCAAGTTAAAGTGGACGGAGTATAGGTCGTTACGTTAAGAATTGGTGGACGTCTGTGGTCTGTCTGTGGTTCCATTCTGTTTATCATGGTGCATGGAGAACTGCCATGGGATATTATATCTGAGTTGCTCTGGGAATTGCTGATTGCAGATGGTGAGGTTGTAACTGCTTGTACTAAGGAAGGTGTTGTGGAGAAATATAGGAATTACAAGGCTGTGTGCAGTCAGCGGGTTGGCCTGCCATATTCTCGTTGACAGAAGAGAGTTTGTGGTATTTCTTCCCTAGCAGTTTCCCTTGCATAGAACATATTACAGGTATTTCTAATTCATTGTTTATATCCTACTGTTATCAACATGGTTTACAGGAGTGTTATACAATAGGATATGGAGGTGTGATGGGCAAAATAAATCACTGAGGGAGAGATGTTATGAAATTTCCCAGGTCAGCAACGTGAATGAATGTCAGGACAGGGTATGGTTGGTGTTGGAGAGGGATGCCCTCATGTGGTGGCACTGATATAACTAAGCTGGTCTGTTGCTTGAGTACACACATGTCCCACAACTCCCCTGATCCTGAAAGGAGGATGGTGAGCTGCAGGAAGAGAGCAGCTTCACTCTGAAGTCCACCAGGTTCACGCTGAAACGATCCTCGGGTTGCGCCAGCTATATATTACTGCTACAGCCTACGCCCTACTTCTGTAGGGAGTAGGCTGTAGCACCAGCCGATCAGGGTGGTACTCTCAAGGGGGATGGGATTGCTGGTGAGGGACAGGTGGAGCCTCTGTTTCACCAGCCACCAGGATATCCTGACCATCCTCCTTTGCTGACCTTTTTCAGTGTGGTATTAACGTGGAGGGTATGTGAACATACCTCCCAACATCCATTTCTCAAACTATCTCATGCACTACTCAACTCTATATGCACTATACATGCCACACAACGTACCCCATAACATACAGGGGTTAGCACCAGCAAGGGCATGCAGCCGGAAAACGCTGCCGCCGCTACCAAGTGGTGGACCTGAGGGGAGGTCCACCACCAGAGTTTGGGGGCGGATAAGACTGGCCACAGTCCAACGGCCTGGCTCTGCAACCCAGGCCAAGACTGGCCACAGTCCAACGGCCTGGCTCTGCAACCCAGGCCAAGACTGGCCACAGTCCAACGGCCTGGCTCTGCGACCCAGAGTAAAGACAGTGCGGTCATTTCCTATTTTCGTCATTACCATCATCATCAAAGCCAACCCATGATTCAACATCATTACCACCATTGTCCATATCAGTTGTAAAGAACCAAGTTTTTATCATCATCAGTTTCCGTATAATTGTTTTCATCGCCATCAATAACACGAAGTGACCAGCATCACTGTCACCATCACAGTCATCATCATCATCATCATCATTTTCTTTCTTTCACTGTGGTTCTCTTTGCCTCTCCATTATTCTTTTTCATGTTACTCTTGTAATATTTCCTATTACTCTCGATAGCGTTCGTTTTCCGTATCTTCTTTTCTTTATTTCTTCTTTCCTGCTTTTTGTTCTGTTGTCTTTCGTTTGCTTATTCGCTTCCCCTTTTGCTTCATTTTTATTCATAATTTCTCTTTCCTTCTCCTATTATTGTCCTTTTCTATTGTTTTTTTGTTTCTCTTTAGACACTTCAGGTTTTCATATTCATCCTTTTTCTGCTTCACCATTATATTACAAGATTACAACCTACAAGGGAGTTATGAGGTGATATGAAGTAAGGTTATCGTTACTGCTAAACTACTGTACTGTACATCACAACCACCACTATCACCACCACCACCATCATCATAACCACCAGTAATATCCATGAAATTAGCAGTATTCTCAACAGTGCTAAACTAAAGCTCACTTTTTCCCTCATCATAATCATGACAGTCACCATCCTCACCATGGTCAGGTACTTAGATCTGGGCACTGTATTACATCATTACAAGCCACAAAAGGCAGGAGACGAGATGAAGTAAGGTGGAGCGGCCTGGCACTCTACTACACCTGTACCCAGTTAACACCTTTACCTTTTATACTTCATTTTATATCTTTACACCTTTGTTTCTTGCCTTCCTTCTTTGTTGCACGTTTGGTTTAATTTTGTCTTCTTTCATTCAGGCTTGCCTCTTAGCCTTTCTTCCTCTTCTTTTTGTCCTCTTCTTTCTGTTACTCATTTAATTTTCTCCCCTTCATTAGTACTAACTTTTTTCTTCTTTCTGCTCTCTCTCTCTCTCTCTCTCTCTCTCTCTCTCTCTCTCTCTCTCTCTCTCTCTCTTTCATTTTTTGTTCATTCCTTCTTTCTCCTCTTTAATGTTTTTCATCCCATCTTTTCATCGCATTTTCTTTCCTTAAATTCTTCCTTTGTTTCCTATTCTTTATTTTCTATATTAGCTCTTGTTTTACTTTGTTTTGTTTTCTTTCATATTTTATCGTTATTTTTGTTATATCTTTCTCATGTTGTTTTCAAGCAATTCTTTCTATTTTTTCATCCTTTCTTTCTGCGTTGTAATACAACATCACAAACTACATGAGAGGTGGGAGGCGATAGGAAATAAAATTATCATCATTAGTACTAACCTACTTTACCAGCGCTGCCATCACCACCACAAGCATCATTATCATCATCGTCACTTATTGTATTCACCATCACCGTCACTGTCTTCATCATCTTCATTGTCATCATCATCGTCACTTATTGTATTCTCCATCACCATCACTGTCATCATCATCATCATCATCGTCACTTATTGTATTCTCCATCACCATCACTGTCATCATCATCATCATCATCATCATCGTCACTTGTATTCACCATCACTGTCATCATCATCATCATCATCATCGTCACTTATATTGTATTCACCATCACCGTTACTGACATCATCATCATCGTCACTTATATCACTGTATTCACCATCACCGTCACTGTCTTCATCATCTTCATTATCATCATCATCGTCACTTATTGTATTCACCATCACCGTCACTGTCATCATCATCATCATCATCATCGTCGTCACTTATATCATTGTATTCACCATCACCGTCACTGTCATCATCATCATCGTCGTCACTTATATCACTGTATTCACCATCACCGTCATCATCATCATCGTCACTTATATCACTGTATTCACCATCACCGTCACTGTCATCATCATCATCATCATCATTTACAGATATACAGGCAATAAATGATAGTATCGTAAGCTACAAGAGAGGCAGGAGGCGAGACGAAATAAGGTGGACCGGCCTGGGATGTTTGCTTCTCTCTCTCTCTCTCTCTGGTCTGTGGTTCTCTTTTCTTCTCTTAAAAATGTTCTTTCTCGTCTTTTCCATTTGTTCTGTTTCATTTTCCAGTCTTTCTCTTTCTTTTCTTTCTGCATTTTTTTTTTTTTTTCTGTTTTTATCATTCCATATTCTGTTCTTGTGTATTACATTTCTTTGTCTTTCCTTCCTTTCTTTCTTCACTACACAAGAGAGATAGGAGGCAAGATGAATTTAGGTTATCAAAGCGAACCTACATCACCATCATAACCACATTAATACCATCACCACCACCACCACCATCATCATCATCATTATTATTACCACCACCGTCACCATATTATATCCTTTAATCAGTTATGTTAGCATAGGAATCGACCTAATTATCATCATCATCATCATCCTCATTAGATATATCAGATGACATGCAGCAGTATATCAGGGCATCACAAGGTACAAGAGTGGTAGGAGACAAGATGGAGTAAGGTGTAGCGGCCTGAGACTACCACAGGTGTACCCAGTTCAACCCTGTGCCAGACCACGCACACTCTCCTTCCTTTCCATCCTTTCTACTTCACCTTTTACTTTTGTTGCCTTTCTTTATTATCTGCATTTCTCACTTCTTCCGTCTCCTCCCGTTTCCTTTGTGTTCTTTATCGTTTCTCGTGTCTTTCTTTACTATATTAGAACATCAGAAGCTATAAAAGAGGCAGGAGCGAAACGAAGTCAGGTGCAGCGGCCTGGGAGTCTACTACACCTGTACTGAGTTAACACCTTTACCATTTATAACGCATTTTATTTCTTTACCCTTTCCTGCCTTTATTTCACGTTTGGCTTCATTTTTGTCATCCTTTTCCCTTTTTCATTATCTTTATTTCCTTTTTGTTTGTTTTTCTTTTCCATTTTTCTTTTCATTTCCTATGTTGTTTTTTCCTTTCATTATATTTTTCCCTCCATCGTCTTTCTCTCCTTTCTTTCTTTACTATATTTTTTACATCAATAAAGCAACAAGTGAAGTAGGAGCCAAGGTGAAGTAAGGTGCAGTGATCTGGGACTCTTATAAAGGTGTCTTCAGTTCCAACCATCACTACTGCTGCGCTCCTCCTATGTTTTCTTTCTCATTTCCTTTTTTCTTTCTTGTTTTCCGTTTTTCGCTTTGTTTGCTGTTCTTCTCTTTCGTTTTCTTCTCAGTTCTTTTTTAATCCTTTGTTATTTTTGTCATTTCATTTTTTCATTTACTTTTCTTTCTCTCTCCCAGTCTTTGTTTCCTTTATTAATTCATTTTCTATTTACAAGTTTTTTTTTTCTAATGTTCATTGTTCCCGTTCTCTCTATTTATCTATCCATCTATCTATCGTTATCACCACCAGCACCATCATAGTTACAAGACCACAAGCAACAAGAGAGGCAGGAGGCGAGATGCAGTAAGGTGGAGCGGCCTGGCACTCTACTACACCTGTACCCAGTTCACACCTTCACCCTTCCTACCAGATCTCGCCTTTTCTTGCTATTTTTCATCCATTTCTATTTACATACTGTATTTTTTTTTTTTTTGTTCTTGCTCTTATCCTATCTCGTCTTCTTTCTTGCTCATTTTCGTGGCATTAGTATGTTGTCCAATTTACGTTGCTTCTAAGGATGCCATGACTCACTCTGAACTGAATACAATCGTTTGGCGGCAGCTGGAATACAATACTGCAAAGTAAAATAGACACAGTATAATATACAGACAGAATGGCTGAGAGAAACAGAGTAAGAGAAAGGATCATGAGTATATTACGTAAGGTATTATAAAGTATATGATGAAAATATATATAATTAAAAGAATATGATAAAAGAATTTTAGTAGTAGCTTAATATTTGTATCCCCAGCCTTAACATGACCCTGGTGGACTGCTGTGGTGAATATTTTGTTTGATGTACAGAACGACACTACGACTACAATTCATGGTAAGAAGTGGAATATTAATATAGGGAAAAACTGCTTTACCTGTAGATGAACAGTCTAATAAACTACAGCAGCAGTGCAAGGAGTATGGCTACACTACAAACTTGTCAGGATAAATATTTGTAGAGTCAGTAAGTAATGGCGTGTGTTTAATGCAATGGAATATACTACAGCAACAGTGGTTAGTGCAAGAACTATAGATACATTACAAACCTGGCTGGGATAAATATTTGTAGACTCTAGTCAATAAGTAATGGCGTGTGTTTATTTCCAGGCTGACGTGTATCCTGACGACAGTCACACGAGTACAGTCAGCCTCGTCTTTCGCGGTACTCCACTTTGCCGGCTCCGGTTTTTCCTGGGTGAGTAAACCATCACATATGCACAAGTTTAAGCTGTATTTTGGCAGAATTTAACAAAGTGTGTTGGTAAATCATCTCAAAATGCACTTTAAACAAGTATATAGTAATGTCTGGTGATGTTTCGGGCCACTACAAAGGTTTTTAGGCCTGGGGCTAGGCAAGATGGTCCTGACATTTAAGATGAGAGTGACCAGCCTCACTCATCCCTGAGTGGCATCACATGAGCAATAATCCGCAACCACTCCTTGGATATAAACCTTCACCGGCTCAATCTGATTGGAGCGCCTTAATTATCCACTAAACCAGGCGCCATAATTTGGTTATATGGTTACCACCCAGCGTAGTAAATGGTTTCTTGTACTGGAAACCATTTGGCTTGTCACTCAGTGTAGAGTCACCTCCAGGCAGAAGGAAGAGGAAAGAATGAAGGTACGAAAGACAGAAGGGGGAGTGTAAAGTCACTCATTGGCAGAAGGACGAGGTAAGAATGAAGGAAAGACAGAAGAGGATAGAAGGAAAGAAGGAAGGAGGAGAGGAAATGGCAGACACCTGAGAGCAGCACTACATCAAGTGAGTGGATGGTGAGCGCCCCCACCTACCACAAACATATTGTACAGTATTTCATTTCTGTCTCCTAAAGATTTTTTTTTTTTTTTTCAACGGAGAGGGTATTTTTCTTTCTCCTGCATTTTGGTCGGAGGGTGTGGTGGGCAAGGGAACGTCTTTTACTATTTTATACGTTTCTCTTTTTCCCCAACAGATAACCTGGATAGAAGCCAGTAGGCCTCCTGTTATCTATTCTTCCTATGTACTGCTATATTTTAATCTGTACAGTTATAACATCCACCACCACCACCACCATCATCATCATCATCATGGTAATTCTGAGCTTCACCACCATCATCATCATGGTAATTCTGAGCTCCACCACCATCACCATCATCATCATCATCATGGTAATTCTGAGCTCCACCACCACCATCATCATCATCATCATCATCATCATCATCATCATGGTAACTCTCAGCACCACCACCACTGGCTACATTAGATCAAAGCCACCACTATATAACGCCATCACAAGCTAGGACAGAGGTAGGACACAAGATGCAGTAAGGTGGAGCGGCCTGGCACACTACTACACCTGTACCCAGGCCAACTCTTTGGTCTGACCGTCTACTTTTATTCATTCTCTTCTCTCTCACATTTTACTTCATTTCTCTTTGTTTTGCACATTTCTCACTTTCTTTCTCCTTGTCTTTCTTTCGCCCTTTATTTCTTTCTTTTTCCTTTGTTTTCACTATAGTACAGCATCACAAGCTACGAGAGGTCGCTGCAACGAAGCCATCGACGTCCAACTCTAGATGCTGCCTCATTTGCTGATCATCATCATTACATGCACAAAAGTCATTATCATCACCATAATCATCATCTGTACGTGCATATAGGTCGACATTACCATCATAATCATCATCACTACCCTTTCCCCCCTACTATATAAGCGATGGGCACTGTGTTGGGTCCAGAACTTAAAAGGAAGAGGGAAAACCAGGAGATTATTATACTCTTATAAAAGCTGTTCAGTAACACACACACACACACACACACACACACACACACACACACACACACTGATACCTGTTATTCAGTAAAGCCTCTTCACAAACCATACCAGCACTCACACAACTGTTATTCAGTGACTCATTCACTAAGTACTGTTAACACACAATTTTTAATTGTTGATTTACAATATTCACCAACACTCACACAATTACTATTAAGTGATTCACATATATTCACCAAACACCAACACCCACACAATTACTATTAAGTGGTTCACATATATTCACCAAACACCAACACCCACACAATTACTATTCACTAATTCACATATATTCACCAAACACCAACACCCACACAATTACTATTCACTGATTCACATATATTCACCAAACACCAACACCCACACAATTACTATTCACTGATTCACATACATTCACCAAACACCAACACCCACACAATTACTATTCACTGATTAACATATATTCACCAAACACCAACACCCACACAATTACTATTCACTGATTCACATACATTCACCAAACACCAACACCCACACAATTACTATTCACTGATTCACATACATTCACCAAACACCAACACCCACACAATTACTATTCACTGATTCACATATATTCACCAAACACCAACACCCACACAATTACTATTCACTGATTCACATATATTCACCAAACACCAACACCCACACAATTACTATTCACTGATTCACATATATTCACCAAACACCAACACCCACACCAGCTCACGTCTGTTCTGCCTCCCAACACTTGCATAAACCATTGTCTTTTTTCGCCTCATTTGTTAGGAATCTGTTATGGTTTGTGTACAGTTGCGGACAAAAATATTGATCCACCTGCTTTATATTTATCTGAAACCCAGTGATTTGATCTTTCAAGTCTAACTAGCTTTTCAGAATATTATACGGTATACACGTTGAATAATTGTTCAACTGAAAATTTGAGCGATATTATCAGCTACAAATGTACGGTTGATTAACAAAAAAATCGAGCAGGATGGGTGCGATGATATCCAAACTGTTCGATATAGCTTGTGAATTCTGTTTGTCTGTCTATCTATCTATAGCCAGACGCCTTAATCCCTTAAGGGATGGCCACAAACAAATCGCCTCCATGCCCCCCTGTCCCCTGCCATTTCGCTGCCCTGTCCCCAACTTACACCCCCCCTCTCTACTGGACAATCCCTCTCCATTCCATCCCTTCACTTCATCCTCGGCCTCCCCCCTCCACCTTACTCACATACACTCTCAAGAAGATTAATTGCTTATCACCTGAGTATGTATGATAATAAAAACTGGAGATTTGTCCCAGGCAGGTGATATATGTGGTTTGTGTATTAAAAAAAAATAAAAAAATAAAAAAAAAAAGCTTGCCAGGGTTGTAAATAAGCATTAGGTATTTTCCAGTACCCGTCGTCCATGGTGTCAAATTCCTTGGTGCTGAGTGTGCACCCATACTTTTGTGATCGACTGTACCTGGTATTTGTTTTTCCACGGGCGTCTCGGCGCCTCGAGTGAGTGCACTAGTACCTCAATGACCCAGTTGCAGAATATGTATCGATGCGATACTCGACACCTTTTAAACGAATTTAAGTTGATTATCGCACATGAGTTGAATGAGGTCGAGGAGTTTCTGGAGTGACAGTTACTAAGAAGAATGAAAGAGAGAAGAGGGTAATGGGATAATTCCCGGGGCCAGAACTCAAGAGTATGGAGGGACTAGGGCCCACACCATGACTGTGACAATTTTGCTTCTTTTTCTGGCCCGGTGTCAAACGTTTTCCAGGCATCGCAGGGCGCGGTCATAGCTCTCTACGGCCGTGCACACCAATGTTACGGCTTGTGAAAGTTTTTTAAGTTTTTAAACTTTTGAAAGTACGGTTTTGAAGTCATGTATGGTGTTGCATACTTTGTCAGTGCCATCGTACTCATGGAAAGCAGTATCTTCCTCATGTGAAAGCTGGTTTTCGGAAGACTAATCTTCGAACTTCTCTCCGAGCTTTACCCGTGCCCAAACGTTCCATGCACAACATATTCATCTTTCGTTTCTCGTGAACAGTCGAGGGGGTCTACCTATTTTTCAGGATAATTACACGAGAAACCGAAGGGGTTTCGGAATACAGAGGTGGGAAGCATAAAATTTTCGTAAATATAAATTATATGTTTTACTTCCATAAGTGCTCCAAATACTTCTTACGGTCGTACCCGCTATTTATCTAAGAGAACAGTTTTCACTAACTTTCCCCCTTGAAAGGGGCCCTCATTCGAGTCTGCTCACTGCCCTTCTTGCTAGTGCAGATTAGGTTTAATTTCCGAGTCTTTCTTCATAGCTTAGGTCCCTTAAACTTGGTGCCCATCTTGTGGCGGCCCTTTGTACCTTTTCAATCTTATCTATGTCTTATGAGATGCGGATTTCACACCACAGATGCATACTGCAGAGTTGATCTAATGAATGATGTAATCTTTCTCAGCATGTTTTCATTTATATATGTGAATGCTACCCTCATATTAGCAAGCAGTGTCTACATATTCCTTACTTTTTCATTTATGTGGTCAGCCGGTGATAGTCTGTTATTGATAATCAATCATAAATCCTTTTCCCTTTCTGATGTGTGTAGGGTTGAACTTCAGAACTTATAGTCCCAGTCTGGTCTTTTTTCACTTTTACCCAATATTATTGCATGACATGTGTCCACATTGAATTCCATTTGCAGTCTGTTGCTCCATTCATGAAGCTTGTGTAATTCCTCTTGTAGCTGTATGCAATAGTCGGTGTTTGTAATTTCCCTTTCTATTTGTGCATCATCAGCAAACAAACAATTTAGGTAGCTTCCATTTCCAATGTTGCTGTCTATGTCATTTATATAAACTAAAACATAATTGGTGCCAGCACCGAGCCCTGTGGAACTCCACTTGTCATCTCTCCATGATGAGTACTTTCCTCTTAGCGCTGTGTGTGTGTGTGTGTGTGTGTGTGTGTGTGTGTGTGTGTGTGTGTAACCCTTATTATGCACACTATAAAGGAAATACTTCGGTGTTTAGGCAGTCACAATAAGGGGCTGATGGTGCTCATGCAAGTTGTGTCAGCGAGTGCACAGTGGGCACAGTAAGAGGGAACCCTGAGATTACTGATGTTGCAATTCGCATGGCATTGCAACGTGTGGAAAGAAGCAATGTGAGGGATGTGCTGAGAGAATATATTTCAATGATTTATGTCTGTGTCGAACGTGAGCATAATCTGCCCATCAGTGACATCCACTTGTGTCAAAAGAACAAGGAATTTTATGGTAAAATTGCACATCAATGACACTGTTGTGTCAAAAGAACTAGGAAGTTTATGGTAAATTTGCACATCAGTGACACGTGTGTCAAAAGAACATGGAAGTTTATGGTATAGTTGTACGTAAGTGACATTCGGTTGTGTCAAAAGAACTAGCCAGTTTATGGTAAAGTTTTACAAGTAATATACATACAGTCAATCCGAGAGTTTTGCGTGAGAAAAGGTGGCTGAACCAGTTTGTCAAGCAGAATGAGCTTCACTACGATCAGTTGCAGGGTAAAGCATCTGCTGCCGGTCACTACACTTCCTCTTGTTAAGAAATTGAGAAGAAGGTGGCTACGAAAAAGCCAAGGTTTTCAATATGGATAAGATTGGGCTTTCCTGTATGCTGTACTTTGCTACCACAGGAAGAAAGGCAGGCCAGTCATTGTCGTTTCTCAAGGTGAGCAACACAATTTGTTGCTGTATGCCCTATGATGTTATTGTTTTATGTTGCGTCTTATCGGTGAATAAACAGGCAAGGTATGTCTTTATGTAGCATGTCAGTAAGCAAGTTTGGACAACACCCGTTATTTTGAGTGGGGAGGGGGAAGTGAGGGTCAGACCTGGGATATCATTACCACACTACCTTCTGTGTGGTAAACAGAACAGTAATGGGTTTAATTGACAGAGGTACATGGGTTGGACTTACACGCGACCTGAGGTTAATAAGTATGCCTTGTGTAACATTCTTTCGTATAACTTACTAACAGACGCAATATCATTTAGGGCAGCGTTTCTTAACCTTTTCCGACCTCAGCATCCCCTCACCCCCAATGTAATAAGGCCTCAGTCCATCACCCATGTACATCAGGTTACTAGGACTACAGTTGCTACACTACTGCAAAGTTAAAGTGAAGTACTGCCTACCAGCTTATTTTAGACATTCTCAAAAAAAAATCAAGGATGTCAATATTAAGCAAAACCAATAAGAAAGAAAAAAAACTAATGCACCATTTTCCAGCACCCCCTAAATTGATTTAAGCACCCCTGGGGGTGCTACCACCCCAGATTAAGAAACGCTGATTTATGGTATTAAGAGACACCCGTTTCTGTGTCTTTGTAATTATTGCTAATCTTTTAGATCATGAATATTTACCCTGCATGTCATACTCTTCGTAACATTGTCGGAACACAACAAACACCTCAGAGACTCCCGTCATGCCCTTGTTACTTTTGGTGGCTTAATGGACTATATCGGTAGTAACATTATATCTTGTAAGTTGAGGGCGCCACAGTATATAACAATCACCTGTCAACCTGGTATTATATTGGAATTACACGCAACTAGAGGAGACTGGAATTAGGTTCATTATTTGGTTTGTGTTTGTACGCAATTTCGTTTCTACACACACACACCTATCGTATCTGTGTCTAAATTAGGTTTGGTTAGGTTGTCAGCTTGGTATATATTAGTTTGTTAACATAAATTAGGTTAGGTTAGTTCATCTTAATGCAGATGCAATAAAAGACAGAGATAGGAGCACATCTCCCTTCAGTTATACGTACAAAACATTTGCGACGGATGGTTACAGAGAAAAGGTGTTTAGTACTGCATAACTTCAGTAATGAGCCTATTATTTTCAGTGGCCGTTAGGTGTAATTCCGAAAATTTTCCCCAAACTAAACATAAAAGTGGTAGGCCTTTGGCTGGATTGTATTGCCTTACCACAGTACTGCACAATCCATCACCCCTGGGGGCTCGCGTAAGGAATTATCATCAATCTGAGGGTTTTGTTTAGCCAGGGATGGGCCTCTTCCTCAGTCTCCAACCCCTTACAACCCAATACTTTGTCCAAGAACTTAAAGTACAAGAACAAAACGTATCATACACAAGATATACGATAAAAAGTTATTCCTTGTATTAAAAAAATAAAATAAAATATAGTTCAAATAAATCATATCAAACCGCTCATGGGTAGTGCTGATAAAAAAGGTGTTTTTGCCATAGGTAACGGTCAGGAATGGGTTACCTGTTACCACTACCGGTTCTACCTGCCTTAAAGCCGCGCCTCCCTCAGTTTCCTTCTCAATAACACACGTTTCCGTGCCGGCCATCTGCTCCACAGCTTCCCAAATCTACTTGTCTGCCTGTCTCATTCTTATTTGGTAAGCGTTTCTGCCTGCACCTTTCCGCGCCGGCCATCTGCTCCACAGCCTCCCAAAACTGCTTGTCTGTCTGCCTCATTCTGATCTCGTACAGTACACTGTCAGGCGTTCAACATCCCGCTGCCAACAATATACGCCGCGCCGGCCATCTGCTCCACAGCCTCCCAAAACTGCTTGTCTGTCTGCCTCATTCTGATCTCGTACAGTACACTGTCAGGCGTTCAACATCCCGCTGCCAACAATATACGGACCACAACACCAAAATACAAACACCATACTGTACAAAATACCACACAAACACCCAACCCACATACGTTACCTTAACATTCCACAGCATGCCAAATTTAGCCGCTTCATTCCGGTGGGGAAGCAACACTTCAACATAAAAAAAAAAGTGAGTTTGTTGCCCACTGCAAGGCAAAATACGGAAGGATTTTTCAGCAACACACCAACTACCATCACGGGCAACAGATAAAACACATTCCAAAAAAACTTCATCACACATTCCAACATAACAATCAATATTTCAATGATAACACCAAATTTCCATCCTAAGTCTAGGCAGGACAGGTCTACCCAACGAATCCTGTTTGTGAAGTTCAGGCGCGGATCCAAGCACTTCATCGGGATTCCTGGCAAGAATATTAAATTCCGGGATAAAAACAAACAAACATTACACACAAACACTGACAAATATACCAGTTCTATTACCCATTGCCAAAAGAGTTTGGGAATCCAGTTTCCAACAGAAAATCGCTCTTCACCCCGGTCACCACTACCTTTTTCCACGTCGGAGTAATACAATTTGAAGTCTCGAAAAATCGCATAAAACTACACCTTAGCGGATAATAACACTGTGATATATGTATATGACTTACCACTTTTACAACGCTAAGGAAAGTGACTCGCTCACGCAGGTGCTAACATTTTGTAGCCCTAAGACGCCGGACGTGGATATTATATAGGCGTTTTTTGTAGCACCTCGGAAAGTCAAAGGGTTTTGAGATTCCACTGCTGTAAAGTCAAACTCCTCACCGAGGATTTTGCATCTGCAGTGGTGCATACCCAAACAACCAATCAGCGTGTTGTGTAGCAGAATGTAGCCAGTTAGGGAGTTTAGCATTCTGTTTAATTCGCAAAATCAGAAGATAAGCATTAATTTTTTATTTTAAAATGGATAACAAATAATCATGTTAATGACTCTATAACGTTAAGGATTTCTAACTGTCCTTTATTACGAAAATACATCAATTTAAAGGTTCCGTCTTGCACCATCTCGCACCTCCAGCTCCAGAATGGCCGTCGCGTCCGATGCATTGACTGTGGTTTTGGCTTCGTTGCAACAAAAGTACATAATTACCAAATTCTTACGTAACGTCTCAGCCAGTCATAAGTATTTTCATATTATGTGTTTTCTTGAGGGATAGAGATGCATTTCCAAACCATGAAAGGTGCTTGGATCCCTAAATTGTCGAGTTTATCATATGTCCTATCGCAGGAAGTGCAGTCATTGAAACAAGTTTATAAATCCACATCGAGGTTGGTCCTACTTGAAAACAGCGGAAGAGTAAACGGTTCCTACTGGCCTTAATTTGTGCTTCAGAATGGAACGAAAATTGTAAGTAATGGTCCTACGTTTATCTTAGGAGCATAAAATGTCATTATGAAAAAGTTGTCATCTCATTTCCTTGCAGACTGGCTATTGTACTGAAAACATGATAGGAAGGGCTAGCACGATGAACAGGCTCCCAAGAAGTGTTAAAAGGAGTCTCATTCCTATGTTGACTAGAAGGGTTTAGTTGTTTGTTACATTGAACGCTATTAAAAGCTTCTTCATTTCAGGTTATTAATGTAAGAATAATATGCATCCAGGAATGTTCATTCTTCCAAATAAAACCCTCTGACTAACCTAACCGCATTATAATAGTTCGATTTTTTTTTTTTTACCTGTCATAAGCAATCAGCATGCTGTATATTATATATGCATTGATTACGGAAAATCATATTAAACCCCTATTTTGGATATATATATATATATATATATATATATATATATATATATATATATTATATATATATATATATTATATATATATATATATATATATATATATATATATATAAAGTACAATATATTTGTGCATGAGTATATTTCCCTGGTGATTTTTAGTGTGATTTGAATAATTTAGTTTGTTATTTTTGTCAGAATCAACTGCACCTATGCAGCACAACCCACACACACACACACACACAAAAATCCAGGGGCCGGATACTCAAAAAGGCCCTAACTTAGGGCAGCCAATCCGCCGTATCTGACTTAGGGCGTCCTAAGATAGGAACTGGCTAAGACATCCTATCTCGTGGCTTAAGATGGTATACACAAAACTTTTTTAGGGCGCCCTAACCTGTTCCTAAATAGTTAGGGCGTCCTAAATCATCTCTGACGTCATATATCCCTCAGCCAATCAGGTTGAGTCTCAAGTTATTCCAGCCAATAAGAAGGAAGAATCCGTGTTTAGCTGTATGAACGTCAACATAGGAACGTGGGACGCACGCTGTGGAAGAAAGAGGCACGATTACAGTTTGTTGTTTCATCCTGTTACACTTGTGAAGTCATGGCTGACATGCCACCACCAGAAAAGAAAAGACGAGCAGCAAATTTCAGTGAGGAGGAACTAATAACACTCATAAACGAAGTTGCACAAAAACGTGAAGTGATACTAGGAACACTATCAACAGAAGTGACGGCCAAAGCAAAAGACAGTGCATGGAGACAAGTAACGGATGCTGTTAACAGTATGAGCAGAGTGATAAGGGATGTGGGTGAAATCAAGAAAAAGTTTCGAAATTTCCGATCGGACGTGAAGAAGAAGGCAGCCAAGGAAATGAGGGAAAGGAAAATGACAGGTACCGGTAAGTATCATCATTATCATTTCATCTCGTGAAAACTGTTTCATACCATGTTATGATTAGGTTCTACAATATATATACACACTTTCGACAGTAGATTGAGAGTGCAGTAGCAAATGAGAAGAGGATTATCTTGTGGTGGCTGATTCTTAACAATAGCTGTTCCCAAATTTATTTTCCTTTAGAAACAGGTAAAGGTCTGAGTGCACACCACTCTCCCCAATAGTGGGAGAAACCATAAAAAAAATGTATTAACGTCCACAAATCACCTACTGATTATATTCTGCAATATGTCTAACTTGACCGATCTAACCAAACTGGTAGCTAATTGGACCATGGCTGACTACTGGCACCTGCCAAAACAGCACTTGTGGTATGCACTTCTTAATGAGAGGTGTGCATTCTATTTTTACAACTTGGTTTAGTGCTCCATGCACAATTTTTGGTGCTATATTCATTTTGGTGAAATTATGGAGTGGTAATACCTTTTAACCTAATCACACCTCACCTAACCAACCAAATATATTCAACCCATTTTTTTTTTTTTTTTTTTTTTTTTTTAAATTAAAAATCAGGCAGACGACTTGACCTAACCTAACTTAATCAGAGGAGGGCAAACTACAGGAACCTAATTATGGCAGGCTACTGAAGACTGAGCTAACTGTTTGGCTGGACAAACTACTGAGATCTAACATAAATTAGGATGAAAGGTCTGACTGCTCAGTAATTTCATCAGAAATTAATAGAATACCAAAAAAGTATCCATAAAACACTGAAAGAAATTGGAAAATAGCAGGCAAAGCTCCTGTAAAGAATTTCTCCAATCACTGTACCATACTGTACTTTGAATTGTCAGTCAATATTTCCTTATTAAAGTCTTCCTTTTTTCTGGAAACCTAGTTGATGCTAAACATAGATCCATAATAATGCCTAGCAAAGTATGGTATTGTCAAGAACTCAGGAATACCCCATAATTAAGACAGTGATATTTAAATCCATTGGCTGCATGGTGTCTCCCAGTGATGAGTCAAATCATCTGGTTTTAGCCAGAGTAATTCCTAAAGTTGTTTTATGCAGTCAAAGGGTTAAACCAATTATGATATTTCATGTACTGTAATTGTATGCGTCTTACAGGTGGTGGAAAGCGAGAAGATTCTGTCTGGAAGCCGTCAGAGGAAGCAATGCTTTACTATAGCGGGAGGCCATCGAGGGATTCCCAGGCATTCAAGAGAGTGAAGAACCAGACTTATCAGGTAAATTGTACTGTAATTTACCATATATATTTGCCCTAAGTTTTCTCATAGAAGGCAATGATTGGGGCCGGGGCTCTGCTGGGGTGCTTGATTCAGGTTTTGGCTTTCTCGGGGACTTGGCACTGTTTGGCCAGACAGTCTCAGGAAAAAACAACATAGAGGGTGCAATGGAACACAATGATTATCTAGTGAATGCTAACCTAGTGAACTGCGTGTGGGATTTAAGAATATTATATAGCTAGTTTTGTTAAATTTGGTGTGATTCCTCCAAAATAATCTAAGCAACAAAGTAACAGTGTAGCTGGTATGGTCTGTTCTTTGTATAATTTGAAGGAATTGGTAGTCTTGAATATGAGAAGAGTATGCTATCCCCTTTAACCCTAGAACACTAACCCTAAATTCTAGTAACATTATCACAAACCCCAGGTGATTTTCACCCGAAACTTGAAAATTGGAAAAAAATACTAAATAGGGAGCATTAATAAAATAAATGTACATGAAGGAACTTTAGGCTTTGTACCTTGAGTTAACATTACAAAGAATTGAAAATCATATCACTTTGTTATGGAAATTGAGTAATAAAGATAGTGGCAAATAATAGGAAAATTTTAGCTAGTTTCATGAAGGAAAAAAAAAAATGAGCATATGTCTTTGGAAAACCTCCCACATCCTCCTAGTTCCTTTGGGACACCACTGAAAGGGTTGCCATTCCCCTGCTGTTGTGGTAAAAACTCAATGTTCACTTTGCTGTTTGGCCTTTGTACACATGAACCAAGGCCTACAGTGGAGACCTACATGCACAGAGTGACAGTGTATCCTTCCTCTACCATAACTGGCTGCCATATGAAGCTACTGAAGGACTGTTAACCTTGGGAGCAAGGGAACCATACACAACGGCAATGACATAATGCGAGTCGGGTGGAATTCTCCTGGGGTTTGTGTTCTGTTCACACTAGGCGTTTTCAACTGCGCGGCAGCACAGGCATGGTGGTGTTCACACAGGGCATTTCAGGTGGCTCCACCTAGTACAAGTAGGTGTTGATTGACAGGCATCCAGTGCCAGGATGGATGTACAGGAGGCACCGAGTGTTTGGTTGTTGCATCACCATTGTGTGTGTCCCATCTTATTGACTTGTATGTATCTCGAACAGCCCGGCGAACACGCAGTTGCCAGGGTTATCCTGCCACCACACCGTTGCATTTTTGGAACCACCGCGGTTACATGTGAACAGCTCCATAGACTGCCATTGACTTTACTACCGCACCTGTGCCACCGGGCGATTGAAAACGCCTCATGTGAACAGGGTCTAAAGGCCTGTATGTATCATCTTGCATGATGTTTCACAGTGGTACATAACACATATTGGTCAGAGTGTCTGGTGTACATTACTGTAATATCCCAAAGCAATGGTGTCCTGTTTAAAGCTAAAGTTACTACAACACAGCATTTTCCATTGTTACAGACAAGCCGCAGCCATCTACTTCTGGTGCCATTCATGGACGCAGAGTGTCGGAGGAGACGAGGTTGGACCATCCATCACAACCACATACCGGTACTTCCTGGGGCCTTCATGGACATAATGTGCTGGAAGAGTCAGGCCTAGATGATCTCTTACCAGTCCTTCAATCCACATGCTCCACTGACCAGTCCCAGTCGCTGTTAGCTGAATTAGTAGATGAGTCTGGGGTAGCAAGCACGGTTGAAGTTATTCACTTACTCGAAGACTCAAGCAACATCAGCGTACCTGAGACATTGACTGAGGAGCACATGTACAGTAGGAGGGGTTCACCACCACCAAAATCAAGTAGAGGAAGCAGTCCCAGACCCAAGAGTCATGGCTAAAGTAGACGAAGCAGTCCTAGGGCTAGGAGTCGTGGCCCTAGCAGCCGTGGCAGTCCAGAGCCCAATTTGTTAGAACAAATGTTGACTGTACAGATGGAGATAAGGGACACGCTGAGGGATGTCCTGCAGCAAATTGCCTCATCGCTGGCTGTAATAGCAGATGTGGCAGCCCAAAGACGCTGAAGTATTGGTTTTTCCATGTATTAATTACTACCTCAACAGTTCTTAATCTTTTCATTTATAGTAAAGTACAAGTATTGCATTTTCTTTTGTTTAAAGTCATGCAGTAAAACATTTTTTATTACATAGGTGCATGATGTCCAATCTGATAATATTTAAGTGTAAACTTATCATTATCTAAAGTCATGATAAGACTTCATTTAGCCTTTGATTACCGTAGCCATGTTGTTTTATTTTGGCAAATCTATATAAGTTAATCACTTCACATTGTCTCATTTGGCATGCAGGAGATGCAGTTTTGTTAACAAGTTCAGTACCAGTAAACTTCTGTTTTTCAAGGAAGGTACCAAAGAGATTTATATTTATTTACAGAGAATTTAATGTAGAGGCAATACAGGGTGTTCCAAAATGATTTGACCAATGTCGGTTTTTGTTATTTCAGTAACCAGACAGGACACAGTGGTACTGTTTTCTTTATGTGATGAAGGATTTACTGAATTTTTGTCTGTTTTCAGATTTGATGGTTTAGCTTGAGTGAAATGGCAACACCACAGGAAACAGCAATATGTGTCAAATGGCCAATTGAGTCTAGACCCTGCACTCAAGTTCAACACAACTTTCGCACAAGATATAGGAGTAGACCACCAGGATGGACCAGCATCAGACAGTGGTACAAGGCCATCAAAGAAACAGGACGTGCTTTGAAACAGAAGAGCACAGGCTGACCAAGGACAAGTGCACATACCAATAAAAAAGTTTGTGAATCATTTCGAAGAAACCCAAGAAAATCATTTTGATGGGCATCTCGAGATCGTTGAATTGATTCACAAACTTTTTTCTTGGTATGTGCACTTGTCGTTGGTCAGCCTGGACTCTTCTGTTTCAAAACACGTCCAGAGTCTTTGAACGCCTTGTACCACTGTCTGATGCTGTTCCATCCTGGTGGTCTACTCCTATATCTTGTGCGAAAGTTGTGTTGCACTTGAGTGCAGGGTCTAGTCTCAATTGGCCATTTGACACATATTGCTGTTTCCTGTGGTGTTGCCATTTCACTCAAGCTAAATCATCAAATCTGAAAACAGACAAAACTTCAGTAAATCCTTCATCACATAAAGAAAACAGTACCACTGTGTCTTGTCTGGTTACTGAAGAGTGAGATTAGTTTTATACCTTTAAATGCTTTACTACAAAAAGTAAATATCTTTTAAGGAAGTTAAGAAAAATATATATATTTATTTACAAAGAATTTACTAGAGGCAAAACATATTTTCAAAATGAGTGAGATTAGTTTTATATCTTCAGATGCTTTAGTACAATAAGTAAACTGAGTTATGAAATTTGTTGAGTTTCACAGTGTACCCCACTGTTCAAGTATCAAAAATTATGTTTTGAAATGCAGAAACTTTTATGAAGAAGAACACAAACAGAGCCTTGCCAGTAATTTCCAAAGTAAGGCTACATACTTAAGACTGCATTTTTATGTACCGGTACACTATATACAAAGGCATTTGTTTTTGTTCATGGATGCTTCTAAGCAAAGACATTTTCAACAATCTCATTGCGAGGTTGATGAGCATGTCCTTTTCTTGCCACAGGAGCCTCCTGTGGTGGTGGATTATCTATATCCTCACCATCATCCTCGTCATCAACCTCCATCTCGTCCAACTCATCAGGAAGTGGCACTCTACGTCTCACACACCTATTGTGAAGTAGCATGCATGCAATGATAATTTGTGCACACTTTCTGGGCTCATACTGCAGAGACCCACCAGAGTGATGAAGGCTTCTAAATCTACATTTGAGGATCCCAAAAGTTTGTTCAATTATCACTCTTGTTCGGGCATGACTGCGGTTGTATCTCTCCTGTCCTCTTGTATTGGGGCTGGCGAATGGAGTCATTAGATACCGTTCTAGGGGGTACCCACTGTCCCCTGCGAAAAGATGAAACTCGATTTCAAAAAGAACCCTCTTCATAATGGCTTCTAAGACATTTTACCTTTTGGTGTTGCCTAGACAATATAGAGTTTAAAATTATTATAATCATCATTGACTGTGAGCCACACAGTTCTAAGAATGCATCACAAATTTTGAAAAGAAGAATACAGAGTTTTTGTATGAACAAGAGAGTATCAGTAACTGCAACTGATAGGAGAATTGTTAAAAATTTTCAGCCACAATCAACATGGTCACTTCTTTTGTAATTAGCCACATAGCCAACAACAAAATGACTTCATATGTTGTCCACCACTTTACTGTTAAGGTACAAAATAAAGTTGGTAAGGACTGACAGCATGGTACAGTTGATAGCATGTGCCACCCTGTATCTGTACTGATAAATTAAACATACACAGTACTGTATCTTAAGCAACAATTGGCCACGTTAGAATGTAATATGAAAATAATAATACATACAGTACTTATCATCATCATCAATATTATCTAAACCCCATTTTTCTCTTACAGTACTGTAGGGGTAGGGGGCTCCAAGGCCACGGAAGGGAAAGGGAAATCACACATAGACAGAGAGAAAGAATACAGTAGATTCTTGATATATACCGTATAACATGAATAAATACTACCTTCCCCCTCATCGTCTTACATTCAGTCCCTCATTGAAGACCACCAAATGTTTCTCCAGGCCATTGTTATTCATTACCATATGGACTACGTAATCTACAGGGCCTGTGCTAAATGAGAAGTGATTAACAAATTAGCATTATATTGACGGTGTACTGTACCAGTGATATAGGTCATGCTCCCACTGACTCCGCTTTCAAACCCTAACATTATATACAGTATACTGTATAGACGGTCTATTGTACCCAGTGATATGGGTCATGCTCCCATTGACTCCCATTTCAAACCCTAGCATTATATAGACCGCCTACTGTACCAAGTGATATGGGTCATACTCCCATTCACTCCCCATCTAATTTGCACAGTTCTCATAATAAAGGTGAGGAATCTATGCTAAATTAATTGGTATTTCTGAATAATTCTGAATGGATTTCTCCAACATTTTTTATTCTTTTTTCATGTCTCTTTCCTGTAATTGTATTCATTTTTGACAATTATTGTTGGGAAAGAAGCATTAACCTTAATTGACCTAACCCACTGACCCAACCTAACCTAACCTAACCTCATTCCCTAATGGTTACTACAACACACAACTTACCAAGTAGATGGGTGTCTCCGAATTCACCTGCATCAAATCGAGCACGCAGATGACTGTTGGCCCAAATGAATGAGTCATGTGTACTCCCCGGATATTTCACAGCGTAGCTTGTGATGATCTGCTCGCTGTTACACACCGCTTGCACATTTATTGAGTGATAATCTTTTCTGTTCACATACAAATGTTCATTCACATTGGGTGCTTTTATTGGAATATGGGTGCCGTCAATAGCACCAATCACACGGGGAAACCCATTCACTCGGAAAAATCCTTGGCAAGTTGTTCTTATTTCCACATTATTTCTAGGCATTTTAGTTTCAACCCTTGCCATGTCACACAACACACGAATCACAGAATTCACAACTCTGCTTACACTAGCCTGGGTCAACCCAGCTGAGTCTCCAATTACACTCTGAAAACTTCCACTCGCTAGGAATCGCAGTCACTAGCACTTGTGTATGTGTAGGAATGGCATGAGATCTTCTAGTGCGGCGAGCGATGTGTGGGTTCAATTCCTGGCACAGCTGTAGAATTTCATGCCAAGGAAATCTGTAATACCTCAACAAGTGTTCGTCACTCACATGTAATGGGTCTAGTGGGTCCCTGTACACTCTTTCACGCCTTAATCGACGCCCAAACACATAAACAGCAGCAAGCTCCATCTCTTGTCAGTCTGTCAGTGTCAACAAGGTGGTGAGTTGAGTGGTGTTTTGGTGGTAGAGCTTTAAACGCGGGTTACATTATCAAGTTTTCGTGTCCTATCTCCATTTAGGGCAGCTTGGTAGCTGCCCTAAATCCAAGCGTCCTATTGTGGTAGGTCTCCATATTATAATTGCAAATCATAATAGATAGATAGATAAATAGATAGATAGAGAGACAGAAGCAGGAAGTCAAATGATGAGAAGGTGTTGTGTCTGCGAGAATCGAGCAGTGCTAAGCATGCTTACACACTCTTAATACTGAGGAAAGCTGACGACAGCGGCCAGTAAGGAGATGATGCAGTTAGCTGTCAGCTAGTCCACCCACGAGGAACACACGTGACACACCCCTGCTACACCAGAATTTAGGAAAGAGAGCTCAGACGGAGATTAGCCACCGAACAGGCTAGACAGAAGGAGACAAGCGACCCTAGAGAGAGGTCGAGACGGAGATTAGCCTTAGAACAGGAAGAGAGAGAGAGATAGCGAGACAGGGAGGTAGCTACCCAGGACTTATACTATTATACCTGTTTAATATTTCCAAGACAAATAAAAATAGTCCCATACTATTCTTTACCTCTCCCGTCACTACATGACATCTGGTGGGGAAACTACTACAAGATATAAAAGCCGCTCGACCACAAGTCTAAAATATACGCCTCTACAAGCAAATACAAAGTCGCTGCTTTATGATACAAAGTCTTTATGACATTTGGTGGCAGCGGTGGGATACGAACCTCGTCTACGAATCAACATTAAATTCCTACAAAATATCAAGATTGAAAACAACCAACAACATCAGCTCCTGACAGTATTCTCTCCATCCTGCCCCCTCCGTCTCCCAGATCATTACGCTGATGCAGAGGTCAAGAGATCACTCGACGCCTTGCAAGTAGCTTAACGACAAACCAGCAAATCTGCGGACATCGTCTCCGAATTAAAAGCAAATTTCTACAAAAGCAACCGAGACTACAAGATTAGCTTCAGTTCTACATTGAATCCTACAAAATACAGTCTACAGTGCAAATAGTCTACAAAGTCTACAGCCATCTACAATCAACTACAGCCTACAGTGCAAATAGTCTTCATCCCACAACGAGTAAATCACAAGAAAAAAGGACCAAGAATACATCAAGAAAGAAAGAAAATATACAAACAAACAAACGAAGAGTGAGAGACGACTCACAACTCATAACCACCAGACCTCACCCTCCTCTCTCTGCTACATCCACCCAACCCCCACCGCTTACGCAGGTGTGAAGAGGTCAATGCACGCAGCAAAACACCAAGTCCATATTTACAACTCATCTTACTCACTCGTCTTCACTCAAGTTACTCATCGCTACTCATTCACTCACCACAGCTACCAGTGTGGGAAGCCGACGTCACCATGTGCTGAGACGACAACACGCCAATCAACCCGCGAAGGACGACGCTATCACCACGTGCAACACCACTCACACCATTCTCACCACGGTAAAAATTAGTGAGTTACATAGTTACTTCATTTATACAATACGCAGTGATAGACAATAAGCTTCTGCACAAACATATAAAACGTGCTGTATAGTTACAGTTTAAATACACATACTTACTTCAGTTATCTGCATAACTCAAACACTAAATAATCACCAACAATAAATATTCTACACTGTATATATTCATTCATCTATTATAACATTTATTTACTACCAACGAGTGTTACCATTTATACCTACATAAAATACGTGTTTCATACATACAACTATACATTATTACATCTACAAGCGATAAAGAAAAAATCCAATCACAGTTACTCAGTGAGCAATTAAAAGAACTATATTAAACATTTATTAATTAAAGCTACGTAGTGGAAACAGACAAATTAAGTTACAAGGTAAACTAGAGAGAAAAAAAAAATGGCCAACACAAATGCCGTTAGCAAGAGTGAACATCTTCAACACAATCGTGAAGACAATGATTTCCACACAGTGCTGACACACATATTACCCACGATAGGTACAGGTGAACAACAAGTCAGTGTGTATAGTTAATACTGTATATAGTGTATATATTTTTTATATAAAATAACAAAATATGGGACTATATAATATCATTTTCAGTAGTATCTGTGCAATATAAACTAAACTTTAAAAAAGTATCCCAAGTAAATTAGCCAGTAATTATGTAACCATGAACAACATGGAAAAAAGTGTACACAAGCAAAGAGAAACAAACTATAGAAAATCATACAAAAAAAAAAAAGAAAAAAAAAAAGAAAGAAAAGTAAGAAAGAAAAAAAAAAATAAAGTAAGATCACATAACAAACAAATGAAAATAAGTGTAAATGTTACTATATATGCCAAAATACCACATAAACTACAAACAAAAAAAAGCAAATTGTGTCTCCACAAACAAGTTGCATGACACATCATCACTATCATCGACCGCAGCATATGTTAGGACTGCAGTTATTACAATTATGTTACTCCATATTATAATTATGTAACTACAAACAATATGTACCAATTTATGTGACAGTTGCATTAACAAGATGTAACTTTTATGTAACTTTAACTACAATTATGTAACTACAAACGATAGGTAACAATTATGTAACGACAAACGATTGCATTATGTTACACTAACTACAATTATGTACCTACAAACGATATGTAACAATTATGTAACGACAAACGATTGCATTATGTTACACTTTGCCAATTATGTAACAGTTGCATTAACAAGATGTAACTTTTATGTAACTTTAACAACAATTATGTACCTACAAACGATATGTAACAATTATGTAACGACAAAACAGTTGCATTAACAAGATGTAACTTTTATGTAACTACAATTATAAGGCCAACACAATTATGCATTAACACAATATTTGGTAACAATTCATAAAATGTTACAATTATGTAGTACCACAATGTTAGTACAATATTATAAGTCATACAATTATAGCACAATTCTATATTACCAGTATCATCATACAAGTTAGGTGAAATATTAGACATTACTAAAGTGATAACTCTATGTAATGTATAACCTAGCAGTATTACCATTGCACAATTATATGCGTAATATTACTGAATAATCACTATTTACTATGAATAATATATGTATACAATATTCATACAATTTACTTTACAATATTATATATTTCACTTAATTAACTTATAAGTTCATTATAATGTGTATGTAGTATGTATTAATATATTATAACTATTAAATGTCGATGGTACGCCATTTTTTCGCGGCCGAGCAATGTGGTAGGTCTCCATATTATAATTGCAAATCATAATAGATAGATAGATAAATAGATAGATAGAGAGACAGATAGAGGCAGGAAGTCAAATGATGAGAAGGTGTTGTGTCTGCGAGAATCGAGCAGTGCTAAGCATGCTTACACACTCTTAATACTGAGGAAAGCTGACGACAGCGGCCAGTAAGGAGATGATGCAGTTAGCTGTCAGCTAGTCCACCCACGAGGAACACACGTGACACACCCCTGCTACACCAGAATTTAGGAAAGAGAGCTCAGACGGAGATTAGCCACCGAACAGGCTAGACAGAAGGAGACAAGCGACCCTAGAGAGAGGTCGAGACGGAGATTAGCCTTAGAACAGGAAGAGAGAGAGAGATAGCGAGACAGGGAGGTAGCTACCCAGGACTTATACTATTATACCTGTTTAATATTTCCAAGACAAATAAAAATAGTCCCATACTATTCTTTACCTCTCCCGTCACTACATGACATCTGGTGGGGAAACTACTACAAGATATAAAAGCCGCTCGACCACAAGTCTAAAATATACGCCTCTACAAGCAAATACAAAGTCGCTGCACAAGATGGCTGCCTACAGTGTCTAATTTGTTCTGAGTATGCTGTCCTAAGTGTTTTGAGTATACCAACTTAACTGCACTGGGGAAGTTAGGGCGCCCTGGGAGAGATAGGATGTCCTAAATGCTTTTGAGTATCCCACCCCAGGACATGAACCTAACCAAACTTAACCAAGTCAAACCTAAGGTTTGCTTAGGTATGGTTAGGGTTTCCAGAATTATGATTTCCTTGTTTTAGTGTGAATTGCATGAATGTGACTTCCTTTTTTTGTTTGTGAATTGCATTGGTTCATGCGGGCCTGTCTCCAAGATAGGTGATTATCTTGGGGGGGGGGGATCACATCACACTAAAACAGACCAGAAAATATATAATCTGTTATAGAGGTGTATGCAGTAACCATATTTGCCCAATTTCTCCATAGAATTCAGTCGGCATGAGAGTCCAAAAGTTAACTGTTTTGGATGAAGGAATAAAGTGGAAATAATGTGAAATTATTGCTTGGGTGACTGTTACATATTCGTGTGATTGATTATAGGATACATTACAGTGTTATGTAGCTTGTTTTATCGTTATTTTTAAATAAGATTTTCTTATGTGATACAATTATGCCTTTGACAGGTATTCTTGTGAAATATGTGGACAAGAGTTTTTGAGTGAGGTGGCAGCAGAAAAGTGCTTTGCATATCATGCTTATCGCTTAATTCATCCCGAACCAATTGCTGGCCCTTCAATTGGTGACACTGAACATCAGTCAGGGGATGATGATGACAGTGTTGATACTTTTGAAATGCTGACAGAGCATGAGGGCAGTAGTGCAGCTGACCAGGCCCAGTCCCAGAACAAGCCAAGTAAAAGTGGTGAGTAGGAGATCAACATCAGTGAACTTGTCATACAAATGCCTAGTTTGCCAGTCATGAAGGGTCTCAGACTCTTTCTTTTCCCAAAAATTACATCACTATTTGCCAAAGAGACCGTTTTCTTAAGTTAATACTTTTATTGTGATTTTATTGATTATTTGGTTAAAATTAAAGTTAGCTGTTGCAAAGCTATGTTATTACGGTAATTATTGGATATTGGTGACCTGGATAGGTAAATTTCAGTTTTCACAAAGTTTATTTACTAGCATAACCATTTGTATTTCTGCTAATACTTGTGGCTTTTGGTTTTACTGTATTTCAACATTCCCTAACCTAGGCCAGGGTAGTTTAGGTATTTTTGAGATTTGGTTTCTTTTTATTCAGTTTTCTCATATATATATATTTTTTAATTACCTGCATTTCCTGACATTTAGCAGATAGATTGTACTCTCTCTCTCTCTCTCTCTCTCTCTCTCTCTCTCTCTCTCCCTATGCATCATTTCTCACTGGTCCTTAATGTTAAGAGACTGGTGAAGGAGAGTAAAAAGAAAGTGGATGAGGAGTTTGGGAGGAATCTGCGTGTGAAATGGAGGGAGAGTAAGAAATTGTTTTGGAAGGAGGTAAAGAAAGTAAGGCAGTGTGAAAGGAGAAATAGTAGGGGAGTGAAAGGTAGGAATAATAGATTGTTGGTGGAGAAGAGAGAGAAACTGAGGAGATGGAAGGAGCACTTTGAGGATTTGTTGAATGTGGAGAGTGAGAGCAGTGCGAGTATAAGTGGTTGGGGAATGGCTGGGAGAAGAAGAGATGAGAGGAGGGAGGAAGAGATCAGTAGGGCGGAAGTAGTGGAAGCGATGAAGAATATTAAGTTGGGAAAGGCCCCAGGAATTGATGGAGTGTGTGGTGAAATGCTGAGGTATGGGGGTGAGATTGTTGTGGAGTGGATATGGAAATTGTGTAGATTGGCTTGGGAAGAGGGAAGGGTTCCAGAGGACTGGAAATCAGGTATAATTGTTCCTTTATACAAAGGAAAAAGAGAGAGAAGTATGTGGTAACCATAGGGGTATTTGCCTACTTAGTGTGACTGGTAAAATATATGGTAGAATACTCATTGATAGGGTTAGGCATATGACAGGAGCTAGTTGGAGAAGAACAAGGGGGATTTAGGAAGGGAAAAGGGTGTGTAGATCAGATATTTGTTCTAAGATGTTTAGTGGAGAAGTATCTAGAGAAGGGAAGGAAAGTGTATGCTGCCTTCATGGACTTGGAGAAAGCTTATGACAGAATAGATAGGCAAGGTATGTGGAAGGTATTAAGAATATATGGAGTGGAGGGGAAATTGTTGAGTGCTGTGAAGAGTATGTACGAGGGAGCTAGGGTTATGGTGCGAGTGGATGGTGAGCTGAGTGAGTTCTTTGATCTCAATGTGGGACTGAAACAGAGTTGTGTGATGTCTCCATGGCTGTTTAATATATACATGGATGGGGTTGTAAAGGAGGTGCAGGGTAGGGTAGTGGATGTGGGGGTGGCTGTAATGAATGAGGGTGAGATTTGGAAGCTTCCGGTGTTGCTGTTTGCTGATGATACAGTACTGTTGAGTGAAGATGAATGGGAGTTGCAAGGTTTGGTGAATGAATTTGGGACAGTGTGTAGGAGGGGGAATCTGAAAGTTAATGTAAACAAAAGTAAAGTTATGGTGTTTGAGAGGAATGAAGTCACAGAGTGTGCAGTGAGGTTGGATGGTGAGGATATGGAGAATGTGAGTGCATTCAAGTACTTGGGTAGTGTGATGAGTAAGGATGGAACTTTGGGGGATGAAGTACGTGAAAGGGTACAGCAGGGAAGGAAGGTTGTTGATACACTGAAAGCAGTGATGAGAAATAGGGAGGTGAGTATGGAAGTTAAGAAGTCACTGCATGATAGTATTGTGATCCCTACCCTGACGTATGGAAGCGAGGCATGGACCTTGCAAGAGGGGAACAAGTCAAGAGTGAGAGCAGTGGAAATGAGTTACTTGAGAGGAGCATGTGGAGTGACGTGGAGGGACCAGTTGACGAATGAAGAAGTGAAGGAAAGCTGTGGGGTGGATGTGGATGTGGTTGAGAAGATTAGGAGAAATACACTGAGGTGGTTTGGACATGTGAAGAGAATGGAGAATGAAAGACTGACTAAGAGGGTGTATGTAGGTGAGGTGGAGGGAGGGAGAGGGAGAGGTAGACCGAGGATGAGGTGGAGGGATGGAGTTGAGAGGTATATAAGGGAGAGGGGATGAGTTGGGGGAGGGTAGTCAAATGGTGGGTGACTGAGCGACTTGGAGGCGTTTTGTCTGCGGCCACCCTTTGCGGGATTAGGGCGTCGGGCTATAGACCTTAATGTCAATCAGTTTATTTCCTTTTTATCTTAAGAAGCCGATACATTAATTGACAAGCATTATTGTTTACTGGTAGGCCAACACGTTGTATAATTCCAATTATGAAATTTCTCCTTCAAGGCTGGGGAGGCAGGCGTAAGGAAATTTGGAACTACGAGGCAACAGAACTTTTAGTTAGCCATGTAAAGAAAAATTTCCTCCGGTTAGTTGATAAAAAAAACAAGATCAGTGTGTGGCGGGAAATAACTCAGGCCTTGCAAACAGTTGTAAGTATTTTGTTCCTGTTCCTCGTACATGTACTGCAAAAAGCTATACTATTCATGCATTGTTTGTCTTGAAAATAAGTTTCCGTTTTTTTATTTATTCCGTATGATACCTATCGTAAAATAGCACAGTGAAGACTATATTTGTTACTTTTCTACAAAGAATACATTCTGATCTGATTATCAGACAACAACTGCAATAGTCAGCAATTCATCTGCCATTATATCTTTATACAGTAGTAATCAATTGTCAGTTTTTTTTTTCCCCATTGTGTTATCACCTAAAGGTTTATTCCTAACCTTATACTGTATTGAGTATCTTTATGTACCAGACAGCCACCATGCTGGGCACTTCAGCTAGACTTACAGGTTACTTTTATTGTAGGGGAATGGATCCTTGGGATTAGGTGACAGCAGATCTGAACTTACTAGATGTGGAAAGTATTTGCCTTGTCAGTTCTGTTACATAACATAATTATGAGCAACTCAATGATGGACCAGAACATTCAAGGCATAGTGACTAACAGTTTTATATCCTGAATTCTACTTGAGGCAGACATAAGATTATACTATAATATTTGTTGCATATTTCAGAAACAGAGATCAATAGTGTACAGACTGTGAGAGTTGTGTGGAGCTACTGCATCTGTAGAGTATTTCCTTCAAAAACAATCCCCTGTATGTTAGCTACATAATTTTGAGCAGGACAGTATGTATATGATGTTCATTAATTTTCTCCTTTTTGTCAGGCTCTGCCAGGAAATCGTCTTCCAAGAAAGGTATGTTTTGAAATAGTTTCCTTAAAGTTAAGCACATTGAGCATGACCTGCATTCAGTCGCATCCTGTCAGTGAACATAGACTAGATGCTTCATAGCCCAATACAGTAATAGCTGTACCGCTTTCATTCTTTAATAGTGCCAACCAAAAACCTTTTCATTTTTAATTGGGGAAAGGCAGTCTTGTTTTTGGTGTATAATTCCTGTTTCTTATGTATGATATGTATGTGGAGACACACCAGTTCTTCATTGTAATAATGTACTGTACGTGGGTTGTATCGTATGTACTTGGGTTACATCAGATGTACATAGGTTGCATGATATTACATAACAGAGCATGTGTGTGGGTACATTTGACTTACTCTTTTGTATAATGGGCTCCAAGGTCTGAACTTCCCATTGATGCTTCTAACATTGTGCTTGCCTTGTGCACATGGCTTTGCTTTTATTTGCTTATTGTTATTATTGATTTGGTTTTCAATGTCCACTGCATTCTGGGTTGCCATTGCCTGCAACACAACATTCGGTGACTTTAATGTTTCTCAAATATTTTTGCATAACATTTGCAATTTGGCAATTAGTATTGAAGGATATAGGAAGTGGATGAATGGGCGCAGGGAAGACAAGAGGAAGTAGCTTCTGTAATAAGAGTAGATAGGCTACGTGAGGAAGACAGACAAGCAGAGTATAAGAGTATATTGGAAGAACGATTTGCTTTGTATGAGTTAGAGTGGATGGAAGAGGTGGAAGGAGTTTGTAAGATATTTAAAGAAGAAATTTGTGCATCGAGTAAGACAATGTGTGGGGTGAGGAAGAGGTGCAAGGAACAGCATGGTAGAATGAAGAAGTGAAACACGCTGTATTTAGGTAGTGTTATGAACAAGGATGGAGGTTTGGCAGATCGAGTGCTTCAAAGGGTGCAGCAGGGAAGGAAGGCTGATGGTTCATTGAAAGCAGTGATAAGGAACAGGAAAGTGAGCATGGAAGTTAAAATGTCATTGCATGACAGTATTGTGATACCCATCCTAATGTATGGAAAGGAAACATGTACCCTTTTAGGACAAAAGTCAAGAGCAAGAGATAAGAGTAATAGTAGAAATATAATGGTTTAAACTGTACACGTATTACATTCACATTGTAATGAAATTATTTTGTTTATTAATAATATAATCGTTTAAGATTTTATGCAGCATGTTGCAAAGTTATCCACTCAATATTCTTGACATTGTCTATGTGACATGACCATTTTCCCAGTGTCAGATTTGTTTAGCAGTCAAAGGAATACCGGTATATTCTGAGCTGAAACGATTTTGTTCTTTTTAATTTTAATTTTGCATTCCATGTACACATATTTAGGTAGATCTATTTATAAAGTATATAATTCCACTACTTAGGTTAATAAAATATTTTTCTTTCAGATCCCCGGGGTGACTCTACAACAAGTTGAAATGAAATGGAGGATGATAAAAAGAAAATACCACGAGTATGAGACCAACAAGGTGACAACAGGCCGGGGAAGGATGCCTGAGCCACGGCACTATGATGAGTTGTCCTTTTTTTTTTTTTAAACAAAGGCCGCTTTCCAGACCATCACAATGTGTCCTTGAGGGTGCGAGTACAAGCCGGGGCGCTCCGACTATATCAGACGTGGATGATGAGCCTCTTCCACTTGAGGAGCTGGAGGAGCCACAACTCCCAGGCCCTAGCCAAGCTCCTGAAGCAGTCCCAACACCAGAGCCAGCCCAACCACAGCCAGCAGTCGAAAGAGAACAGCATCCTCCTCCTCCTCCTCCTCCTCAGAGAACAAGGAGGCGAATACAACCAAGGTCAGAGAGGAGGGAGCTTTTAAACGTATTAAATGACATAAAAAGACTTGCGGAAAAATCTGTCCAGATTCAGGAAACATATAGCACCAAAATGAACAAGAGAGCTGAGGAAAAACATAATATTGATATGAAATTAAAAGAAATTGAAATTCAAATAAAATCAGAACAGCTAAGGATTTTAAAAAGTAAATAATAATGCTAGAAAGAAAATAAGTGTGAAGCGGGGGTATTTAATTCATTTATTTGTTTATTTTTATTTTTTTTGGGGTAAATGCTTAACCTTTTTTCTTTTCTTGGAACATCAGTTCCCATCCTCAGGTTGTGACCCAGAGTCAGAAAGTGTTAGCTAAACATTCGTTTTGTTTAGTAATTTTGTCATGGAAACAAATGATACTGAAAGAAATTTATAAGTTGCTGCATGACGTTTAAAAAAACTCATTTTCCGTTTCATTGCTCAGAATAAAGAAATTAGCAGTACTACATACGTATTAATATGTATTATTGTTTATTCTTTACAGGAATGAAATACTTTACATAGGAATTTACAAATAATTCAAAGGTCAATACTTATAGGCTTATTTTAGGGTCATGAGGTTGAATTGCTGGGAGGTTCTATGTAATAGACATTAAATGTTGGGAAGCACTGTGTTATATAGAGCCCTTATTCTTGTAGTTGCAAATTTTTCCACCTGGTGAATGAGTATTGATTGAACATCAGTGATAACTGTAACATGTTTGTATGTGTATCCTTATTTACAGATCTTTTTGTTTTTCTGTACACTTATATTTTTTTAAATGTTATTTTTTCATATTTGTAGTATTTCATATGTAGAGTAAGTCTCTATTTTTGTAACTTGTAAAAGTAACTGTTTTCACATGTATAAGTAATGGTAGTGCAATATTGATAGCTCTTGGTGGTTGAAGGATCACACTTTCATGAACGTCACTAAGGATAGAGAAACCCACAATGTTAGACGAAGTGGATGTATTCCAAATAGTTTTGGCGACAACTGTCTCCCTCTTCAGTGGAGAAACAGACCTAAAATAGTACATGCCATTACTATGAAGCTGCTTATAAACACCAATCCATTCATGGCATTTCCCTGACCCAACCCGACCTGACCTCACCTGACGCTTCCTGGGGGGGTTACACTATGGGGTAAAGGCCTGGCCAGGTTTCTACCCCTAATGTAACCCCCAAAGTTAATGTCAGGTGAGATCAGGTCGGGTTGAGTCTGGGAAATGCCATGAATGGATTGGTGTTTATAAACAGCTTCGTAGTAATGGCATGAACCATTCTAGGTCTGTATCTGCACTGAAGAGGGCGACAGTTGTCGCCAAAACTGTTTGGAATACATGCACTTCGTCTACCATTCTGGGTTTCTCTCTCTTCTTCTTTTCTACTGTATATGTAGTCTTTTTCAAAATGGAAGTAATCTTTTCATTTTTTTTTTTTTTTTAATGTATTGAACGATCCTAGTTTTCTATTGTCTTCATATTTTTTTTTTTTTATCATATTGATTGGTCATATATATTTACTGCTGTTGTCTTGTTTGACAAAGGTATTCCTTATTGTAATCATTTGATACACTAATATTCATAAAGTTTTAACCTTTATTCATAATCATATGAATCAGCTCTTGTTTGAACTAATGATTGCTATATTATTTCAAGCTTATTCTGTTTTCATTATGAATGATGCCATATTTGGGGGGAAATACACAATGCTGTGTACTGTGATATCAATCCGGCTGTGATATTAAACCATTAAACTAAAGTTAATATGTGCTTTTCCGTTTCATTAACAAAAAATTAAAAGAAGTACAGTAAATGATGAAAGTATGAATCATGGAGCAATCCAACTTTCCTTATTCTTAAACAGCATTAACAATAGTATTAAAAAATGATGCATTAAAAAATCATCCAATAAAAAAAATTGGATTACATGACTATAGTAAACAACATTCAACAAGTGGCAATAGTTTGCTCATAAGTGCTGAAATAGTTGATGTTCCAGCATAAATATATAACCTGATTTTATACCAATGTGATTGATATAATTGGTGATGTGCTTATAATAGGGATTTCTAATGAAGGAAACTATTGAAAAAAAAAAAAACTTTTTATTTATATACAAAACTGCATGGCCCAACTTGGGTCATTGTATAAAAAAAAAAGGGAGGGGGGGAAACAATGTAAGGCTGCATTAACTAGACAAAATGGCTATAAACTGTACATATGCTGTTCCAAGGGAGGGTAATAAGTATCTGAAACAACGTAAACAGAATGATGATTATTTCCAGGAAAATGAACAACTGCAAAACTCCAAAAAATACTGACTAACACTGCTGGTGTATGAATCATGTAAAGTTCTATAGGCAACAAACTTAAAAACAAGAAAATTACACACCCAGGCAGTGTTGTTATTCTGTGTCATCTACAAAATTAATCTATTGATATTTAACAGGTATTGGCAAACAGAATGTTCCTTTCACAGCCAGTACTGTAAACCCACAAACAGGCCAGTAATTTCTTTGGTGATCAATTATGTTGGGCAGACTGTTAACCTATATCAAAGCTTGTGAACCATACTGGAAAATAATACAAATAATATTTTCTTTCACTTCTGGCAAAATATAACAACTGTCCTATAACTCCCATAAGAACACCACTGAGACTGTCAGGGTAATGAAAGCCATATTACACTGAAAGTTAATGATGCATCCTTTTTATTATACTTATTCAGAAATTACATTTAAAAAGATAAACATGAATTTCAACATTCTTTTAACCTGTTTCACTATAGTGGGACTACTGTAAGTCATTCAGACAACCCAAAATATCCAGACATAAATGTAAAACATAGCAGAAGTAACAAAGAAATATGTAATTGTTCTCTAACCTAAATACTACATTAAACATATCATTATAAACTCCTTGCAATACGCCGTCGTTTTTCAGCTCCCAGTCGCTGGAGAGCAACATCAGCACCACCCACTCTTACTCTGCGAACTAGAGATATTTCTTCATCTACATCTCTTGCCATGAGTGCCTCGTCTTCAGGGTTCTGAAGAGCGATGTTGTGCAACACACAACACGCCTTTATGATTTTGGCACACCTTTCAACATCACAGTCAATACTCTTAAGCCGTCGGAATCTTCCTTTCAAAAAACCAAAAGCATTCTCTATAACCACCCTAGCCTTAGACAATTTTTTGTTAAATGTAAGTTCAGCTCTCGAAAGGTCCCCAGTGTTCTTGAAAGGGACCATCAAATACTTATGTATACCAAAGGCAGAGTCTCCAATAATGTGGTATTCTGATTGTGGGAAATACCTTCTGTTGCTGGTCTGCATGTTCCTGTAAAGAGAACATAATTTAAAAACCCTGCTGTCATGGGCTGCACCAGGAAAGCCAGCTTGAATGAAAGTAAAGCGTTTATCGGGGGTGCAAACTGCCATCAGAACAACCGACTGCCTTCTGTGGCGGTCAGCATAGTCTAGCTGTGTGTCACTTGGTGGCTTCATGTATATGTGGCACCCATCAAGAGCCCCTATTACACCTGGTATTCCTCCCATATTCTGAAATTCGTCATCTATTTCGACCATCTCTTCTGGTTTTGGCCATATAATGATTTTGCGTCCAGCACCATCTAAAACATCAATGACCCTCTGGACACACTCATGAACAGTGGATTTTGCCACACCAAACATCTCAGCAATTTCTCTATATGTGGCCTGGGTGCCTAAATACCAAAGAGTTACATACAGCGCTCTCTTTGGACCTAGGTACAGGTGAGTCCCTGATGGTGTCTCTCCATAAACTTCATGGATTAGCTCCAGAGCTGTCTGAAAGCTATCTCTTGTCATTCGGAGGTGGCCAAAGAAAGCTTGCTCGTTACAAATGTCAAGGACATCGGATATCCCCTCTTGCTTTGGATGCCGCTCCCTGGAAAACAAAATACGAAATGAATACGGTATCACCCAAAAAGACACACGAAACATAAACAAATAAATTGCATAAGTAAAGGAACGTAGGTACAATATTTTTGTACAACAGAACCCCACCTATAAGGGACTTCCTATAGCAGAGCCCCCAAATAGCATTTTTTTTTTTTTTTCCCGTAACGAGTACAGTACTGTACTGTAGTTAGTTTTTCTTTTTATGTCCAGTATGATGCACTGCTATGTATTTATTTATGTTTATTATGCATATGAAAGCATTTACATTGTTGTTGCATCTCTTTTGGCTTTCATAAAAAAAAAAAAATTACATTTGATTATCTATCAATCTATCTATTGCCAGACGCCTCAATCCCGTTCGGGGTGGCCACAAACAAATCGCCTCCACGTCGCCCTGTCCCCCGCCATTTCACTGCCCCGCTCCCAACTCACACCCCCGTCTCTCATATACCTCTCCACCCCATCCCTCCATCTCATCCTCGGCCTCTCCCTCCCTCTTCCCCCCTCCACTTCACTCACATACACTCTCCTCGTCAGTCTCACCCTCCATCCTCTCCACATGGGCAAACCACCTCAGTGTATTCTTCCTAACGCTTCCTATCATATCCACATCCACACCACAACACTTCTTTATATCCTCATTTGTCAGCCTGTCTCTCCATGTGACTCCACAGGCTCCTCTTAAATAACCCATTTCCACTGCTCTCACTCTTGACTTCCGTCCTTTCAGCAACGTCCAAGCTTCACTTCCATACGTTAGAGTTGGTATCACAATACTGTCACGTAGTAACTTTTTCACTTCCATGCTCACTTCCCTGCTTCTTATCACTGCTTTCAAGGAACCAGCAATCTTTCTTCCCTGCTGTACTCTTTCAAGCACTTCACCCTCCAAACCTCCATCCTTACTCATCACACTACCTAAGTACTTAAACGTACTCACATTTTCCAAATCCTCACCATCCAACCTCGCTGTACATTCACTGACTTCACCCCTCTCAAAGACCATCACTTTACTCTTCCCTTCATTCACCTTTAGATTCCGTTTCTTACACACTCTCCCAGACTCATCCACCAAGCCTTGCAGCTCTCCTTCGTCTTCACTCAACAACATAGTATCATCTGCAAACAACAGTACAGGGAGTTTCCAAACACTACCCTCTCTCACCAGGGCCACTCCAACATCCACTACCCTACCTTGTACCTCTTTTATTACCCCATCCATATACAGATTGAACAACCTTGGAGACATGACACATCCCTGTTTCAACCCAACCTTCAAAGTGAAAAATTCGCTCAGTTCACCATCCACAAGCACTGCAGCCTTAGCACCATCATACATACTCTTCACAGCAATCAACAACTTCCCATCTACATCATATATTCTTAATACTTTCCACAATCCTTGTCTATCCACCCTGTAATATGCTTTCTCCAAATCCAGGAAAGCCGCATACAACTTCTTTCCCTTCTCTAGAAACTTTTCCACTAAAGATCTAAGAATGAATATCTGATCGACACAGCCTCTTCCCTTCCTAAAGCCTCCCTGTTCTTCTCCAACTAATTCCTCTCTTCTTTCTCTAACTCTGTCAATAAGTATCCTACCATACACTTTTCCTTTTATACTAAGAAGACAAATGCCCCTATGATTACCACACACTTCTTTTCCCCCTTTTCCTTTGTACAAGGGAATAATTATACCTGACTTCCAATCCTCCGGGACTCTACCTTCCTCCCAGGCCAATCTGCACATTTTCCACATCCATTCTACTACTATCTCTCCCCCATGCTTCAGCATTTCACCACACACTCCATTAATTCCTGGAGCTTTCCCAAATTTAACTTTCTTCATTGCTTCCACAACCATTTGATTATGGGTCTTTATTTTGCCCAACCGTAGTTGGGAGCAGGGCAGTGAAATGGCGGGGGACAGGGCGACTTGGAGGCGATTTGTTTGTGGCCACCCCAAACGGGATTGAGGCGTCTGGCAATAGATAGATAGATAGATTTTGCCTGCTCATAGCGGAAATTTTCCAATAGCAGAAAGGGGGTTGGTTGAGTTATTTGTTTTTTTTAGGGGGCTTACTATATCATGGAATTCCTGTTGCAGGTTTTAACTGTCATATTCAATAAATGTAGGGGGGGTGGCAGTGATAAAAGGAATAGACACTGGAGGATGCAATCAGAATAAAAAAATCATCTCATTCACTTACAAAACAACCAAATTGCTATGAACTCAAATCATGACATAGGAGGTATACTCAAGGCAATGCAACGTGAATATTGGGGGAAAATCAGTACAGTTAACTCTCTTAATAAAATAAAAAAAAATCAATTACCTTTACACCAAGTTGCATGCAAACTTTGTGGAAAATCCTTCCTTTCAGGGTAAATCACACAAATACCAGACCTGAGTAAAATCATTAATATATATATATATATATATATATATATATATATATATATATATATATATATACATGATGCTCAATTCATCCTGTACTTAACTCAGTGTTAGCATCACAACAACCCAAGAGGGAGGGGGAGGCCGAGGATGAGATGGAGGGATGGGGTGGAGAGGTATATGAGAGAGGGGGGTGTGAGTTGGGAGCAGGGCAGTGAAATGGCGGGGGACAGGGCGACTTGGAGGCGATTTGTTTGTGGCCACCCCAAACGGGATTGAGGCGTCTGGCAATAGATAGATAGATAGGTTTCCACGTGAATTAATGACCATGGAGTGATGGGTTGCTAAAAGATGTTGACTTGTGACTGACATGTCACAGAAATCTAACGACATCTGATAAATAATAACATCTTATGATGCTCAACCTTGCTCCTAAAGACAGGTACGTAATTGCTGGATGATGCCTCAAAACATTACTCCTTAGTGCACGAACATCATTCTCTAATATACTGTACAGTATATCCGGTATATGCAAAATGGGAAATTCAATATGTACAGCAAAGGGTCAAAGAGGTACAATTTCAGAGAGGTCTGATGAGCTTTGGGTTCAGATATAATCAGCATTTTCAACATTACGGTCAATGGCCTTGGGGGAGGCGGTGGCTCAATCTGTAGAGAGTTGGCCTGCAGTCCTGACGGACGGGAACAGTTTAAGGATTTGAATTTCATAAAATCAGACTTTACTGATCTATTAGAGAGCCCGCCGACATGTCGTAAAAATACCCCCGTTAATACCAATGCACCAGTCCTGTATGAGACAGCCCTAGCATGTATTCAGTATGGCCGGTGGGTGTTAGCGCCGAAGTGGCGACATGTAGAGGTGTGCGGTACGTAGGAGGACTACTGGGCCTTGAGGGCAGGCTGTGAAGCCAATGCCCAGGGTCGGTCACAAAAGAAAAAAAAAATACCGTGAAAATTACCTTGCAAAAGATTAAACTTCTTACAATCCTCATTTTCATCTTACCTTGTACATATCGCAACTGTTGCACAGGCTCCTGCAAGGGCCAACCAGTTAGTCTCCACTGGAAATAGTACAGCCGTCTCATCTTCCTGCAACTCTTCTAAAGCTTCAAGAAATAGATCCTCAAATTCCTCCATTGTTGTTCTGTTCCGTTCTACTCGCGCCTCCTCTCACTTCTCGCAACTGAAAAGTACGACAGTTCTTCCGAGGCTCACAGTGCTCGTACGTCCGGCTGTGCTATTGCTTAGCGTTCTGTAAACTCCAACAGCGGATTCTCAAACCCCTTTGACTTTCCGAGGTGCTACAAAAAACGCCTATGATGATGGGAGCCTCTCGCCCTTTCTTTACAAACGGCAAATGGTCATTCCGGCTTCTCCTATCATTCGTCTCAAAGCTTTTACGTAAGGCGTGAAACAGTAGTAAATTGGAATAGGTAATTTATGAATTATTTAGATAGAATAAACATCCTGTTAGGTCATTATAAATCAATCCTGCTGGACACTTCATGACGACTGTACTTTACGGAGAACATTAACTTGATTCAAGGGACTGGTACCACGTGAAGTCGAAGCCCAAGTTCACTCTCGTCACTTTTGGTGTGTCAGCAAGCACTGTAGCCATGGATCACGACTATAGCTCTAGGTAAGGGATGTGTGTGTGTCTGCATTCCGTACAGTACGGTAGTAATTAACAACGAAAACGGTAATTAGTGGTATGACAAACCATCGCCTCACTCCGGCACTGAGACAACGTTTACACAGGTAAAAAAATATATATATACCGGTATAGGTAATCAAGAAGGTATACCATTGTTAAGTATGGTGCAAGGCCAGAGTGTACTGTATTCTTTTTATTGCTGATTGATTTTAACTGTATATTGAAATATGCACATTGTTTTGGTTTGGTATTGTGGGCAATGTGGCCGAGAAGCTCAGCAGGGGGCAAATGTAAGGCATCTTCTGATTTTCCTCTTGTTTTAGTGAGGTTAGGGTAGGTTGTTTGAATTTTGTGGTGGATTTTGAGGTTTTCAGATTATATTCATTTGGATTGTGTATTTTGGTTGATTTTATGGTACTTTGGGTCATTGGGGGTGCCTTTTTCTGAGATGTCTTGTAAACTCCCTTTCTTGGCTTTTGCACGGAAAAAAAAAAAATAAAAAAAATAAGGCCAAAACAACCAAGAAACACTTGATAATAACAGCCCAGTACTTCGGCTGTTGATCATACCCTAATTAGGGACTGCATTGTGGGACACCTGGAACATAATGGGATTATTAATGAAGCTGAGCATCTTACTCCTTGTTTTGGAGGAGGGAGACAGGCTCTTTGGATGCAGCTGTGTTAAGATGTACCTTACGCCTTTGAATACTATCAATTGAAATTGATTGCGTTATGAGGAACACACTGAGGTGGTTTGGCCATGTGGAGAGGATGGAGGGTGAAAGACTGACGAAGAGAGTGTATGTGAGCGAGGTGGAGGGGGAAAGAGGGAGGGGGAGGATGAGATGGAGGGATGGGGTGGAGAGGTATATGAGAGAGGGGGGAGTGAGCTGGGAGCAGGGGAGTGAAATGGCGGGGGACAGGGCGACTTGGAGGCGATTTGTTTGTGGCCACCCCAAACGGGATTGAGGCGTCTGGCAATAGATAGATAGATAGACATTGATTGCTCACTCCTTTCGTTATTGGGAGGTTAAGAATGAAGGTAGGATGTTTCCTTAATGCATCCCAGAAATAAAGATTTGCATAAGCAATGGAACAAAGAAATGGGCACTAGAAAGATGTTTGTAGCCATTGTGAATTGTATGCATAAGCAGTGAGAAAAAAAAAATGGGCACTAGAAAGATGTTTGTAGCCATTGTGGATTTTATGCATAAGCAGTGGGGGGGGGAAAAAAAAAATGGGCACTAGGAAGATGTTTGTAGCCATTGTGAATTTTATGCATAAGCAGTGGGAAAAAAAAAAAAAAGGGCACTAGAAAGATGTTTGTAACCATAGTGAATTTTATGCATAAGCAGTGAAAAAAAAAAAAAAAAAATGGGCACTAGAAAGATGTTTGAAGCCATTGTGAATTTTATGCATAAGCAGTGGAACTCAAACAAAAAAATGGGCACTAGAAAGATGTTTGTTGCCATTGTGAATTTTAATGTACTATTGTTGGGAAAGGAATTGATGGGCTGTTATGTGATTTGTGGTACTATCATTACTCTGAATCATTGTAAAGCTGTAGTTGGTGAAATAGTAAAATAAGTTTGGTCCAATAAGGCAAAAAGTTGAGGCAAACTCAGTGAATTGGAGTTTTAGAAAAGACAGTCTAGAATTTTAACATTTTTAATACGGTAGTTAATGGACACAGTTGAAGAAAAAGTATATAGTAGCCTACATGGACAGAGGAAGAAGGAACAAGATGTATCATAGTTTGTGACCAGTATCTTTACTGGCCAAATATTTTCAGCCCAACCTTACCTAGGCAAGTATTGTTTTTCTGTAGTTGCAATTAATTTCTAACCTTGTGCTAGGCAAGTAATTTTTTTTTCTGTAGTTTCAATTGATTTCTAACCTTGTGCAACACAGACCTGCTGATAAGTAATAATAATTTTCCAAATGTACCTCACTTAATATTGATGTCCAATGAAGTGCCACTATGGAAAGTTGTGACTTTTGGAAGTAAAAAAAATATATATATATATATTTATATTTATATTTATATATATATTTATATTTATATTTATATATATATATAATATTGGGGTGAAACTTGATTAATACCCTTTACTGATGTAATGGACCTACAGTAGATGTGGAGAAACTCTGTGATAAAATTTTGGCAGTGTTAGACTTGGGTAGGGAATGGCTGGGAGAAGAAGAGTTTTAAGGATGGAAGAAGGGATTACCAGGGTGGAGGTGGTTGAAGCAATGAAGAAATCAAAATGGGAAAAGGCCCAGGTATTGATGGTGTGGCAAAATGCTGAAATGTGGAGGAGAGTTAGTGATGGAATGGATATGGAAGGTGTGTAGACTGGCTTGGGAGGAAGGTAGAGTCCCAGAGGACTGGAGGTTTGGTATAATTGTTCACTTACATAAAGGGAAAGGTGAGAAAGAAGTGTATGGTAATCATAGAGGAATTTGTCTTCTGAGTTTAATAGGAAAAATATATAGTAGGATACTTAATGATAGGGTTAGGGAAATAACAGGATTTAGTTCAAGAACATGGAAGTTTAGGAAAGGGAGAAGTTGTTTAGGTCAGATATTTGTTCTGAGATGCTTGGTGGAAAAGTAGCTACTGGGAGAAGGGAAGATATTACAGTACGGTATATGCTGCCCCCAAGGTAGGGCACCATGTACTGTAAGTTATATGTTGGAGTGGCCCTGGTGAGTGAGGGTAGGGTTTGGTAGCTTCCAGTTTTGTTGTTTTCAGACGACACTGGTTTTAAGAGGAATGAAGTTACGGAATGTACAGTGAGGCTGGACGGTGAGGAAATGTACAGTAAAATGTTAATGCATTTAAGTATTTGGGCTGTGCTGAGAAAGGATGGAAGTTTGGAGGATGAAGTGCTTGAAAGGGTACTACATTGCTGGAGCCCTCAGAACACTGTAATAAGAAATAGGGAAGTGAGTGTGGAAGTTAGAGTCACTGCATGACAGTATTGTGATCCCTACTCTTAACATATGGAAGTGAAGCTTGGTACTTCATGGAAGGGCAAAAAATCACGAGTTACAGCAGTGGATATGAATTACTGGTACTTTTAAAGGAGCATGTGGAGTTAACTTGGAGAGACAGATTGAAGGGGCATTGTGGTATTGATGTAGATGTGACTGAGAAAGTTTGGAGGAATACATTGAGGTGGTTTGGTCATGTGGAGAGGATAGAGAATGATCAACTTACTAGAGAGTGTATGTTAGCAAGGGGGAGAGGGAGGCTGAGAATTAGACGGAGGGATGGATTGGAGAGATGTGGGGGGGGGGCAGTCAAATGGCAAGTGACAGGGTGATGTGCAGGTGATTTGTTTGTGGCCACCCCTTACTGGATTGAGGCATCAGGCTATAGATAGATAGATAGTTAAACTTGGAAGTAATAATGCTGGAGAATTTTGCCAGTGAAATGAATAACAGCGTGACGAACATATTTAGGTGAGTCAGTTGAAAAATGTATGTCGAAAGTGTAAGTTTAGACTATGTGACCTTTCATATAACTGAAATACTGTAGGTAAGGACAATAGGGAATACAATAGTTAATGTAAGACCAGGTACGTTTAATAAGCTACTGTCCGCAACAAGGAGAAGGCCTACAAAAGGTACCGGAGCCAACCCACCCCTGAATCACATCATCTTTACGTTTCTGCCCGGAATCATGCTAAGTCTGTTCTTCGCTCTACTAAAAATAATTTCATCCATACTAAATGCTCTCAACTCTCCAACTCGAATTCTTCCCGCTCCTTCTGGCACCTTGCCAAAAATCTTTCTAACAACTTTACCTCATCATCCTTCCCTCCTCTTTTCAACTCTGATGGTTCTGTAGCTATTTCTTCTACTGATAAAGCAGATCTCTTCACACAGACTTTCTCCTCCAATTCCACCTTAGACGATTCCGGTGCTGTTCCTCCATCACTTCCCCCCTCTGACTTCCTCATGGCTGACATTAAAATTTCTTCAGTTGATGTATTTTCTGCCATCACTGGCCTCAGTACTAACAAGGCATATGGGCCTGATGGGGTCCCTCCTGTTGTTCTCAAGAACTGTGCTTCTGTGCTTACACCCTGCCTAGGCAAACTCTTTCGCCTTTGTCTGTCAACTTGTACCTTTCCTTCTTGCTGGAAGTTCGCTCTCATTCAGCCAGTCCCAAAGAAGGGTGACCACTCCCAACCCTCCAACTATCGTCCAATTGCTTTAACGTCCTGTATTTCAAAAGTTTTCGAGTCAATTCTTAATAGAAAAATTTTAAGGCATCTTTCCTATCACAACCTTCTTTCCGATCGTCAGTATGGGTTCCGTCAGGGACGCTCCACTGGCGATCTTCTCACCTACCTTTCAGACTCCTGGTCATCCTCCTTTCGGGACTTTGGCGAAAGCTTTGCCATTGCACTTGACATCTCTAAGGCTTTCGATCGAGTCTGGCATAAATCTTTAATTTCCAAACTGCCCTCCTACGGTTTCTATCCTTCTATCTGTGCCTTCATCGCTAGCTTCCTTTCTGGTCGTTCTATAGCCGCTGTTGTAGACGGCCATCGTTCTTCTCCTAGATCTATCAACAGTGGTGTTCCTCAGGGCTCTGCCCTATCACGAACTCTCTTTCTTTTATTCATCAATGATCATCTAAGCTGTACATCTAACCCTATCCACTCATACGCTGATGACTCCACCCTTCACCTTTCCATTCTGTTCCCGCAACGCCCATCTCAACAGTTACTTCAACAAACAAGGGATGAGGCTATGGCATACCTAATGTCTGACTTGGCTCATATCTCTGACTGGGGTAAAAATAATATGGTTGTCTTTAATGCATCTAAGACTCAGTTCTTACACCTATCAACCCGACAAAATCTTCCACAGGTATACCCACTAATGTTTAATAATATTCAGCTTAATCCTGCATCATCCTTGAACATGCTTGGGGTTTCATTTACTCGGGACTTATTTTGGAAAGATCATATTACATCTCTTGTAAAATCTGCTTCCAAGAGATTGGGTGTGCTAAGCCGACTCCGCTCTTTCTTTACCCCTGCACAACTGTTGACTCTATACAGGGGTTTTATCCTCCCCTGTGTGGAGTACAACTCTCATGTGTGGGGAGGCTCCCCACATACAGCTCTTCTCAATAGGGTGGAGTCAAAGGCTTTTCGTCTCATTAACTCTCCTCCTCTTACTGACTCCCTTCAACCTCTGTCTCTTCGCCGCACTGTTGCATCTTTATCTCTTTTCTATCTCTACTTTAATGGTCACTGCTCCTCTGAACTGTCTGCTTGCATTCCTCCACAACGGGCGCGTAGCACCCGTCTGGCAGCAAACACTCATCCCTTTTGTCCAGATCTCTAATGCAAGAGTTAACCGTTACTCCCAGTCTTTCATTTATGCAACAGGTCAGCTCTGGAACTGTCTCCCTCTGTCTGTATTTCCTGCTGCCTATGATCTCCAGTCTTTCAAACGCAGTGTGTCCAGGCATCTCAAAATGATCGGATCTTGAATTTGGCTCTATATTGTATTTTGTTTTTCTCTTGGAGGGAACTGTTACTGCGGGCTCATGGCCTTTGGTTCCTTCTTCCTCATAAAAAATATATATATATATATATATATATATATATATATATATATATGACTATTAACATTGTAATTCGTAAGTTGAAGAATGCCTGTATTTATTTATTTTTTCCTTAGTTTCTAATAGTGTGGTAGGTGGTGGCGACCATCATCCACTCACTTGATGTAGAGCTGCCTACTTCTTCCTTAGCCTTTATCATTCTTTTTCTGTGTCTGACCTCCTCTCTTCATATTTCTTCCATCTTTCCTGTCACTTCTTACTGCTTTTCTTTCCTTTACAGGTGGCTTTACATTGAGTGACAAGCCAAATGGTTTCCTGTAAGCCAAGAAACCATTTACTACGCTGGGTGGTAACCATATAACCAAACCATACGTGCTCCCTACGTGTCAACAAGTGGGTTGATGGAGGGTTAGTGCCCCTCCCCATAAAATAAATAACTCAAAGTCAAATGGCCACCCCTTACGGGATTGTGGCGTCTGGCAATAGATAGATAGGTAGTTTCTAATGCAAGCCTCACCCAAACATCTGGTGGGGAAAGAGGTACTGGTGTAGATAATTGTAATAAGGGCTATATACTCCTACAGTACTGGTACTCACTGTTTATTTTCTGCTTGTTACAGTATGCCAGTAGAGAAAATGGCTTTAGTCATTGCTCAAGAAAATGCTGTCAAGTATGATAACGTCATTAGATACTTGGCAACAGGCAAATATGAAAGAGGACTGTCAAAGAACCAGCAACGAGTTATATGAAGACAGTCATCTGCATTCAGCTGGGATTCTGAGAGTAAGTGATTTTTTAAATTTACCATAATATGCCTGTTTGGTTTAAGTAACACTCAGATTGGTATATCCAGATGCACACAAGCATTTCCACCAACCCATTACCCTAACGTTTTCTTTGAAAATTTTAAGCGCTCCAAAGGCCAAATACAGTAATCACTCCAATATCCGGATCAATAGAGCCATTGGTAGGTTCGGATATTGGTTTTGTCCGGATATTGGGCCCCAGCTTATGGACTTGTACTTACGGACCCTAACACAGAGAAACACCTATACAACTCCCTCCGGACATGCATAGCACCTATTTAACACCCAAATCACACCAATAAGGCACATAAATGACTGAAATAAATGCAATAGACACATAAAATGTGGGTTTAGAAGTATGTTCATACATTAATAAACATTCTGGTACTTATGGACTCTAACCGAACCTAACCTAACCGAACCTAACCGAACTCTGAAAAACACATTCCTACTGCACATGCATGAGGTAAGTTTAGTATGGAAAGAAGTACAGTATGACACTTTCTGGTAAGTATAGTATGGGAAAAAATACAATATGAAACATTCTGGTAAATATAGTATGGAAAATAGTACAACATGAAACATTTTGGCTACTTACAGCAAGTCCCTGGCCACCTCGATGAATAACCGCCTCCTCTCGGGCTCTGACAGTAAGAACGATTTCCTGAAGCACTTGCACTACACTCTTCCTGAAGTCTTGCACTGAACTTAGTCACTAACACACAGAAGTCCGTTCTTTTCACAGTGTTCACTTTAGTCCAAATAATGTTCCATTAAATTTAAGTGTTGCACATTAACTTTTCCCAAGCCATGGCGAAGAGCGTAGGTCTTGTCGCGGTGAGAGACAGGCGGGAAGTGGGGAGGATGCAGCGGCGCTCTATCGGACGTCGGAGGAATGACGAACCAAAACAATGCTCTCACGCGGCGCGCGCGGCAAGTTCAAATTACGGACGGCAAAAAATCGATTTTTTTTTTCCAATTTTTTTGGATTTTCGGACCATTTTGGGAATGTTTGATCCCAGGACAATAAGGTTCGTTTAGTGGGGATGTTCGGTTATTGGGCGTCCGGATATTAGAGGGATTACTGTAGATTGTGTGCTGATGTAGTTGGCTTCGTATTCTAGTGGTATGAAGTGGGGGAGGGGGAAAGATGAGGTAGGTGGTTGGTGTTGAGTTTGGGAGAAGGGGCTGTAAGGTGGAAGAAAGGCAGCCAAGTGGCAGGTGACGGAGTGATATGGAGTTTTGATTTTGGTGACCTTAATCCGCCCCGTCCTGACCACTTTTCCACCACTGACTCCCCCCAATCCCGACCATTTTTGGAAATTTTTTTTTTTGGTTCAAACCTCCGCTTTTGGTGAGAAACATCGAAAATTCATAGAGAAATATCTCACCTGAGGTTTAAAATACTCGATATAGGTAGCAGTACCTCCCTACCTTACTGGGTTTTCTATCAGGCTGGCTCCAAAGGAAACGAGTTCTATGGGAGGGTAACTATTCCACACCACTCATAAACAGTATTTAATTATTTATTTGGTACGAATTTATATGTAGTACGAGTGTATTGGTTTTCACACAGTAATATAGGCAATACAGGTATAAGCATTGTTTCACTCACTAACACATCAACATACCCGACGTTTTTTGGTGACATTACCATACTTGATCATCATTTCTGACTGTTTGTTCCTCTAATGCTACATAGACTTTGTCCTCCACATTGTCATCGATTGGGGAGTCATTCTGGCCCTGAATGTCTTTATTGGCCAGGTCACTGGTAACAGGTGAATTGCCGAGACTGGCGTGCCGGGGGGGGGGGGAGGTCATGCGGGGTAAGGCATTGTCACTGCCTGGCATCTTGTAGAGGAAGGTGTCCTATGTATATGTACCAAAAGTCATGCGCGAAAATTGAAAATTGAGCATATTAGGGATCTTGCAATTGATTCGCGTTTATATACGTCAACGGAATTGACAGTGACAAAACATGTGGACGTATAAATACGTCAACGGGACGCGGCGGGTTAAAGATATGCTGTTTATGCCGAATTTGAACATTGCCATGACCAAAGGAGGGAGAAGAGGGTTGACCTGAAGATGTCAGAGGTGATAACTTTTAAATCCATTCCAATCATCTATTGCACTCATACATCCCTCCTATCTGTATGTTTAAATAGTCCTCTTTGGGTGAGTGCTCAAATAATCAACAGCCCATAAATAGAATATTGTTAATGATATGAATATTACTTCCAGGGAATGTCTTATACCATGCAGCCCACAAAGATGGTCGCAAGAGAGAGGTCATCCGAAGTACGGAGGAACTAGCCCGTATTCTCCACCTGTACCACAGCAGTCCAATGGGTGGGCATAGTGAGGTGAACGCTACCAGGGAAAAAGTGGCAAAGTATTATTATTGTGATAATCTGGCAAAGATTGTTGATGAGTTTGTAAGTAGTGTTTTGCAGAATACCTGTTTTTACTGTATTTTCAGTGTGTAGCAACTGCACAGTTTGAATTTCATACTATTGCTAAATCATTATATAAGCTACTATTATTTTAATATTCTATTTGCAAACATGATTTCTTGGCATTTACATAAGGGTAGGCTAACTCATATTTGTTGTTATCTGTGTATGGTACTTACTTTTCCCATACAGTACAGTGCAGCTAAACAGCCCTCATATTTTCACCTTTACTAAGACTGTCCATTAAAAGTAGATTGCAGCCTGTGATACTTGCCAGAGATTTAATCCCCTAAAGACTGAGGCCCCTACAATGAAGCCCATCAAGGTCACCGAGCCATTGGAGTTGGTAGGAGTAGACATAATAGGTATGTTAAGTGATATTTCTTTGATATGGCATGTCATTGATTTTTCTTTCCTTCCATCTTGTACATAGGGATTGTTATTATAGTACCCTAATTACTTCAGCAGCTTTGTTTCTACATTGTACTTCTTCATTTGGCCAATGTAGAGAGTTTGTTTAGGTATTCTGCCTTTGTCCTAATGTCATTGAAGGGTGTCCTTGACCTGCCTGTTGTGTGACAAGAATAATACACCCATAAACTAAGCCTCCACAATTTTCCTTGCCAGTTGCAGTAAGAAGGCACTGTCCGCTGCAGTGGAACTTTTGTTCACTGCATGGGATGGCCCTGCCTGGAATATTGCCTGACTTTAGTGCTAGACCTATGTATTCTCAGGCAGACAGACTGGGGTAGTTCAACAGCATTTGAATTTTGAATGTATTATTGTATTGCTCTTCCTTTCGGGAGGGGGGGATAGAATACTTCCTGAGTATCCCTGCTTGTCATAAAAGCCAACTAAAAGGGGCATTTTAATCCCCATTCTTACTCTCTTCCCTCTGTGTTTCTTGTGCTTTAGGTGTCCTACCTCTTTGCTGTATATATTTTCACTTTCATACGTTCACTGACTACACACACATCCAAAACCACTTCTTCGTACAGTCACACATACAAGCACTTCTTATCCTACACACAGTCTCTAACAGACAGCCTAAGCCACTGGGTAGAGATACATTGGCTGTAACGTCCCCACTTTGGTTGGGGTAGGCCAGGTCCTGCAGTGGACCTTCAAAGGCTGATGATCATTGTATTGCTCAGTGGGCAAGTAGATGTGTGGAGTGTAATTTGTATACATTGTTTGCATTGTTTGTTTCTTGAGCATTTGTTTACTGCACCTTGTCTTTATATTGGTCCGGTATCCATTCAGTGTCATCTTATTGTGGCCAGATAGCAAATGACAGGGAAGTAATTTGCTTGTGGCCACCCTTTTCAGGATTGACGTGTTGGGCTATAGATAAATCGATTCAGTGTGTCATTCACATTAATATGGCCAAGATTTCCATCCTTCTGTAGCTTCTTGTAGATCTGTGACAGACAAAGACTGTACTAAAGCCATGTTTCCCAGTGCTTTTTTTTTTATTTATAAATAAAAGCATTCAGATATTCTCTACCTACTAATAAGCATTCAAGTTGGACAGATGCATGTTTTGGCTAAATTGCAATGAATGGGATATGATAATGAGGATGGTAACCTGTGGTAATCCATACTACATTACTGCATAAAATATCACCTTTTATTTGATTCATTATATGGCACAGTATATAGCCTAATCCATTTACACCTTTAACCAATGAACAGAGCTGAGGTGTGGTGTTATTGAAAGGCTTGTATGTTCAACATTAAAGGTACTGTATTATTGAACCTCTTGTAATCGACAATTACTAACATAAAGTATATTATATAGGAATATATTACCCCAGGTTATCTGCCTAAAATTGCTGTTTGCATTTATGTACGCTATGCTTTGTTAGTGAAGAGTTTTGCTCTTTCCATGCACTGTTTGCAATATTTGCTTGCTGCTTGATTAATCTTTGCTTACCTAATCTTGGCCCAGGTCCTCTGCCTGTTACAGAAGAAGGAAACAGATATGTGTGCACTTTTGTTGACTTCTTCACTAAGTTTGTGGATTTCTTTCCACTGAAAGATAAGAAAGCATGTGGGGTTGCTAAGTGCATACGATCTTTCATCTGTAGGTAAATAGAGTTGATAAGTATGGTGGATATGATATGTGATGTTCTATATATATATATATATATATATATATATATATATATATTTATATTTTTAATCTTCACATGGTTGACATGTACTGTATTGTGTGTTTCACAGATGGGGACCTCCTATGAGGATTCTGTCTGACCAGGGTCGCGAGTTTTGTTCCTCGGTATGTCTGCACATGTCACATGATATATATGATTAATTGGGAACTATAATTTGCATCATTACAATTTCTGACTAATTCATAGAATATTTCAGTAACTAATGATAGATACTTCCAAGTTAATAACAGTTTTGCCTCATACAGTAGAGTTCTGCAGCTAAGTTTGTTTTTTTCTGTACAGATTAACGATGAGTTATGCACGAGGTATGGCATCAAGAGGAGCATCACTTCGGCATACCACCCACAGACAAACGGGTTAACAGAACGAGTAAACCGGACTTTCAAGATGCGGATTGCCAAACTGACAGACCCACAACTAAACAATTGGGACAGCTTCATTGAAGATGTTGCATACAGTATTCGGGTACAGAAGCAAAAGTCGACAGGCTTCTCTCCTTTTTCTTCTAATGTTCAACCGTGAACCAAGATCACATGATCAGGTAACTATCTTGCGCTTTTGACATTTAGGGGTATTTTCCCTATAACTTTGCAAACATTTGGTAGTCTTTACCATTTGAAGGTTAGTGTTACATAAGTGTTTCAATTGTTTCAGGATGATGGTACTCGATACTGTGTTGAGGATAATGAGGATGTGTCACATGAGACCACTGACATTAAAGAACATGTATTTTTCCATAAGTTGTCTGCCCATATATGCTCTTAATTTTCTTGTGTTGAACTACCCTAGTGTGGTCGAGCAAACCGATCTACAAGTTGCAATAAGATAGTCTAATGGGACAGATGATACCTGAGTGCACACTCCATCGTTTCACAAGTATGCATGCCGATTATTTTAGGATATAAATGGAACTGTCATTTCAGGATACACATGAAGCAGATATCGATCAAGACACTCCATCTTCTATGTCTGATGTTATCTTACCGAGTGCTGAAGAAATTTCCAGGCATGTGCAACAACAGAACATTAAGCAAGAAAAAATGCACAACCAGGTAATTGTGCTATACATACAGCATTATTCTGACATCCTAGATCTGAGTTTTTGATAAATAACATATGGCATATAGTTACTTTTGTTCCTCAGTTAAGTGTAGCTATTAAATATTCAACAAAAAAATGAGACCTCCCAACATGTAACTGATGTGTAATTTCAATACCATGATTGCTGGTTGTTTTGCCTCAGTCTTGAGGTTTGTGAAAAATAATTATTGTTTTGCTAGCCATATGATTATACTATTAGCTTGTTAATTATACTACTGTACAGTATTTGGTTGCTCATTCGTTGTCAAGTACTTAACAGTGTTCGGGCATTTCTGAGCAGTTCACTGGGTAGAATTACAAACAATATGATATTCAATATGAACCACACCTCAGCACTAGATGCTGCGCCATGCTCCCACAAGATACTGCCTACTCCAAGGGAATGTAACCTTATGGGACCCATTGCTGGCCTGTGGTGAACGGATCTGTTGGAACAGCATGACTGTGGCTGAATAACATACCTTCATAGTTTCTGTGTGTATAGTAGCCTAATATTACCTAAAAATTTCAACAGTGTCTTCAAAATATTAAGGCTGCCCAGAGGAAGCAGAAGTTGGAATATGAAAAGCGAGTAAGTAAAGGGGTTAAGAGCTTCAGCCTTCATATAGGTCAGACAGTGCTGCGGAAGAACCTGAGGAATGAGTCACGGAAGGGTGGAAAAATGGAACCCAAGTGGAGTGGTCCATACAAGTAAGTACAGTATTGTACTAAATTACTGAAACAGCCTTCACATATAATTTTGCCAAAATTTGGCTCTCTGTTCCATATATTTTAATTGTAGGACAAAAAGAGGGATGTGTTATGTCTTCATGGTAGTAGTAGCAGTAGTTGTTCCCTAGGCAGTCTGGTGTCTCCATGGATTCTTTTAGTGCTGTATAATCATTGTATTGCCATGGTGCTAGCTGTTCATTATTCGGATTCCATGGTTATTTAATACAGGTATATGAACTTTTATCCAATACACTAAAAACCAGAATGATCAAAAAATGATAAGTCAGGCAAGTAAATCAGTGAAATTCTCAAAAAGTTGCTAATTTTCTGTTGTTACGGCTCCTCTTATAGTTTGCAAAGACGCAAATGTGTTGCTCAGTTGTTGCTCTACATTAGCAGCTTTCTGCATTACCTTAGTGTTGTGTTTTTTAATCAGTTACTTATGACTGTCTTCCTAAATGCACAGCCAACTATTTAGTGGTAAAGCTGACAGAACACTGATGTGAAGAGGGTACAAGGCATAAACATGTGGGAGGATTCTCTCCTCAATACACCCTAAATTTACTTTGCAGATAATAATGGTGATATAAGAGGTTTAGCAAACCTGGTAGGTATTTTCCAAAAACCCCAAAATCCCAGAATCCACAAGTACACATGTCTGAGGCTTTCTGGATCAAAGTTCATATACTTGTACCTGGATGGAGTTATAAAGGATACAAGGTAGGGGAGTGGATGTTGAAGTGCCCGAAATGAGTGAGGCTAGGGTTTGGAATCTTCCAGTTTTGTTGTTTTTAGACAGCACTTTGTTGTTGAGCAAAGTCTTGGTGAATAAATTTGGGGGAGTATGCAAGAAGTGGAATTTGAAAGTGAACATACATAGCCTTACCCCTCAAGAGGGGGAGGGATAGAATACTTCCCGAGTATCCCTGCTTGTCATAAAAGTTGACTAAAAGGGGCATTTTAATCTCCATCCTTAATCTCTCCCCCTTGTGCTTCTTGTGCTTTAGGTGTCCTACCTCTCTGCCGTATATATTTTCACTTTCATACGTTCACAAACTACACACACACACACCCAGAGCCACTCCTTCATACAGTCACACAAGCACTTCTCACCCTACATACAATCTCTACCAGACAGCCTAAGACACTGGGTAGAGATACATTGGCTGTATCGTTCCGACTTCAGTCAGGATTGGCCTTGTCCTGCAGTGGACTTTTAAAGGCTGATGATGATGATACATAGCCTAAGAGCAAAGCCATGGTTTTGTGGAGGAATGAAGTTACAGAATGTACAGTGTAGCTGGATGGTGAGGAAATGGAGAATGTGAGTGCATTCAAGTATTTGGGCAGTGCTGAGTAAGGATGAATGTTTGGAGGATGAAGTGCTTGACACGGTACAGCAGGGAAGAAGGTTGCTGGAGCCCTCAAAGCAGTGATAATAGGGAAATTAGCATGGAAGCTAAAGTCATTGCATGACAATATTTTTTCTTTTTAATGCGTCAGACTCTGGACATAGGCTTTGCAGCCTGTTCCTAGGTCCAGTAATCCTCCTCCATACACTTCATGTCACCAGTTCGGCACTAACACCCACCATCCATACTGAATACATGCTTGGGCTGTCTCCTACAGGATTGGTGTATTGGTGCTAGCGGGGGTATTTTACGACATGTCGGCGTCACTCTGGTAGATCTGTAAAGTCTACTTCTAATGGATTTCAAATCCTTTAAACTTTTCCCTGCATAGGCCAGGATTTGAACTTGTGACGCCAGCATCGGCTGGATTTGTAGACCGACACTTTACTGACTGAGCCATCACCTTCCCCACCCTAAATGTATGGAAGTGAAGCTTGTACCTTGTTAGAACAAAAGTCAAGAGTTAGAGCAGTTGAAATGAGTTATTTGAGAGGAGCATGTGACATTACTTGGAGAGACAGATTGACAAATGAAGTGAAGGAGCATTGTGGTATTGATGTGGATGTGATTGAGAAAGTTAGAAATACGCTGAGGTGGGTTGGTCAAGTGGAAAAAATGGACAGTGAAAGACTGACTAGGAGGGTGTGTGAGTTGGTTTGGTCATGTGGAAAGGATGGAGAGTGAAAGACTGAGTAGGAGGGTGTATGTTAGCAAGATGCAGGGTGAAAGGGGGGAGACAAGACCGAGAATGAGATGGAGGGATTGAGTAGGGAAATATATGAGAAAAGGGGTTGTGGATTGGAGAGAGGGCAGTCAAATGATGGGTAACATGGAGGCAGTTTGTTTGTGGCGACCCCTTATGAGATCAAGGCATCAGGCTATAGATTGATAGTTCCATACCATCTTATAGCCTACTCAGATTACATTCAACAGAGTCCTGGACATCGGTAGTAAGCAGAGAGTCACCTTACAAACTCTAAAGACTAGGAAAAACCTGAGGTTCCGTGTCCCTTATGGCCTGCTGAGACCATACGTCATGATCCAGTTACACCGGAAATCCAGGTATGTAATGGGTTGCCTTATTTTTAACTTGGGAGGAAGTTGTCTTTCTTCCCAGAGAGCAATATGTCCAATTCTTTGTCTCATCATTTTTATTACGGCTGTGGGGTTACCACTTGTGACTTTGGGCCAAATTATAATGTCTGCAAATTATTAGTTTTTTTGTCTGTTTCCAGAACCTCTTGGAACAGTTGTTACTCATGTGTGTCACATTACAGCCTCCGATTTGGTTCCAGTTTGTCTGAATAATTGTGAAGAACTCTATAACCTACAGTATATTGTAAATAGACTAATATAAAATAGAAGCATTTTGTGGTATGCCTAGCATTATTTTACAAGATGTATTTTCCTTTCAGGCATTGGATAAATGAACAACCTGTTCAGACAGTGTCACTGGGTGATATCAACCCCACCCAATTAGAAGCTGATGTGTCTTGCCTTGGTAAGCAAGCTGCCATATTCACTGCATTAATATATACATGTTTCTGTAATCCTGTACCTGGTAATCTATTCCTCAACACTGTATGAGCATTGCTTCAGAAAAAATTACATTCTTAGCACATACTTTCTGCTTGAATATACAAGTACCCTATCTATCTATAGCCCGACGCCCTAATCCCGCAAAGGGTGGCCGCAGACAAAACGCCTCCAAGTCACTCTGTCACCCACCATTTGACTCCCCTCCCCCCAACTCACCCCCCCCCTCCCTCATATACCTCTCAACTCCATCTCTCCACCTCATCCTCGGTCTACCCCTCCCTCCACCTCACCTACATACACCCTCTTAGTCAGTCTTTCATTCTCCATCCTCTCCACATGTCCAAACGACCTCAGTGTATTTCTCCTAATCTTTTCAACCACATCCACATCTACCCCACAACGTTCCTTCACTTCTTCATTCGTCAACCTGTCCCTCCACGTCACTCCACATGCTCCTCTCAAGTAACTCATTTCCACTGCTCTCACTCTTGACTTGTTCCCCTCTTGCAAGGTCCACGCCTCGCTTCCATACGTCAGGGTAGGGATCACAATACCATCATGCAGTGACTTCTTAACTTCCATACTCACCTCCCTATTTCTCATCACTGCTTTCAGTGTGCCAACAACCTTCCTTCCCTGCTGTACCCTTTCACGTACTTCATCCCCCAAAGTTCCATCCTTACTCATCACACTACCCAAGTACTTGAATGCACTCACATTCTCCATATCCTCACCATCCAACCTCACTGCACACTCTGTGACTTCATTCCTCTCAAACACCATAACTTTACTTTTGTTTACATTAACTTTCAGCTTCTCCTACACACTGTCCCAAATTCATTCACCAAACCTTGCAACTCCCATTCATCCTTACTCAACAATACTGTATCATCAGCAAACAGCAACACCGGAAGCTTCCAAATCTCACCCTCATTCATTAGGGCCACCCCAACATCCACTGCCCTACCTTGTACCTCCTTTACAACCCCATCCATATATATATTAAACAGCCATGGAGACATTACACACCCCTGTTTCAGTCCCACATTGAGATCAAAGAACTCAGCTCACCATCCACTCGCACCGTAGCCCTAGCTCCCTCGTACATACTCTTCACAGCACTCAACAATTTCCCCTCCACTCCATATATTCTTAATACCTTCCACATACCTTTCCTATCTATTCTGTCATAAGCTTTCTCCAAGTCCATGAAGGCAGCGTACACTTTCCTTCCCTTCTCTAGATACTTCTCCACTAAACAAGTACCCGATTCCTGTTATTGGATGACATAATCTGTTATTGGTTGACATAAATATTTGTAACAGAACCATGGGAGTGGGCAACATACTGTAGTGTAAAAATTATTTATGAGTTTGACTCTTAACATGAGGCTGTCGATTAGCTATCTGTCCATTAGTAGTCACAGATCATGAGTAACATTGGATATGTTACATGAAAGGCAATATATTTCTTCAGCCTTAATGTACCTCGTTCATCATGCAAGCAATATTTTCTATTGTATACTTTTATTGTACAAGTGATTCAACAGTGGATAGCAGACACCCAAAACTACAGTCTGCAGTTCACATTGCCCCTCCCCATGGATGTCCAAGATTAGCAGCTGTGGAAGTTGCAACTCCCAGAAAGTGGCTCACTGATGAACACATTGACCATGCACAGCATTTGTTGAAAAAGTATTTTTCTTCTGTCTCGGGTTTTCAGTCAGCAGTTGTTTTTGCAAGCAAATTTTGTAGCCAGGTTAAAGTTCCCACTAATCACTGGATTCAGATTCTCAATGTTAGAAATAATCATTGGTGCACATTAAGTAATATTGATTGCATGCCAAATACTGTCAAAGTATATGATTGTATGATTAATGTTGTCTGTGAAAATGATGACTCGTTTAATTCACAGATTGCAGCATTGCTAAAGTCTAGTAGTTCAACTGTTGCTGTCCAGTACATTCCTGTAAAACAACAAAAAGGTTCCTCAGATTGTGGGATTTTTGCAATTGCTGCAGCCACTAGTCTGTGTTTTGGTTCTTCTGAGACCCAAAACTATGACCAGGAAATGATGCGGAGTCACCTGGCACAGTGTTTCAAAAAAGGAATAATGACCCCTTTTCCAGTATTACCAGAACCTTTTGAATCAGTGATAAGTGGGAAAAACTCTTTTGAGATATGTGTTTTCTGTCACTGCAGACTGCCCCAAGCTGGAAGAAACATGATTCAGTGCATAATTTGTAATGAATTTTTTCAGACTGATTGTGAAAATGTTAAGATAAATGACATACTTTTTGTTTGCAGAACATGCAAGAATTTGGTGTGATATATCTTAAATTAACTTGTGTTTGAACTTCAAATGGAGTATGATTATGTGTTGTTATTTATTTCGGAATGATAAAACTTTGTATTTGTACTTACACTGGATCACATTTTATATTTTTTTGTATACTTTATAGAAGGAACAAGAGGCTCAGAGCCCACGAGTTGTTTCCCCCATTGAATAATATGTATTAGATTGCTAAATCCAAGACTAGTCCAATTCGTTCGGTTCGAGATGCCTGGACACATTGCGTTTAAAGTTTGGAGGTCACATGAATAGTGAAATGTAGAAAGAGGAAGACAGATCCAGAGCTGACCTGTTGCACAAACAAAAGATTGAGAGTATCAGTCAACCCTTGCATTAGAGAGTTGGACAGAATAGGGGTGAGAGTGAACTGCTTGACGGGTGCAGCGCACCCACCGTAGTGGAGAAGGGATGCAAGCTGACAGTTCAGAAGAGCATTGACCATGAAAGTAGTGATAGAACAGAGATAAAGATTCAGCGTTGCGGCAAAGAGAAAGAGGCTGAAGAGCTCAGTTAAAGGAGGAGAGCTGATGAGACGAAAAGCCTTCGACTCCACCCTATTCAAAAGAGGTCTGTGAGGAGAACCCCCCCAGACATGCAAGTTGTACTCAAAACAGGGGTGAATAAGTCCCCTGTATAAAGGCGACATCTGAGCAGCGATAAAATAATCACAGAGGCGGCTTAGAACACCTAATTTCTTAGAAGCAGATTTAATAAGGGAGGTAATGTGTTCTTTCCATGACAGGTTCTGAGAAAATGAGATCCCAAGAATATTATGTAATGATGAATGTTGAAGTGCTGTGGTATTAAACATCAAAGGATAATTGTGTGGGAGATCACGGCGAGTTGACATACGTAGAAATTGTGTTTTTGCAGCATTAAAATTTACAAGGTTTCTTCTACCCCAATCAGAAATACGAGCCAAGTCAGAATTTAGGTGTTCCATAGCCTCATTCAGTTTTTGCTCCAGTTCTGTTTGCGATGGACGCTGAGGAAAGCGGATAGAGAGATGAAGGATGGAGTCATCAGCATATGAGTGGATAGGATTAGAGGTAAAGCTCAGAAGGTCATTAATGAAGAGAAGGAAGAGAGTTGGTGATAGGATGTGGATAATTTGTACTTACATTGCATTACAGTTTATATCATATATTTTGGATTATTATGGGCAGCATTATAACGGTACAGTACATTATTTATAAGTGCCCTAAAGACAAAGTCATTCATTTTTCTGTATTAACATAGCTTAGGATGTTGTCCACAGATAGCCTTGAGTTAATGGTCACTCCTCTTACTTATGACCAGCTGTGGATCACTGAGGGCCCTGTTGGCTTGTGACCATCTTCAGGAATTAAGGTACCTCTAAGTCCAGTCACATGACCACTAACTCCAATCACTTGGCATTAATATTATAGATCAGTAGTTTAATGTTTGTCCTTCTAGTATGTCTGTGTAGAACACCTGAACAATGATTGAACTAATTTATTTCTAGATCCCATGAAAATTCATGACTGCATGACAAAATATACCCATCCTTTATTTTCTTCACGTAAAGAACTTTGGAACTAATATAATTTTTCTACACATTTAAGTATGCTCCAGAACAGTGAGGGGTTTGTGACAAGGTTTAAATGCAGTGGATGAAAAAGAATTAAGGAGAACTCTAATCCTTTATTCTAAAAACTGGTGAATACAATTTTGTTTAAAATTAATATACTGCACTAAATAAACAATTTTTTCTTATTTGCTTCCACATAAATGAACATTGGGCTCACTTCAGATAGTATCTGCATAACATTGCAATATAACAGCACGTAGTCAAATGGACTGATTGTAGTAATGCACATTTAACAAGTAAACGGTACTATCTTCTCTACATGTAGCTAATAGTATAGTATCAGTATTCTATGCATGCTAATACATTACAAGGCGGATCTGCATTCTGTTAGCACATTATGCATTCTAAAGTTTCTTCCTGATTTAATCCATTCATACACTATACATTATTGTCCAACATGCTCACATACATTAAAAAAAAAAATGCAGACCTATTTAGGCCTATTTCACCAAATTCAGGGACTATGTCTTATGTTTTTTTGTAAAGTAAGCATAAAAAAATGCAGCCCTATTTAGGCCTATTTCACCAAATTCAAGGACTATGTTTTATGTTTTTTTGTAAAGTAAGCATAGGATAAATACTTTGAAGTTTAGTGGTATACACAAAAATATGTTTTTTTCCCCTAAAGAGCTTCACTCTTACATATATTTTCATCCAAAAAGTAAAAAAAATCTGCTGGCCTTCTTTTCCTATGGACAGTAACTGTAGCTATAACTAATATGACATCCTAAACTTAAACATTTCTGAGATAGCTCTTCTCTGCATTAAGCACACCCCTTTCTATTTTAATAGCTGCAGTCCTGCCCTGAATAACATCTGTGACATATTTGTTCTGAATAACACAGACTTCATCTGAGGTAACTGGGAAAGAAACATCACTTGGACTGCCCCAAACAAAGTGATCCTTCTGGTCTTCCAACTCCTTCAAGAAATCCTTCAAGACCCTCTTCCACTGCATTTTCAACCCTCCCAAGACATGCCTTATATTATGTTGTGTTCCTCCGACCTCTAGATGTACTGTTAATTACAGCTATCTTGACTACCACCGAGAATCCCTTCTCAGGTTGATACTGTAGATCTATGTACTGCATTGCATTTTCAGCCAATGAGGTCAACTGATCTACCACAGTGGCCGATCACTTATTGGATACTAACACTACCTTACATATGGGAAACTACGGGCACTAGTGCAATGTTAAGTCCACTATAATATGTATCAACATAATCAAGGTATGTGTGAGAATATGAAGCATTTTAAAGAAATAAAAATTGTGATCGGATACTAAAAATTTGCCAATTTTGGAGTTAGTACTTGATCACCTCTACTGTGTGGTTACGAATGCAATAAGTAGGCTGGTTGTTGGTTGTGTGTGTTAATCATACATTTATCTTCAGTGTAAGCCATTACTAAGCTGTTGAACTTGTAAAAATATGACTCTAAAATAATATTGAACTAAAACTTTTCCTTAAGGGTGACCGTAAAAGACGTGTGTAAATTTTGTGGAAGCAGACAGGTTGCTACTATAAATTTCAATTATTGACAAATTAATAATTAGGCATTAGCCTTTTATTTTCATAGGGGAGGTCGATGCTCTACCTTGTTTTCCTTGTAGCAGTTTCTTTCTTGAAACATGTGGAAAACGATCCGATACTAACGCACTGATTGAACACTAACGACCCTACCCTACCCAGTCACTTGCCTGCTTACTACCTTCTATCCAACTTATAACCCCTTTTTTAATATTTCTCTACACATCATCCTTCCATCTCATCTTTGATTTCATACCTCCACCTTACTCACTACATACTGATTGTCTTTCATTCTCCATTCTCTCCAGGTGACCCGACTACAACTGGGGACCTCTATTCACCTTTAAAGTAACATACACATCAATATCACACACCTCCTCTGCTTCCTCTTTTGTCAGTCAGTCTCTCTATGTAAATCTATACACTCCTCATTGCCACTGCCGCCTAATGACTAGAGTATTTCAATATAGACGAGTCCAAGCTCACTTTCCTACAGTAGGGTAGGGATCACAATACTAGCATGAAGTAAATTTTGAACTTCCATAACCACTTCCAGGAGTGTAACTACACTGTAAAAGTTGAAGAACAACAACCTAATTAGGCCTATTCCAAAATCCAGTGAGTATGAGGGATGGACATACATGACTGTTGTTTGCCATCACAATACTGACATGCAGCACCATAAGAACATACATGCACACAGTTGTTGTTTTTTTTTTTTTTTTTTTATGCGAGGAAGAAGGAACCAAAGGCCATGAGCCCGCAGTAACAGTTCCCTCCAAAAGAAAAACAAAATACAATAGAAAGCCAAATTCAAGATCCGATCATTTTAAGATGCCTGGACACACTACGTTTGAAAGACTAGAGATCATAGGCAGCAGGAAATACAGACAGAGGGAGACAGTTCCAGAGCTGACCTGTTGAATAAATGAAAGACTGGGAGTAACGGTTAACTCTTGCATTAGAGAGTTGGACAGAAAAGGGATGAGAGTTTGCTGCCAGACGGGTGCTACGTGCCCGTCGTAGAGGTGGAGGAATGCAAGCAGACAGTTCAGAGGAGCAGTGGCCATTAAAGTAGAGATAGAAAAGAGATAAAGATGCAACAGTGCGGCGAAGAGACAGAGGTTGAAGGGAGTCAGTAAGAGGAGGAGAGTTAATGAGACGAAAAGCCTTTGACTCCACCCCATTGAGAAGAGCTGTATGTGGGGAGCCTCCCCACACATGAGAGTTGTACTCCACACATGGGCAGATAAAACCCCTGTATAGAGTCAACAATTGTGCAGGGGTAAAGACAGAGCGGAGTCGGCTTAGCACACCCAATCTCTTGGAAGCAGATTTTACAAGAGATGTAATATGATCTTTCCAAGACAAGTCCCGAGTAAATGAAACCCCAAGCATGTTCAAGGATGATGCAGGATTAAGCTGAATATTATTAAACAGTGGGTATACCTGTGGAAGATTTTGTCGGGTTGATAGGTGTAAGAACTGAGTCTTAGATGCATTAAAGACAACCATATTATTTTTACCCCAGTCAGAGATATGAGCCAAGTCAGACATTAGGTGTGCCATAGCCTCATCCCTTGTTTCTTGAAGTAACTGTTGAGATGGGCGTTGCGGGAACCGAATGGAAAGGTGAAGGGTGGAGTCATCAGCGTATGAGTGGATAGGGTTAGATGTACAACTTAGAAGATCATTGATGAATAAAAGGAAGAGAGTTGGTGATAGGACAGAGCCCTGAGGAACACCACTGTTGATAGATCTAGGAGAAGAACGATGGCCGTCTACAACAGCGGCTATAGAACGACCAGAAAGGAAGCTAGCGATGAAGGCACAGATAGAAGGATAGAAACCGTAGGAGGGCAGTTTGGAAATTAAAGATTTATGCCAGACTCGATCGAAAGCCTTTGAGATGTCAAGTGCAATGGCAAAGCTTTCGCCAAAGTCCCGAAAGGAGGATGACCAGGAGTCTGAAAGGTAGGTGAGAAGATCGCCAGTGGAGCGTCCCTGACGGAACCCATACTGACGATCGGAAAGAAGGTTGTGATAGGAAAGATGCCTTAAAATTTTTCTATTAAGAATTGACTCGAAAACTTTTGAAATACAGGACGTTAAAGCAATTGGACGATAGTTGGAGGGTTGGGAGTGGTCACCCTTCTTTGGGACTGGCTGAATGAGAGCGAACTTCCAGCAAGAAGGAAAGGTACAAGTTGACAGACAAAGGCGAAAGAGTTTGCCTAGGCAGGGTGTAAGCACAGAAGCACAGTTCTTGAGAACAACAGGAGGGACCCCATCAGGCCCATATGCCTTGTTAGTACTGAGGCCAGTGATGGCAGAAAATACATCAACTGAAGAAATTTTAATGTCAGCCATGAGGAAGTCAGAGGGGGGAAGTGATGGAGGAACAGCACCGGAATCGTCTAAGGTGGAATTGGAGGAGAAAGTCTGTGCGAAGAGATCTGCTTTATCAGTAGAAGAAATAGCTACAGAACCATCAGAGCAGAAAAGAGGAGGGAAGGATGATGAGGTAAAGTTGTTAGAAAGATTTTTGGCAAGGTGCCAGAAGGAGCGGGAAGAATTCGAGTTGGAGAGTTGAGATCATTTAGTATGGATGAAATTATTTTTAGTAGAGCGAAGAACAGACTTAGCACGATTCCGGGTGCCCATGCTTGTATTCACACTGATCTATAATCCCTCATAATCTTCTACCTCTTACAAACTTTGAAGACATACACCTCAGCCCTCTCATTCTTACCTATTCCAGCCTAAATACCCACTCAGTATTCCAACTCTCACACTATCACTTTTTCATTTTCCACTTCATCTCAAGCCTTCCACAATTTCACTGGGGCCTATATCAACTTTTGCTTCTCAATCACCTTGCAAATCTTTCCCTTTCATCTAGTCATTCGCACCTCAAACATTCCATATTGCCATCCCGATCATGTCGCTTGTTGGGACATGTCTGAGGTAGTATTAACGTAAAATAAAAAAGTAAAGGCACAGCGTGGATATTTTGGGGTGATAGGCACCCTTGCCTGGCACTTTCAAGGAAGGCAGCAGTCAATTAGGCCCCAGCTCCGTTCACTCCATTGTGGTAATGTACGTTCCCTCGTGGGATTCAGTACATTAGCTACCCCCTGTAGCAGAGACCCCTGACCATTATGTCCAATCACAGAGGAAAACAATATGTAATAAAACTGATTATCCAAAGGAGGCTCAAAAGGGTGTGATCATATACGGTAAAGACTGATGTACACATATGAGTAAAAAAGGGCGAATTCCAGTTGACTGTTAATGTCTTGACCGGAGGTCAAATGGAAAAAAGTAGCCGTTTGTGATCGGATACTAACACCTCTACCCTAATGTGCTTTTGGTGATGTATTTGCAGTCATACATAACAGGATATAAGTGTAGATAGTTAGCCTTTCACTCTTCAAGGTTAGAAGGGCTGCAGTCAAGGTGACAACCCAGTACCATGAAGCAGCTGTTAAATCATCCAACAACTTAAAGAAGCTCTGGAAGTCGCTGGTATATTTCTGGATGCTGCAGCATAGGGCTAGTTCGAGGACACGAAAGGAGTGGTGCTGTTTTTTTTTTTTTTTTTCTCTATACTCTACTTAGTTAAGTTATATGCTGTATACCCCACTGGGGAGGGGGGAGAGAATACTTCTCCAGTATCCCAGCTTGTCGTAAAAGGTGACAAAAGGGGCACTTTAATCTCCATCTTTTCTCTTCCCCCCTTTTGCTTCTTGTACTTTATCTGTCCAACCTCTCTGCCTTATATTTTCACTTTAATACCCACCCAACCCCCTTTCATCTTAGTGCCATATAGTCATTTGAGTGGCATGGTGCTAGCTTTTGTTTTTTTATCCAGTGTAATTCAGTCCAGCTAAAAATATATGTTTTTAATGACTGAATTTTTTATTCACTGTCTCCCCGGTATTGATATACTTTCAGTAAAAAAATATTATTTTAATGACAATGAATCTTTTCTTCATTATCTCCCTGTATGAGCTAGAGTAGATGGAAGGGGTGAAAGACATATATAAGATATTTACGGAAGAGATAGGCGCAGTATGTGAGGTGGTTTGTGGAGTGAGGAGGAGATGCAAGGGACAGCATGGTGGAATGTTGAGATGAAACGAACTGTGGAACAAAGGAAGGCATATAGTGAATGGTTAGTGAGTAGAGGTAGGGGAGAAGATGAGAAAGAGAAGAGAGATATATGTGAGTAGGAGAAGGGAGGTGAAGAGACTGGTGAAGGAGAGTAAGAAGAGAGTGGATGAAGAGTTTGGGAGGAATGTGAGTGTGAAATGGAGGGAGAGTAAGAAATTGTTTTGGAAGGAGGTAAAGAAAGTAAGGCAGTGTGAAAGGGGAAATAGTAGGGGATTAAAAGATAGGAATAATAGATTGTTGGTGGAGAAGAGAGAGAAACTGGGGAGATGGAAGGAGCACTCTGAGGATTTGTTGAATGTAGAGAGTGACAGTAGTGCGAGTATAAGTGGTTAGGGAATGGCTGGGAGAAGGAGAGATGAGAGGAGGGAGGAAGAGATCAGTAGGGCGGAAGTAGTGGAAGCAATGAAGAAGATCAAGTTGGGGAAGGCCCCAGGAATTGATGGAGTGTGTGGTGAAATGCTGAGGTATGGAGGTGAGATTGTTGTGGAGTGGATATGGAAGTTGTGTAGCTTGGCTTGGGAAGAGGGAAGGGTTCCAGAGGACTGGAAATCAGGTATAATTGTTCCTTTATATAAAGGAAAAGGGGAGAGAGAAGTATGTGGTAACCATTGGGGTATTTGCCTTCTTAGTGTGACTGGTAAAATATATGGTAGAATACTCATTGATAGGGTTAGGCATATGACAGAGGAGCTAGTTGGAGAAGAACAAGGGGGATTTAGGAAGGGAAAAGGGTGTGTAGATCAGATATTTGTTCTAAGATGTTTAGTGGAGAAGTATCTAGAGAAGGGAAGGAAAGTGTATGCTGCCTTCATGGACTTGGAGAAAGCTTATGACAGAATTGATAGGCAAGGTATGTGGAAGGTATTAAGAATATATGGAGTGGAGGGGAAATTGTTGAGTGCTGTGAAGAGTATGTACTAAGGAGCTAGGGCTACGGTGCGAGTTGATGGTGAGCTGAGTGATTTTTTTTTTATCTCAATGTGGGACTGAAACAGGGTTGTGTGATGTCTCCATGGCTGTTTAATATATACATGGATGGAGTTGTAAAGGAGGTGCAGGGTAGGGCAGTGGATGTGGGGGTGGCTCTAATGAATGAAGGTGAGATTTGGAAGATTCCGGTGTTGCTCTTTGCTGATGATACAGTACTGTTGAGTGAAGATGAATGGGAGTTGCAAGGTTTGGTGAATGAATCTGGGACAGTGTGTAGGAGGAGGAATCTGAATGTTAATGTAAACAAAAGTAAAGTTATGGTGTTTGAGAGGAATGAAGTCACAGAATGTACAGTGAGGTTGGATGGTGAGGATATGAAGAGTGTGAGTGCATTCAAGTACTTGGGTAATGTGATGAGTAAGGATGGAACTTTGGGGGATGAAGTACGTGAAAGGGTACAGCAGAGAAGGAAGGTTGTTGGTTCACTGAAAGCAGTGATGAGAAATAGGGAGGTGAGTATGGAAGTTAAGAAGTCACTGCATGATAGTATTGTGATCCCTACCCTGACGTATGGAAGCGAGGCGTGGACCTTGCAAGAGGGGAACAAGTCAAGAGTGAGAGCAGTGGAAATGAGTTACTTTAGAGGAGCATGTGGAGTGACATGGAGGGACAGGTTGACGAATGAAAAAGTGATGGAACGTTGTGGGATGGATGTGGATGTGGTTGAGAAGATTAGGAGAAATACACTGAGGTGGTCTGGACATGTGGAGTGAACGGAGAACGAAAGACTGCCTAAGAGGGTGTATGTAGGTGAGGTGGAGGGAGGGACAGGGAGGGGTAGACCGAGGATGAGGTGGAGGGATGGAGTTGAGAGGTATATGAGGGAGGGGGGAGTGAGTTGGAGGGAGGGTAGTCAAATGGTGGATGACAGAGCGACTTGGAGGCGTTTTGTCTGTGGCCACCCTTTGCGGGATTAGGGCGTCAGGCTATAGATAGATAGATAGATAGATTACACTCCCCCTGGGGAGGGGGATACAGAATACTTCCCCAGTATCCCTGCTTGTAAAAGCTGACTAAAAGGGGAACTTTAATCTTCTTCCTTCCCCTCTTCTCTCTCTGCTTCTTGTACTTTATCTGTCCCACCTCTCTGCCTTATATTTTCACTTTAATACCCAGCCAACCCCTTTTAAGTGCCATAGAGTCAATAAGTGGCTTGGTGCTAGCTTTTCCTTTTCCTTTTTTTTTTCCCCCTCAATTATCCAATCCATTCCCTTCAGTTTGAGAAACCTTACATCTCCCTTTAGTTTTGAGAAATCTCACATAAGAGTGTTAGGCTAGTCCAGTATAGTTCAAGTTCAGCCAATGTGAAATAAAAATTAGGCTCTAAATTTCATTTATGGAAAAGTACTTTTAACTCCAAATACTGTGAAAACAGTATGCACTCCAGTAGGGTATGCTTAGTGAAGTTTCCTGTTCACACTGTTACAGCACTGCTACTGATTCAATGGATAATGATAAAGTTAAGACCCTTATCAGTTACGTTACTGAGATCACTTCAGATACTAGTTGTTATGGGAAATAAAAAAAAAAATCCTAAGTTAGGTTATTCAGCACATTGGGTAGGCTACATTACTACACATCACTGATTGGCATATTTTAATACCAATCGTTTATTTAAATCTGCACACGTGCAGTAACATAAACCCTGTCGTGTCCAGTAGCACAGGATATATTTATATACTGTACTATCAATGGAAATGAATTGAATACAGTAATAAAAAAAAAAAAATAGCACCAAGCCAATGAAAATATGGCACTGAGGTGGAAGGGGGTTGGGTGGTTATTAAAGTGAAAATATATGGCTGAGAGATAAGACACATGAAGTACAAGAGGAGGTGAATAATAAGCGCCAGTACCTAGCTAAAACAATGACTACATGGCACTATAATGGAAGAGGGTTTGGTGGGTATTAAAGTGAAAATGTAAGGCAGAGAGGTAAGACAGATAACGTACAGGAGCAGAGTGGGAAGAGGGGAAGGATGGAGATTAAAGTGCCCCTTTTGCCACAAGCAGGGATACTGAGGAAGTATTCTGTCCCCCCTCCCCAGAGGGGTACTATCAATGGAAACTAAGCCAGCTCCCAGTCACGGTTATCTCACGAGTCCTTTCCCCTCGGGGAGGGGGGGATAGAATACTTCCTCAGTATCCCTGCTTGTCGTAAAAGCCGACTTAAAATCCTTCCCCTTTTCCCTCTCTGCTTCTTGTACTTTATCTGTTCCACCTCTCTGCCATATATTTTCAATACCCACCTAAGTTAGTGCCATATAACTTAGTCATTGAATGGAATGGAATATTTAAAAAAAAAAAAAAAAGGAAAGTGAGCACCAAGCCACTCAATGACTATATGGCACTACAGTAGGAGTTGGGTGGGTATTAAAGTGAAAATATAAGGCAGAGAGGTGGGACAGATGAAGTACAAGAAGCAGAGGGGAAAAAGAGGATGAAGATTAAAGTGCCCCTTTTAGACAGTTTTTACGACAAGCAGGGATACTGAGAAGGTATACTATCCCCCCCCTCCCAAGGGGGAAACTTAGTCATTGAGTGGCTTGGTGCTCGCTTTCCTTTTTTTTATTTTTTTTATTTTTTTTATTATTCCATTATTTCATTCCATTCCATTCATGAGTCCTTTACTCATCCCTCTTAACCACCTGTGAGGTCTACAAATACCTGTACACTAGTCAAATTTAACACAATGACAACTCCTCAGCTACAGACCAGTATCACTGACCAGTGTTGTAAGATACTAGAAAAGCTGATACGGGAAGTTTGGGTAAAACATCTAGAACATGGTATGATAATAGAGAGGCACTTCGGTTTTAGGAAGGGAAAATCATGTTACTAATCTTCTAAGCAATTATGACAAAGTTAGAGAAACATTACAGAAAAGAGAAGGATGGGTGGACAGTATCTATTTAGATTTTAAGAAAGCATTTGACAGAGTACCGCACCAAAGACTTTTATGGAAGCTATACCATCAAGGAGGTATCCCAGGCAATCTCCACTTTTGGATGCAGGATTTTCTCAGAAAAAGGGAAATGGGAACAATATTAAGGGGAAATTACTCATCATGGAGGGAAGTGACCAGCGGAGTTCCACAGGGCTCAGTTATGTTTTTAGTATATTATGTTTTTAGTATATATAAATGACATGGACAGTGATATTGGAAATGGAAGCTATCTAAATATGTTTGCAGATGAGGCAAAAATGCAAAGGAAAATTACTAACATAGATTCTTGCAAAGAGCTGCAAGAGGAATTGAACAAGCTTCATGAATGGAGCAATAAATGGCAAATGGAATTTACTGTGGATAAGTGTCATGTAATAAAATTTGGTAAAAGTGAGAAAAGACCAGATTGGTATTATAAGTTAGGAAGATCAACCCTACACATATCAGAAAAGGAGAAGGACCTAGGAGTAATTATCAGTAACAGACTATCTCCTGATGATCACATCAGTGAGAAGGTACGAAACATGTATACATTGCTTGCTAATATGAGAATAGCATTCACATATATAAATGAAGATATGCTGAGGAAGACAATATCATTCATCAGACCAACTCTGGAGTATGCATCACAGTAGTCTGGAATCCTCATCTCAAAAAACACAGATAAGATTGAAAAAGTACAACGGGCCGCTACAAGATGGGTACCAAGCTTAAGGGATTTAAGTTACTGAGAAAGACTGGAAAGATTGAATTTACCAACTCTCCAGGAGAGGAGGAGACATGATTATGCTATATAAATGCATATCAGAGGAACAGAAAGTAGACATAAATGAATATATATGTGTGAAGCATCAGCAAGAGGACATTGCAAAATACAGCATAAAAAGTGGAATGCACAACCGAATGAAGTAGTGTGTGCCAAAACTATTTATAATTTCAAGGATATGTATGATAAAAATGGTTTAATACACGGAACGGTACGAGCTTGACTCATTCCTGTAAAGATACAAAGCTAAGGCAATCCTCACGCCCAAGAGATTAGATAACTCGTCCCCAGATGATTAATTATAACTATGTTTATCCAACCTAACTCATTCATACCTTAGAAATTCGAATTTTTACCGCTTTCCGCCTAACCTAATTTAATTTAAGGGCGGAAACTACCCGAGAAAGCTTTGAGACGAATGATATGAGACGCCGGAATGACCATTTGCCGTTTGTAAACAAAGGGCGAGAGGCTGCGATCATGTTACCCCTACAGAGATCAGAGAACAAATGGCATATTTGTGGCGGCCTCTGGCAACCACCGCGCATGCGCCGTAGGGGGCGGACAGGGGGACAGATCATAACGCTACACCGGAGTGTGAACACTTGCTGTTGCATAGTATAAATATCACTCGATCAAGTAATATTGTTTCAGCCAGGTGATCGCTGGTTGTACAATGAGCGTTGATGCTGTTCGCAGTTTTTCCAAAGGTAAATAGTTCTTGAGAGTATTTTATGTCGTATTGAATTCCTTCTTATGCCGTAAAATAATAATAATAATAATAATAAGGTAAGGACATACGTGAAAAGTTGCCGGATATTATTTTCAAAAGCATCGTCCAGTCTTTCAAAATGTGAAGACGGAAGTGTCATATATTTCCTTAACAGACAGGAAATATCGTATTATTTTTCTTTATTTCTTTAACTGACTCGGTGTTATAACAACGTGCAAAATATGTTAAATATATACACAACTAACCCGTGATGCATGTTTAAATAGACCCGCCGTGGCAATATGAGTCGCTGCGCCGCGCATGTCCAACAGATCAAGAGTACCAATATTTCGGATGGTCTAATAAATCGGGGATGATTATTGCTTCCATTGTACTCCAGCAGATTAGTCGCTTAGGCATGAAGAAATTATAAAACAGTAAACCCAATGTGTAGTAATTAACTAGTACTAGGCGTGACTGATTTATAGACGCTTGGAAAGTTTACGGTGTGGTTTTTGACGCCCTGGCACGGGATGGTTGTCACCCCTGCTTTTCCCATCATCGGCAGGATCTCGCTGCCAGCATGCCACGCTGCGGCTGCCAGTCTTGAGTTCAGTGTCGTTGGGGGTTATGGTGGGGGGGTAAAGTATTATGATTTTTTATTTTTTTTCTGTGCGTTCGTGTGATCTTCGAAACTACAAGTGATTGGATGTTTGTGGCCTGGTGGTGGTGTCCGTCTCGAGGTGTACAGGAGGCTGGGTCAAACGAAGGGTCAGGTGGTAGACTGATCGGCTTCCCCCTACGCCATCAACAAGGAAGGTCAGCCATTTTTATCATTCGTCCATGTTCTGGGTGGCATTGGAGGGGTTGCAGCAATTTTTCATATGATGATTCATTTCGCGTATATCATGTAAGCGTCCTGTCTTATGCCAGTTATGAATTTTGATTTTCAATATACTTTACATCGATAACATAGAGGAGGATATTGATATGGAATGGGCAGAATAAATGATAAAGGAAGTTAGGAAATATGCAGTCACTTGGGCGACGGATTATCCAGATACTGAGAGCGTCTGTTATGATGGTAAATGTAGTTTAATCAACAGAAACCTGAACAGTTCACTTCTTATTGTTGGTTTGCTCAGTATATATTTTTTTTCTTTATGGTGGTGAATTTGTTTCCCGATTGTTTTTATTATCCATAAGTTGCTTCCCCGACGCGTGATGTTTCCTGGGCGTAATGGCGGACACACCAAACGCTACGCAGTTTTATCGAAATAATTTTGGTGTTCCCTTTCGGTGCGTATGGTTATTACCGTTGGATAGTTAGCTAGGTTGAGTTAGGTAGGGTTAGGATGTTTTGCTTTGTTAGATTATTTAAGAGTAGATTAAGGATAAGCTGTGAATACATAAGGTCAAGCTGCAACAGCTGTAACATAAATTTCAATTGATAAGAGTACGTTTTAGAAAGTCTGCCAGTACGCCTGAGAAACCAACACGAGTGAATCGGAATGAGCATTGACAAAAACATCAGGGAAACAATCAGCATTAAATCATTTACTAACATAAAAGTCATCAGAAAAATATAGAAAACAACCTGGGAGAGGAGGAAGTGAATCAGCAAGGTATTTCTGCGGCCAAAACAAAAATGAATGTTTTCCGTGATGATAAACACTTTCTTCACTGTCAAGCATTATTTTGAAGGTAATCCTTAAGGAGACATAAGACCTCGTTTTAAAAATCAGCCCCCCCCCCCACTTGAAGTAAATCAGTGACTTGGTAAAGATGTACAAAAGTGCTTTTTCGAGTACGAATGGGATCCATCAATAAACAAAATGTATGATTACATAAGGGATAGGTTAGGTTAGGGTAGGATAAGTAAGATTGGATTTCTACGAAAATTTAGGTTGTTTGGATAAATTGACACCGATAAGGGTAATTTCCTTCAAAAATGACAGAACGTTCTAAGATGGCGTCCTCTGTTCTCGCCCAACAAATTGGCGTCCTTCTGGCTTGTCGCCCCACAAGATGGCGTCCGTCTGTCTTGTCGCCCCACAAGATGGCGTCCGTCTGTCTTCTCTCCCAAGATGGCGTCCGTCTGTCTTCTCTCCCAAGATGGCGTCCGTCTGTCTTCTCGCCCCACAAGATGGCGTCCGTCTGTCTTGTCGACCCACAAGATGGCGTCCGTCTGTCTTGTCGACCCACAAGATGGCGTCTATCTGACTTCTCTTCCCACAAAATGGCGTCCGTCTGACTTCGGTATCGCTAGGAACTGTAAACAAACCGCTTTAAAAACTCTTCCCCACTTTTTAAAGAATTTTAAATATTTTATAAACTTGAAAACGTAATCATGAAATAGAATCCCATGGAAAACTATGGTAAAAACAAAACTGCAAGATGAGGTGGTCTTATGTCCCCTTAAGGACTGCCATTTTGTAGCAGTGATAAACAGCTGGATGTTAAGTGCAGTGGTTGGAGAGGTTGCACTAAAACAACTGGACAAAATTATGGACAAAGCTGGAAGGATTATTATTAACCCTGCAGTTACAAATGAACTACCTCCCCTACAAGAAAGAAGGAATGTTGCCTCCCTTGGATTATTTTATAGATACTTTTATGGCAAATGCTTAGACGAAGTTGCATCCATTGTGCCACCTCTCCACGCCTTCCCCCGTGTTACATGGGCATCTGGTATTGCTCTTGACTGTCACATTGCCATATTGCAGAACTTATGCTAGTCAGAATTCTTTTATTCCCCGAACTGCATCTCTCTGGAATTCTCTTCCGCAGAATAGTTCCCCCCCAAACTTCAGCGTACAGCAGTTCTTCAAGTCCAGCTGTTACAGTTTATGAATGGAGGACACCTGTAATCTGGTGTAGCTGTGGGTTTTTATTTTATTAAGTTTGTTTTTCCTCTGTTCGTCCCCCTCCCCCCAAAAAAATAAAAAAAAACACCAGTCATTATTATCGTTGTCCAGTCACTGGGTGGCTCGCATAGCCTATCGTGAGGTTTTGATTCTCTCTCTCTCAGTTCCATGCACGTCTTTTTTCTATACCGTCTTTTTCTGCAGCTAATATTATAACACACACATTTTTATGCTTCATTTGTACTCACCTTACACACCTTTTTCATTTTTTCTTTTCTTTTCACATGCATCTGTCCTCCACACATCCTGTTTTCCCACGCTTTTTTTTTTTTTTTTTTTTTTTTTTCCGCAGACTTGCTCTTTTCTGCTCCACCAACCCTTTTTCTGCACCTCAAACATGCCTCCACACTTAACATGGATTTTTTTCCCCTGTACCTTTCGGGTCATAGCCTACATTTCCATCTTTCATCTCATCCTGCATCTTTCAGTTCCTCCTGTTTTAACACCTTCTTCCTTTACATCTTTTCTCTCTACCTCTTTTTTTGTTCCCCCACCGTACATCTAACTTGTAGCTCTTCCCACACTTTTTGTTTACACATTTTACACCTACACATCTCCTATGTGAAAGCCTCTTGTTTTCCTCACATCAAACTCCAATCCCTTCCAACATCTTTTATCCCCCTTCCCACACATTCACTTTTTTTTTTTTTTTTTTTTTTTTTCCCAAACCGTGCCTTTAACATGTCTCTGCCCACACGTCCGTTTTCCACTCACTGTCACCTACTCACCACACCACCTCTTCTAACAAACTGCACCTCTTACACTTTTACTTCTCCTCTTCTTTCCACAAATTACACCTTAACACCACCACACCTCCCTTCCCACACTATACGTCAACACTCCACCACACCCATTCATTCAAAAACCCTCACGGCTAAACCCTTTTCTTTCATTTTCCACCATCACCCACAAACCACCCTTAATTGCTTTGTCTACAGCCCTTCACACCACTCGTCGTTACACAACACACCACACTAAACCACACCACACCACACCACATCAAATAAAACTCGCACCACCACACCACAACCCACCACAACACCACGCTTTAGACCACACCATTCCTTACAGCAGCCTCATGTACTCCCATTCTTTATAATAGTACATCTCACAACGCATCACAGCACGTCACACCACATAACACCACATACCACACCACACCCCATCACACCACACATCTCACCAGCCCAACGCATGACACCACACCATGCCAGATTTCATCAGTATCCTCACCCCACCAGACCACTCCACCACATCTCTCCAACCTTCAGCCCAAGTCCCAGCAGCCACACCTCTCCGCATTCAACAACGGCCAAATTCCATTCCAACCACTCCCAAATCCCCCCAAACCCCCGTCTGTCTTAGATCCCACGCCTAAATCCCATTCCCAAACACGCCCAAATCCCACTCAGCCCTACCTGAATCCTGTCTAGTCCTCATCTAGCCTCCCAACCACGCCCAGATCCTACGCGGAATTACCAAGCACAACCATGGCTAAATCCCATACCCCTCCCCACCCAAATCCCTCGCCCCACCTCACCCAAATCCCCCTCCCCGCCCCACCCAAATCCCTTGCCCTGCCCCACCCAAATCCATCGCCCCGCCTCACCCAAATCCTTTGCCCCGCCTCATCCAATTTCCCATCCCCGCCCCACTCAGATCTCACACCCAGCCACAAGCTCAGCCACATTCAACTCTCACGCCCAGCCAGAGCCAAATCCTACACCTAGACACGCCCAATTCCAGCTAGTCCTAGCCACACCCATATCCCACGTCCAACCACGCCCAATTCCAACCAGTCCTCGAAACCCGTCCGACCCCGGCCGGCTGCGTGTTTTTATCTGCAGATGTAAAGTGGCATTAGCTTTGAGATAATTAGCCACTGGGAAATGCAACAGTGCAGTGCTGATGACAGCATTGCATACCGGCTGCTCTGGAATAAATGAGTTGCCACAAATGTTATTCCTGTGTGCACACATATACAGTACAGTGTATTTTCTGAGTGAGTGAGGGAGTCAGTGAGTGATGTGAGGTACATGTGTACAATAAGGCAAGTCTCTTGATACAGGTAAATAATTTAACTTTCTTCCTCTACTACCATCACCACCAATAAATGTGTTATCATTACCTGTATCAAACATAATGTTATTTTCACAGAATAGCTGAAATTTGTATTAAAAGAACATAGAGGTCCCCATCTGTCTTAAAGCTGCGATCATTTCTGTGATGAATATTATTAACGCAGACTTGTTCCAACAGCTGTCGCCATTCCACCAGTAATAGTTATGTGTTGCACTCCCTAATAGAATATTTATTCGTCTGAATGATATTTATAGCATTCTTAAAATGTGTATTTGTACAGAGAATGGATAACATCAATACATGTCTTATACAGAGTACGGTATAAATAAAGTATTATAGTGACCCCTTCCATAAGTCATATTTGCATGTCAGTACCGTACCATTAATGTTATGACATTTTTCAATAATTATGTATTGCCATCCAGTTAGTGGATCAACAAGTTGTATTATCATACCACTGTACCCAACCAATGGATTTCTCAACCCCAGTCAGACATGGGACTGAAGCCATCTCTTTGGCTTCCAAGCCGAAGCCCTTCAAAAGTCATGAAGCCGAAGCCGGCGGCCTTGGAAAGTCGTGAAGTCGAAGCCAAAGCCAGGTAGATATTCACAGAGACAAAGCCGAAGCTGTCTGAATTTTATGAAGCCAGTAATCAGCTTCGTGTCACAGTATCCCAGTTGTAACCAGCCAGTAAGGAAGTCAGAACTTCAAACGTAGTGAGTCCTTGCAAGTGAGTGAGTGCATAATACCTTGCATCTTACCTAGGGGCAAATAGGTACAGTACCATTATCTCTTACATACAAATGTTGACCCTAGGAATCGTCAGTCAGGAAAAAAAGGATTCTGTATATAATATTTGATATTTTTATTGAGCTGAAGTAGATGCAAAGGAAAGGACTTGAAAATATGAAAATCAGGCAGTTTTTATGCATATTCTGTTCCTGTAACGAATTTTCTGGGTCTGGTGCTTTAGCCAGCAGTTGGGGCTGAAGCCAGGCCCTTGGCTTCGAAGCTGGAGCCGAAACCGCGACCTAAAAACCATGGCTTCATGATACCTAAGCCGCGACCAAAAACCATGGCTTCATGAAGCCAAAGCCACGACCAAAAACCATGGCTTCATGAAGCCAAAGCCACGACCAAAAACCATGGCTTTCTGAAGCCGAAGCCACGACCAAAAACCATGGGTTCATGAAGCCGAATCCGCGACTTAAAAATCATGGCTTCATGATACCTAAGCCGCGACCAAAAACCATGGCTTCATGAAGCCAAAGCCAAGACCTAAAAACCATGGCGTCATGAAGCCTAAGCCGGCTTCGGCTCCATGTCTGACCCCAGTCTGTATAATGTCATGAGCGTGATATAATGTGATGAGCGTGATACTGAATTTGGGTCTCTATTGTATTTTGTTTTTCTCTTGAAGGGAACTGTTTTGCAGGCTCATGGCCTTTGGTTTCCTCTTCCTGACAAAAAAAAAAAAAAAAGACCTGGCTTAATTTCAGCTTACCGAGGCGTGACCGATTAATACATGTTACTTCAACTAGGAAATTCTAGTTGATGCTGATAGCATGGGCTGCTGGAGCTGTCCCACCCCTTCCCCCATCCCCACAACCCCCCCATCCCCCCCATAAAAATGAAAATAAAAGTTGACATGCTCTTATTGTAATATATACTGTATATACCTGTATATATATTTATTCCCAAGTCCCGGTAGGCCTCCTACATCCCCACATGTCACCACTTCGGCGCTAACACACCATCCATATTGAATACATGCTAGGGCTGTCTCATACAAGACTGGTGTACTGGTATTAGCGGGGATACTTTTATGACATGTCGGCGGGTCTCTGGTTGATGAGAAAAGTCTGCTTTTTATGAAATTCAAATCCTTAAACTGTTCCCAGCCCCAGCTTGGAGTCGAACCTGGGTCCATTATAACTGCAGTCAGCCTCTATACCGACTCAGCCACCGCCATCCGCATACCATAAAGTGGTGATTTTTATATTAGTAACCTGCATAACAGTTGCAGACAGAAGAAAGCTACATAGCCAAACATTTATGTACTGTACTTCATGTATGGATAAATGTTGCACATATTACCTACTGTTCCCCTTATGTATTATGAGTAACAGTATGGTTTGTATTAATTGGCTCCACCTCCACAGGGGATATGTCAATCGAGGATCCACCAGTACATCCCGCTACAAGTGCTGAAGATTGTCCTTCCATCAACGTCCATCCAGATGCTGTTGTACATCATTAGTTGACACCAGCAGACTATGGTAGATATTCACCCATTCCTCCTCCAGGATTGTATAATGATTATATGTAACACATGCAACTTGATGGCAATGACTAATTTTGTAAAAGGGACACAAAATAATGGTTGACAGACGTTTCCTCTGGTACGATGTATGGATGTCCATAACATAATACAGAACACATTATGGCATATAGTCATAATATACAAGTGTCATATAGTCTTATGTACAAAATATGAGAGCATAGCCAATTTGTGATGAGGATATTACAGAGTAGCTGCACTGTGAGTTAGGCAGTCACCCCTGTCGCAGTGATTATGGTGAAGATAATGCTTGTAAACTGTCTTTTTATCAATGCACTCTCCTTATACTGATGGTGTCCATATTGCACACATATAACAACACTATTGGTTAGGTATGTCTCGTTGATCCCAAACTATTTATGACATTACACAGATGGCAGCATCCATTCCTTCCACCCTGATGGTCAGACTCCCGTGGAAGAGGACAGAGATAGAGTATCACAGCTGAAGAAGACACTGCATGGTGAAACTCTCCTGGAAGTGAACAGAGATGGACTACCACAGCTGCAGATAGCATTGCATGGTATGTTGAATGGCTAGTCGTAATGCATAGTACACAGTTTAATCACATAAAAGTGGTGTATACCAGTTTATCTGTACAGTTACTGTAAAAGAATATACTGTAGACACTACAACAATAACATTCACCCACGGTGTTATGTAAGTATAATTGTCAAACGTATTTATAAAATGATCTTGTTATACATTGAATTCCAGTAAATATGAATGTTTGCGAAGAATAGGTATAGGTTAATTGTGCACTCTCTGAAGTAGATAAGTATTGATACGTGTATATCCACTTAGGCGAACATCATGTGATATTTTAACGTGCTGTTGGTATAATTAGAATGTAATATATTTGATGCCACCAGATTATAACCATAATATTCTTTACACGTGGCGTTAGTCACATGCATAGTCCAGAGTACTGTACAGACACTCTTGGTTGGGTGAGGTGGGCATAAGCCGTGCTAGGGGGTGATGCAGACGCTCTTGGGTTTGGTTGGGTTGGGAGTGGTACAGACTCTCTCATTTCCTCCCTATTGGGTCTAGAATAGTAACCGCTTAAGAAGAAGAAAACGCGGCAGGACAGCTGGGCCGCCTGGTAGCGCCATGTTTACATGTGGAAAGCTGGATGTGGGAGGTGAGTTACCATTTTTTTGGATGTCTGGTATAACATTTAGCACTGCTGATACATCGTATATCGACAATGAATACTGGTAGATTCTGATGGTAGGGCATTCTGTCGTAATTAGAGTTTGTCTACTTAGCTGCTATAATATATGAAGAAATTGATGACCATCGAATCCCGAGGCCTGTGTCGAATTTATAAATATTATGGCGTGGGTAATGGACACATCATAGAAAATAAATACCTAGAAGGTACCTGGATACTCACAGAACATTACTGGTAGCAATCCAGCATGAAATTATGTACATGTGTTTGGTGCAACATGATTTTCAGTCATATACGGTACGATTTTGTTGCAGGGATATATGTATAGTTTTGTTGATATGGGATATACAGTTGAGCCTTGCAGATTGAATTATTTGGCCTATAACCCAATAAAGATATTGTGTCATTTTATTTTTACCAATAGTTGTAGGGCGTACAATACCAATTCATTTCTCTACGGTCCACCACAAATTACAAAATACAGTATTAGTAAGGTGATTTGTGTGTGAAGAACTCACGTAATATGTCTTTCACAGGTTTATCAAGATGCCTTGCAAATGGGGGGAGGTAAAACAGAGGCTTGCCAGAATAATTAAATTCAATGTGGCTCTAACTCAGTACAATATGAAGTAGACTTGTAACATCAGGTTAACATGCTGGCATAACACCCGAGGTAGATTAAAGAGTGCAGTGTGTACCTTCACCTTTATTTATGTACTGTTATAGCATATATCTTTTTTAAATAATAACAGTCCTACGTCTTAACCTGGCCTGTTTTTCTTCATTCATGGCATATATATTTCTGTAACATGTGGCCAACATTTTTGTACTGGGACAGCATGTCCTTTACTTTTACAATAATTTAGCTCCACATTTCAGTATTCAGCCAGGTTAAACTTTTAATAATGGAATATTAAATTTTCGTATTGCGTGTAAGGCAATATGAAAGTCATGGAGTAGATAAATGTCTCTGCTCTGAATTCTTACATTGCCTACTTCATATATAAACTTAGATTTACTTTGGTAACACATTAAAGTGTTGTCAGATAGGATGTAGGCTTCACCCCCACTATCTATACACATGGCTACCTTTAAAAAAAAAACACTTTTAATATAACTTATCTTATTTCAAATGAAGTGATAACCATACCAAAGATAGCCCTATTCCTGAAGCTTCTTTTGATATTTACGTTTCATAATAAAACCTTTATCTGAATGTTTGGTGTAATATTTTGCCACTAATAGTAGGGTTGACCCCCACCTCACCCTAATTGTAGCTGAAGAGAGTTCACAGCATCCATAAATTGTTTGATTTTGTTATTAAAAGCACCATTAGTAGCCACAGAATCTGGTGCTTGAATGTTTTTCCCTTATACTGTAATTATCACCAATCCAGCTGATCAAAGTAAGGCCTTTAGGAGAAGTTAGAGGAAAGTAAATAGTGACGATACTAAACTCTGTTTACTTTAACTTGGCGTAAAATTGCCATCTAACCATCTTCAGTGTTGTGCTGTAATAAGAGATTAGCACTAACATAGACTATGGTGCTAGTCACGAAGAGGTGCTATGGAAAGGATATGGTGTCACCGGCCAGTAGGTTAGTATTGTGGTAGGTGTCATAACTATGCATGATATTTTCCAAGGAGGTTGGAGAAGTCTTTGTGAAACGTTATTTATTTCTGTTTTCTTTGAAGAAATAATACTTAGGAAATGAAAAAGGAAACAATAACATTCACAAAACAATATGGCTGGTTTATGTTGCTTTTGCTGTGGTGCATTCAAAAATACAAACGCCGATTTGAATTTAAATTGATACGACCGAAAAAAGGCAGTTTCGAAAATATTACCTACTTGACCTTTCTTATTATGCGATTTTAACACTAAATCAGTCTTAATTTACTAAAATTAAGAACACGGATTTTATTTTTTTTTTAAATTGTAAATTTAAAGAGATTTAATGGCACTTAGGTAATTATGGCAGAAAAATAACGAAATATTGGCAGCGCGAAGTATTCATAATATCCACTTCCGGCGTCTTGGGGCTATAAAAGGTGAGCACCTGCGTGAGCGACTCTAGTGGACGAGTTAGCGAGAGGGTGTGTTGTCCGCGCTCTCGCATTTTCATTGTGACTCGTAATTTTATAACGGTTAGTAAGGTTAAAATTAATCGTACTCTGTAGTACGATATTGGATTGTGATATAGCTTACGATTAAGTTTTGGTAAGCTCATCCCAAAATGTCCCACACAGTTGTACACATGGACAACGGGGTCTACCGCCCCACCACTATCCCCGTCAACACTAACGGGATTCGGCCCCTCCTCAAAAAGATATTGTTCGTACTCATAACTTGTTGGTTCGTAATTGTGTCACTTACTGATTTAGGTTTCACCATTTTTGTCAAAACATGTGTTGCCTATTTCCGTAAGGATATTTCTGATATTGTTTCCAAATTTCTTGAGAATGATGTTCCTGTAGACACAATTTTGCGACATAATATTGAGCCATCAAGGCTTAACTGGGCAATTAAGTCATTAGGAGAAGAATATAGTCACTATCCCGGTAGGCTAATGTTGTCTGAATTGACCGGGATGGTAATTTCTTCACAATTGCGGTATGAGCTCAACGCGGGTCTAACTTGGCTTATTGTTTATCACTGTTGGTTCCTCACCACTTGGGTTGGCTTTTGGTTTGTCAAAAATGACGTGTTTCAGGTTGTGCTGTTGGTGCTGAGTGTAATTCTGGGTGTCAGTATGCTGAGTTGGCAGCTGGCACTGAGTGCCATCTATTGTGCCCAGCTGCTTCACCCCCTGGAGGCCATAGTTGGGGTGATAGAGGTGTGGGAGGTGTGGAATGGGGCTTGGGTGGGGGTGGTGGCGTGGTTTGTGGTCAAACTGTTGGTCAGTGTCTCGGCACTGTACCTGAACCACCGCTACCACGACCCCACACAGCGGCAGGCCCCACCCCCACACCTGGTGTGATTTACCATCACCCGACACAGCGGCAGGCCCCACCCCCACACCTGGTGTGATTTACCACCACCCCATACAGCGGCAGGCCCCACCCCCACACCTGGTGTGATTTACCACCACCCCACACAGCGGCAGGCCCCACCCCCACACCTGGTGTGATTTACCACCACCCCACACAGCGGCAGGCCCCACCCCCACACCTGGTGTGATTTACCACCACCCCACACAGCGGCAGGCCCCACCCCCACACCTGGTGTGATTTACCACCACCCCACACAGCGGCAGGCCCCACCCCCACACCTGGTGTGATTTACCACCACCCCACACAGCGGCAGGCCCCACCCCCACACCTGGTGTGATTTACCACCACCCCACACAGCGGCAGGCCCCACCCCCACACATTGTGTGATTTACCACCACCCCACACAGCGGCAGGCCCCACCCCCACACCTGGTGTGATTTACCACCACCCCACACAGCGGCAGGCCCCACCCCCACACTTGGTGTGATTTACCACCACCCCACACAGCTGCAGGCCCCACCCCCACACCTGGTGTGATTTACCACCACCCCACACAGCGGCAGGCCCCACCCCCACACCTGGTGTGATTTGATTCATCTTATAAGTTTTTGTTTTACTTTAATGGAATCTACATTTTGTTTTGTCTTTTTGCTTAGTGCTGAGAATTATCTCTATGGACAGACATTACTCTCTGATGTTATTTGTTACTCTCAGTTTACTCTGTCTTATTGGAGGTACATTTACTTTCTTTGATGTTACTTGCTACTCACTTTTTTACCCACTTTGTTACTTTTTTTAATGGTGGCGTGGAGGTAGAGCCCTCGGGTCAAAATGTGCTGTGGTTCAAGTCCCAGAGGTAGCCAGAGGGAGTATACTTTGTGTGCTGAGTTATTTGTTACTTTGTTACCACTTTTGTTACCTTTTTAATGGTGGTGTGGTAGTAGAGCTTTTGGGTCAGAATGCACAGTGGCCTGTGGCTGTGCACTGTGGTTGGAGTCCCACAGGTATTTCTGTCTTGTAGACATTACCAGGGGCGTAGGTCAGCCTCCTGTCCTTAAGTGTTCTGCACTACACCAGCCCAGCCTCAGGCCCGTCTGCTCCAAAGGGGGAAAATACACTGTGCTCTCTTTATTTACCTATATTTCTTCCTGTGCTCTAAGTTTCCTTAATATGTTATAACCTTTTTTTAATTGACGAACTTTCATTTTATGTTTTTTAATATTTTTTTTTTATCGCAAATGATTGTGGTGATTGCAACTGTCTTCTTACAATCTCATGATCTTTAGGAAAGTAATTTTATTACCATATGCAAGATAGATAGTTATCTGGTTATTTTAAACTGCAAAAAGTGTAGATGAAAAATAAAATATACTGTTTGGAGTATTTAAGGAAGCCGCCAGTTTGGCTGTGTCAGCCTGTTTACTGACTGGATACGTTGATTACTATCTTGCCAACAGGACACGTTGGTGCATCAAACATTGAACTCTATACCAAACCAAACGATCCAGTCAAACCTAACGTATCTTATCTATCTATAGCCAGACGCCATAATCCCGTAAGGGGTGGCCTTTTGTCTTGAGAAGATTGTTTTGCCGGGAGGAGCACTAACCCTCTACTGTCCCACTTGGTGACACTTAAGGAACAGGTATGGGTTGGTTATATGGTTACCACCCACCGTTGTAAATGGTTTCCAGGCTTATAGGAACCCGTTAGGCTGGTCACTCAATGTAAAGCCATCCATCCATCCATCATCCAATTCTACGTTGCCCCATGAGGAGCGTAGAAGCCCTGGGCTAGGTAATTTGGTCCTGACATTTAAGATGAGAGTGACCAGCCTCACTCATCCCTGAGTGGCATTACATGAGCAATAACCCAAACCACCCCTTGGATATAAACCTTCACCGGCTCAGTCCGACTGGAGCGCTGTAATTACCCACTAAACCACCAGGCGTCATAATTTGGTTATATGGTTACCACCCAGCGTAGTAAATGGTTTCCTGGTGTACAGGAAACCATAAGGCTTGTCACTTAGTGTAGAGTCACCCAAAGGCACAAGGAAGAGGAAAGAATGAAGGAAAGACAAAAGAGGGAGTGTAAAGTCACCCGTAGGCAGAAGGACAAGGAAAGAATGAAGTAAAGAAAGACCGAAGAGGAAGGAAGGAATGGAGAGAGGAGAGGAAAGGGCATACACCCGAGAGCAACACTACATCGAGTGAGTGGATGGTGAGCGCCCCCACCTACCATATGAATGTAAAGCCATCTGGAGGAAAGGAGAGTAATAAAAAGTGACAGGAAAGATGGGAGAAACATGATGAGAGGAGGCCTAACCTCTTCTAACTGGGGTCTTTGCCCCACCCCCCGTGATTTTAATCACCTTGGATTGCCACGTAGCTTAGAGACCCCTTGAGTATCTGTCAGGCCAAATCCCAGTCTGGAGTCCTAACAATAAATCTAATGTCATAACCTAACCTATTCACACAACCAATCCAAGCCCATCTTAACCTAGCTAATCCTACAGTAATTTAATCAATTGAAATTCTCCAAACCTAACATATCAGTTGGGAATTTACTTATGCCAAAAGTAAGACATGCATTTGTAGAGTTTGTCAGCAAGGTTTGCCTCTTGGTGGTACCTTTATGTGGGTGATGGAATGTGTGACATAAACATGTCTACATATTTCACAGATAACATTATTAAAAAACGCCCTGTATCTATGATAATCTATGAAACATAAGTCACCTGTGAAGGTTTTAATTTCAGTAGGAAATATGGAAAGGTCGTGCCCATGTGGTAAAGTATTGATCTTTTTTTTTTTCCCCCTTAAGAAACAGCCATAGTTTTGTGATAATATTTGTTATATATTCAGTAATGTTTCTGTTTTGTGAATTGCTCAAGCACCACACCAGCAACCACAGTGGATCAGTTGAACTGTGTCCTGTGGTGGTGAACCTGGTTTGTTAGGTTAGGTGGGGAATCAGTACACTCGTATGCCATATAGCCTACTGTACACAACACCAAAATGTGAGTTACTCCAACACAGCACCAACAGACATAGTATAGACTGTGTTGTAGTGTAGGTAAAAAAGTGTCCAGCATACAACAAAATGGTGCTGTCGGTTCAGTATCGTACTACAGTATATTTTAAAAAGTAATTTTTCTTCCATGCTGATGGATCGGATTGAAAATCATGTTCAGTAAAACCAAGCTGCAGTTTTTGTCATCCAAAATAATTCAGAACCAACCAGGATATTTAACCAAGATTGTCTTCATATCTCTCAGGATATTGTAGTTTGCAGTTCTGGAAGATGTTTTGTGTTAAATACTACACATAATTAAATCAGTTGAGCAAGTCTCTCATCAAAAAAATTTTGTTTGATAAATTTTCTGGACATTTCTCTTGGCAGATGCCAGTGTGATCCAGGAGTATACTACACACTCACACCAGTGACCTCAACCAAGACACAGGCATTAAGGAGTAGTGGTAAACATTACCAGTAGCTTCCAGAATAAAAATGAAGAGATTCTGATGTTGAAAAACTCTAGGCAGCAATAAGTTATTATGCTTAATTTGACAACAGTCCAAATACCAGGGTTGTGCAGTGAAAAGATCAAATGTATATAATATCTTTAACCCAAGTTACAGTATGGAAATAACCAGATAGAATGAAATATGGTATGAAAGGATGGTGGGGGAGCAGCTAGAGGGAGATGCTTCTGTGTAAACTGTTGTTTTTACCCAACTGCAAGAATGAGCGACAGCTGCTGTGATCTCTGGTGTCAGAGTTAGTACTGTATAATAATGTCTCAAATAACATGTTTCAAGCTTTAAGTGAGAGAGAAGCTGATGTACCAAGTGATTCCATGTTAAGGCAAATCAACAAAATGATTGGATAACTAAACTGAGGATAAGAAAAAGACTTCACTTAAATTCCAAAGTTCAGTTAAACAGTGACAGTAAAAGGAATAAGTAGATGAAGAGGAAAATACCCACTTGCCAGAGGTTGAAAGAGGTAGAGAACAGTTTCAGAATTGTATTACATGGGAGATGTTATATGATGTTAAATATAAAAAGTATTATATAAAGAAACAGGTTACTGAAATCATACAAATTGAGAAACAAAGAGAATTGATGGCACTGAACTTACATAATTTGCAAAATTGTATGTTTTGAATCTTTTCCATAGGACTTCTTCCTGAATGTCACCATATTGTAGCATTAATCTCGTGTGATAGCTCAGCATTTAAGATACCGGTAGATGGCAATTTTAGGCCAAGTTAAAGTGGACGGAGTATAGGTCGTTACGTTAAGAATTGGTGCACGTCTGGGGTCTGTCTGGGGTTCCATTCTGTTTATCATGGTGCATGGAGAACTGCCATGGGATATTATATCTGAGTTGCCCTGGGAGTTGCTGATTGCAGATGGTGAGGTTGTAACTGCTTGTACCAAGGAAGGTGCTGTGGAGAAATATAGGAATTACAAGGCTGTGTGCAGTCAGCGGGTTGGCCTGCCATATTCTCGTTGACAGAAGAGAGTTTGTGGCATTTCTTCCCTATCAGTTTCCCTTGCATAGAACATATTACAGGTATTTCTAATTCATTGTTTATATCCTACTGTTATCAGCATGGTTTACTGGAGTATTATACAATAGGATATGGAGGTGTGATGGGCAAAATAAATCACTGAGGGAGAGATGTTATGAAATTTCCCAGGTCAGCAACGTGAATGAATGTCAGGACAGGGTATGGTTGGTGTTGGAGAGGGATGCCCTCATGTGGTGGCACTGATATAACTAAGCTGGTCTGTTGCTTGAGTACACACATGTCCCACAACTCCCCTGATCCTGAAAGGAGGATGGTGAGCTGCAGGAAGAGAGCAGCTTCACTCTGAAGTCCACCAGGTTCACGCTGAAACGATCCTCGGGTTGCGCCAGCTATATATTACTTCTACAGCCTACGCCCTACTTCTGTAGGGAGTAGGCTGTAGCACCAGCCGATCAGGGTGGTACTCTCACGGGGGATGGGATTGCTGGTGAGGGACAGGTGGAGCCTCTGTTTCACCAGCCACCAGGATATCCTGACCATCCTCCTTTGCTGACCTTTTTAAGTGTGGTACTAACGTGGAGGGTATGTGAACATAACTCCCAACATTACATCCATTTCTCAAACTATCTCATGCACTACTCAACTCTATATGCACTATACATGCCACACAACGTACCCCACAACATACAGGGGTTAGCACCAGCAAGGGCATGTACCCGGAAAACACTGCCCCCGCTACCAAGTGGTGGACCTGAGGGGAGGTCCACCACCAGAGTTTGGGGGCGGATAAGACTGGCCACAGTCCAACGGCCTGGCTCTGCAACCCAGGCCAAGACTGGCCACAGTCCAACGGCCTGGCTCTGCAACCCAGGCCAAGACTGGCCACAGTCCAACGGCCTGGCTCTGCAACGGTGCCAGAGTAGAGACAGTGCGGTCATTTCCTTTTTTCATCATTACCATCATCACCAAAGCCAACCCATGTCATGATTCAACATCATTACCACCATTGTCCATATCATTTGTAAAAAACCAAGTTTTTATCATCTTCATCAGTTTCCATATAACTGTTTTCACCACAGTAACAAAATAACCAGCATCACTATCACCATCACAGTCATCATCATCATCATCATCTTCTTTCGTTGTGGTTGTCTTTGCCTCTCCATTATACTGTAGTACATCATCACAAGCAGCAAGAGAGGCAGGAGGCGAGATGAAGTAAGGTGGAGCGGCGTGACACTCAACTAAACCTGTACCGAGTTCAGCCCTGTTTCGGGCATTTCTTTTTTCTGTCACACATCCTTTCTCCTTCTTTTTTCTTCGTTTTTGTTTAATCAGTGTTTATATCTTACTCTTCTTGCACACGTTTTCTCCTTTTCTTTCTTTCACTTTTTTATTTTTTTTATCCTTTTTTTCTTCCATTTTTCGTTGTTTCTTTCACATTATTTTTCTTAATTTTGTGCTCTCTCGTTTTGTCATTATTTTCATTTTTTTTTTTTTTTGTCATTTTCTTTTCCTCCTTTCATTTTCTCCCTCCATCATATTCTGTCATAACGTGCCACACGGGCAGCAGGAGGTGAGATGAAGTGAGGTTAACATCATCATTATCATTGCCGTCATGTTGCATAAAATTTCTTGGCGTTCAATGGTATAATAAGACTACTATTGCTGTACATCCTGTCCATAGCACTTCTTCATGACTATCACTATATTCTAGACTCGTTTGTTACAGCTCAGCATTCAAGATGGAGAGATGGCAGTGTTGTGCCAAGATAAAATGTACAGAGTATTAAAGCATTATAAACAGCAAGATGGGTAGGAGGCGATATGGAGGAAGGTAGAGCGGCTGACACTACTACACGTGTCCTACCTGCCATCTACGCCGCCCACACCTCCTGCCACCACTTATAACTTGACTTTTTACTTGTTCTCTTCTTCCTTTCTGGTTTCACACTTTGAATTCTCTCATTACTGTTTTTTGTTCTTGCCTCTCTTTGGTTCCCTTCTTTGTTTTCTTTGATTCTTTTTCATGTTACTCTTGTAATGTTTCTGTTACACTCGATAGCGTTCGTTTGCCATATCATTTTTTCTTTATTTCTTCTTTCCTACTTGTTCCTTTGTCTATTATATGCTTATTCGCTTCCCCTTTTGCTTCTTTTTTCTTCATAATTTCTCTTTCTTCCTCCTTAAGTTATTGTTCTTTTCTGTTTGTTTCTCATTTTAGACACTTCCGTTTTTCTTATTCATCTTTTTCATGGTAACCATTATATTACATCACAGCCTACAAGAGAGTTAAGAGGCGATATAATGTAAGATTGTCGTTACAGCTAAACTGGTATACATCACAACCACCACTATCATCACCACCACCATCATCATAACCACCATTAATATGCATGAAATTAGCAATATTCTCAACAATGCAAAACTAGATCGACTTCAACCTTTTCCATCATCATCATCATCATCATCATTACAGCAACTATCACCACCATGGTCAGGTACTTAGATCTTGGCAGTATATTACATCATTACAAGCTACAAAAGGCAGGAGACGAGATGAGGTAAGGTGGAGCGGCCTGGCACTCAACTACACCTGTACCCAGTTAACACCCGCCACCACACCGTGTTCCTTTATATTTCAATCTTTATTCCCCCCCCCCTCCCCCCGTCTCTGGTTATGCGTAATTTTTTGTTTTTTACCTCGGCTTTTTCTTATTCTTCCTTTTCCTGTCTTCGTTTGATCGCACTTTTTGTATATTAGATCTTTTTCTTTGTATTTCTTTTTTCGTATTATGTATATTTTTCTAATCTATCTCCCTTTCCTCTACTTTCATTCATTGAATTCTTTTTATAAATTATTTTCATCCTTTCTTGCAGCGTAGTAATACATCATCACAAACTACGAGAGGTGGGAGGCGATAGGAAATAAAATTTCTATCATTAGTACCAATCTACTTTACTGGCGCTATTATCATCACCATCGTCATTATCATCATCGCTGGGATTGCTATCCCTTTTATCATCATAGCCACCATCACAGTGACTGTCATCATCATCGCTGGGATCACTATCCCTTTTATCATCATATCCACCATCACAGTTATTGTCATCATCATCGCTGGGATCACTATCCCTTTTATCATCATATCCACCATCACAGTAATTGTCATCATCATCGCTGGGATCACTATCCCTTTTATCATCTTATCCACCATCACAGTCACTGTCATCATCATCGCTGGGATCACTATCCCTTTTATCATCATATCCACATCACAGTCACTGTCATCATCATCATCATCATCTACAAATATTAAGGCAATAAATGATAGCATCGCAAGCTACAAGAAGGCAGGAGGCGAGATGAAATTAGGTGGAGCGGCCTGGCACACTTCTACAGGTGTAACAAGTTCAAGCTTTTGCATTTTACTTTTTTTTTTTTTTTTTTTTCTGTCGTCGGTCAGTCGTTCTTTTTTCTTTTCATTGCTAAAGATTTCATGTTCCTTCTCGTTTTCATTGTCTCTTTTCCTTTTCATTTTGTTTTTCACTCGTTTTCTCTTCTGTTTACACATTATTTTTCTCCATTTTTCCTTTACTTTGTCTAATCATCCTTCCAGTTAGTCTTTCTTCGCCAATCAGAGAGTCGAGGCAAGATGAAAGTTAGGTTATCATCAGAGGTAATTACATCACCATCATAATCACACTAATTCTCACATCATCATCATCATCATTATTAAGTTATTTTTAACATCAAATCAGCTTTATCTTCTTCACCACCAATGTCATCACTACCACCACCACCATTCATCATCCATCCATTAGTTAGCATCAAATCGACTAATCATTCTTTACTAATACCAATATCATCCTCATCGTTCTCCAAACAGTTAACATATAATCGACTAATCATCTTCACTAATGCCAATATCCTCCTCCTTTTAATTACATGTATCAGATGACTTGCAGCAGTATATCAGGGCATCACAAGGTACAAGAGTGGTAGGAGACAAGATGGAGTAAGGTGTAGCGGCCTGAGACTACCACAGGTGTACCCAGTTCAACCCTGTGCCAGACCACGCACACTCTCCTTCCTTTCCATCCTTTCTATTTCACCTTTTACTTTTGTTGCCTTTCTTTATTATCTGCATTTCTCACTTCTTTCCTTCCGTCTCCTCCCGTTTCCTTTGTGTTCTTTATCGTTTCTCGTGTCTTTCTTTACTATATTAGAACATCAGAAGCTATAAAAGAGGCAGGAGCGAAACGAAGTCAGGTGCAGCGGCCTGGGAGTCTACTACACCTGTACTGAGTTAACACCTTTACCATTTATAACGCATTTTATTTCTTTACCCTTTCCTGCCTTTATTTCACGTTTGGCTTCATTTTTGTCATCCTTTTCCCTTTTTCATTATCTTTATATCCTTTTTGTTTGTTTTTCTTTTCTTCCATTTTTCTTTTCATTTCCTATGTTGTTTTTTCCTTTCATTATATTTTTCCCTCCATCGTCTTTCTCTCCTTTCTTTCTTTACTATATTTGTTACATCAATAAAGCAACAAGTGAAGTAGGAGCCAAGGTGAAGTAAGGTGCAGTGATCTGGGACTCTTATAAAGGTGTCTTCAGTTCCAACCATCACTACTGCTGCGCTCCTCCTAGGTTTTCTTTCTCATTTCCTTTTTTCTTTCTTGTTTTCCGTTTTTCTTCGCTTTGTTTGCTGTTGTTCTCTTTCGTTTTCTTCTCAGTTCTTTTTTAATCCTTTCTTTATAATTTTTGTCATTTCATTTTATCTTTTCATTTAATTTTCCTTCTCTCTTCCATTCTATATTTCCTTTATTAATTTGTTCATTTTCCACTTACAAGTTTTTTTTTTCTAATGTTCATTGTTTCCCGTTCTCTATTTATCTATCCATCTAATCTATCCATCTGTCTGTTTATCTATCGTTATCACCACCAGCACCACCATAGTTACAAGATATCTAGGCTACAATATTATCACCACAAGCAACAAGAGAGGCAGGAGGCGAGATGCAGTAAGGTGGAGCGGCCTGGCACTCTACTACACCTGTACCCAGTTCACACCTTCACCCTTCCTACCAGATCTCGCCTTTTCTTGCTATTTTTCACCCATTTCTATTTACATACTGTATTTTTTTTGTTCTTGCTCTTATCCTATCTCGTCTTCTTTCTTGCTCATTTTCGTGGCATTAGTATGTTGTCCAATTTACGTTGCTTCTCAGGATGCCATGACTCACTCTGAACTGAATACAATCGTTTGGCGGCAGCTGGAATATAATACTGGAAAGTAAAATAGACACAGTATAATATACAGACAGAATGGCTGAGAGAAACAGAGTAAGAGAAAGTATCGTGAGTATATTACGTAAGGTATTATAAAGTATATGATGAAAATAGATATAATTAAAAGAATATGATAAATGAAAAGAATGATAGTAGTAGCTTAATATTTGTATCCCCAGCCTTAACATGACCCTGGTGGACTGCTGTGGTGAATATTTTGTTTGATATACAGACCGACACTACGACTACAATTCATGGTAAGAAGTGGAATATTAATATAGGGAAAAACTGCTTTACCTGTAGATGAACAGTCTAATAAACTACAGCAGCAGTGCAAGGAGTATGGCTACACTACAAACTTGTCAGGATAAATATTTGTATAGTCAATAAGTAATGGCGTATGTTTAATGCAATGGAATATACTACAGCAACAGTGGTTAGTGCAAGAACTATAGATACATTACAAACCTGGCTGGGATAAATATTTATAGACTCTAGTCAATAAGTAATGGCGTGTGTTTATTTCCAGGCTGACGTGTATCCTGACGACAGTCACACGATTACAGTCAGCCTCGTCTTTCGCGGTACTCCACTTTGCCGGCTCCGGTTTTTCCTGGGTGAGTAAACCATCACAAATGCACAAGTTTAAGCTGTATTTTGGCAGAATTTAGCAAAGTGTGTTGGTAAATCATCTCAAAATACACTTTAAAGAAGTATATAGTAATGTCTGGTGATGTTTCGGGCCACTACAAAGGTTTTTAGGCCATTACATAGTAAATTATGGCTGTGGCAGACATTTTATAAAGGTGTCATTACTTGGCGGAAATTAGTTTCTCGTGGGTGTGCATGTAACGTAACCCCCATAAAACACAAGGCCTTACCCTACTTATCTGTGACAGTATTCTGACATTGTGTGTGGTCTTATTTTAACAGCTGTAGATTACAGATTTCATACTGTACAGTATTTCATTTCTGCCTCTCCTAAAGAAACTTTTTTTTTTTTTTTTTTTTTTTTTTTTTTTTTCAACGAACAGGGTATTTTTCTTTCTCCTGCCTTTTGTTCGGAGGGTGTGCTGGGCAAGGGAACGTCTTTTCCTGTTCTATACGTTTCTGTTTTTCCCCAACAGATAACCTGGATAGAAGCCAGTAGGCCTCCTGTTATCTGTTCTTCCTATGTACTGCTATATTATAATCTGTACAGTTATAACATCCACCACTACACCACCACCACCACCATCATCATCATCATCATCATCATCATCATCATGGTAACTCTCAGCACCACCACCACTGGCTACATTAGATCAAAGCCACCACTATATAACGCCATCACAAGCTAGGACAGAGGTAGGACACAAGATGCAGTAAGGTGGAGCGGCCTGGCACACTACTACACCTGTACCCAGGCCAACTCTTTGGTCTGACCGTCTACTTTTATTCATTCTCTTCTCTCTCACATTTTACTTCATTTCTCTTTATTTTGCACATTTCTCACTTTCTTTCTCCTTGTCTTTCTTTCGCCCTTTATTTCTTTCTTTTTCCTTTGTTTTCACTATAGTACAGCATCACAAGCTACGAGAGGTCGCTGCAACGAAGCCATCGACGTCCAGCTCTAGGTGCTGCCTCATTTGCTGATCATCATCATCATTACATGCACAAAAGTCATCATTATTACTATTATAATCATCATCTATACATGCATATAGGTCGACATTACAATCATAATCATCATCATCATCATCATTACCTACACAAAGGTCATCATCATCATCATCATCATCGTTACCTGCACAGAGGTCATCATCATCATCATCATCATCATCGTTACCTGCACAGAGGTCATCATCACCACCGTAATCATCATCATCATCCTTTCCCCCCTACTATATAAGCGATGGGCACTGTGTTGGATCCAGAACTTAAAAGGAAGAGGGAAAACCAGGAGATTATTATACTCTTATAAAAGCTATTTAGTAACACACACACACACACACACACACACACACACTGATACCTGTTATTCAGTAAAGCCTCTTCACAAACCATACCAACACTCACACAACTGTTATTCAGTGACTCATTCACTAAGTACTGTTAACACACACACAATTTTTAATTGCTGATTTACAATATTCACCAACACCCACACAATTACTATTCACTGATTCACATATATTCACCAAACACCAACACCCACACAATTACTATTCACTGATTCACATATATTCACCAAACACCAACACCCACACAATTACTATTCACTGATTCACATATATTCACCAAACACCAACACCCACACAATTACTATTCACTGATTCACATATATTCACCAAACACCAACACCCACACAATTACTATTCACTGATTCACATATATTCACCAAACACCAACACCCACACAATTACTATTCACTGATTCACATATATTCACCAAACACCAACACCCACACAATTACTATTCACTGATTCACATATATTCACCAAACACCAACACCCACACAATTACTATTCACTGATTCACATATATTCACCAAACACCAACACCCACACAATTACTATTCACTGATTCACATATATTCACCAAACACCAACACCCACACAATTACTATTCACTGATTCACATATATTCACCAAACACCAACACCCACACCAGCTCACGTCTGTTCTGCCTCCCAACACTTGCATAAACCATTGTCTTTTTTCGCCTCATTTGTTAGGAATCTGTTATGGTTTGTGTACAGTTGCGGTCAAAAATATTGATCCACCTGCTTTATATTTATCTGAAACCCAGTGATTTGATCTTTCAAGTCTAACTAGCTTTTCAGAATATTATACGGTATACACGTTGAATAATTGTTCAACTGAAAATTTGAGCGATATTATCAGCTACAAATGTACGGTTGATTAACAAAAAATCGAGCAGGATGTGTGCGATCATATCCAAACTGTTCGATATAGCTTGTGAATTCTGTTTGTCTGTCTATCTATGTATAGCCAGACGCCTTAATCCCTCAAGGGATGGCCACAAACAAATCGCCTCCATGCCCCCCAGTCCCCTGCCATTTCGCTGCCCTTTCCCCAACTTACATCCCCCCTCTCTACTGGACAATCCCTGTCCATTCCATCCCTTCACTTCATCCTCGGTCTCCCCCTCCCTCTCCCCCCTCCAACTTACTCACATACACTTTCAAGAAGATTAATTGCTTATCATCTGAGTATGTATGATAATAACTGGAAATTTGTCCCAGGCAGGTTATGTATGTGGTCTGTGAAAAAAAAAAAAAAAAAAAAAAAAAGTTTGCCAGAGTTGTGAATAAGCATTAGGTATTTTCCAGTATCCGTCGTCCATGGTGTCAAATTACTTCTCGCTGAGTGTGCATCCATACTTTTGTGGTCGACTGTACCTGGTATTTGTTTTTCCAATAGGATTATCATTAGTAAAATATCAGTACTGAATACTATACCCTGTTTACTTTAACTTGGCCTAAATTTACCATCTATCCATCATGAATGCTGAGCTGTGGTAAGAGACTAACACTTGGATATGATGCTAGTCACGAAAAAGTGCTGTGGAAGGAATGTAGAGCCGTAGTATTGTCTTATCCTGCCAGTGAGCTACGGGAAACATGCTTCATAAGGACGAACCTCTGGGCCAAGTTGAGGTGAATGAACTATAGGGACGATGGCATCCAGGTGATTGATGCTTCTGTACTTAATTGCTTAAAGGCAGCCTTCGGGGGCCTCTGCTTGATGTCAAAAGGCCAGAAATGAGTCATAACTCGGGAACCGTTGCCCGACTGGACTGGAAATTGTTTTATTCTCCAAGTTAGGGCATTTTAACGGTACCTTGCTCTAACACAACTTGCGCTACGTTGCGCCGTTTTTGCTGTGTTACGGTAACAAACAAACCAACAAACATACATAAATCGGATCATAATATAGTTTGGTAAGCGGGTGGGTGTTAATCGCTTACACCCGAGGACACAAGATTTATTTTATCCTTGATGCAAGCAGACGATTTCAGTCAACTAAGGAGATGCTGTAAGTGGTGAAGGAGATAATGAAGCTTATATCTAACCCCTCCATTAGAAAAAGTCGCTACTGTGCTGAGTAAACTTGTCTAGAGAGAGGGAACAGGAAATGGTGCCAGGGCGTTGGTTGATCTGGTGACCTGCGTCGCCCCATGAAACCATCAAAGAGCGGGCAGAGTACTGGCCTTGGTGAGCAAAGCAGTGGGTGGGACGGACTGGAATGTTGGTGGGCGGTGGGGCTGGGGCAGGAGAGTGTACCCTGTGGAAATGGCTGTGGCAGGATTACTGGTTGCAGTGCAGCCAAGATTAATGCCAAAGATTCCTCCAAAAATGAAAGACGAGGGGGGGGGGGCGGATAAAGAAATGGGCGTGGAAGATGAAGTGGGTGGGATGAGGTAGAATTGTGGGGGTGAGGAGGGGCCAAGACAGTATACACAATGAATATGGGCGTTTTGGCATTAATGTTTTGACAGCAGTAAAGGATTATTTCAATATTTTCTTCATGAACGTGAGGTAAAAAAAAAAAAAAAAAAAGTCATTGCTGTCATTTCTGTAGCGTGTTGAGAAGCAGGTAAAAACCCCTGCTGGGCTGCCAGGTGTACAAATGCTGGTATAGTTTGTTTGCCTTGTGTCCGTGTGGCGCATTTCACTGGCTACTTTGATGGCAGTTTATCCTGCTGCTGTGTTTTACTGGCCCGGGTTCTGCAGCCTGTCTGGTCTGTTTATGGCCAGAAGGACGGCAGTATCATGACGAGGATGATATTTGGCTGAAGTTGATGATGATGATTATTATGATTAAGATCATTCATCATCATCATCTTCTTCTTCTTCTTCTTCTTCTCTCTTTCTTTTTTCTTCTGCTTCTTCTTTATTTCGTTCTTTCTTATTTTTTTCTTTCCCTCTTCTTGGCTGATACAAACAGCTGCTGAGCCTGTGTACGGAATACTTTGAGGCGCAGCATCTTTGTATGGGACACTTCGTAACGCATCTTAATTCCTGAGTGATTTAGGTCTCAAATTACACCCCAGTATCCTTTTGTATGCTATTTATCTTTGTAATTCGACAGTGTTTGCATCAGTATATACAAGAGAATATAAGTACGTAATGGGCAGAATAAATAGCTTATGAATAGGTGTTGGGAAAGTTGCTAAGAGAAGGAGAATACGACCCATTGCGTTTGTAGACTGTACTGTATGTGAGAGGCGGGGCACAGATAACGATAACAGCCAGTGGCATATCACCCCCGTAGTGGTGTTGGCACCCGAGGCGGGGCACAGATAACGATAACAGCCAGTGGCATATCACCCCCGTAGTGGTGTTGGCACCCGAGGCGGGGCACAGATAACGATAACAGCCAGTGGCATATCACCCCCGTAGTGGTGTTGGCACCCGAGGCGGGGCTGGCATAATACAGTACATTTAAGGCCTGAGTGTTGGGCGTGCATGACAAAGATCCTTGCAATTATTCACATTCATCCATCCATCTAACATCCAATCCTACGTTGCCCCATGAGGGCAACATTGCAATCAGTAATAAGCAGTATGCTAATACGCTGTCACACTGTTGATAAAGCATCATTGTATGCATTAATAAGCAGTCTGCTAATTCGCTGTCGTGCAATGTTGATAAAGCAACATTGCATGCAGTAATAAGCAGTATGCTAATTCGCTGTCGTGAATACAAAAACTCCAGTGACACCCATTTGCCAGATGTAAGTTTTAAAACTGTCACGTAACTACTTCGTCTTTGACATGTTTTCATCCATGTACTATGCACAGTATATGTGTTGTGAACTAACTTTATATTTCAACACTAAGAAATGCTTTAGATATAAATGTCCCATCCTGTATTTCATGTAGCGGCTTCCATCACCACAACTTTACATTTCAACACTAAGAAATGCCTTAGATATAAATGTCCCATCCTGTATTTCATGTAGCGGCTTCCATCACCACAACTTTATATTTCAACACTAAGAAATGCTTTTGATATAAATGTCCCATCCTGTATTTCATGTAGCGCCTTCCATAACCACAACTTTATATTTCAACACTAAGATATGCTGTAGATATAAATGTCCCATCCTGTATTTCATGTAGCGCCTTCCATCACCACATGCAACAGGAAGTGTGTGCCAAGTTTTGACATGAGACCTTTTGCAATCAGAATATTCGTTCAACTTCAGCCCAACCTCGTCTGTAGCCACACAGTCAGGCATCTAACCACGCAACCTTGCATCCAACCACACATCTAACCACAATACTGATCATTAACAACACAAGCACGCATCTGACCACACAACTACTTACCTGCTCACAACACTACGCATCAAACCACGGAAACAAACATCTAACCACATAACTACTTACCTGCTGGCAACACCACACGTCAAACCCCAAAACAAGCACGTGACCACACAGCAACTTACCTGCTCACAACACCACGCATGAACCACACAAACAAGAATCTAACCACACACACACACACACACACACACACGCACATATCTAACCACACAACTATTTTTGTTGGGCTGGAGTGTGAACAGTTGCTGTTGCATGGTATAAATATCACTCGATCAAGTTAGTAACATCGTTTCAACCAGGTGATCGCTGGTTGTACAATGAGCGTTGATGCTGCTCGCAGGTTTTCCAAAGGTAAATAGTTGTGGAAAGTATTTTATGTCATACTGAATTCCTTCTTGTGCTGTATAAAAAAAAATAATAATAATAATAATATTAAGGCAAGAACATACGTGAAAAGTTGCCGGATATTATTTTCCAAATCATCGTCCTTTGACAATGTGAAGACGGAAGTGTCATATATTTCCTTAATAGACAGGAAATATCGTATTATTTTTCTTTATTTCTTTAACTGACTTGGTGTTATAACAAAGTACAAAATATGTAAAATATATACACAACTAACCCGTGATGCATTTTTAAATAGACCCGCGGTGGCAATATGATTCGCTGCGCCGCGCATGTCCAACAGATCAAGAGTACCAATATTTCGGATGGTCTAATAAATCGGGGATGATTATTGCTTCCATTGTACTCCAGCAGATTAGTCGCTTAGGCATGAAGAAATTATATAACAGTAAACCCAATGTGTAGTAATTAACTAGTACTAGGCGTGACTGATTTATAGACGCTTAGAAAGTTTACGGTGTGGCTTTTGACGGCCTGGCACGGGATGGTTGTCACCCCTGCTTTTCCCATCATCGGCAGGATCTCA
>NC_137049.1:14279264-14344777 GCF_032717465.1 Coenobita brevimanus | reverse complement strand
GATGGGAGGGTGGAGGACGATAGGGGGAGGGGGATATGGAAGAGAGGGTGGGGGAGAGGGATAGGAGAGAAGGGATGAGGAAAGAGAAGGATAGTGGGAGAAGGGATGAGGAAAGAGAGGGATAGTGGGAGAAGAGATGGAGGGGGATAGAAGGGAGGCGGAGATTATAGATAGATAGATATAAATGAGGTAGATAGATGTGTATAAAAGTGAGATAAAGAAAAGTGAAAAAGTGAGAGAGAAGGTAGTACTTTGTGTGGGCACGGGACACGCCTTTCAGCGTGCCACTCCCGTCCACCTCTCAGCGTGCCACTCCCGTCCACCTCTCAGCGTGCCACTCCTATCCACCTCTCAGCGTGCCACTCCCGTCCACCTCTCAGCGTGCCACTCCTATCCACCTCTCAGCGTTCCACTCCCGTCCACCTCTCAGCGTGCCATATCTTTACACCTCTAGAGTGTTAAACCTCTAGGGTGTTACACCACTAGGGTGTTACACCTCTAGGATGTTACACCTCTAGGGTGTTACACCACTAGGGTGTTACACCTCTAGGATGTTACACCTCTAGGGTGTTACACCACTAGGGTGTTACACCTCTAGGGTGTTACACCACTAGGGTGTTACACCACTAGGGTGTTACCCCTCTAGGGTGTTACACCTCTAGGGTGTTACACCTCTTGGGTGTTACACCTCTAGGGTGTTACACCACTAGGGTGTTACACCTCTAGGGTGTTACACCTCTAGGGTGTTACACCTCTGGCGTGCTACCGTCCATCTCCTACTACACAACACCTCTTAGTCTGGCACATCCTGTACTCAGCTACACCTCATTACACAACACTAGTTACTCGGGCACATCCTGTACTCAGCTACACCTCATTACACAACACCAGTTACTCGGGCACATCCTGTACTCAGCTACACCTCACTACCCAACACCTCTTACTCTGACACATCCTGTACTCAGCTACACCTCACTACCCAACACCTCTTACTGGGCTGCCTCCCTCGGAGCGACACCCCCTAATGCGAGTCCCGTTTTGGTGTGGGACAATAAAGTTCAATTCGAGTGTAATTGGACACAATGCGCTCACTGGCCGGCCAGGGCCAGGACCTTGTCCCGCAGCGCCTCATCTTGCTTGACGAGGGCCAGGACCAGGCCATGGTGCCGGGCCAGGTGGGCCTGCAGGCCTTTACTGTGTTTGCGCAAGTCCTTTCTGGCCTTGCGCAGGCCATGATTTTCCGAAGTTAGGTCATTGATCCTGTTTTCACGTTCACGAATGGTTCGTAGGTGACCCCTGATCTGGTTCTTATGACCTTTTATGGCCTCATCCCTCCGGCTGATGGTGTGCTGGTGCTGCCGGAGGGCCTGGGCGTGGCCTTGTCTTATTTCGTCCAGTTGGTTTTGGGCCGCCTCATGTTTTTTCATTAAGTCAGCCATACCTGCCTGGAGGCTGGCGTGGGCGGCTTCCCTTGATTGGGCGTCTGCCTGGGCCTCCTCCAGCGCCTGGCTCTGATCCACCACCTTTTGGCGTAAGGAACCAAGTTCGTGGTCTTGTGAAGATAAGACCATTTCGGCCTCCTTCAGCACGGACTCCATCTGGGCTCCCCGCTCCTGGTGGTGGGTAAGGTCCCTGTGAGTCTGGGCGTGCTGCCGCTCCCAGGCCTGCAGCGCCCGCTGCGCCTCCTCAAGGTGACTTTCGAGGTCCAGTCGCCTGCGTTTTTCTTCATCATGGCGACGTTCTGTGTCCTGCAGGCGCTGCAGGCGGTCCTGGTGTATGGTTTGGAGAGCCTGCAGCTCCTCCTCCAGCTCTCTGGCATGCTATGCGCGTGATTCGAGCTGACCCGAGACTTCCTGGTGTCGCCTTTTCCAGGTATCACGGGAGCTCTGGGCGTCGTGAAGGAGCCCCTCCACCTCCTCCCGCTTCTGCGTCTCGGCGTGGTGAAGCAGGAGGTGGTCTGCATGGGCGTCCGTCAATTTCTGCATTTCGCCCGTCACGTGATCCAACTCATGGCTCTTGGCCTTCAGGTCCTCATGGGCGGCGTCCAGGCGTGTGGCGAGGCCGTTGGCCTTTTCGTCTTTGTCGGCCAGGATGCCCCACGCGTCCTCGTCTTTCTACTCCTGCAGCACCCGAGCAAACTCCTCCTAATCTTGGAGCGAAGTCCGGGCCGCCTGAACCTCCTGCTGCAGGGCGAGGTTCTGAGACTCCAGCTGAGCCTTCTGTTCCCGAAGGCTCTCAATCGCCTGCCCGTAGGTGTGCAGGTGCGCCTCCAGCTGGCGCACGCGGGCCTCCAGGCCGCGTGCGGCAGCCGTGTCGCCGCCGCGACCCGCACCCCGGGCCCGAGCCCCCTCTACCCCCCCCACTGCCCCACACAGCCCCCACCACCACCAGCAGGAGGAGGAAGTTCATTTTGATTTTGATGAATAAATGTAAAATTATTTAGGACTAAGAAGATGAATAAGAAATGGTTAATTATGAGGGGGGTGAGGGGGAATTAGAAGGAGAGTGAGTTGATGGGGAAGGAGAAGGGAAAGGAAGAGGGAGGAGGCGGAGACGAAGGGGCGCCACGGATCAAAGATACGGCCTCTGCAGACAGCTAGTCCAATTATACACACTATTGTATACATACTGCAAATTATACACACTATTGTATACATACTGCAAATTATACACACTATTGTATACATACTGCAAATTATACACACTGTATTGTATACATACTGCAAATTATACACACTGTATTGTATACATACTGCAAATTATACACACTGTATTGTATACATACTGCATATTATACAGTATATTGTATACATACTGCAATTATACACACTATTGTATACATACTGCAAATTATACACACTGTATTGTATACATACTGCAAATTACACACTATTGTATACATACTGCAAATTATACACACTGTATTGTATACATAGTGCAAATTATACAGTATATTGTATACATACTGCAAATTATACAGTATATTGTAAACATACTGTAAATTATACACACTATTGTATACATACTGCAAATTATACACACTGTATTCTATACATACTGCAAATTATACACACTATTTTATACATACTGCAAATTATACACACTGTATTGTATACATACTGCAAATTATACAGTGTATATTTTATACATATTGCAAATTATACAGTGTATATTTTATACATATTGCAAATTATAGTGTATATTTTATACATTATCATCATCATTTGGACCTCCTTTCCCACCCTGGGGCAGAGTGAGGAGTAGAAACGTCTAAACAGTCCACGTTTGTCCTGTCCAATGGGCCACGCCTCCAATCACTCATCATTCAAGCCCCCGGAATCCTGGTTCTATCAACACATTATAACTAGTACAGCGCGTTTGTTTAAGCTGACCACCCCTTTCAGGCCAGTCACTCATCATTCAAGCCCCCAGAATCCTGTCTCTTATCTACACATTATACCTACTACAGTACAGCACACTCATCATTCAAGCCCCCGGAATCCTGGCTCTTATCTACACATTATACCTACTACAGTACAGCACACTCATCATTCAAGCCCCCAGAATCCTGGCTCTTATCTACACATTATACCTACTACAGTACAGCACACTCATCATTCAAGCCCCTGGAATCCTGGCTCTATCTACACATTATATCTACTACAGCACACTCATCATTCAAGCCCCTGGAATCCTGGCTCTGTCTACACATTATACCTACTATAGCACACTCATCATTCAAGCCCCTGGAATCCTGGCTCTATCTACACATTATACCTACTACAACACACTCATCATTCAAGCCCCTGGAATCCTGGCTCTGTCAACACATTATACGTACTACACCTCTTTCAGCCCAGTCAATGTCAAGGGAAGGTAGATCTGAGGCTGACCTGACTGTAGTCCGTTTACTTCAGCTGACAAAGATCAGTCACTTCTGTCAGCCAAGTTGATGCCCAGTGTGTGGGTGGAGTGGGTGGGGTGGACAGGGTAATGGGTAGGGTGGACAGGGTAATGGGTAGGGTGGACAGGGTAATGGGTAGGGTGGACAGGGTAATGGGTAGGGTGGACAGGGTAATGGGTGGGGTGGACAGGGTAATGGGTGGGGTGGACAGGGTAATGGGTAGGGTGGACAGGGTAATGGGTAGGGTGGACAGGGTAATGGGTAGGGTGGACAGGGTAATGGGTAGGGTGGACACGGTAATGGGTAGGGTGGACAGGGTAATGGGTAGGGTGGACACGGTAATGGGTAGGGTGGACACGGTAATGGGTAGGGTGGACACGGTAATGGGTAGGGTGGACACGGTAAGCAATAATTCGTATCAGAAATAAAATAAATAAATCAATATATAAAATGGAATAAAATGGCACCGTAAGCTGGAGAAGCCGTGAGGGAACATGGTCACTACACAGCCGCGCCGCAGTTTATATTTCCAAGGATGAATGTTGAGGAAAGGCATGAAGAGGGAGAGTTTAGCTGGTGTGGGCATGCCAAGAAATATTATCATTATCGCCACCACTGTCATTATTAGCCTTCTCCTCATCATCATCATCACTATCATCATTATCCTCCTCCTCATCATCATCATAACCATCATCATCATCATCCTTCTCATCATCGTCGTCATCGCCATCATTATTATCCTCCTCCTCATCATCATCATCCTTATTATTCTCGTCATCATCATCATCATTACTATCCTCCTCATTCTCATCATCAACATCACCATCATCATTATTCTCATCATCATAATTATGGTCATGTGGAGACGATGGTGGAAAGGGTACATGTGGGTGAGTTGGATGGTGGAAGGAGACGTGGTGAGCAAAATAAAAAAAATATATATATGTATGTAAGTGTGAGGATGTGAGGAGGAGAGGTTGACCAAGAAGACGGTGAAATATTTGAGTCAGAGAGAGTGGGGTGTAAGTTGGGGGGAGAGTAGCGAATTGGCAGGGAGCAGGGCGACAGGGAGGCGATTTGTTTGTGGTCACCCTTTACGGGATCGAGGTGTCTGGCTATAGATTGACAAATAAATAAAGGAAGGAGTTGATAGGACGAGAGGGGTGGAAGCAACGAGGAAGGGAAGGAATGGAGGAAGGATGGAGGAGGAGTGGAGAAAAGAGAGACGGTAGAGGGGGAGGAAAAGTCGGGAGAGGAGAGAAAGAAAAGAGGGAATGGAGGGAGAGGGGAGGGAGGGAAGAAACAGAGAGGAGAGAAGGGAGGAAGAAACAGAGGGAGAGAAAAGGAGAGAAAAAAAAATGATGAGTCGTATTCTATTTGCGAAAGAGGAGATGACGGGAGAGGAAGGAACTGAATTTTATTTGGATAGTTTTCTTTATTAGAGTGCTTTTTTTTTTCTCTCTCTCTCTCTCACACACACACACACATTTCTCTTTTTCCTCTTCCTCATATCCATCATTGTTTTCTCTTTTTTTCCTTCATTTTTCCTATCCTACTCATCATCATCATCATCATCACCATCATTTTCTTCTTCCTCTCTTCGATTTATATCTTCTCAGTTTCTCCTCTCCCTCCTGTTCCACAAAATCACTCCTCTTCTTCCTCCACCTCCTCTCATCCCTCTTTCTCCTTTATCCTCCTCCTCCTCACCAAACCCGCCTCGTACCAGGGATCATATTAAAATCCATCCTTTCTATATCCCTCTGTAACTGTTCAATACAACACACCATTATTTGTACTCCTTTGTATTCCTCACCCTTCCTTTGTACTCACCCTCCCTTAATATTTCTTACCCCTCCTTTGTATTCTCACCTTTCCTTTGCATTCCTCACCCTTCCTTTGTATTCCTTACCCCTCCTTTGAATTCCTCACCCTTCCTTCGTATTCTCTCTATGGATAGAGCATTCGGGTGAATAGAAGAGGGTGCAAAGACGGAAGGAGGGGAAGGATGAAGGAAGAAGGGGGATGAATCTCTCCCTTTCCACCACCCCCCTTTCCTCCCTCCTTCCTCTATATCATACTTCTCTCCTTCCCTTCCCTTACCCGTGTCCCGTCCACCATTTCTCTCTCCCCTCCTCCCTCTTCCTTTCCCCTTCTCTCTCACACGCCCCTCTCTTTCATCTCATACCCTCTCCTCATTCTATTCCTTTCCCCTCATCTATTCTCTTCATCCTACCCCTCTTCCCTACTCCTCCCCTCCTCCCTTCTTCCTCTTTCGTATCCCTTCCCTTCCCCCTTCTTCTTCCCCTACCCTCGCGCTTCTTACTCTCTTTCTTTGCCTTCTATCCTCACCCTCTTTCCTCTTCCCTGTATTCCTTTCTCCTCCCGTCTTCCTTTTCCTCCCTCCTCTCTTCCTCTTCCCCCCTCCCCTCTCGTCTATACCCCCTCCCCATTTATCACATCCCCCACCACAGCCAGACAGCCACACCCATTATCTTTATCATTAACATCATTATACCTCATTATCAAACCAATTACCGCCATTATCATTTATTTTCTCACTTGTTATTGTCCTTTTTTATTATATTACCCTTCGTGACAGGCTCAGGTGAGAGATATTTAATGTCTCTCTCCCTCATTCCCTCTCTGTCTGTTTGTCTCTGTGCATGTCTGTCTGTCTCCCCTCTCTCTCTCTCTCTCTCATTCCTTGCGTTTGCTGAACAAAGAGCATTCCTAGTATTTTATCCTTCTTACAATAATAATAATAATAATAATAATAATGCCGTACTAACCCAACTAACATTAGTCACCAAATAACATGAATTAATAAAACAATCAAATAAAAATCGACCACACTCACCCCTCCACACACCTGTCTCCACCTCCACACCTGCCACATACCTGGATGAGAGAGAGAGAGAGAGACTGATTAGGTATGGTTTATGATTAGAGAGATACGATACACACACACACACACAAAACAGCAAACACAATCTTCATAACTCCAGCAGTGCTCCCCAAACCCCCAAATCCACTACATAAAACAAGGTGGCCAGGATGTGTGTGTGTGTGTGTGTGTGTGTGTGTGTGTGTGTGTGTGTGTGTGTGTGTGTGTGTGTGTGTGTGTGTGTGTGTGTGTGTGTGTGTGTGTGTGTGTGCGTGTATTAATTACGAGATGATGATAATAATGAAAATTTGATGAAAAAAATAGATAGGGTTAATTATTTCCCTCTCTCTCTCTCTCCCTCCCTCCCTCTCGCTCCAATATTGCTAGGCGACTGTAACTCTCAGGAAGCAGAGTACGGCAGTTACTGAACACCATTACATATGCTACTTAATGCCACACCCACAAGCACGCACACGCACTCATTCATCCTCACACTCACATCAGCTCACACATGCACGCACGCTCACGCACTTATTCATGTATACACTAGCATCAACCCACACGCACGCAGAAGGAAACACACACACACACACACACACACACACACACACTCTCTCTCTCACACCCACACACACAAAGGAAGAATAAGAAATGAAGGGACGGAACTTAGGCATGAAAACACACACACACACACACACACACACACACACACACACACACACAAGGAAGTAGTCTGGTGTCAAGGTAACGAAGGTAAAAAAAGACAAAATACTAAGTTACTTGAAACAGAAATGATGTGGGTAGATGCGTAAGTAGACATGTAGGAGGCAGGTAGGCAAGAAGGTAGTAAACAGGTAGGTAGGTAGCACATAGGTAAACGGACAGACATATAGATGGGTGGAAGGATAGACAGACAGATCCAGAGACAAAACAGAATGATAGATAGACTGATAGATAGATAGATAGACAGTAAAAATAATATGAAGGTAGGTAGGTACGTTTTATAAGGGTGGAAAATAGATAGATAGACAGAGGCAGGAAGAAAATTAGATAGATAGATAGACTGACACGCAGGTAGACAGAAAGGGAGAGAGAGAGAGAGAGAGAGAGAGAGAGAGAGAGAGAGAGAGAGAGAGAGAGAGAGCGTGCAAAGAGCGACACACAGTTACAAGAAATGTGTGTGTGTGTGTGTGTGTGTGTGTGTGTGTGTGTGTAATCAAATATGCAGGCCCCACAATTTCAACTCACAAATCTTCCACAACAACAACAATAAACAACAACAACAAGGCAGTGACACCCAGCCCAACCCCACCTCAATTACCCCACAATACCGTTACCTGATCTAAATAAATAATACATAAATAAATAAATAAATGAGAAATCCAGGTACATAACTGCAGGTAGAAAATAAAGGTGTGGGTAATTCTGAACAATATTATTATTATTATTACTACTACTACTACTATTACTACTGCCTCCACCTCAAAGCAACACACTCACAAAAAGTCAATAAAGAGGAAAAGAAAGAAAGAAAAAAAACACGACCCCCCACTTCGCTAATGCACCACTAACAAACTCAAGCACTATATTTCCCCCGCCAATTCCCCCCTGCTCTATCCCTCTCCCCCCTACACTATCCCCCTCCATACCTTCCTCCCCTATCCCCCTCTCCTCCCCTACCCCTCTCTCCGTACCTCTCCCCCCTCCATACCTTTCTCCTCTCCCTCCATCCCCTTCTCCCCTACTCTCTCCCCTCTCCATCCATTTTCCTTCTCCCTCCATCCCCTTCCCCCCTACTCTTCTCCTCCATACCTTTCCCCTCTCCCTCAATCCCGTTCCCCCTACACTCTCCCCGCTACATACCTTTCCCCTCTCCCTCCATCCCCTTCCCCCCTCTCTCTCCCCCCGCCATACCTTCACATCGAGTTACAGTATTTCGTGGGCAATTTTGGAGCCACAAAAATGTCCCCACACTTTTGACACTCCTGTAGGGCCATATATTCACCAGACGCCAAAATACAGCCGGGTAAAGAGTTATTGAAAAGTGGAATAAATACGGATTTTTTTTTTTTAAACTGCCAATCATATTAAAAAGTAATGGTTATTTTGAAGATTTCCATACCTGACTCAGATTCTTAGCATTAAAATACATCTAGTACAAAACGCTTAATAATAATAGGTAAACAAATGTACATAATAAATAAATAAATGCAGAGACAGTATTGAAAAAAAAAAAATTAAAGAGAGAGAGAGAGAGAGAGAGAGAGAGAGAGAGAGAATGGAAAATACTGAAAGAAACGAAAGGAATACAATAAAGACAAAAACGGAGAGAGAGAGAGAGAGAAATTACACCTCCCACCACTATAAATATTAAGGCTGAAGAATTTATCACTTAATACACACGCACAGCGGAAAATACACGAGTGAAAATAGTTACCCCTCCCCTATCTTTTCTAACACGCACGGGACATAGAAAACGGGCGGCGGGTTGGTGGTTTGCGGCTTAGAGAGAGGGGGGGGGGCATGGTTCAATATTGCTGCCTCTCTCTCTCTCTCTCTCACACACACACAAACAAACAAACAAACACAAACACAGCCAGCGACAAACACACTGATAAACATACATACTCGTTAATATATATACAACTCTCATAAATACGTACACACACACACACACACTCTTATCACAAATATAAATCAATACAAACATACTGATGCATAAATTCAAACCACTCATAAATACGCACACACATACATTGAAAAACATGGTCATACAGTCACGCACATACATAGCCTCACACAAAACACACACACACACACACAGGGAAAATACAAAATCATCATCATCACCACCACCATCATAAATCATCATCACCAATCACCATCAATAAAACTTAGCATCTTAGGTCCCATAAAGAACCACACTTTTGCTTGGTCAATAAAGTAGTAGTAAGGTTTTGAGGAAGTAATGGAGGAGTCTGAAAGTAGGTTAAGTGCCGTGACCTGATCAAAAGGGAAATAAGAGACGCCTTAACGACCTATGACCCGGCCTAATGCAGTCCATCTTAGGTCATATCCTTACTGACTTTATTTTTTCTATTTCTCATCCAATTTTATTTTCTTGTTATTCTTCCTTCGTCCTTTATTTATTAGTATTTATTTCCTTTTCTACCTTATTACTCTCATCGCTTCCTCAGTCCCTTCCGTCCTTACTTCCTCCTTTACTTATTTTTTATCCTTCATTTTCTTGTTTTTCTTGCTTATTAATCTTGTTGTTTTCTCAGTTCCTTGTTTATCTGAAGTGGTTCGTCTTTACCCCATCACTTTATTCCTCTTTCTCCTTTTCTTTCAACCTTCTCTTCCTTCACTCCCTACTTTTTTCTTCCTTTATTTTCTCTCGTGGCTTTTTTCTTTTTATTTTAGTTTTTCTCTTCTATCCATCAATATATTCTTCCTTCCCCTTTTCCTTCCATCCTCTCTCTCCTTTCCCTCCCTCCATTACCCCCTTCCTCTTCCCTCAAATTCCTCTTTCCTTCTTCCCTCCTTGAATTACCTCCCCGTCTTCCCTCTTTCTCTCCCTCCATCTTCCTTCATTACTGCAGGGATCAGGTCACGTATTAACGACCTCTCTCTCCCTTTCTCTCTCTCAATTTTTCCTTCACATACAATTTTCTTCCTTTTCTGTTTTCTTTTCCTGCCTTTAAACTCTCTCTCTCTCTCTCTCTCTCCTAATAATGAGGAAGATTATGCACATCCACGCAGTTAAGTTACTTATTTTATCTTTTCTTCTTAAAACTGCATCTGGTTATAAAGACAATTACCCCTTCTGTAATAAATAATAATAATAATAATAATAATAATAATAAACAATACTAATAACAAATACTACTCCTCCTATTACTACAACTACTACTACTAACAACAATAATAATAATAATAATACAAACGTTCAGACACCCACACAAAAAATAATACGCAATCACAAATGCAAACACACACACACACACACACACGCAATTTAGGTGATCCGAATGGCCAATCAGTGTTATAGGTAAAATTGTAATCACCTTTAGAGTAATAAATAACTGATTGGTTTAAAAGATACATAGACCATACAGACCTTGTGATTCCTAGTGACTGGTCTGGCCGAAAGAGGAATTGAAAGACTTAGGAATAGAATAAATAGATAGATAGATAGACAGACAGATAGGCAAATAGACAGAAGGACAGATAAATACATGCACGGACAGACTGAGAGAGAGAGAGAGAGAGAGAGAGAGAGAGAGAGAGAGAGAGAGAGAGAGAGAGACTAAAAATAAAAAAAAATCAGTGTTGCCAAGTACGAGTAAATTGTTGCCATGTCAGGATGCAGTGTTGACAATATTCCTGGATGGTGTTTTGGTCTGGCTACACTGCTCCCTTGGGGTTGGGGAGGGAGGGGGAGAGGAGGAGGGAGAGAGGGGGGGAGAGATGGAGGAAGGGGTGAAGGAGAGGGGGGGGAGGATGTTTTACTGAGACGAAATGGAGGGGCTTTGGTTGGAGAAAGTAAGGTAAGGGATGAAGATAGATACACTGATAGATAGATAAACAGATAGATAGATAGGCAGGCAGACAGATAGACGGACAGATAGATGAGGGCAGAGGAAGAGAGCAGGAGGAAAGGGGAAGTGGGAGACAACCCCCCCAAAGAGAGAGAGAGAGAGAGAGAGAGAGAGAGAGAGAGAGAGAGAGAGAGAGAGGAGTTAGGCAAAGAAAGGCGAAGAAAAAGCATATTGGAAAAGGGTAAAAGAAGGGGAGCTGAGAAGGGAGGAGGGGAAAGGAGAATGGGGGTTAGGGGCATGGAGGAAGGGAGGGGGACTGAAAGAGTGTGTGAGAGGGGGAGGGGAGGAAGGGGGGGGTGAGATGGGGGTAAGAAGAGGATGAGAGGGGAGGAGAGAGTAAGAAGGGGAGGGGGAGAGGAGGGGAGAGGAAGGAGTGGGGATAGGGAGGGGGGAGAGAGAGTACAGGTGAGTTACTTAACGAGGTACCATTAAGTTAAGTGTGCCCAGGAGACTACTACCATCCCCACTACCACTACTACTACTACTACCATTACTAGGAAATCACAGTAATCAATTAAGAAACTATTGCCATTACTACCACTACCATCCCAAATACCACTACTAATAACAAAACCATTACCATTATTACTACGATATAATTACAATCCACTTAACACACCACTATCATTAAGAACAATACTATTACTACTGCTACTACTACTACTAATAATAATAATACAACTACTATTTCTTCTACTACTACTTTACATGATAAGTTACCATAACACCCACTACCACAATTACCACAACTACCACCACCTTGGCTATCACAAAGGTCATCATTATTATTGCTAGATGATTAAAGATAGGAGAGAGAGAGAGAGAGAGGCTGGATCATAACACAGAATAATTGTTACTTATAAGGGCGGAGGAATGAATAAGGATGGAAGGAAGCGAGGGAGGGAGAAGGAAAGGCAGGAAGGAAGGAAGGAAAGAAAGAAGGATGGAAGGAAGACGGACGAGTAACGGAAGGAAAAGGAAAGGGGAAAAGAAACAAAAAATAAGAAGATGAAACAGTAAATTTGCAAGTAAAGTGAACTAGAGAATAATGAAGGATGGATGGAAGGAATGAAGGAGTGAAGGAAGAAATGAAGAAAGGAAGGAATGGAAGAATGAAAGAAGGATGGATGGAATGGTGGAAAGGAATGGAAGATGGAATGAAAGACGGATGGAGGGAAGGAAGGAATGATGGAAGGAATGAAGGAACTTGAGAGAAACTTGTGTCCAGAACCAAAATAAGTGGATGATTACTGGCCCTTATCGCAGCAAGGAAGGAAGGGAAGGAAAGAAGGAAGGAAGTTATGAGGCGAAGGAAGAAAGTTGAGAGAGAAGAATGCATAAAGGAAAGTAAGGAAGGAAGACATAGAGGAATGAATGAATGAAGGAAGGAAGAAAGAGATGGAGGGAGAATGAATACAAACAGGAGAGGAAGGAAGGAGAAAAATGGGAATGGGGAGAGGGTAAAAATGAAGGAAAAAATGAAAAGAAAGGGGAAAATACGAAATAATTATAGAATGAGAGGACATGGAATAATAATAAGTAATGAAAAAGAAGCCCGAATGAAAGAAGAGTAGGAGGAAATCAGAGGAGAAAGAAGACAGGAAGGAAGGAAGGAAGGAAGGAAGGAAGGAAGGAAGGAAAGGAAAAGAGTACGGAAAAGAAAGAAATGCTGAAGAAACGAAGGAGAAATAAGGAAGATGGAAGAAATGAAAGAAGAAGGGAATGAGAGAAAAGGAAGAAAAAAGGGAGAAAGGAAGGGAAGGAGAAAGAATCGTGGAAAGAAGGAAGGAAGGACATTACGTAAGATTAGCACCAAATAGGTTTCTCTCTCTCTCACACACACACACGCACACACACGGTTGGGGCAATATTAAACTGGCAGGCAATATGGCCATTGTCCAACCTGCGCACACACACATACGCAATACGCACACACGATCCTGTACACACACTTATACAAACATGCACATCACGCAAACACACTTCATAAACATAAGTACACACATACATCACGCACGCCCCTACAAATAAACATACACTCACAACACTCCCGCACACACACACACACACACACACACACAAACTCAATAATAAATGCAGTCTTCACAAAAATAACGAAATAAAAAACAGAGTAAATAATAAAATCAAAAATAAAAATTAATAACGTTCGATTCATGTCATTTAGCATGGCCGTGTAGCGCCATTACAGTGGCATTAAGGAAATATATCAGAGAGAGAGAGAGAGAGAGAGAGAGAGAGAGAGAGAGAGAGAGAGACCCATTTTCAGATTTAATTGTTAATATGTACGCTAACGAGAGGTTCACGGCCGGGCATTTACTGACAACACTCCTGCCTACATCTCTACCAACCTTACCACCAATTCCAACCTGTACTGCCAACACTCTTCCCAAACTAAGCTTCTACTCTCGCATCTGTTGTCACTTTCCTCTTCCCCTTCCTACACCTACTTTCTACTGTAGTGTTGGCAGAATTATAACTCAAGATTGCCAACACCTACTTTCTACTGTGGTGTCGGCAGAATTATTATTCTAGAAAAAATCATAATTCGAAAAAAAATAATAATAATAATAATAAGTCGCAGCAAGGAATGTGTTACGAATTATAGACCTTCCAATTCGAAAATTTTCCTTAATATAAATAAAAAACGTCTCAAGATACCGAGGAAAAAAAAAAATCAGAATTCTTAAATTCTGAAAAAAAATTAAGTCGGTGCATGGAATGGGTTACGAATTATGACAAAAGCAGCGGTAACTAACAATGAACATTTTTGTAACAAGCAATAAACATCTCTAACTACCACCATCGCACCATTACTCCTACCAACATTATAGGACCTCAACATGCCAACAACCAACATTCCACTCGCCCTCCAACCAACATTATAGACAGACTTCAACCAACATTATAGACAACTTCAACCAACATTATAGACAACTTCAACCAACATTATAGACAACTTCAACCAACATTATAGACAACTTCAACCAACATTATAGACAACTTCAACCAACATTATAGACAACTTCAACCAACATTATAGACAACTTCAACCAACATTATAGACAACTTCAACCAACATTATAGACAACTTCAACCAACATTATAGACAACTTCAACCAACATTATAGACAAATTCAACCAACATTATAGACAACTTCAACCAACATTATAGACAGACTTCAACCAACATTATAGACAACTTCAACCAACATTATAGACAACTTCAACCAACATTATAGACAACTTCAACCAACATTATAGACAAATTCAACCAACATTTTAGTCTTCAACCAACATTATAGACAGCATCCAACCAACATTTCAGACAGACTTCAACCAACATTTCAGACAGACTTCAACCAACATTTCAGACAGTCTTCAACCAACATTATAGACAGACTTCAACCAACATTATAGACAGACTTCAACAAACATTATAGACAGACTTCAACAAACATTATAGCGCCCCTCTTCGAATTTACAAGCACTAAAAATAACACTCAGATCTGCTACCAACATTACTTACCCAGCTATAAACATTCCTATCACCACTACCACCATCGCAACCACTACCTACCAACATCCTTAACAAACCTTCCTCCAACATTCACCAGCCTCAACTATCACAATCGACACCAAAACTACCACCATTGCCACAACCACAACTACCACTACAACTACCACCATCACCACTACTTTAACTACCACTATCACCCTCACTACCACCATCGGAACCACAACCACAACTACCACCATTACCGAACAAACGCACAAGCAATTGAAATTATGGCAACATCTGGCAAATATCCCTCACACCAGGCGGGGGAATTGTGGTAGTTGCGGTAGATGGTGGTAGTTGTGGTAGGTGGTGGTAGTTGTGGTGAAGGTGACTGGTAGCTCGAGATTGTGGTAGGTGTGGTAGTTGGTAGGAGAGGTGGGAACTGCGGTAGAGGACTTTTAGCGATTGTGGTAGGGATAGTGGTAGTTATGATGGCTGTTCACACTATTACAACCACTACCACCATCATCTCCGCGGGGGGGCGTCACTTCCTCTCTTTTTTCACCCTTTTTCCTTCATTCTAATATATTCTCTCTCTCTCTTGTTTACTGATATATTCTCTCTCTCTCTTGTTTACTCTGATATATTCTCTCTCTCTCTCGTTTACTCTGATATATTTTCTCTCTCTTGTTTACTGATATATTCTCTCTCTCTCTTGTTTACTGATATATTCTCTCTCTCTCGTTTACTCTGATATATTCTCTCTCTCTCTTGTTTACTGATATATTCTCTCTCTCTCTTGTTTACTGATATATTCTCTCTCTCTCTTGTTTACTCTGATATATTCTCTCTCTCTCTTGTTTACTGATATATTCTCTCTCTCTCTTGTTTACTGATATATTCTCTCTCTTGTTTACTGATATATTCTCTCTCTCTTGTTTACTGATATATTCTCTCTCTCTTGTTTACTGATATATTCTCTCTCTCTTGTTTACTGATATATTCTCTCTCTCTCTTGTTTACTCTGATATATTCTCTCTCTCTCTTGTTTACTGATATATTCTCTCTCTCTCTTGTTTACTCTGATATATTCTCTCTCTCTCTCGTTTACTCTGATATATTTTCTCTCTTTTTTTATTTTTTTATTTTCATACTTCCTGGTTCTGATCTACTCTCTCTCTCTCCCGCTTCTTTCACTTCCTCGAATCATCATCATCATCACCAACACCATAACCATCATCATCACCACCAACACCATAACCATCATCACCACCACCACCATAACCATCATCACCACCAACACCATAATCATCATCACCACCACCATAACCATCACCACCACCACCACTATAACCATCATCACCACCACCACCATAACCATCATCACCACCACCACCATCATCACCACCACCACCTTCATCATTACCATCACCTTCATCATTACCACCACCACCTTCATCATCACCACCACCAACACCACCATCATCACCACCACCACCACCACCACCATCATCATCATCATCACCACCACCAACACCACCACCACCATCATCATCATTACCACCACCATCCCCATCATCATCACCTCCACCACCATCATCATCCTTTTCCCAACCAACTTATAAGTGGTGAAGGATCCAGAGATAAGCGCAGGTAAGAATAATACGAAAAATCTCACCTGTGCTAACACCTGCCCTTCACCTGTGCGCCCAATAAAATAACCGTAACAAAAAAATAAATAAATAAAATAAAAATGAACGACGCTGTGAATCTTGGTCTTAAAATACCTGTTCAATTTACGGTAAACTAATGAGACGAGAAATTCATTTATGATTTAGGTTATAATAAGAGTAATTAGCGGATCGCCAGGTACACACATTAGCATAATTACCCGGGTGATGCCTTACACACACACACACACACACACATTCTTTCTCCTTCACACACATACATACACAGACAGACAAACATACATAAGCAAGCTGAAACAAACACACACACAATGCCTTCCCCTTAAACTCTTCATACACATACATACACAGAGACAAACATACATAAGCAAGCTGACACATACACAGTACACACACAAAATAAAAGATGTACATACAATCAAACTGAAAGAAAGACTCTCTCTCTCCAAATTGAGACGCCCCCAAATTTCCCACCAGGTTAAAAAAAATAAAATAAAAAAAAAGCAAGAAAAAAACATGACAGGTCCTCCATCAACACAAAGCGTACTTAAACCTGAGACGCCGCTTGTGTGTGTGTGTGTGTGTGTATGTTCTCCAATAATCATGTTATTGTTCTGTAATGCGTGTTCTTCATCATTGTTTTTTTTTCTGTAACGTGAGAGTCGTTACAGCGCCGTCCTCACTCTTTCTCCTCCTCTCTTCGTTAGTGACACCATTTCCAACACTATCACTACCACCACGACTGACACCACTACCACCACCGGCACAACAATCACTACTTCTAGGCTCTCTTTTATTCTGACACTCACTACCACTATCACCACAACCATCACCACCACAACTACCATTATCCCCACAACCACAACTACCACCATTTGACACGATTAACTACAACCACTAACAAAATTATCAGTACCACCACCATAACCACCACAAAACCCACCATCCACCTACCACACCGACATCACCACACACCATACCTACCACCACACACCACCACCACACCGTTAGCTACCTCATCATAATCTAATTGACCCGGAGAAATACACGTTACCATGGCGCCCTTGCTAACAACTACCATTTATCCATAACCCAAGGCCGTGTGTGTGAGTGGAAGAGTGGGTGGTTGGGTGGACTTTTTGGGTGGAAGCGTGGGGTGGATTGAGGGTTCTGTGGGTGGAGAAGATGTGGATAGGGTGGCGTTGTGGGTAGTTATGTGGATGGATGGATTATGAGACAAAGGTGGATGGGTGTGGATGATATGTGGATCTGGCGGGTTTTCATATCAAGTGGACTGCTGTTTATTTTTCTCGGTGGATTGGTGGATGGAAGAGTGGATAGGTGGGTGGATTTATAGATGGATAAAATGATGACTGGATGGGTTTGTGTGTGTGTGTGTGTGTGTGTGTGTGTGTGTGTGTGTGTGTGTGTGAGAGAGAGAGAGAGAGAGAGAGAGAGAGAGAGAGAGAGAGAGCGTTTGCCAATTTACCCACGACAATAACCACACCAACAACATAATATAGAAAGTACATTCATGGCGTCCCAGTTCCCGTGTGTGTGTGTGTGTGTGTGAGAGAGAGAGAGAGAGAGAGAGAGAGAGAGAGAGAGAGAGAGAGAGAGAGAGAGAGAGAGAGAGAGCGTTTGCCAATTTACCCACGACAATAACCACACCAACAACATAATATAGAAAGTACATTCATGGCGTCCCAGTTCCCGTGTGTGTGTGTGTGTGTGAGAGAGAGAGAGAGAGAGAGAGAGAGAGAGAGAGAGAGAGAGAGAGAGAGAGAGTGTGTACCGGTATGTATGTATGTAGCCTGTGTGTGTGTGTGTGTGTGTGTGTGTGTGTGTGTGTGTGTGTGTGTGTGTGTGCGCGCGCGCGCGTAAGGCGGTGACAAGGTGTGTAAGTATATGTAGGAAGGATGTGAGTGGAAGATGTGAATATCATTGACATGTAAGGCAATCAAAAAGAAAAACAAAAAATACAAATAAACAAACAAATAAATACACATCCTGCACAATACGCGTTTTGGTACTTAACTCCTACTTTTAACCGATTTATTTTACAGATTAAAAAAGTTACCCCTAATTAAGGACGGATATTTAAAACTACTCAACCAATTAGAAAATAAATAATGAGGTAATTAGGAGAGGTAAATTAGGGTCTATCTATCATATCTATCAAATCTCTTATCTATTACACCTATCACATCTATCTGTCACATCTATTGCATCTATCACATCTATATATTACACCTATCTATTACCTCTATTACATCTATCTACCTTCTATCTATCTAGGACTAATCTATTATGCACCAGACAGAATGCGTTTTGACCAATATTTTACTTGTCTGTCTGTCCGTCCATTCATCATATAAGCACTACGTCTATCCATCTATCACGTGCATCTATCTATCCATCTATCTTGTTTACCATCCATCTATCCATGTACCCATCACGCCACCCATCTATCCATCACTCACCAAACCATCTATCTATATCTACTTACCTATCTATCCATCCATGTATCTATCAAGTCATCTATCTATCCATCCATCTAATCACCAGACTCTCTAAATATCTATCTTTCCATCTATCCATCCACCCACCTCTTTATTCTAACTCCCTTCCACCTTTCTATCCATATGTCCATCCACTCATCCACCCGCCAGCCTCCTCCTCCTGATCTGTCACCACCCATCCATCCACTTACCCATCCATTCACTCATCTATCCACCCATCCATCTATCCATCCATCCATCCCATCCTTTTGATCTTCCTCACATATATATCTATCCATCTACGCCATATTACTATTCTGAATATTCATCTATCTATCTACCTATCTACTCAAAAGGCCTCGTCTCCTCATCCCATCATCTATATATTTATCTATCAATTCATCTGTGTTGAGAGAGAGAGAGAGAGAGAGAGAGAGAGAGAGAGAGAGAGAGAGAGAGAGAGAGAGAGAGAGAGAGAGAGAATGGTGATAACAGAAAGTGTGATGATACCAGGAAAGGTGATGATGATAGTGGTAGTGGTGATGGTGAAGAAATTGTGATAGTGGTGGTGAAAATTGTGGTAGTGGTGGTGGTGAAAATTGTGGTAGTGGTGGTGGTGAAAATTGTGGTAGTGGTGGTGGTGGTGGTGGTGGTGAGGGATGGGAGGAAAGAGGTCCAACGATATGAAAACTTTATTACAGGCGCCACATCTCTCTCCCTCCCTCTTCCCATTGCTACCTCCTTTGCTTCGTATCCATATTCCTCCTTCCCATCTTGCTCTTTCCCCTCCTCCGTCTCTCATTTTCCTCCCTTCTCTCAATTTCTTTCTTCTGTCTGTCTGTCTCTCTCTCTCTCTTTCACACACACACACGCGCCCTTCTTTTCCTCCATATCCCTTCCTCCCTCGCATCCTATTTCCTTCCCCCCCTTCTCTCCCTCTCTCATTCTCTCTCTCCTTCATTCCAAGTACCTACTAACCTACTTACACTCCTACTTACCTACCTACCTACCATCTTGGCGTACCAACTTATAATACCCCCTTCTCTCTCTCTTTCCCTCTCTCTCACCACCAATAAAGCATAAATTTAATGAATAAAATTAGAGAAAGGGAGACGACGAGAGGGATAATGCCCTTCCCTCACCCTCTCTCTCACTTTATTTTCCCACATTTGAGTCTCTTATTCTCTCTCTCTCTCTCATTTTTTGTGACCAGCTTGCCTTCCACTATCTCTTCCTTTTTATAAGCTTCTCTCTCCGACTTTCCTCTCTCTCTCTCTCTCTCCTGTCTTCCTCCTTTTACTGACCGTCTTTCTTTCCTTTTTTCCACTCCTTCCTCCTTCGTGCAATTGCAAACCACAAGGAGATAACGTTGCACGCTTACGAACTACTACCTCCCCAAGATTGCAAGAAATTCGACAACTTCTTTACCTCATCACCATCATCATCATCACTTTCTAACGATTACGAGTTGGGGGAGAAAGGATGGAGAGAAAAAAATAAATAAAATAAAAAAAAGGAAGAGGTATGCGCAGTGTAGAAAAAATATTATTATTATTATTATCATCATCATCATCATCCTTTTCCTCCTCCTACCCATCATCATCATCTTCCCACGCACACAAAAGTGGGAAGAATTCGGAAATGGAAACAGGAAACACACACACACACGAATCACCATCATCGTCGTCATCATCATCACCATCACACGTTACAAATGGGTGAGCAAGATCCAGTGAAATGAAGAAAAAAGGAAAAAGTGAAAGATCATTATCATCACCATCATCATCATAACTATAACTACTACTATTTCCGCTTCCACCACCACCACTACTATTTACTACTACTACAACCACAACTACAACAATTATAGAGCTGAATCAAGTCGTTTGGAGATGGAAGGAAGGAACTATTGACGTCAGCGTTGTCAAGGTGATTTGCAAGCGTTACCAAGGCCGTGACGTCACAAGGGGTCATTACCATACGTCACACACACTGGCCCCTCCCCCTCTTCCAACTGTCCTTCCCCCTTCTCTCCCCCTCCTCCCTCTTCCAACTGTCCCTTCCCCTTTCTTATCCCCTCCTCCTCCCACTCCCCCTCCCCTCCCCTCCCCCAAACGGATGAGTGAATACGATAGCGATCTCAATTCAGAAAAAATGCATCTGGACAAGAGCGTAACTTCGCAACTCTGACGCATTTTTTTCGCAAGAATAATAAACGCATCTGTTTATTTACTTACTGAGATGGAAAGATAGATATATATAGATAGACTGACAGACAGATAGATAGATAGTTTGTTAATTTTGGATACAGTAGATAGATTTGTTATTTTCAGACTTATAGTTAGTTATTATTACATAGATACATCTGTGCTATCGTCTGTCATTCTCATACCTTCCATCTCTCCTATATTTCCCTCCCTCCTTCCTTCCTTTCCTTTGTTTTAATTTCCTTCCTTCCCTCCTCCTCTCCAATCTTTCCTTACTCTCCCTCACTCGTATCAGTTATCCTTCTCCCATCTTTCTTTCCTCCCTCCTTCCTCTTCCTTCATTCTCCCTCTCTCGTCCTTCCATCCTACCTTTCCCTCCTCCCCTTGTCTCCTTAATCTCTCCCAGTCGTATCATTTGACCCTCTCCCATTTTCTCTCCTTCCTTCCCTCCACTCATTTCCCCTTCTTCCTTCCTTTTTTCCCTCCTCCTCTCCCTCCTTCCTTCCTCCTCTTTCTTCCTCCCTCCTTCTATACATTCTTCCTTCCTTCTCTCCCTCCCTCTCCTTCCTTCCTTCCCTTTCCTCCCATTCCCATGTAAATTGTTATCGGAGCCTCCTTCCCCCCCTTATCATCATCTCTATCTCCTTCCTTATTTACGCCAGTCACAGCAAGGATAATGAGGAGGCCAGACCAGAGAGAGAGACAGAGAGAGAGAGAGAGAGAGAGAAAACGAAAAACAGTATGAACGAAAAAATATATACAGTAATACAAAACTGAAAAAAAAACTCACAAAAGATATATTGAAAAAACGCAAAAAAATGAAATAATAAAACGAAAGAAATCTGAATTAATCCCCGAAATAATCCCATGCGACTCACTATGCAAAAATCCGTGCCAAAATCCTAAATCCGAAAATTAATGGTGTGATGGAGGGAGTGAGCGAAACTAGAGGAGGACTGAACGAAAATAAAAGGTGCTAATGAGAGGAAATATGTGAGCTGTCTTTAATTTTCAAATATTTCATTTATTTTCTTTATCCTGACTTTTTTTTCTTTCTTTAATAAAATACAATGTTCTTTTTCTTTCCCTTCTCTCTCTCTCTTTTTTTTTTTTTTTTACTCTGAGTCCATTTTACAATCATTCTCTCTCTCTCTCTCTCTCTCTATCCCTCCCCCCTGTACCCAATTACCTACCCACACCTTCCCCCTCTAACCCAATCCTACCTACTTACCTCCATCTGCATCTACTTACCTACTTACATACCTACCAACCGACCTCTTCTCCTTCTTCCCCTTCCTACCAACTCCTCTCCTTCTCGTCTACTCCTACTAACGTTCCTACATACCAAGCTGTCTACTTACACGCACGTTAATTTTCATATACATAAATATTTCTCTCTCTCTCTCTCTCACACAGCCTCTCTATCTATTTATCTATCTATCTATCTACCAACATACTATACCTCTGTTTGGACTCTTTCAAGAAGGGATAATTTTTTTTTCTTCCAATAAAAAAGAAAAAGAAAAGGAAAAAAAATATGCAGCTCCCCCCCCCCTCCTTCTGCCTGCAGCCTCCCAACACAGGCTTCGCTACTGCACCGCTCTGCCAACTACCTACTCCCTCCCCCCACCTTCTACCAACACCCCCCAGGCCTCCCTACCAACACCCACACACTCTACTAACATCCCACACACACACATCCTACCCACACCTCCACACGCACCCTTACCAACACCCCCAGCCCTCCATACCAACACCCACACACACCCTACCAATACTTCACACACTACCAACACTTCACACACACCCTACCACCATCCCACCCCTCGAACCCAACCAACACCCAAACCCTACCAACATCCCCCCCCCCCACACACACACCCATTAATCACACGCACCCTACCACCACCATTCCCACACGCACACCCTACCAACATCCCCTTAAAGTTACACACACACGCCCTACCAACACCCCCTACACCCACAACCTACCAACCCCCCCCAACACACACACCATCAACACCCCATCTCCCTTGCAGGCCTGTGTTGCACTGTGTAACTAGCGTCATTGCAGCCTACACCACCCACCTGCCGCCACTACCAAACCTTATACGCACATGGCACGAAGGCAATGTGTGTGTGTGTGTGTGTGTGTGTGTGTGTGTGTGTGTGTGTTTTATGCAAGGAAGAAGGAGCCAAAGGACAGAAGCCCGCAAACTGTTCCCTCCAAGAAAAAATAACAAGAGAACAGTCAAATTCAAGATCCGTTCAATTTGAGATGCCAGGACACACTGCGTTTAAGACACTGGAGGTCATAGGCAGTAGGAAATACGGAGAGAGGTAAACAGTTCCAGAGTTGACCTATTGCACACATGAAAGACTGGGAGTAAAGGCTAACTACACTACTGCTGCTAAAATCCCAGCTATGGAGATTATATATATGGAGTCAGAAAGATTTAATCTTGTAGAAAATAACAAAGACTTCCTAAGATATTTAAACTCAAAATTAATGACTTAAGAATGGAGGTCGTAGGCAGAGGGAAAAATCAGGGAGGCTTTGCAGAGACAAGGATGTGTATAAGAAGGGCTGGGGAAAAATGGTTAAGAAAATTGGTTTCTTTCTTTCTTCCTTCCTTCCTCCTTTCTTTGTTTCTTTTTTCCTTCCTTCCTTCAATTTATTATCTGTTATATATTTTACTAATCCTACCATTTAGACTTTTGATGCTCCTGGTATTGTTGTTATTTTTGTTATTGTTGTTTATTTGTGAGATATCGCTAGACGGAGCAGAACCACGCTATGCCACGCCACACTACCTCCTACACACTCCTTTATTGAAAATCTCTCTCTCTCTCTCTCTCCCTCCCTCCTATCCTATCCTGAATCCAAAATCTTCTCCATCCCTCTCCCTCTCTGTGTTCTGTTCTCTCCTTTCCTCCACCCTCTCTACTCTCCTGAATCCAAAATCCCCCCCCCCTCTCTCCGTACCCGCAATCCTGCAGCAAAAATAATGGACATCATATCAGCGAGTTTTACGCCGGGGCAAGGGAGGAGGCGTTTCCGAAAAAATAAATAAAATAAAAACAAATAAATATAAAATACATAAAAATAAACACATACAGGTGAGAATAAAAGTGAGTGGTATTTTATTTCACTACCTGGTTCATCTTTCACACCTGTGGAGATTCGTTACTGCTGCAAAAAACGGTTCGCAAGTTCATTACGGTTCGCAAGTATATTCTGGTTCGCAAGTTCATTAAGCCGGTTCGCAAGTTCATTACGCCCGTTCGCGAGTTCATTAAGCTGGTTCGCAGTGCACAGGGTAGCGTTCCCCAGCACACGCCGCAAGTTTCACAGTGCGCGGAAACTTCATCACGACCCAAACCAGCGACATTACCGAACCTCACCACTGGCACCCATGGGGGGAGAGGAGGGGGGTTGCGCCTCGTATATTCCAACTTTCTCAACGGGGTGGGTGGGGGTGATGAGGGTGATGGGTGGGAGGGGAAGTGGGGATGGATGGAAAGGAAGGGAAAAGAGGGTCCAGGGGAAGAGTTGAGGTGATAGGAGAATGGGAGAATCAGTGGAAGGAATTGGGGAGGGAATTGGTGGGGAAAGGGAAGGGGGAAGGGTGATGTTGGATGAGGGAGATAACAGGAAGACAGGGGGAAGGAAAGACACAGGAGGGTGAAGAGTGGAAGAGGGAAAATGGGGAAAAGGGAAGGGAGGGAAAAACAGCATGGTGGACTAGACGAGGAGAGGAATGAGGGGAGGAGGGGGGATATGTGGCTGGAAGGGAAAAAGGAGGGAGAGAAGGAGATGGGGAGGAGGGAGATGAAGGGGGAGAGGCAGGAAGGAGCAGAGGGTGAACGAGAGGGGAGGAAGGAGATGAAGGTGGGGGAGTGTAAGAAAAAGAGACTGCAGAGTAGAGGAGTGGGGGGGGGGGGGTTTAGTCAGGGAGGTATCGGGGAGGGAGAGAGGGAGGGATAAATGAGACTGTAGAGAGTAGAGAAAGATGGGGGGGATAAACGGAGGGTAGGGGAAAGGTGGAGAAATGAAGGAAGGAAAGGAAAAAATTACTGCAGAGAGAGGGAGGGGGGGGGACTGACAGAGAAGGAATGAGAGGAAGAGGAGACTGCAGAAGTGGCAGAGAGAGAGAGAGAGAGAGAGAGAGAGAGAGAGAGAGAGAGAAGGAGGAGGCTGAAGAGGAAGAGAGGGAGGGGAAGGGGGGATGGACAGCGGAAGAAACTCGAAAAGCTGAGCATGAAGAAGAGGAGAGGGAGGGAGGGAAGGAGAAGAAAAGGGGGGGGGGAGAAAGGGGGAGGAAAGGAGAAATGACGGAAGGAGAAGAAGAGGGGAGGGAAGGAGAAGAAGAGGGGAGGGAAGGAGAAGAAGAGGGGAGGGAGGGAGAGGAACTGGGAAGGAAAGGGGAAGTTGGGGGAATTACTAGGGGGAGGTGGATGGGGGGGGAGAGAGATGGAGGAAGAAGGGAAGGGGAATGGAAAGAAGGCGGAAAGGATGAAACTGGAGGAGGAAGAGATGGGAGGAGGCGGGAGGGAAGGGAAGGAAGATTGGGAGGAATGAGGGAGGGGTAAAGGAGAAGGAAAATATAGAGACTGTGGAGGAAGGGAGAAGGGAGGAAGAGGAAGAAAGGAAAAAGTGGAAGGGAGAATTAGCAAGGAAGGAAGAGGAAGAAGGGAGAAGACATACACTCACTCCCTTCAGTTCCTGGTACCAACCCCCCCTCTTTCTCTCCCTTCCCCCCCATCGTCTCCCTCCCTCCTAGTTTTCCTCCCCTCCTTCTCCTAAGTCGCTCTCTCTTCTCCTTCCCTCCACCGTCTCCCCTCCCCTTTTCCATCCTCCTGCTCTTCTTCCTCCTCCTCTCATTCTCCCTTCCCGTCTACCCTCCCTCACTGTCTCCTCCTCCACCGTCTCTCTCTTTCTTTCTCATACTTTCCCTCCCTCCCTTCTCGAAGTCTCCTCCCTCCCTCCTATCACCGTACACCCTTATGCCTTCATCCCCTCTACTTTTCTTTTTCTCCCTCCCTCTTCCATCTCTTTCATTCCCTCCCTCCCTCCCTCTTCTTTCCTTCTCCTTCATTCCCTCACTCCCTCTTCCTTTTCCTTCATTCCCTTCCTCCATATTCCTCCAATCCCTCTTCCTCCTCCTTCATTCCCTCCCTCCCTTTTCCTTCACTCCCTCCCTCCTTCTTCTTCCTCTCTCCCTCCCACCAGTAACCTGCTTTGGATGGAGACGCAGGGCAAAGCGATCACGTGGGTATGAAATGTGGTGTAGCGGTTCGAAGGTACACATGAGGTCCTGCATACATAAAATACGCACACGATGCCTGCCATGTGCACGGAATACGCCAGCCCCTTCACCCCGAGGAAAGTGGTGTGGTTACGAATGCAATAAGTAGGCTGGTTGTTGGTTTTGTGTGTTAATCATACATTTATCTTCAGTGTAAGCCATTACTAAGCTGTTGAACTTGTAAAAATATGACTCTAAAATAATATTGAACCAAAACTTTTCCTTAAGGGTGACCGTAAGAGACGTGTGTAAATTTTGTGGAAGCAGACAGGTTGCTACTATAAATTTCAATTATTGACAAATTAATAATTAGGCATTAGCCTTTTATTTTCATAGGGGAGGTCGATGCTCTACCTTGTTTTCCTTGTAGCAGTTTCTTTCTTGAAACATGTGGAAAACGATCCGATACTAACGCACTGATTGAACACTAACGACCCTACCCTACCCAGTCACTTGCCTGCTTACTACCTTCTATCCAACTTATAACCCCTTTTTTAATATTTCTCTACACATCATCCTTCCATCTCATCTTTGATTTCATACCTCCACCTTACTCACTACATACTGATTGTCTTTCATTCTCCATTCTCTCCAGGTGACCCGACTACAACTGGGGACCTCTATTCACCTTTAAAGTAACATACACATCAATATCACACACCTCCTCTGCTTCCTCTTTTGTCAGTCAGTCTCTCTATGTAAATCTATACACTCCTCATTGCCACTGCCGCCTAATGACTAGAGTATTTCAATATAGACGAGTCCAAGCTCACTTTCCTACAGTAGGGTAGGGATCACAATACTAGCATGAAGTAAATTTTGAACTTCCATAACCACTTCCAGGAGTGTAACTACACTGTAAAAGTTGAAGAACAACAACCTAATTAGGCCTATTCCAAAATCCAGTGAGTATGAGGGATGGACATACATGACTGTTGTTTGCCATCACAATACTGACATGCAGCACCATAAGAACATACATGCACACAGTTTTTTTTTTTTTTTTTTTTTTTTTTTTTTTTTTTTTAATGCGAGGAAGAAGGAACCAAAGGCCATGAGCCCGCAGTAACAGTTCCCTCCAAAAGAAAAACAAAATACAATAGAGAGCCAAATTCAAGATCCGATCATTTTAAGATGCCTGGACACACTACGTTTGAAAGACTGGAGATCATAGGCAGCAGGAAATACAGACAGAGGGAGACAGTTCCAGAGCTGACCTGTTGCATAAATGAAAGACTGGGAGTAACGGTTAACTCTTGCATTAGAGAGTTGGACAGAAAAGTGATGAGAGTTTGCTGCCAGACGGGTGCTACGTGCCCGTCGTAGAGGTGGAGGAATGCAAGCAGACAGTTCAGAGGAGCAGTGACCATTAAAGTAGCGATAGAAAAGAGATAAAGATGCAACAGTGCGGCGAAGAGACAGAGGTTGAAGGGAGTCAGTAAGAGGAGGCGAGTTAATGAGACGAAAAGCCTTTGACTCCACCCTATTGAGAAGAGCTGTATGTGGGGAGCCTCCCCACACATGAGAGTTGTACTCCACACAGGGGCGGATAAAACCCCTGTATAGAGTCAACAATTGTGCAGGGGTAAAGAAAGAGCGGAGTCGGCTTAGCACACCCAATCTCTTGGAAGCAGATTTTACAAGAGATGTAATATGATCTTTCCAAGACAAGTCCCAAGTAAATGAAACAACCCCAAGCATGTTCAAGGATGATGCAGGATTAAGCTGAATATTATTAAACATTAGTGGGTATACCTGTGGAAGATTTTGTCGGGTTGATAGGTGTAAGAACTGAGTCTTAGATGCATTAAAGACAACCATATTATTTTTACCCCAGTCAGAGATATGAGCCAAGTCAGACATTAGGTGTGCCATAGCCTCATCCCTTGTTTCTTGAAGTAACTGTTGAGATGGGCGTTGCGGGAACCGAATGGAAAGGTGAAGGGTGGAGTCATCAGCGTATGAGTGGATAGGGTTAGATGTACAACTTAGAAGATCACTGATGAATAAAAGGTAGAGAGTTGGTGATAGGACAGAGCCCTGAGGAACACCACTGTTGATAGATCTAGGAGAAGAACGATGGCCGTCTACAACAGCGGCTATAGAACGACCAGAAAGGAAGCTAGCGATGAAGGCACAGATAGAAGGATAGAAACCGTAGGAGGGCAGTTTGGAAATTAAAGATTTATGCCAGACTCGATCGAAAGCCTTTGAGATGTCAAGTGCAATGGCAAAGCTTTCGCCAAAGTCCCGAAAGGAGGATGACCAGGAGTCTGAAAGGTAGGTGAGAAGATCGCCAGTGGAGCGTCCCTGACGGAACCCATACTGACGATCGGAAAGAAGGTTGTGATAGGAAAGATGCCTTAAAATTTTTCTATTAAGAATTGACTCGAAAACTTTTGAAATACAGGACGTTAAAGCAATTGGACGATAGTTGGAGGGTTGGGAGTGGTCACCCTTCTTTGGGACTGGCTGAATGAGAGCGAACTTCCAGCAAGAAGGAAAGGTACAAGTTGACAGACAAAGGCGAAAGAGTTTGCCTAGGCAGGGTGTAAGCACAGAAGCACAGTTCTTGAGAACAACAGGAGGGACCCCATCAGGCCCATATGCCTTGTTAGTACTGAGGCCAGTGATGGCAGAAAATACATCAACTGAAGAAATTTTAATGTCAGCCATGAGGAAGTCAGAGGGGGGAAGTGATGGAGGAACAGCACCGGAATCGTCTAAGGTGGAATTGGAGGAGAAAGTCTGTGCGAAGAGATCTGCTTTATCAGTAGAAGAAATAGCTACAGAACCATCAGAGCAGAAAAGAGGAGGGAAGGATGATGAGGTAAAGTTGTTAGAAAGATTTTTGGCAAGGTGCCAGAAGGAGCGGGAAGAATTCGAGTTGGAGAGTTGAGAGCATTTAGTATGGATGAAATTATTTTTAGCAGAGCGAAGAACAGACTTAGCACGATTCCGGGTGCCCATGCTTGTATTCACACTGATCTATAATCCCTCATAATCTTCTACCTCTTACAAACTTTGAAGACATACACCTCAGCCCTCTCATTCTCACCTATTCCAGCATTAATACCCACTCAGTATTCCAACTCTCACACTATCACTTTTTCATTTTCCACTTCATCTCAAGCCTTCCACAATTTCACTGGGGCCTATATCAACTTTTGCTTCTCAATCATCTTGCAAATCTTTCCCTTTCATCTAGTCATTCGCACCTCAAACATTCCATATTGCCATCCCGATCATGTCGCTTGTTGGGACATGTCTGAGGTAGTATTAACGTAAAATAAAAAAGTAAAGGCACAGCGTGGATATTTTGGGGTGATAGGCACCCTTGCCTGGCACTTTCAAGGAAGGCAGCAGTCAATTAGGCTCCAGCTCCGTTCACTCCATTGTGGTAATGTACGTTCCCTCGTGGGATTCAGTACATTAGCTACCCCCTGTAGCAGAGACCCCTGGTACCTTAATTCCTGAAGATGGTCACAAGCCAACAGGGCCCTCAGTGATCCACAGCCTGTCACAGGTCATAAGTAAGAGGAGTGACCATTAACTCAAGGCTATCTGTGCACAACATCCTAAGCTATGTTAATACAGAAAAATGAATGACTTTGTCTTTAGGGCACTTATAAATAATGTACTGTACCGTTATAATGCTGCCCATAATAATCCAAAATATGATATAAACTGTAATGCAATGTAAGTACAAATTATCCACATCCTATCACCAACTCTCTTCCTTCTCTTCATTAATGACCTTCTGAGCTTTACCTCTAATCCTATCCACTCATATGCTGATGACTCCATCCTTCATCTCTCTATCCGCTTTCCTCAGCGTCCATCGCAAACAGAACTGGAGCAAAAACGGAATGAGGCTATGGAACACCTAAATTCTGACTTGGCTCGTATTTCTGATTGGGATAGAAGAAACCTTGTAAATTTTAATGCTGCAAAAACACAATTTCTACATATGTCAACTCGCCGTGATCTCCCACACAATTATCCTTTGATGTTTAATACCACAGCACTTCAACATTCATCATTACATAATATTCTTGGGGATCTCATTTTCTCAGAACCTGTCATGGAAAGAACACATTACCTCCCTTATTAAATCTGCTTCTAAGAAATTAGGTGTTCTAAGCCGCCTCTGTGATTATTTTATCGCTGCTCAGATGTCGCCTTTACACAGGGGACTTATTCACCCCTGTTTTGAGTACAACTTGCATGTCTGGGGGGGTTCTCCTCACAGACCTCTTTTGAATAGGGTGGAGTCGAAGGCTTTTCGTCTCATCAGCTCTCCTCCTTTAACTGAGCTCTTCAGCCTCTTTCTCTTTGCCGCAACGCTGAATCTTTATCTCTGTTCTATCACTACTTTCATGGTCAATGCTCTTCTGAACTGTCAGCTTGCATCCCTTCTCCACTACGGTGGGTGCGCTGCACCCGTCAAGCAGTTCACTCTCACCCCTACTCTGTCCAACTCTCTAATGCAAGGGTTGACCGATACTCTCAATCTTTTGTTTGTGCAACAGGTCAGCTCTGGATCTGTCTTCCTCTTTCTACATTTCACTATTCATGTGACCTCCAAACTTTCAAACGCAATGTGTCCAGGCATCTCGAACCGAACGAATTGGACTAGTCTTGGATTTGGCAATCTAATACATATTATTCAATGGGGGAAGCAACTCGTGGGCTCTGAGCCCCTTGTTCCTTCTATAAAGTATACAAAAAAATATAAAATGTGATCCAGTGCAAGTACAAATACAAAGTTTTATCAGATTCCAAAATAAATAACAACACATAATCATACTCCATTTGAAGTTCAAACACAAGTTAATTTAAGATATATCACACCAAATTCTTGCATGTTCTGCAAACAAAAAGTATGTCATTTATCTTAACATTTTGACAATCAGTGTGAAAAAATTCATTACAAATTATGCACTGAATCATGTTTCTTCCAGCTTGGGGCAGTCTGCAGTGACAGAAAACACATATCTCAAAAGAGTTTTTCCCACTTATCACTGATTCAAAAGGTTCTGGTAATACTGGAAAAGGGGTCATTATTCCTTTTTTGAAACACTGTGCCAGGTGACTCCGCATCATTTCCTGGTCATAGTTTTGGGTCTCAGGAGAAGAACCAAAACACAGACTAGTGGCTGCAGCAATTGCAAAAATCCCACAATCTGAGGAATCTTTTTGTTGTTTTACAGGAATGTACTGGACAGCAACAGTTGAACTACTAGACTTTAGCAATGCTGCAATCTGTGAATTAAACGAGTCATCATTTTCACAGACAACATTAATCATACAATCATATACTTTGACAGTATTTGGCATGCAATCAATATTACTTAATGTGCACCAATGATTATTTCTAACATTGAGAATCTGAATCCAGTGATTAGTGGGAACTTTAACCTGGCTACAAAATTTGCTTGCAAAAACAACTGCTGACTGAAAACCCGAGACAGAAGAAAAATACTTTTTCAACAAATGCTGTGCATGGTCAATGTGTTCATCAGTGAGCCACTTTCTGGGAGTTGCAACTTCCACAGCTGCTAATCTTGGACATCCATGGGGAGGGGCAATGTGAACTGCAGACTGTAGTTTTGGGTGTCTGCTATCCACTGTTGAATCACTTGTACAATAAAAGTATACAATAGAAAATATTGCTTGCATGATGAACGAGGTACATTAAGGCTGAAGAAATATATTGCCTTTCATGTAACATATCCAATGTTACTCATGATCTGTGACTACTAATGAACAGATAGCTAATCGACAGCCTCATGTTAAGAGTCAAACTCATAAATAATTTTTACACTACAGTATGTTGCCCACTCCCATGGTTCTGTTACAAATAATTATGTCAACCAATAACAGATTATGTCATCCAATAACAGGAATCGGGTACTTGTATATTCCAGCAGAAAGTATGTGCTAAGAATGTAATTTTTTCTGAAGCAATGCTCATACAGTGTTGAGGAATAGATTACCAGGTACAGGATTACAGAAACATGTATATATTAATGCAGTGAATATGGCAGCTTGCTTACCAAGGCAAGACACATCAGCTTCTAATTGGGTGGGGTTGATATCACCCAGTGACACTGTCTGAACAGGTTGTTCATTTGTCCAATGCCTGAAAGGAAAATACATCTTGTAAAATAATGCTAGGCATACCACAAAATGCTTCTATTTTATATTAGTCTATTTACAATATACTGTAGGTTACAGAGTTCTTCACAATTATTCAGACAAACTGGAACCAAATCGGAGGCTGTAATGTGACACACATGAGTAACAACTGTTCCAAGAGGTTCTGGAAACAGACAAAAAAACTAATAATTTGGCCCAAAGTCACAAGTGGTAACCCCACAACCGTAATAAAAATGATGAGACAAAGAATTGGACATATTGCTCTCTGGGAAGAAAGACAACTTCCTCCCAAGTTAAAAATAAGGCAACCCATTACATACCTGGATTTCCGGTGTAACTGGCTCATGACGTATGGTCTCAGCTGGCCATAAGGGACACGGAACCTCAGGTTTTTCCTAGTCTTTAGAGTTTGTAAGGTAACTCTCTGCTTACTATCGATGTCCAGGACTCTGCTGAATGTAATTTGAGTAGGCTATATGATGGTATGGAACTATCAATCTATAGCCTGATGCCTTGATCTCATAAGGGGTCGCCACTAACAAACTGCCTCCATGTTACCCATCATTTGACTGCCCTCTCTCCAATCCACAACCCCTTTTCTCATATATTTCCCTACTCAATCCCTCCATCTCATTCTCGGTCTTGTCTCCCCCCTTTCACCCTGCATCTTGCTAACATACACCCTCCTACTCAGTCTTTCACTCTCCATCCTTTCCACATGACTAAACCAACTCACACACCCTCCTAGTCAGTCTTTCACTGTCCATTTTTTCCACTTGACCAACCCACCTCAGCGTATTTCTAACTTTCTCAATCACATCCACATCAATACCACAATGCTCCTTCACTTCATTTGTCAATCTGTCTCTCCAAGTAATGTCACATGCTCCTCTCAAATAACTCATTTCAACTGCTCTAACTCTTGACTTTTGTTCTAACAAGGTACAAGCTTCACTTCCATACATTTAGGGTGGGGAAGGTGATGGCTCAGTCAGTAAAGTGTCGGTCTACAAATCCAGCCGATGCTGGCGTCACAAGTTCAAATCCTGGCCTATGCAGGGAAAAGTTTAAAGGATTTGAAATCCATTAGAAGTAGACTTTACAGATCTACCAGAGTGACGCCGACATGTTGTAAAATACCCCCGCTAGCACCAATACACCAATCCTGTAGGAGACAGCCCAAGCATGTATTCAGTATGGATGGTGGGTGTTAGTGCCGAAGTGGTGACATGAAGTGTATGGAGGAGGATTACTGGACCTAGGAACAGGCTGCAAAGCCTATGTCCAGAGTCTGATGCATTAAAAAGAAAAAATATTGTCATGCAATGACTTTAGCTTCCATGCTAATTTCCCTATTATCACTGCTTTGAGGGCTCCAGAAACCTTCTTCCCTGCTGTACCGTGTCAAGCACTTCATCCTCCAAACATTCATCCTTACTCAGCACTGCCCAAATACTTGAATGCACTCACATTCTCCATTTCCTCACCATCCAGCTACACTGTACATTCTGTAACTTCATTCCTCCACAAAACCATGGCTTTGCTCTTAGGCTATGTATCATCATCATCAGCCTTTAAAAGTCCACTGCAGAACAAGGCCAATCCTGACTGAAGTCGGAACGATACAGCCAATGTATCTCTACCCAGTGTCTTAGGCTGTCTGGTAGAGATTGTATGTAGGGTGAGAAGTGCTTGTGTGACTGTATGAAGGAGTGGCTCTGGGTGTGTGTGTGTAGTTTGTGAACGTATGAAAGTGAAAATATATACGGCAGAGAGGTAGGACACCTAAAGCACAAGAAACACAAGGGGGAGAGATTAAGGATGGAGATTAAAATGCCCCTTTTAGTCAGCTTTTATGACAAGCAGGGATACTCGGGAAGTATTCTATCCCTCCCCCTCTTGAGGGGTAAGGCTATGTATGTTCACTTTCAAATTCCACTTCTTGCATACTCCCCCAAATTTATTCACCAAGACTTTGCTCAACAACAAAGTGCTGTCTAAAAACAACAAAACTGGAAGATTCCAAACCCTAGCCTCACTCATTTCGGGCACTTCAACATCCACTCCCCTACCTTGTATCCTTTATAACTCCATCCAGGTACAGGTATATGAACTTTGATCCAGAAAGCCTCAGACATGAGTACTTGTAGATTCTAGGATTTGGGTTTTTTTGGAAAATACCTACCAGGTTTGCTAAACCTCTTATATCACCATTATTATCTGCAAAGTAAATTTAGGGTGTACTGAGGAGAGAATCCTCCCACATGTTTATGCCTTGTACCCTCTTCACATCAGTGTTCTGTCAGCTTTACCACTAAATAGTTGGCTGTGCATTTAGGAAGACAGTCATAAGTAACTGATTAAAAAACACAACACTAAGGTAATGCAGAAAGCTGCTAATGTAGATCAACAACTGAGCAACACATTTGCGTCTTTGCAAACTATGAGAGGAGCCGTAACAACAGAAAATTAGCAACTTTTTGAGAATTTCACTGATTTACTTGCCTGACTTATCATTTTTTGATCATTCTGGTTTTTAGTGTATTGGATAAAAGCTCATATACCTGTATTAAATAACCATGGAATCCGAATAATGAACAGCTAGCACCATGGCAATACAATGATTATACAGCACTAAAAGAAATCATGGAGACACCAGACTGCCTAGGGAACAACTACTACTACTACTACTACCATGGAGACATAACACATCCCTCTTTTTGTCCTACAATTAAAATATATGGAACAGAGAGCCTAATTTTGGCAAAATTATATGTGAAGGCTGTTTCAGTAATTTAGTACAATACTGTACTTACTTGTATGGACCACTCCACTTGGGTTCCATTTTTCCACCCTTCCGTGACTCAGGTTCTTCCGCAGCACTGTCTGACCTATATGAAGGCTGAAGCTCTTAACCCCTTTACTCACTCGCTTTTCATATTCCAACTTCTGCTTCCTCTGGGCAGCCTTAATATTTTGAAGACACTGTTGAAATTTTTAGGTAATATTAGGCTACTATACACACAGAAACTATGAAGGTATGTTATTCAGCCACAATCATGCTGTTCCAACAGATCCGTTCACCACAGGCCAGCAATGGGTCCCATAAGGTTACATTCCCTTGGGGTAGGCAGTATCTTGTGGGAGCATGGCGCAGCATCTACAGCTGAGGTGTGGTTCATATTGAATATCATATTGTTTGTAATTCTACCCAGTGAACTGCTCAGAAATGCCCGAACACTGTTAAGTACTTGACAACGAATGAGCAACCAAATACAGTAGTAACAAGCTAACAGTATAATCATATGGCTAGCAAAACAATAATTATTTTTCACAAACCTCAAGACTGAGGCAAAACAACCAGCAATCATGGTATTGAAATTACAAATCAGTTGCATGTTGGGAGGTCTTATTTTTTTGTTGAATATTTAATAGCTACACTTAACTGAGGAACAAAAGTAACTATATGCCATATGTTATTTATCAAAAACTCAGATCTAGGATGTCAGAATAATGCTGTATGTATAGCACAATTACCTGGTTGTGCATTTTTTCTTGCTTAATGTTCTGTTGTTGCACATGCCTGGAAATTTCTTCAGCACTCGGTAAGATAACATCAGACATAGAAGATGGAGAGTCTTGATCGATATCTGCTTCATGTGTATCCTGAAATGATAGTTCCATTTATATCCTAAAATAATCGGCATGCATACTTGTGAAACGATGGAGTGTGCACTCAGGTATCATCTGTCCCATTAGACTATCTTATTGCAACTTGTAGATCGGTTTGCTCGACCACACTAGGGTAGTTCAACACAAGAAAATTAAGAGCATATATGGGCAGACAACTTATGGAAAAATACCTGTTCTTTAATGTCAGTGGTCTCATGTGACACATCCTCATTATCCTCAACACAGCATCGAGTACCATCATCCCGAAACAACTGAAACACTTATGTAACACTAACCTTCAAATGGTAAAGACTACCACATGTTTGCAAAGTTATAGGGAAAATATCCCTGAATGTCAAAAGCGCAAGACAGTTACCTGATCATGTGATCTTGGTTCATGGTTGAACATTAGAAGAAAAGGAGAGAAGCCTGTCGACTTTTGCTTCTGTACCCGAATACTGTATGCAACATCTTCAATGAAGCTGTCCCAATTGTTTAGTTGTGGGTCTGTCAGTTTGGCAATCCGCATCTTGAAAGTCCGGTTTACTCGTTCTGTTAACCCGTTTGTCTGTGGGTGGTATGCCGAAGTGATGCTCCTCTTGATGCCATACCTGGTGCATAACTCATCGTTAATCTGTACAGAAAAAAACAAACTTAGCTGCAGAACTCTACTGTATGAGGCAAAACTGTTATTAACTTGGAAGTATCTATCATTAGTTACTGAAATATTCTATGAATTACTGTCAGAAATTGTAATGATGCAAATTATAGTTCCCAATTAATCATATATATCATGTGACATGTGCAGACATACCGAGGAACAAAACTCGCGACCCTGGTCAGACAGAATCCTCATAGGAGGTCCCCATCTGTGAAACACACAATACAGTACATGTCAACCATGTGAAGATTAAATATATATATATATATATATATATATATATATATATATATATATATATATATATATATATATATATATATATATATATATATATATATATATATATATATATATATATATATATATATATATATATATATATATATAGAACATCACATATCATATCCACCATACTTATCAGCTCTATTTACCTACAGATGAAAGATCGTATGCACTTAGCAACCCCACATGCTTTCTTATCTTTCAGTGGAAAGAAATCCACAAACTTAGTGAAGAAGTCAACAAACGTGCACACATATCTTGTTTCCTTCTTCTGTAACAGGCAGAGGACCTGGGCCAAGATTAGGTAAGCAAAGATTAATCAAGCAGCAAGCAAATATTGCAAACAGTGCATGGAAAGAGCAAAACTCTTCACTAACAAAGCAAAGCGTACATACATGCAAACAGCAATTTTAGGCAGATAACCTGGGGTAATATATTCCTGTATAATATACTTTTCGTTAGTAACTGTCGATTACAAGGGGTTCAATAATACAGTACCTTTAATGTTGAACATACAAGCCTTTCAGTAACACCACACCTCAGCTCTGTTCATTGGTTAAAGGTGTAAATGGATTAGGCTATATACTGTGCCATATAATGAATCAAATAAAAGGTGATATTTTATGCAGTAATGTAGTATGGATTACCACAGGTTACCATCCTCATTATCATATCCCATTCATTGCAATTTAGCCAAAACATGCATCTGTCAAACTTGAATGCTTATTAGTAGGTAGAGAATATCTGAATGCTTTTATTTATAAATAAAAAAAAAAGCACTGGGAAACATGGCTTTAGTACAGTCTTTGTCTGTCACAGATCTACAAGAAGCTACAGAAGGATGGAAATCTTGGCCATATTAATGTGAATGACACACTGAATCGATTTATCTATAGCCCAACACGTCAATCCTGAAAAGGGTGGCCACAAGCAAATTACTTCCCTGTCATTTGCTATCTGGCCACAATGACACTGAATGGATACCGGACCAATATAAGGACAAGGTGCAGTAAGCAAATGCTCAAGAAACAAACAATGCAAACAATGTATACAAATTACACTCCAAACATCTACTTGCCCACTGAGCAATACAATCATCATCAGCCTTTGAAGGTCCACTGCAGGACCCGGCCTACCCCAACCAAAGTGGGGACGTTACAGCCAATGTATCTCTACCCAGTGGCTTAGGCTGTCTGTTAGAGACTGTGTGTAGGATAAGAAGTGCTTGTATGTGTGACTGTATGAAGGAGTGGTTTTGGATGTGTGTGTAGTCAGTGAACGTATGAAAGTGAAAATATATACAGCAAAGAGGTAGGACACCTAAAGCACAATAAACACAGAGGGAAGAGAGTAAGGATGGAGATTAAAATGCCCCTTTTAGTTGGCTTTTATGACAAGCAGGGATACTCAGGAAGTATTCTATCCCCCACCTCCCGAAAGGAAGAGCAATACAATAATACATTCAAAATTCAAATGCTGTTGAACTACCCCAGTCTGTCTGCCTGAGAATACATAGGCCTAGCACTAAAGTCAGGCAATATTCCAGGCAGGGCCATCCCATGCAGTGAACCAAAGTTCCACTGCAGTGGACAGTGCCTTCTTACTGCAACTGGCAAGGAAAATTGTGGAGGCTTAGTTTATGGGTGTATTATTCTTGTCACACAACAGGCAGGTCAAGGACACCCTTCAATGACATTAGGACAAAGGCAGAATACCTAAACAAACTCTCTACATTGGCCAAATGAAGAAGTACAATGTAGAAACAAAGCTGCTGAAGTAATTAGGGTACTATAATAACAATCCCTATGTACAAGATGGAAGGAAAGAAAAATCAATGACATGCCATATCAAAGAAATATCACTTAACATACCTATTATGTCTACTCCTACCAACTCCAATGGCTCGGTGACCTTGATGGGCTTCATTGTAGGGGCCTCAGTCTTTAGGGGATTAAATCTCTGGTAAGTATCACAGGCTGCAATCTGCTTTTAATGGACAGTCTTAGTAAAGGTGAAAATATGAGGGCTGTTTAGCTGCATTGTACTGTATGGGAAAAGTAAGTACCATACACAGATAACAACAAATATGAGTTAGCCTACCCTTATGTAAATGCCAAGAAATCATGTTTGCAAATAGAATATTAAAATAATAGTAGCTTATATAATGATTTAGCAATAGTATGAAATTCAAATGTGTTTGAATGGATGAGTAAATGGAGAGTGAGTCGTCCTGTCTCGGCTACCTCCCTTTCCTTGGGGGAAGCAGCCTAGGTATATAGATAGATAGATAGATGAAATTCAAACTGTGCAGTTGCTACACACTGAAAATACAGCAAAAACAGGTATTCTGCAAAACACTACTTACAAACTCATCAACAATCTTTGCCAGATTATCACAATAATAATACTTTGCCACTTTTTCCCTGGTGGCGTTCACCCCACTGTGCCCACCCATTGGACTGCTGTGGTACAGGTGGAGAATACGGGCTAGTTCCTCCGTACTTCAGATGCCCTCTCTCTTGCGACCATCTTTGTGGGCTGCATGGTATAAGACATTCCCTGGAAGTAATATTCATATCATTAACAATATTCTATTTATGATCTGTTGATTATTTGAGCACTCACCCAAAGAGGACTATTTAAACATACAGATAGGAGGGATGTACGAGTGCAATAGATGATTGGAATGGATTTAAAAGTTATCACCTCTGACATCTTCAGGTCAACCCTCTTCTCTCTCCTTTGGTCACGGCAATGTTCAAATTCGGCATAAACAGCATATCTTTAACCCGCCGCGTCCCGTTGACGTATTTATACGTCCACATGTTTTGTCGCTGTCAATCCCGTTGACGTATATAAACGTGAATCAATTACAAGATCCCTAATATGCTCAATTTTCAATTTTCGCGCATGACTTTTGGTACATATACATAGGACACCTTCCTCTACAAGATGCCAGGCAGTGACAATGCCTTACCCCGCATGACCTCCCCCCCCCCCAGCATGCCATTGTCTCAGCAATTCACCTGTTACCAGTGACCTGGCCAATAAAGACATTCAGGGCCAGAATGACTCCCCAATCGATGACAATGTGGAGGACAAAGTTTATGTAGCATTAGAGGAACAAACAGTCAGAAATGATGATCAAGTACGGTAATGTCACCAAAAAACGTCGGGTATGTTGATGTGTTAGTGAGTGAAACAATGCTTATACCTGTATTGCCTATATTACTGTGTGAAAACCAATACACTCGTACTACATATAAATTCGTACCAAATAAATAATTAAATACTGTTTATGAGTGGTGTGGAATAGTTACCCTCCCATAGAACTCGTTTCCTTTGGAGCCAGCCTGATAGAAAACCCAGTAAGGTAGGGAGGTACTGCTACCTATATCGAGTATTTTAAACCTCAGGTGAGCGATTTCTCTATGAATTTTCGATGTTTCTCACCAAAAGCGGAGGTTTGAACCAAAAAAAAAAAAAAATTCCAAAAATGGTCGGGATTGGGGGGAGTCAGTGGTGGAAAAGTGGTCGGGATGGGGCGGATTAAGGTCACCAAAATCAAAACTCCATATCACTCTGTCACCTGCCACTTGGCTGCCTTTCTTCCACCTTACAGCCCCTTCTCCCAAACTCAACACCAACCACCTACCTCATCTTTCCCCCTCCCCCACTTCATACCGCTAGAATACGAAGCCAACTACATCAGCACAGAATCTATTTGGCCTTTGGAGCGCTCAATATTTTCAAAGAAAACGTTAGGGTAATGGGTTGGTGGAAATGCTTGTGTGCATCTGGATATACCAATCTGAGTGTTACTTAAACCAAACAGGCATATTATGGTAAATTTAAAAAATCACTTACTCTCAGAATCCCAGCTGAATGCAGATGACTGTCTTCGTATAACTCGTTGCTGGTTCTTTGACAGTCCTCTTTCATATTTGCCTGTTGCCAAGTATCTAATGACGTTATCATACTTTACAGCATTTTCTTGAGCAATGACAAAAGCCATTTTCTCTACTGGCATACTGTAACAAGCAGAAAATAAACAGTGAGTACCAGTACTGTAGGAGTACATAGCCCTTATTACAATTATCTACACCAGTACCTCTTTCCCCAGCAGATGTTTGGGTGAGGCTTGCATTAGAAACTATCTATCTATCTATTGCCAGACGCCACAATCCCGTAAGGGGTGGCCATTTGACTTTGAGTTATTTATTTTATGGGGAGGGGCACTAACCCTCCACCAACCCACTTGTTGACACGTAGGGAGCACGTATGGTTTGGTTATATGGTTACCACCCAGCGTAGTAAATGGTTTCTTGGCTTACAGGAAACCATTTGGCTTGTCACTCAATGCAAAGCCACCTGTAAAGGAAAGAAAAGCAATAAGAAGTGACAGGAAAGATGGGAGAAATACGAAGAGAGGAGGTCAGACACAGAAAAAGAATGATAAAGGCTAAGGAAGAAGTAGGCAGCTCTACATCAAGTGAGTGGATGATGGTCGCCACCACCTACCACACTATTAAAAACTAAGGAAAAAATAAATAAATACAGGCATTCTTCAACTTACGAATTACAATGTTAGTCATATATACAGTAGCTTATTTAACGTACCTGGTCTTACCTTAACTATTGTATTCCCTATTGTCCTTACCTACAGTATTTCAGTTATATGAAAGGTCACATAGTCTAAACTTACACTTTCGACATACATTTTTCAACTGACTCACCTAAATATGTTCGTCACGCTGTTATTCATTTCACTGGCAAAATTCTCCAGCAATATTACTTCCAAGTTTAACTATCTATCTATCTATAGCCTGATGCCTCAATCCAGTAAGGGGTGGCCACAAACAAATCACCTGCACATCACCCTGTCACTTGCCATTTGACTGCCCCCCCCCCCACCTCTCTCCAATCCATCCCTCCGTCTAATTCTCAGCCTCCTTCTTCCCCTTGCTAACATACACTCTCTAGTAAGTTGATCATTCTCTATCCTCTCCACATGACCAAACCACCTCAATGTATTCCTCCAAACTTTCTCAGTCACATCCACATCAATACCACAATGCCCCTTCAATCTGTCACTCCAAGTTAACTCCACATGCTCCTTTAAAAGTACCAGTAATTCATATCCACTGCTGTAACTCGTGATTTTTTGCCCTTCCATGAAGTACCAAGCTTCACTTCCATATGTTAAGAGTAGGGATCACAATACTGTCATGCAGTGACTCTAACTTCCACACTCACTTTCCTATTTCTTATTACAGTGTTCTGAGAGCTCCAGCAATGTAGTACCCTTTCAAGCACTTCATCCTCCAAACTTCCATCCTTTCTCAGCACAGCCCAAATACTTAAATGCATTAACATTTTACTGTACATTTCCTCACCGTCCAGCCTCACTGTACATTCCGTAACTTCATTCCTCTTAAAACCAGAGTCGTCTGAAAACAACAAAACTGGAAGCTACCAAACCCTACCCTCACTCACCAGGGCCACTCCAACATATAACTTACAGTACATGGTGCCCTACCTTGGGGGCAGCATATACCGTACTGTAATATCTTCCCTTCTCCCAGTAGCTACTTTTCCACCAAGCATCTCAGAACAAATATCTGATCTAAACAACCTCTCCCTTTCCTAAACTTCCATGTTCTTGAACTAAATCCTGTTATTTCCCTAACCCTATCATTAAGTATCCTACCATATATTTTTCCTATTAAACTCAAAGACAAATTCATCTATGATTACTATACACTTCTTTCTCACCTTTCCCTTTATGTAAGTGAACAATTATACCAAACCTCCAGTCCTCTGGGACTCTACCTTCCTCCCAAGCCAGTCTACACACCTTCCATATCCATTCCATCACTAACTCTCCTCCACACTTCAGCCTTTTGCAACACACTCCATCAATACCTGGGCCTTTTCTCATTTTGTTTTCTTCATTGCTTCAACCACCTCCACCCTGGTAATCCCTTCTTCCATCCTTAAAACTCTTCTTCTCCCAGCCATTCCCTACCCAAGTCTAACACTGCCAAAATTTTATCACAGCGTTTCTCCACATCTACTGTAGGTCCATTACATCAGTAAAGGGTATTAATCAAGTTTCACCCCAATATTATATATATGTATATATATTTTACTTCCAAAAGTCACAACTTTCCATAGTGGCACTTCATTGGACATCAATATTAAGTGAGGTACATTTGGAAAATTATTATTACTTATCAGCAGGTCTGTGTTGCACAGGGTTAGAAATCAATTGAAACTACAGAACTAAAACTACTTGCCTAGCACAAGGTTAGAAATTAATTGCAACTACAGAAAAACAATACTTGCCTAGGTAAGGTTGGGCTGAAAATATTTGGCCAGTAAAGATACTGGTCACAAACTATGATACATCTTGTTCCTTCTTCCTCTGTCCATGTAGGCTACTATATACTTTTTCTTCAACTGTGTCCATTAACTACCGTATTAAAAATGTTAAAATTCTAGACTGTCTTTTCTAAAACTCCAATTCACTGAGTTTGCCTCAACTTTTTGCCTTATTGGACCAAACTTATTTTACTATTTCACCAACTACAGCTTTACAATGATTCAGAGTAATGATAGTACCACAAATCACATAACAGCCCATCAATTCCTTTCCCAACAATGGTACATTAAAATTCACAATGGCAACAAACATCTTTCTAGTGCCCATTTTTTTGTTTGAGTTCCACTGCTTATGCATAAAATTCACAATGGCTTCAAACATCTTTCTAGTGCCCATTTTTTTTTCCCACTGCTTATGCATAAAATTCACTATGGTTACAAACATCTTTCTAGTGCCCATTTTTTTTTCTCACTGCTTATGCATAAAATTCACAATGGCTACAAACATCTATCTAGTGCCCATTTCTTTGTTCCATTGCTTATGCAAATCTTTATTTCTGGGATGCATTAAGGAAACATCCTACCTTCATTCTTAACCTCCCAATAATGAAAGGAGTGAGCAATCAATGTCAATTGATAGTATTCAAAGGCGTAAGGTACATCTTAACACAGCTGCATCCAAAGAGCCTGTCTCCCTCCTCTAAAACAAGGAGTAAGATGCTCAGCTTCATTAATAATCCCATTATGTTCCAGGTGTCCCACAATGCAGTCCCCAATTAGGGTATGATCAACAGCCGAAGTACTGGGCTGTTATTATCAAGTGTTTCTTGGTTGTTTTGGCCTTATTTTGAGTGTTTTAGAATTGGAGTCCCCCCCCCCCCGTGCAAAAGCCAAAAAAGGGAGTTTACAAGACATCTCAGAAAAAGGCACCCCCAATGACCCAAAGTACGATAAAATCAACCAAAATACACAATCCAAATGAATATAATCTGAAAACCTCAAAATCCAACACCACTACGGGGGTGATATGCCACTGGCTGTTATCGTTATCTGTGCCCCGCCTCGGGTGCCAACACCACTACGGGGGTGATATGCCACTGGCTGTTATCGTTATCTGTGCCCCGCCTCGGGTGCCAACACCACGACGGGGGTGATATGCCACTGGCTGTTATCGTTATCTGTGCCCCGCCTCGGGTGCCAACACCACTACGGGGGTGATATGCCACTGGCTGTTATCGTTATCTGTGCCCCGCCTCGGGTGCCAACACCACTACGGGGGTGATATGCCACTGGCTGTTATCGTTATCTGTGCCCCGCCTCGGATGCCAACACCACTACGGAGTTGATATGCCACTGGCTGTTATCGTTATCTGTGCCCCGCCTCGGGTGCCAACACCACTACGGGGGTGATATGCCACTGGCTGTTATCGTTATCTGTGCCCCGCCTCGGATGCCAACACCACTACGGGGGTGATATGCCACTGGCTGTTATCGTTATCTGTGCCCCGCCTCGGGTGCCAACACCACTACGGGGGTGATATGCCACTGGCTGTTATCGTTATCTGTGCCCCGCCTCGGATGCCAACACCACTACGGGGGTGATATGCCACTGGCTGTTATCGTTATCTGTGCCCCGCCTCGGGTGCCAACACCACTACGGGGGTGATATGCCACTGGCTGTTATCGTTATCTGTGCCCCGCCTCTCACCTACAGTACAGTCTACAAACGCAATGGGTCGTATTCTCCTTCTCTTAGCAACTTTCCCATCACCTATTCATAAGCTATCTATTTTGCCCATTACGTACTTGTATTCTCTTGTATGTACTGATGCAAACACTGTGGAATTACAAAGATAAATAGCATACAAAAGGATACAGGGGTGTAATTTGCGACCTAAATCACTCAGGAATTAAGATGCGTTAAGAAGTGTCCCATACAAAGAAGCTGCGCCTCAAAGTATTCCGTACACAGGCTCAGCAGCTGTTTGTATCAGCCAAGAAGAGAGAAAGAAAAAAAATAAGAAAGAACGAAATAAAGAAGAAGCAGAAGAAAAAGAAAGAAAGATGATGATGATGATGATGATGAATGATCTCAATCATAATAATCATCATCATCAACTTCAGCCAAATATCATCCTCATCATGATACTGCCGTCCTTCTGGCCATGACAAACAGACCAGACAGGCTGCAGACCCTGGGCCAGTAAAACACAGCAGCAGGATAAACTGCCATCAAAGTAGCCAGTGAAATGCGCCACACGGACACAAGGCAAACAAACTATACCAGCATTTGTACACCTGGCAGCCCAGCAGGGGTTTTTACCTGCTTCTCAATCCGCTACAGAAATGACAGCAATTACTTTTTAATTTTTTTTTACCTCACGTTCATGAAGAAAATATTGAAATAATCCTTTACTGCTGTCAAAACATTAATGCCAAAACGCCCATAGTCATTGTGTATACTGTCTTGGCCTTTCCCCACCCCCATCCCCACAATTCTACCTCATCCCACCCACTTCATGTCCCACGCCCATTTCTTTATCTTCCCCCCCCCCTCGTCTTTCATTTTTGGAGGAATCTTTGGCATTAATCTTGGCTGCACTGCAACCAGTAATCCTGCCACAGCCATTTCCACAGGGTACACTCTCCTGCCCCAGCCCCACCGCCCACCAACATTCCAGTCCGTCCCACCCACTGCTTTGCTCACCAAGGCCAGTACTCTGCCCGCTCTTTGATGGGTTCATGGGGCGACGCAGGTCACCAGATCAACCAACGCCCTGGCTCATTTCCTGTTCCCTCTCTCTAGACAAGTTTACTCAGCACAGTAGCGACCTTTTCTAATGGAGGGGTTAGATATAAGCTTCATTATCTCCTTCACCACTTACAGCATCTCCTTAGTTGACTGAAATCGTCTGCTTGCATCAAGGATAAAATAAATCTTGTGTCCTCGGGTGTAAGCGATTAACACCCACCCGCTTACCAAACTATATTATGATCCAATTTATGTATGTTTGTTGGTTTGTTTGTTACCGTAACACAGCAAAAACGGCGCAACGTAGCGCAAGTTGTGTTAGAGCAAGGTACCGTTAAAATGCCCTAACTTGGAGAATAAAACAATTTCCAGTCCAGTCGGGCACCGGTTCCCGAGTTATGACTCATTTCTGGCCATTGACTTCGAGCGGAGGCCCCCGAAGGCTGCCTTTAAGCGAGTAAGTACAGAAGCATCAATCACCTGGATGCCATCGTCCCTATAGTTCATTCACCTCAACTTGGCCCAGAGGTTCGTCCTTATGAAGCATGTTTCCCGTAGCTCACTGGCAGGATAAGACAATACTACGGCTCTACATTCCTTCCACAGCACTTTTTCGTGACTAGCATCATATCCAAGTGTTAGTCTCTTACCACAGCTCAGCATTCATGATGGATAGATGGTAAATTTAGGCCAAGTTAAAGTAAACAGGGTATAGTATTCAGTACTGATATTTTACTAATGATAATCCTATTGGAAAAACAAATACCAGGTACAGTCGATCACAAAAGTATGGGTGCACACTCAGCACGAAGTAATTTGACACCATGGACGACGGATACTGGAAAATACCTAATGCTTATTCACAACGCTGGCAAACTTTTTTTTTTTTTTTTTTTAATACAAAGACCACATACATAACTTGCCTGGTACAAATCACCAGTTTTTATTATCATACATACTCAGATGATAAGCAATTAATCTTCTTGAGACTGTATGTGAGTAAGGTGGAGGTGGGAGAGGGAGGGGGAGACCGAGGATGAAGTGAAGGGATGGAATGGAGAGGGATTGTCCAGCAGAGAGGGGGGGGTGTAAGTTGGGGACAGGGCAGCGAAATGGCAGGGGACAGGGGGGCATGGAGGCGATTTGTTTGTGGCCATCCCTTGAGAGATTAAGGCGTCTGGCTATAGATAGATAGACAGACAAACAGAATTCGCAAGCTATATCGAACAGTTTGGATATCATCGCACCCATCCTGCTCGATTTTTTGTTAATCAACCGTACATTTGTAGATGATTATATCGCTCAAATTTTCAGTTGAACAATTATTAAACGTGTATACCGTATAATATTCTGAAAAGCTAGTTAGACTTGAAAGATCAAATCACTGGGTTTCAGATAAATATAAAGCAGGTGGATCAATATTTTTGTCCGCAACTGTACACAAACCATAACAGATTCCTAACAAATGAGAGGCGAAAAAAGACAATGGTTTATGCAAGTGTTGGGAGGCAGAACAGACGTGAGCTGGTGTGGGTGTTGGTGTTTGGTGAATATATGTGAATCAGTGAATAGTTATTGTGTAGGTGTTTCGTGAATATATGTGAATCAGTGAATAGTAATTGTGTAGGTGTTTCGTGAATATATGTGAATCAGTGAAGAGTAATTGTGTGGGTGTTGGTGTTTGGTGAATATATATGAATCAGTGAATAGTAATTGTGTGGGTGTTGGTGTTTGGTGAATATATGTGAATCAGTGATTAGTAATTGTGTGAGTGTTGGTGTTTGGTGAATATATGTGAATCAGTGAAGAGTAATTGTGTGGGTGTTGGTGTTTGGTGAATATATGTGAATCAGTGAATAGTAATTGTGTGGGTGTTGGTGTTTGGTGAATATATGTGAATCAGTGAATAGTAATTGTGTTGGTGTTGGTGTTTTGGTGAATATATGTGAATCAGTGAATAGTAATTGTGTGGGTGTTGGTGTTTGGTGAATACGAATATGTGAATCAGTGAATAGTAATTGTGTGGGTGTTGGTGTTTGGTGAATATATGTGAATCACTTAATAGTAATTGTGTGGGTGTTGGTGTTTGGTGAATATATGTGAATCACTTAATAGTATTTGTGTGGGTGTTGGTGAATATTGTAAATCAGCAATTAAAAATTGTGTGTGTTAACAGTACTTAGTGAATGAGTCACTGAATAACAGTTGTGTGAGTTGGTATGGTTTGTGAAGAGGCTTTACTGAATAACAGGTATCAGTGTGTGTGTGTGTGTGTGTGTGTGTGTGTGTGTGTGTGTGTGTGTGTGTGTGTGTGTGTGTGTGTGTGTGTGTGTGTGTGTGTGTGTGTGTGTGTGTGTGTGTGTGTGTGTGTGTGTGTGTGTGTGTGTGTGTGTGTGTGTGTGTGTGTGTGTTACTGAACAGCTTTTATAAGAGTATAATAATCTCCTGGTTTTCCCTCTTCCTTTTAAGTTCTGGATCCAACACAGTGCCCACACGCTTATATAATAGGAGGGAAAGGATGATGATGATGATTACGGTGGTGATGATGACCTTTGTGCAGCTAACGACGACGACGACGATGATGATTACGGTGATGATGATGACCTTTGTGCAGGTAATGATGATGATGATGATTATGATGGTAATGTCGACCTATATGCATGTACAGATGATGATTACGGTGGTGATGATGACTTTTGTGCATGTAATGATGATGATGATCAGCAAATGAGGCAGCACCTACAGTTGGACGTCGATGGCTTCGTTGCAGCGACCTCTCGTAGCTTGTGATGCTGTACTATAGTGAAAACAAAGGAAAAAGAAAGAAATAAAGGGCGAGGAAAGACAAGGAGAAAGAAAGTGAGAAATGTGCAAAATAAAGAGAAATAAAGTAAAATGTGAAAGAGAAGAGAAGGAATAAAAGTAGACGGTCAGACCAAAGAGTTGGCCTGGGTACAGGTGTAGTAGTGTGCCAGGCCGCTCCACCTTACTGCATCTTGTGTCCTACCTCTGTCCTAGCTTGTGATGGCGTTATATAATGGTGGCTTTGATCTAATGTAGCCAGTGGTGGTGGTGCTGAGAGTTACCCTGATGATGATGATGATGATGATGGTCGTGGTGGTGGTGCTGAGAGTTACCATGATAATGATGATGATGATGATGATGATGATGATGATGATGGTGGTGGTGGTGCTGAGAGTTACCATGATGATGATGATGATGGTGGTGGTGGTGATTATAACTACAGACTAAAATATAGTAGTACACAGGAAGAACAGATAACAGGAGGCCTACTGGCTTCTATCCATATTATCTGCTGAGGAAAAAGAGAAACGTATAGAGCAGTAAAAGACGTTCCCTTGCCCACCACACCCTCCGACCAAAATGCAGGAGAAAGAAAAATACCCTCTCTGTAAAAAAAAAAAAAAGTTTCTTTAGGAGACAGAAATGAAATACTGTACAATATGTTTGTGGTAGGTGGGGGCGCTCACCATCCACTCACTTGATGTAGTGCTGCTCTCAGGTGTCTGCCCTTTCCTCTCCTCCGTCCTTCTTTCCTTCTATCCTCTTCTGTCTTTCTTTCCTTCATTCTTACCTCGTCCTTCTGCCAATGGGTGACTTTACACTCCCTCTTCTGTCTTTCGTACCTTCATTCTTTCCTCTTCCTTCTGCCTGGAGGTGACTCTACACTGAGTGACAAGCCAAATGGTTTCCAGTACAACAAGAGATCATTTACTACGCTGGGTGGTAACCATATAACCAAATTATGGCCCCTGGTTTAGTGGATAATTAAGGCGCTCCAATCAGATTGAGCCGATGAAGGTTTATATCCAAGGGATGGTTGCGGTTTATTGCTCATGTGATGCCACTCAGGGATGAGTGAGGCTGGTCACTCTCATCTTACATGTCAGGACCATCTTGCCTAGCCCCAGGCTCCTACGCTCCTCATGGGGCGAAGTAGGATTGGATGACGGACGAACGGACTAATGAAATCTGTAATCTACAGCTGTTATAATAAGACCACACACAATGTCAGAATACTGTCACAGATAAGTAGGGTAAGGCCTTGTGTTTTATGGGGGTCACGTTACATGCACACCCACGAGAAACTAATTTCCGCCAAGTAATGACACCTTTATAAAATGTCTGCCACAGCCATAATTTACTATGTAATGGCCTAAAAACCTTTGTAGTGGCCCGAAACATCACCAGACATTACTATATACTTCTTTACAGTTTATTTTGAGATGATTTACCAACACACTTTGCTAAATTCTGCCAAAATACAGCTTAAATTTGTGCATTTGTGATGGTTTACTCACAAAGGAAAAACCGGAGCCGGCAAAGTGGAGTACCGCGAAAGACGAGGCTGACTGTACTCGTGTGACTGTCGTCAGGATACACGTCAGCCTGGAAATAAACACACGCCATTACTTATTGACTAGAGTCTACAAATATTTATCCCAGCCAGGTTTGTAATGTATCTATAGTTCTTGCACTAACCACTGTTGCTGTAGTATATTCCATTTCATTAAACACACGCCATTACTTATTGACTATACAAATATTTATCCTGACAAGTTTGTAGTGTAGCCATACTCCTTGCACTGCTGCTGTAGTTTATTAGACTGTTCATCTACAGGTAAAGCAGTTTTTCTCTATTTTAATATTCCACTTCTTACCATGAATTGTAGTCGTAGTGTCGTTCTGTATATCAAACAAAATATTCACCACAGCAGTCCACCAGGGTCATGTTAAGGCTGGGGATACAAATATTAAGCTACTACTATCATTCCTTTTATTTATCATATTCTTTTAATTATACCTATTTTCATCATATACTTTATAATACCTTACGTAATATACTCATGATACTTTCTCTTACTCTGTTTCTCTCAGCCATTCTGTCTGTATATTATACTGTGTCTATTTTACTTTCCAGTATTGTATTCCAGCTGCCGCCAAACGATTGTATTCAGTTCAGAGTGAGTCATGGCATCCTGAGAAGCAACGTAAATTGGACAACATACTAATGCCACGAAAATGAGCAAGAAAGAAGACGAGATAGGATAAGAGCAAGAACAAAAAAAATACAGTATGTAAATAGAAATGGATGAAAAATAGCAAGAAAAGGCGAGATCTGGTAGGAAGGGTGAAGGTGTGAACTGGGTACAGGTGTAGTAGAGTGCCAGGCCGCTCCACCTTACTGCATCTCGCCTCCTGCCTCTCTTGTTGCTTGTGGTGATAATATTGTAGCCTAGGTATCTTGTAACTATGGTGGTGCTAGTGGTGATAACGATAGATAAACAGATAGATGGATAGATTAGATGGATAGATAAATAGAGAACGGGAAACAATGAACATTAGAAAAAAAATTAAATAGAAAATGAACAAATTAATAAAGGAAATAAAGAATGGAAGACAGAAAGAAAAGCAAATGAAAAGATAAACTGAAATGACAACAAAGAAAGGATTAAAAAAGAACTGAGAAGAAAACGAAAGAGAACAACAGCAAACAAAGCGAAGAAAAACGGAAAACAAGAAAGAAAAAAGGAAATGAGAAAGAAAACCTAGGAGGAGCGCAGCAGTAGTGATGGTTGGAACTGAAGACACCTTTATAAGAGTCCCAGATCACTGCACCTTACTTCACCTTGGCTCCTACTTCACTTGTTGCTTTATTGATGTAAAAAATATAGTAAAGAAAGAAAGGAGAGAAAGACGATGGAGGGAAAAATATAATGAAAGGAAAAAACAACATAGGAAATGAAAAGAAAAATGGAAGAAAAGAAAAACAAACAAAAAGGATATAAAGATAATGAAAAAGGGAAAAGGATGACAAAAATGAAGCCAAACGTGAAATAAAGGCAGGAAAGGGTAAAGAAATAAAATGCGTTATAAATGGTAAAGGTGTTAACTCAGTACAGGTGTAGTAGACTCCCAGGCCGCTGCACCTGACTTCGTTTCGCTCCTGCCTCTTTTATAGCTTCTGATGTTCTAATATAGTAAAGAAAGAGACGAGAAACGATAAAAAGAATGAGAAAAAGAAAGAGGGAAGAGACAGGAGGAAAGAAGTGAGAAATACAGAAAAAAAAGAATGGGAAATAGTCGAAGAGAAAGGAAGGAAGGAACGAAAGAGACTGAGTGGCGTGGCACAGGGTTGAACTGGGTACACCTGTGGTAGTCTCAGGCCGCTACACCTTACTCCATCTTGTCTCCTACCACTCTTGTACCTTGTGATGCCCTGATATACTGCTGCATGTCATCTGATATATCTAATGAGGATGATGATAATGATGATTATGGTATTAGTCAAGAGAGTTAAGTCGATTTCTTAACTGAATGGAGGATGAAAATAATAGTGATGATGATGATGACGATATTGGTGTTAGTAAAGATGATTAGGCCGATTTGATGCTAACTGACTGGAGGATGATGATGGTGGTGGTGGTTGTGATGATGACATTGGTATTAGTGAAGAAGATAAAGCTGACTTTGATGTTAAAAATATCTTTTTGGAGGATAATAATGATGATGGTGATGATGTGAGAATTACTGTGATTATGATGGTGATGTAATTACCTCTGATGATAACCTAACTTCATCTTGCCTCCTGACTCTCTTATTAGCGAAGAAAGAAAGGAAGGAAAGACAAAGTAAAGGAAAAATAATAAGAAAAAATAATGTGTAAACAGAAGAGAGAAAATGTGTGAAAAACAAAATGAAAAGGAAGGGAGACAATGAAAACGAATAAGAAAGACTGAGAGAGACAAGAAGGAACATGAAATCTTTAGTAATAAAAAGAAAAAAGAACGACTGACCGACGACAGAAAAAAAAAAAAAAAAAAAAAGGCAAAAGCTTGAACTTGTTACACCTGTAGAAGTGTGCCAGGCCGCTCCACCTAATTTCATCTCGCCTCCTGCCTTCTTGTAGCTTGCGATGCTATCATTTATTGCCTTAATATTTGTAGATGATGATGATGACAGTGACTGTGATGGTGGATACGATAAAAGGGATAGTGATCCCAGAGATGATGATGACAGTGACTGTGATGGTGGCTATGATGATAAAAGGGATAGTGATCCCAGCGATGATGATGACAATAACTGTGATGGTGGATATGATGATAAAAGGGATAGTGATCCCAGCGATGATGATGACAGTCACTGTGATGGTGGATATGATGATAAAAGGGATAGTGATCCCAGCGATGATGATGACAATAACTGTGATGGTGGATATGATGATAAAAGGGATAGTGATCCCAGCAATGATGAGGACAGTGACTGTGATGGTGGGTATGATGATAAAAGGGATAGTGATCCCAGCGATGATGAGGACAGCAACTGTGATGGTGGATATGATGATAAAAGGGATAATGATCCCAGCGATGATGATGACAATAACTGTGATGGTGGATATGATGATAAAAGGGATAGTGATCCCAGCGATGATGATGACAATAACTGTGATGGTGGCTATGATGATAAAAGGGATAGTGATCCCAGCGATGATGATGACAATAACTGTGATGGTGGATATGATGATAAAAGGGATAGTGATGCCAGCGATGATGATGACAATGACGATGGTAGTGATGGTATCGCTGGTATAGTTTAGTACTAATGATAATTTTACTTCCTATCGCCTCCCACCTCTCGTAGTTTGTGATGATGTTTTACTACGCAGAAAGGATGAAAATACTTTATAAAAAGAACTGAATGCAAGAAAGAAAAGGAAATGAAGATAGAATAGAAAAATATAGACACAACATGAAAAAAAAGAAATACAAAGAAAAAGATGTAATATACAAATAGTGCGATGAAATGAAGACAGGAAGAAGAAAAAAAGAACAATGAGAAAGAGATAAAGAACAAACAATGACGCATAACCTGAGAGAGAGAGAGAGAGAGAGAGAGAGAGAGAGAGAAATGAATTCCCCGAGCTAGGCAACTAAGGCCATATAGCCCCGCTGGGTTACACGAGGGCGCTACCCCTCCCGGCAACGATAGCCCGGGCGAGGCTCGAACTTGCGACCTCCCGATCACAAGCTCAGTGCGCTACCACTGTGCTACCGCGCCCCCCGAGAGAGAGAGAGAGAGAGAGAGAGAGAGAGAGAGAGAGAGAAATGAAGTCAGAACTAATGAAGGGGAGAGAATTAATGGAGAAACAGAAAGACGAGCAAGAAAGAGGAAGACAAAATTGATAGTTAGAAGAAAAGACAAAATGAAACAAAATATGTAAAAAGAAAGAAAGGTGTAAAGAATTAAACTGAAGTATGAATGGTAAAGGTGTTAACTGGGTACAGGTGTAGCAGAGTGCCACGCCGCTCCACCTTACATCTCATCTCATCTGCCTTTTGTAGCTTGTAATGATGTGATATACTGCCCAGATCTAAGTACCTGACCATGGTGGTGAGAGTGGCTATGATGATGATGATGATGGAAAAACTGAGGTTGATTTAGTTTAGCATTGTTGAGAATATTGCTAATTTCATGGATATTAATGGTGGTTATGATGATGGTGGTGGTGATGATAGTGGTGGTTGTGATGTATACCAGTTTAGCTGTAACGACAACCTTACATTATATCGCCTCTTAACTCTCTTGTAGGCTGTGATGTAATATAATGGTTACTATGAAAAAGGATGAATAAGAAAAACGGAAGTGTCTAAAATGAGAAACAAACAGAAAAGAACAATAACTTAAGGAGGAAGAAAGAGAAATTATGAAGAAAAAAGAAGCAAAAGGGGAAGCGAATAAGCATATAAAAGACAAAGGAACAAGTAGGAAAGAAGAAATAAAGAAAAAATGATATGGCAAACGAACGCTATCGAGTGTAACAGAAACATTACAAGAGTAACATGAAAAAGAATAAAAGAAAACAAAGAAGGGAACCAAAGAGAGGCAAGAACAAAAAACAGTAATGAGAGAATTCAAAGTGTGAAACCAGAAAGGAAGAAGAGAACAAGTAAAAAGTCAACAGTTATAAGTGGTGGCAGGAGGTGTGGGCGGCGTAGATGGCAGGTAGGACACGTGTAGTAGTGTCAGCCGCTCTACCTTCCTCCATATCGCCTCCTACCCATCTTGCTGTTTATAATGCTTTAATACTCTGTACATTTTATCTTGGCACAACACTGCCATCTCTCCATCTTGAATGCTGAGCTGTAACAAACGACTCTAGAATATAGTGATAGTCATGAAGAAGTGCTATGGACAGGATGTACAGCAATAGTAGTCTTATTATACCATTGAACGCCAAGAAATTTTATGCAACATGACGGAAATGATAATGATGATGTTAACCTCACTTCATCTCACCTCCTGCTGCCCGTGTGGCACGTTATGACGGAATATGATGGAGGGAGAAAATGAAAGGAGGAAAAGAAAATGACAAAAAAAAAAAAGTAAAAATAAAATGGTGACAAACAGAGAGAGAGAACAAAATTAAGAAAAATAATGCGAAAGCAACGAAAAATGTAAAAATAAATAAAAAAAGATAAAAAGATCAAAAAGAGAAAGAAAGGAGGAAAAGGAGAAAACGCGTGTAAGAAGAGTAAGATATAAACACTGATTAAACAAAAACGAAAAAAGGAGAAAGGATGTGTGAATGACAAAAGAAATGACCGAAACAGGGTTGAACTCGGTACAGGTTTAGTTGAGTGCCAGGCCGCTACACCTTACTTCATCTCGCCTCCTGCCTCTCTTGTTGCTTGTGATGATGTACTATAATGGAGAGGCAAAGACAACCACAACGAAAGAAAATGATGATGATGATGATGATGACTGTGATGGTGATAGTGATGCTGGTTATTTTGTTACTGTGGTGAAAACAGTTATATGGAAACTGATGATGATGATGATAAAAACTTGGTTCTTTACAAATGATATGGACAATGGTGATAATGATATTGAATCATGACATGGGTTGGCTTTGATGATGATGGTAATGATGAAAAAAGGAAATGACCGCACTGTCTCTACTCTGGCACCGTTGCAGAGCAAGGCCGTTGGACTGTGGCCAGTCTTGGCCTGGGTTGCAGAGCCAGGCCGTTAGTCTTGGCCTGGGTTGCAGAGCCAGGCCGTTGGACTGTGGCCAGTCTTATCCGCCCACAAACTCTGGTGGTGGACCTCCCCTCAGGTCCACCACTTGGTAGCGGGGGCAGTGTTTTCCGGCTGCATGCCCTTGCTGGTGCTAACCCCTGTATGTTGTGGGGTACGTTGTGTGGCATGTATAGTCCATATAGAGTTGAGTAGTGCATGAGATAGTTTGAGAAATGGATGTTGGGAGTTATGTTCACATACCCGCCATGTTAGTACCACACTGAAAAAGGTCAGCAAAGGAGGATGGTCAGGATATCCTGGTGGCTGGTGAAACAGAGGCTCCAGCTGTCCCTCACCAGCAATCCCATCCCCCTTGAGAGTACCACCCTGAACGGCTGGTGCTACGGCCTACTCCCTACAGAAGTAGGGCGTAGGCTGTAGAAGTAATATATAGCTGGCGCAACCCGAGGATCGTTTCAGCGTGAACCTGGTGGACTTCAGAGTGAAGCTGCTCTCTTCCTGCAGCTCACCATCCTCCTTTCAGGATCAGGGGAGTTGTGGGACATGTGTGTACTCAAGCAACAGACCAGCTTAGTTATATCAGTGCCACCACATGAGGGCATCCCTCTCCAACACCAACCATACCATGTCCTGACATTCATTCACGTTACTGACCTGGGAAATTTCATAACATCTCTCCCTCAGTGATTTATTTTGCCCATCACACCTCCATATCCTATTGTATAACACTCCTGTAAACCATGTTGATAACAGTAGGATATAAACAATGAATTAGAAATACCTGTAATATGTTCTATGCAAGGGAAACTGCTAGGGAAGAAATGCCACAAACTCTCTTCTGTCAACGAGAATATGGCAGGCCAACCCGCTGACTGCACACAGCATTGTAATTCCTATATTTCTCCACAGCACCTTCCTTGGTACAAGCAGTTACAACCTCACCATCTGCAATCAGCAACTCCCAGGGCAACTCAGATATAATATCCCATGGCAGTTCTCCATGCACCATGATAAACAGAATAGAACTCCAGACAGACCACAGATGTGCACCAATTCTTAACATAACGACCTATACTCCGTCCACTTTAACTTGGCCTAAAATTGCCATCTAAAGCAATCTTAAATGCTGAGCTATCACACGAGATTAATGCTACAATATGGTGACATTCAGGAAGAAGTCCTATGGAAAAGATTCAAAACATACAATTTTGCAAATTATGTAAGTTCAGTGCCATCAATTCTCTTTGTTTCTCAATTTGTATGATTTCAGTAACCTGTTTCTTTATATAATACTTTTTATATTTAACATCATATAACATCTCCCATGTAATACAATTCTGAAACTGTTCTCTACCTCTTTCAACCTCTGGCAAGTGGGTATTTTCCTCTTCATCTACTTATTCCTTTTACTGTCACTGTTTAACTGAACTTTGGAATTTAAGTGAAGTCTTTTCCTTATCCTCAGTTTAGTTATCTAATCATTTTGTTGATTTGCCTTAACATGGAATCACTTGGGTACATCAGCTTCTCTCTCACTTAAAGCTTGAAACATGTTATTTGAGACATTATTATACAGAACTAACTGTAGCACCAGAGATCACAGCAGCTGTCGCTCCTTCTTGCAGTTGGGTAAAAACAATAACAGTTTACACAGGAGCATCTCCCTCTAGCTGCACTAGCTGCTCCCCCACCATCCTTTCATACCATATTTCATTCTATCTGGTTATTTCTATACTGTAACTTGGGTTAAAGATACTATATACATTTGATCTTTTCACTGCACAACCCTGGTATTTTGACTGTTGTCAAATTAAGCATAATAACTTATTGCTGCCTTAAGCTTTTCAACATCAGAATCTCTTCATTTGTATTCTGGAAGCTACTGGTAATGTTTACCACTACTCCTTAATGCCTGTGTCTTGGTTGAGGTCACTGGTGTGAGTGTGTAGTATACTGCTGGATCACAATGACATCTGCCAAATGTCCAGAAAATTTATCAAACAAAATATTTTTGATAAGGGATTTGCTCAACTGATTTAATTATGTGTAGTATTAACACAAAACATCTTCCAGAACTGCAAACTACAATGTCCTGAGAGATATGAAGACAATCTTGGTTTAATATCCTGGTTGGTTCTGAATCATTTTGGATGACAAAAACTGCAACTTGGTTTTACTGAACACGATTTTCAATCCGATCCATCAGCATGGAAGAAAAATTACATTTTTAAATATACTGTAGTACGATACTGACCCGACAGCACCATTTTGTTGTATGCTGGACACTTTTTTACCTACACTACAACACAGTGTTAGTCTATACTATGTCTGTTGGTGCTGTGTTGGAGTAACTCACATTTTGGTGTTGTGTACAGTAGGCTATATGGCATACGAGTGTACTGATTCCCCACCTAACCTAACAAACCAGGTTCACCACCACAGGACACAGTTCAACTGATCCACTGTGGTTGCTGGTGTGGTGCTTGAGCAATTCACAAAAAATATAACATGACTGAATAGCAAATATCACAAACTATGACTGTCCCTTAAAAAAAAAAAAAAAAAAAAAAAAAAAAAAAAAAAAAATCAATACTTTGCCACACGGGCACGACCTTTCCATATTTCCTACTGAAATTAATCCTTCACAGGTGACTTATGTTTCACAGGTTATCATAGTTACAGGGCGTTTTTTAATAATGTTATCTGTGAAATATGTAAAGACATGTTTATGTCACACATTCCATCACCCACATAAAGGTACCACCAAGAGGCAAACCTTGCTGACAAACTCTACAAATGCATGTCTTACTTTTGGCATAAGTAAATTCCCAACTGATATGTTAGGTTTGGAGAATTTCAATTGATTAAATTACTGTAGGATTAGCTAGGTTAAGATGGGCTTGGATTGGTTGTGTGAATAGGTTAGGTTATGACAGATTAGATTTATTGTTAGGACTCAAGACTGGGATTTGGCCTGACAGATACTCAAGGGGTCTCTAAGCTACGTGGCAATCCAAGGTGGTTAATATCAGGGGGGGTGGGGCAAAGCCCCCAGTTGGAATAGGTTAGACCTCCTCTCATCCCGTTTCTCTCATCTTTCTTGTCTTTTTATTACTCTTCTTTCCTCCAGGTGGTTTTACATTGATATGGTAGGTGGGGGCGCTGACCATCCACTCACTCGATGTAGTGTTCCTCTCGGGTGTCTGCCCTTTTCTCTCGTCTCTCCATTCCTACCTTCCTCATCGGTCTTTCTTTACTTCATTCTTTCCTTGTCCTTCTGCCTACGGACCGAATTACCTAGCCCCGGGCTTCTACGCTCCTCATGGGGCAAAGTAGAATTGGATGATGGATGGATGGATGGCTTTACATTCAGTGACCAGCCTAACGGGTTCCCATAAGCCTGGAAACCATTTACAACGGTGGGTGGTAACCATATAACCAACCAACCCATACGTGTTCCTTAAGTGTCACCAAGTGGGACGGTAGAGGGTTAGTGCTCCTCCCGGCAAAACAATCTTCTCAAGACAAAAGGCCACCCCTTACGGGATTATGGCGTCTGGCTATAGATAGATAAGATACGTTAGGTTTGACTGGATCGTTTGGTTTGGTATAGAGTTCAATGTTTGATGCACCAACGTGTCCTGTTGCCAAGATAGTAATCAACGAATCCAGTCAGTAAACAGGCTGACACAGCCAAACTGGCGGCTTCCTTAAATACTCCAAACAGTATATTTTATTTTTCATCTACACTATTTGCAGTTTAAAATAACCAGATAACTATCTATGTTGCATATGGTAATAAAATTACTTTCCTGAAGATCATGAGATTGTAAGAAGACAGTTGCAATCACCACAACCATTTGCGATATCAAAATATTAAAGAACATAAAACGAAAGTTCGTCCATTAAAAAAACGTTATAACATATTAAGGAAACTTAGACCAGAGAAAGAAATATAGGTAAATAAAGAGAGCACAGTGTATTTTTCCCCCTTTGGAGCAGAGGGGCCTAAGGCTGGGCTGGTGTAGTGCAGTACACTTAAGGACAGGAGGCTGACCTACGCCCCTGGTAATGTCTACAAGACAGAAATACTTGTGGGACTCTAACCACAGTGCACAGCCACAGGCCACTGTGCATTCTGACCCAAAAGCTCTACTACCACACCACCATTAAAAAGGTAACAAAAGTGGTAACAAAGTAACAAATAACTCAGCACACAAAGTATACTCCCTCTGGCTACCTCTGGGACTTGAACCACAGCACATTTTGACCCGAGGGCTCTACCTCCACGCCACCATTAAAAAAAGTAACAAAGTGGGTAAAAAAGTGAGTAACAAGTAACATCAAAGAAAGTAAATGTCCCTCCAATAAGACAGAGTAAACTGAGAGTAACAAATAACATCAGAGAGTAATGTCTGTCCATAGAGATAATTCTCAGCACTAAGCAAAAAGACAAAACAAAATGTAGATTCCATTAAAGTAAAACAAAAACTTATAAGATGAATCAAATCACACCAGGTGTGGGGGTGGGGCCTGCCGCTGTGTGGGGTGGTGGTAAATCACACCAGGTGTGGGGGTGGGGCCTGCCGCTGTGTGGGGTGGTGGTAAATCACACCAGGTGTGGGGGTGGGGCCTGCCGCTGTGTGGGGTGGTGGTAAATCACACCAGGTGTGGGGGTGGGGCCTGCCGCTGTGTGGGGTGGTGGTAGCGGTGGTTCAGGTACAGTGCCGAGACACTGACCAACAGTTTGACCACAAACCACGCCACCACCCCCACCCAAGCCCCATTCCACACCTCCCACACCTCTATCACCCCAACTATGGTCTCCAGGGGGTGAAGCAGCTGGGCACAATAGATGGCACTCAGTGCCAGCTGCCAACTCAGCATACTGACACCCAGAATTACACTCAGCACCAACAGCACAACCTGAAACACGTCATTTTTGACAAACCAAAAGCCAACCCAAGTGGTGAGGAACCAACAGTGATAAACAATAAGCCAAGTTAGACCCGCGTTGAGCTCATACCGCAATTGTGAAGAAATTACCATCCCGGTCAATTCAGACAACATTAGCCTACCGGGATAGTGACTAAATTGTTCTCCTAATGACTTAATTGCCCAGTTAAGCCTTGATGGCTCAATATTATGTCGCAAAATTGTGTCTACAGGAACACCATTCTCAACAAATTTGGAAACAATATCAGAAATATCCTTACGGAAATAGGGAACACATGTTTTGACAAAAATGGTGAAACCTAAATCAGTAAGTGACACAATTACGAACCAACAAGTTATGAGTACGAACAATATCTTTTTGAGGAGGGGCCGAATCCCGTTAGTGTTGACGGGGATAGTGGTGGGGCGGTAGACCCCGTTGTCCATGTGTACAACTGTGTGGGACATTTTGGGATGAGCTTACCAAAACTTAATCGTAAGCTATCTCACAATCCAATATCGTACTACACAGTACGATTAATTTTAACCTTACTAACCGTTATAAAATTACGAGTCACAATGAAAATGCGAGAGCGCGGACAACACACCCTCTCGCTAACTCGTCCACTAGAGTCGCTCACGCAGGTGCTCACCTTTTATAGCCCCAAGACGCCGGAAGTGGATATTATGAATACTTCGCGCTGCCAATATTTCGTTATTTTTCTGCCATAATTACCTCATTGCCATTCAAACCCTTTACACTTACACATTTTAAGAAAAAATAAAATCCGTGTTCTTAATTCTAGTAAATTAAGACTGATTTAGTGTTAAAATCGCATAATAAGAAAGGTCAAGTAGGTAATATTTTCGAGACTGCCTTTTTTCGGTCGTATCAACTTAAATTCAAATCGGCGTTTGTATTTTTGAATGCACCACAGCAAAGGCAACATAAACCAGCCATATTGTTTTGTGAATATTCATTGTTTCCTTTTTCATTTCCTACCTATTGTTTCTTCAAAGAAGACAGAAATAAATGACTTTTCACAAAAACTTCTCCAACCTCCTTGCAAAATATCATGCATAGTTATGACACCTACCACAATACTAACCTACTGGCCTGTGACTCCATATCCTTTCCATAGCACCTCTTCGTGACTAGCACCATAGTCTATGTTAGTGCTAATCTCTTATTACAGCACAACACTGAAGATGGTTAGATGGCAATTTTACGCCAAGTTAAAGTAAACAGAGTTTAGTATCGTCACTATTTACTTTCCTCTAACTTCTCCTAAAGGCCTTACTTTGATCAGCTGGATTGGTGATAATTACAGTATAAGGGAAAAACATTCAAGCACCAGATTCTGTGGCTACTAATGGTGCTTTTAATAACAAAATCAAACAATTTATGGATACTGTGAACTCTCTTCAGCTACAATTAGGGTGAGGTGGGGGTCAACCCTACTATTAGTGGCAAAATATTACACCAAACATTCAGATAAAGGTTTTATTATGAAATGTAAATATCAAAAGAAGCATCAGGAATAGGGCTATCTTTGGTATGGTTATCACTTCTTTTGAAATATGATAAGTTATCTTAAAAGTGTTTTTTCAAAAAGGTAGCAATGTGTATAGATAGTGGGGGTGAAGCCAACATCCTATTTGACAACACTTTAATGTGGTACCAAAGTAAATCTAAGTTTATATATGAAGTAGGCAATGTAAGAATTCAGAGCAGAGATATTTATCTACTCCATGACTTTCATATTACCTTACAAGCAACACAAAATTTTAATATTCCATTATTAAATGTTTAACCTGGCTGAATACTGAAATGTGGTGCTAAATTATTGTAAAAGTAAAGGACATATGCTGTCCCAGTACAAAAATGTTGGCCACATGTTACAGAAATATATATGCCATGAATGAAGAAAAACAGGCCAGGTTAAGATGTAGGACTGTTATTATTTAAAAAAGATATATGCGATAACACTACATAAATAAAGGTGAAGGTACACACTGCACTCTTTAATCTACCTCGGGTGTTATGTCAGCATGTTAACCGGATGTTACAAGTCTACTTCATATTGTACTGAGTTAGAGCCACATTGAATTTAATTATTCTGGCAAGCCTCTGTTTTACGTCCCCCATTTGCAAGGCATCTTGATAAACCTGTGAAAGACATATTACGTGAGTTCTTCACACACAAATCACCTTACTAATACTGTATTTTGTAATTTGTGGTGGACCGTAGAGAAATTAATTGGTATTGTACGCCCTACAACTATTGGTAAAAATAAAATGACAATATCTTTATTGGGTTATAGGCCAAATAATTCAATCTGCAAGGCTCAACTGCATATCCCATATCAACAAAACTATACATATATCCCTGCAACAAAATCGTACCGTATATGACTGAAAATCATGTTGCACCAAACACATGTACATAATTTCATGCTGGATTGCTAGCAGTAATGTTCTGTGAGTATCCAGGTACCTTCTAGGTATTTATTTTGTATGATGTGTCCACTACCCACGCCATAATATTTATAAATTCGACACAGGCCTCGGGATTCGATGGTCATCAATTTCTTCATATATATTATAGCAGCTAAGTACACAGACTCTAATTAGGACAGAATGCCCTACCATCAGAATCTACCAGTATTCATTGTCGATATACGATGTATCAGCAGTGCTAAATGTTATACCAGACATCCAAAAAACTGAAAACTCACCTCCCATATCCAGCTTTCCACATGTAAACATGGCGCTACCAGGCGGCCCAGCTGTCCTGCCGCGTTTTCTTCTTAAGCGGTTACTATTCTAGGCCCAATAGGGAGTAAAGGAAAGCGTCTGTACCACTCCCTAGTACGGTTATAACCACCTCACCCTACCCTAGAGCGTCTGTACCACTCCCTAGTACGGTTATACCCACCTCACCCTAGCGAAGAGCGTCTGTACCACTCCCTAGCACGGCTTATGCCCACCTCACTCAACCCAAGAGTGTCTGTACTGTACCCTGGACTATGCATGTGACAAATGCCACGCGTAAAGAATATTATGGTTATAATCTCGTGGCATCAAATATATTTCATACTAATTATACCAACAACATGCTAAAACACAAGATATTCGCCTACGTGGATATACACGTATAAATACTTTTCTACTTCAGAGAGTGCACAATTAACCTATACCTATTCTTCGCAAACATTCATATTTACTGGAATTCAATGTATAACAAAATCGTTTTATAAATACGTTTAACAATTATACTTACATAACACCGTGGGTGAATGTTATTGTTGTAGTGCCTATAGTATATTCTTTTACAGTAACTGTACAGATAAACTGGTATACACCACTATTATGTGATTAAACTGTGTACTATGCATTACGACTAGCCATTCAACATACCATGCAATGCTATCTGCAGCTGTGGTAGTCCATCTCTGTTCACTTCCAGGAGAGTTTCACCATGCAGTGTCTTCTCCAGCTGTGGTACTCTATCTCTGTCCTCTTCCACGGGAGTCTGACCATCAGGGTGGAAGGAATGGATGCTGCCATCTGTGTAATGTCATAAATAGTTTGGGATCAACGAGACATACCTAACCAATAATGTTGTTATATGTGTGCAATAGGGACACCATCAGTATAAGGAGAGTGCACTGATAAAAAGACAGTTTACAAGCATTATCTTCACCATAATCACTGGGACAGGGGAGACTGCCTAACTCATAGTGCAGCTACTCTGTAATGTCCTCATCACAAATTGGTTATGCTATCATATTTTGTACATAAGACTATATGACACTTGTATATTATGACTATATGCCATAATGTGTTCTGTATTATAACATGTTATGGACAGCCATACATCGTACCAGAGGAAACGTCTGTCAACCATTTGTGCCCCTTTTACAAAATTAGTCATTGCCATCAAGTTGCATGTGTTACATATAATCATTATACAATC
>NC_137049.1:14084264-14276764 GCF_032717465.1 Coenobita brevimanus | reverse complement strand
ATAAAAATATCAAATATTATAATACAGAATCCTTTATTTCCAGACTGACGATTCCTAGGGTCAACATTTGTATGTAAGAGATAATGGTACTGTACCTATTTGCCCCTAGGTAAGATGCAAGGTATTATGCACTCACTCACTGGCAAGGACTCGCTACGTTTGAAGTTATGATTTTCTTACTGGCTGGTTACAACTGGCATATTGTAACACGAAGCTGATTACTGGCTTCATATAATTCTGACAGCTTCGGCTTTGTCTCTGTGAATGTCTACCTGGCTTTGGCTTCGGCTTCACGACTTTCCAAGGCAGCCGGCTTCGGCTTCATGACTTTTGAAGGGCTTCGGCTTGGAAGCCAAAGAGGTGGCTTCAGCCCCATGTCTGACTGGGGTTGAGAAATCCATTGGTTGGGTAGTGGTATGACAATACAAGTTGTTGATCCACTAACTGGATGGCAATACATAATTATTGACAAATGACATAACATTAATGGTACTGACAAGCAAATATGACTTATGGAAGGGGTCACTTTACTACTTTATATATATTTTGTTTAAGACATGTATTGATGTTATCCATTCTGTTACAAATACACAATTTAAGAATGCTGTAAATATCATTCAGACGAGTAAATATTCTAATAGGGAGTGCAACACATAACTATTACTGGTGGAATGGCGACAGTTGTTGGAACAAGACTGCGTTAATAATATTCATCACAGAAATGATCGCAGCTTTAAGACAGATGGGGACAACGTCTATGTTCTTTTAATACAAATTTCAGCTATTCTGTGAAAATAAGACTATGTTTGATATAGGTAATGATAACACATTTATTGCTGGTGATGGAAGAAGAGGAAGAAAGTTCAAATTATTTACCTGTATCAAGAGATTTACCTTACTGTACACATGTACAGTTGCGGACATATCAAACAGAAACACCCCATCCATCAGCAAGGTGATGTAATGCTTTCCGCATCTGGTAACACTGATAGGTATGGAACTTAACTGAGATTCGTTCGGTCGCTAAGACGAACCGAACGCGGTGATAATTGCCGCTGTGCGCAGTTACTGGTATGTGCCACCTGGCAATATACTGAAAATAACATCGTTTTGTGATTATGGCAATAAAATAATATCACACCATATATTTTCGTATTTTAATCACATTAAACACTAACGTTTCGTAAGTGTGACTTTCGACAAACTTCACAAATCAATCAACAATTACTGACGGCCAGCATTTAAGCAATTATAACATTACCTGCATTCCCGCACCCATCATAATAATCACAAAATTATCGTGACTCCCCTCCTCTCTGACCATGAACCTGAAACTGGTAGACTTCTTTAATCCACGCAATTTTATAAGAGGTGGCGCCACAGGAGGAGGCAGGGTGGGGCGCCTGGGAGACAAGAGGAGGGATGTGCGTGAAGTGGGGGCAATAGTGGGAGGGGGACTCTACAAGAACTGAGTGATGGGGTAGGGGAGTGTGGACTGTGGCAGGAAGCTAGAATGGGATGGATAAATGATACGCTGGTGATATGGTGCCAAACCTGCTATAGTTCAATGTTGATTATCGAATTTGATAGTCAGGCAGTTAAACGTTATGTAGACTTTGGCACGTTACGCAGTCTGCCAGCATGTTTTGTTATACCGTCTACAGGACGACCAACTCCCCACTGGGTGGCGCATCACTCAAACCCTGCAATATTGGTGATATATGAAATGCCCCTAGAATGTTTGCCTGATGTCACACCTATCGGGTTGTCGTAAGGGATTATTCTCCGGGGCTAGACCTTGATAAATCATATACCCGTGCTTGGTGACACGAGAGCGCTACTTCTCCCAGCAAGGCAGCTACCTGGGCAGGAAGCTAACATCACACCTGTTGTCATTGCGACTGGGGTTATTCTTGTTGCGTTTACGTAGCAACATCATGAATGACGACTGTGATATCGAAAGCAGGGGAGGGGGGGAAAGGAATCTTATCTTGCCACAACAGACAATAGTTAACAGTAGTGATTCGTGCTTATGGTTCTCGTTAATATCTGTATGGCACAGATGTAAACGAAAACGTGATTTACTAGGGGAGGGGGATGAACTATGTTCCAGAACTTAGGATGGGTTAATAGGCGAGTTGAGAGATGCCTTATCAACACGTTCGTTCGTTCGTTTACAGATTCCCTGCACCTATAGTGCAGGCCGGGCCATACACTGGCCCGGTCAGTGGGGTATGGGTTGATTGAAAAATAGTAAGGTGGGAGGACAGGGCCTGGGGACTGCCCAGCACACACGCCCTGTCTCCTGGCTGGCTTTGTGGTGTGTGTGCTTATCAGCTGTATTACATGATCTTTATGTCGAACCACTGCAGACCTCATACTAATAGAGTAAATTGTGGTATGGCGGACGTGTAACTTAAGAAAACTGATTCACCACCTCAGTATCCAGTTCACTGTCCGCCCCTCCCTCTTCCCGACACTGCGTGCATTCAAACATGGTCTCTCAATCTTGGGTACTGACAGGGAGGGGGAGATGGCCGTAATGCTACACCATGAACAGGGGATCACATGTTTATACATCAACGACAGTGGTTCACCAGTCCTCCTTAATGAATTGCAACACACACCGTTACTCAACCAGGACGGCAGCCCCATATTCGGACACTGCTGAGATGTGTGGCTCAATAGTTGCTTTCCATGAACAGGGCAATAGTCCTCGTATTTATCTTTATCCTGTCAATTGCATACAATGTGAACGCTACTTGGTTGTTAAGCATAACCAAAAAACACTCAGATATAATGTGTGTTTGCATTTAATACAAGCGATTTCTGTAACTCATGGCAAATTTGATGTAATATGCACGTGCTCAGACTGGATAACTGCAAACATTACAGCTTTGTTCCACCATTTTTGGCGCGAGGATTTTGCTCGAGGATTTGTGAAGGAAGGCTTAGGGTACGACAGTTGCTCAGTATGAACCTAAATATAACTAACAACAACAGGCAATGTGTAAAAATCAACAGCCAAACACGGCATACAGAAAACGGTAACGTAAACCTGGGTTAAGTAAATCCACCTTTATTTTAATTCGGTATCATAGATATTAATGAGAACCATAGGGGCCATCATTACTGTCAGACTGTTTATATTTATTGGTAATAAAGGAAAACTCTACATTGGTCTATCCCTACTCTGTTTACGATATTAGTCGTCTATCATCATACTACGTAACAGGCTACAAGAGTAATTCCCAATCACTATGACAACATCTGACGAACTGTAGGGACATGCCATATATTTGCAAATTAACAAATAGTCACCATACTCAAAATACACGAGTACTGAGCCACCCAGTGGAAAGTGTGTCGTGAACTGTCACAAACCATGACGGTCAGTTACAACATGTGGCAACGTCAACATAACGTTTCATAATCTGACTAAAAGTCCATATTCTCCAAGAAATAATTATGTGGCCCAGTCATCACCTTGCAATCTATCCCTCCCACTATAGCTTCTGTCGTCTACCAAAGTCCATCGTCCCCTACCCCATCACCCCTCTCCTCTAGCCCCCAGTTCGACCATTACTGTCCCCATCCTCACACACCTCCCTCCTCCTGTCTCCCACCTCCACCCTGCAGCCTCCTGTGGCGCCACCTCCTGTATGCAGTGAACTTGCTTCGATTTCAGAGGTCGTGGGACAGCTATTAACTATGACTTATATATATGATGAACTGTTAACTGTTGCATGGTTCGTGACTCAAAACTAACCCACTCAAGAAATCCGTTTCATTTATAATAACTGCCATTATCTTGTGTGATATAATTTTCAAAATCTTACCATAATCATGACATGCTATAAAAAGTATATTTTCTGGCGGGACATTGCTTATTTACCACCAATAACTGCGCGCAGCGGCAACGATCATAACGTTCGGTTCGTCCAATCGACCAAACGAAACCAGGTGAAGTTCCGTACCTGTCAGTGTTACCAGATGCGTACAGCATTACACCACCTCGATGGTGGACGGGGTGCTTCTGTTTGACATGTCCGCAACTGTACACTCGAGGCCGAAAATTCGCGACCACGTACCTTAACTGTCTGTGGAAACTGCTGGTAACACTGAGTGGGGGAGGGTTTTTTTTTTTTTTTTTTTTTTCCCCCCCGGCCTATCAACCATCGGGGCCGAAGCCCCTGGTTATTAAGGCCATGGGTATATATATATGTATATACATTTAAATATATATACATATATATACAAACATATATATATACATACACACACACACACACACACACACACACACACACACACACTTCCATGCATACATACAGACACATTTTCATGCAAACGTACATATATATATAATATTTTTAATCTTATTTATTTATTTTTTTGTATTTTTATTTTTTTAATTTTTTCTTGGTTTTATATGTTTTATACCTTATAATATAAAGACAAACTAATCTAAAGACCCTAAAACTAATCACCTAACAGACAAATCGCTAATCTATACTAAATCGTACAGAGACAAATAGCTAGACCTACACTAATGGTAAAAATACCTCGACTAACAGAACACCATCGACTGCAGATATGTAATGCCATTCTACATTACATACCTGCACTCATCACCTGGTGACTGTCAGTCGAGGCACAACCTAATATAGGGGACATCAATATATGAAAGAGAACCAGACGAGTCAGGAACATTTCCATATACGTCAGCTGTCGTCCCTAATTAGAACAACTTAAGCAAGATAATATAATGTATTTACATAATTTGTACAAAAAGTGAAGAACCTCGCCCAGCAGACGACCATCGACTACAAGTGCCCAATACCTTCCTATATTGCACACTTGCACTCATCAGCTGGTGACTGTCAGGCGAGGAACTTGGCTTAATGTAGGGGACATCTATATTAGAAATAGATCGGTGGGAGGAGGAACTATTTAAAATATGTCAACTGTCAACCCTAATTAATATTACAATATATACATATTTACTGTTCATAAAAACCATAACCACGCAGTAAAAAAGTCACATCACTCTGATCAGTCCGGTCTCTCTCAAGAAAGCCATCAATTTATCAGTCATAACAATGTCCCCATCACCCAGGATGGTGGAAAGGGTGAAGGGGACGTCGTCTACTGCGCCGCAGTAATTTATAAGTGAAGCACGTTCACGAATAAATCGCCGACAGCGCAGGATGATATGACTAATAGATAACACCGCATTACAGATGTCACAGTGCGGTGGGAAGCGTCTTTCCATATATGGTTTTATGTGGGTTACAATGGTGGCATTCAGCCGTAGCCGTGCCAACATTTTTCTTTCTAGGCGACTGGGACGGTTGGCAGTGTCCCAGTCGCCCAGGTACGGCTTACAAGTTGGAATATTTAGTCTGGTCCACTGACCTTGCCACAGAAGATTTATTGATTTCTTTCCGAGAGATAGACTCGACCGTAGATCACGAGGAACGTCCCAAGTCTCCTCGAGCTCCACAGCCGACTTTGCAAAAGTCAGCCTGCTCATTGCCGTAGATACGACAATGACCAGGCACCCAGATCAGCGTGAATGACTTGTTGCATGAATGCAACTTATTAACGATGCGGCCCTGGATCTCGTGAGAGTCCGTAGTGCAAGATGCAATTGCCTGAAGGGCTGATTTTGAATCTGAAAATATGACAAATGAGTCGTGTCTAGAATTGAGAGCATAGTCTATGGCTTTGTCAATAGCAAAAAGTTCTGAAGTAAACACAGATGTATGAGTCGGCAACCGATACCTGAGGGCACATTCAGTCGACCACACACTTGCACCCACACATTCACTCGACTTGGAGCCGTCGGTGTACAATTGATGGGACCCCAAGTGACGAACAATGATGTTACGAAACAAGTGGTGGACCTCCGCCTCCGGCGCCTTGGCCTTTGGAGCTGGGAGCCATGTAACATCGACTGTAAAGCCGGGTGGCTCCCAAGGCGCTATATTTTTAAGCACCAACTTGTCACAGTCACTGGGGTCCACATCAAGCTCCTGAGTCAGTAAGTGGAGGCGAGTGGCAGTGGCCGACGCACCCCCGCAGAAGGTGGTGGTATTGACGCAGGGGGGTACAGGCCACATTGCCGATATTACTTTTTCTTAATGTCCTTATGCCGTAGGACAACGCCAGGTGGTCACGGCGAATACGGAGGGGAGGCACATTCGCCTCCACTTCCAGACGAGCTACACGGGTACACCGGACAGCTCCAAGACACATTCGCAAACATTTATTCTGTAACACATCCAATCCTTTCAGAGTGGCATCGGATGCCGAGCCATACACCTGTGCGCCATAGTCTAGCTTCGATCGAATAAGGGACTTATACACCATTAATAAAGATTTTCTGTCGGCACCCCAGGTAGTACCCGCTAGGTACTTGAGGACATTTAACGGTTTATCACAACGAGCAAGCAAAGTATTAACGTGAAGTTTAAAATTCATTCTACGATCAAAATGTATTCCTAAAAATTTTACAGAATTTTGAAAAGGTACCGCCTGATTATCCAAAGTTAAGCACAAATTAGGTACGTTACGATTAGTGAAAACTATAGCGGCACACTTACGTACGGAAAACTTAAATCCCCACTGCAAGGCCCATTGGTGGACGGAGTCAAGGGCTGCTTGAATCCGCCCAGCCGAAAATTGTGCATTACGGGAAGAGTGCCATATTGCACAATCGTCAGCGTCGAGCGAGTATTTAAGATTCCTCTGGATGGGAGCTGATGACAGAATATCATTGATCATAATACTAAATAAAGTAGGACTAAGCACACTTCCCTGTGGCACCCCGTTTTCCTGGATAAATATATCCGATATTACGTTACGGGGCAATTTGACAGAGAAAGTTCTGTCCCTTAAGAAATTTGAAATAAAAACAGGCAAATTTCCTCTTAAACCATAAGCATAGAGCTTCATTAGTATACCGTGTCGCCAGGTCATGTCATAGGCTTTATGGATGTCCAGGAACACCCCTATCATGAATTCTTTATTGGCAAATGCCTCTGCAATACAATGCTCCAAATTCATTAAATGATCTAGTGAACTTCTGTATTTACGGAAGCCACATTGTTGATCATTTAACAAATTCTTCGACTCTAAAACAAAAAGAAGCCTATTGTTAACCATTCGTTCCATGACCTTACATAGACAAGAAGTCAACACAATAGGACGAAATGAAGTGGGATTCATAAGACGACCAGCCTTTTTTGGGTATCGGTATGACGTGCGCAAAGTGCCATGAGTTTGGGAACGTTCGAGACGCCCAAATCTCATTGTACAATGCTAACATCTTAATCAGGTTGTCCTGATTAAGATGCTGGATCATACCGTACGTGATGGTGTCTGGTCCAGGGCTGGTGTCTTTACAGGATTTAAGGGCAAGGAGCAGTTCATCTAGCGTAAACTCTTGGTTGTACGGGGAGTTTACGTCTTCTGTGGCAAAGTCTAATATCTGTAGCTCAGCCGTGCGTTTATGATGTTGGAAACGCGGGTCATAATTGGCTGAGCTACTTACATGAGAAAAACTCCTGGCGAGGATGTTAGCAACGTCCACGGGCTCGTCATAGATGCTATTATTTACTTGCAAGGTGGTAATGGGGAAATATGGGCCTTTATTATTCAATATTCTTATAGTGGACCAGACTTTACATAATGGTGTTGTACGAGTCACCGTGGACACAAAGGACCGCCAGGAGTCACGTTTGGCCCTTCTTATTATTCTCCTTGCCTCAGCCCGTGCCTGTTTGTATGCAATAAAATTTTCCTCAGTGGGCTGACTATCAAAAATCCTGTATCTCCTATTGCGTTTTCTTAATGCTTGTCGGCAATCCGGCGTCCACCAATGTGCTCTATGCTTCGCATGAACTGTAGAAGTCTTGGGAATAGCAGCCTCAGCTGCGTGTAATATGGAAGTGGTTATATTTTCGACCTTGACATCTATGGTCTCCCCAGATATATCTAAATTGGCGATCCTTGAGAAGGATCCCCAATCTGCTTTCTTATAGTTAAATTTTGGAGGTGGAGGGTCCGAAATGATGTCGCGTGTATAAGAAAGACAGATGGGTAAATGATCACTTCCCAAGGAGTCGTCGTAAGGGTCCCATGAGAGATCTTGATGTATACCAGGGGAGGCCAAAGATAAGTCAATGGCCGAAAAGTTACCAGTACGATCATCTACACGAGTCGCTCTACCATCGTTCAGAAGACAGAGGTTGGACTGTAGTATTAGGTCGGCTACTTGCTCCCCACGACCATCAATCCTCAAGCTACCCCATTGATAGTGATGGGCGTTAAAATCGCCCAGCACTAACCTATTTCCAGGCAGATGTTCAACTAGTGAATTTAAAGCATCACTATCAATGGGGCCATGTGGAGTACAGAGAGCAAATAGACAGATACGTGTTATTAAATTTTACTCTGCACGCGACAGCTTCCAGAGTAGAATTTAGAATCACTTCCGTTTGTGGGTGTGATTTGTGTGTGTAAATGGCAACTCCGTGACCTTCATATCTTCTATACGAGTGGTAGTGTCTGAACTGTGAAGGATCAGGATGATCCTCCAGGCTGCCTCCTGTAAACAAACAACATCTGGCCTGTGTAGTGAAAGCAAGATAGCTATATTATGTAACTTATTCCCAATACCTCTACAATTCCACTGCAGTATAGCGAATGCGGCGGTTTAAGATTTTCGAGGGTGGCCAGTGTGCTTAGTCTTTTTATGCCCCCCGCGACCAGGCGAGTGGCTACCGGGGGACCTATCCCGGTGCTTGTTTGTGGAGATCTCCATAGTCTCGTCAATAACGAGGCTCCCAGATTCCATCGAGGGAGAGCTATTCTTTCTCTCCCTCTCCGGACCAGGAGCAGGAAGGACATGAGGACGTGACTGTTTGGTGAGGGTGGTCAAGTTAATTTTATCTGACTTCGCACTGCCTGCGAAGGAGCAGCGGCAGCTTGAGAGTATGAAGTGGCAATTGGGATGTCTGTCAGAGGGTTGGAACGTACAGGAGGCTTAGGCTGAGAGGTATGGCGTGGGGCATGAGGAGCGAATGTAAGGTCAGTCTGTGTTTCAACGGTGCACATCACGGGACGGGACACAACCGCCGATGCATAGGAGACATTAGGTTTGGGAGTTGCATGCAACTCCTTCACCTTCTTCCTAGCATCGTAAAAGGAAATGCCCTCGGTTGCCTTCACTGTGCAGACCTCTTTCTCCTCCTTCCACTTGGGGCAAGCCCTCGAGGAAGTGGAGTGAGCATCCTTGCAGTGAAAGCAGCACTCCGTCTCAGATGTACAGTGTTCGGCAGAATGTCCCACATTCGCGCACCTACCACACACTGGCTGGGAAGCCCTACAAGCCTTTTCATGGTGCCCATAAATCTGGCATTTTAAGCAACGCAAGGGGTTCGGGATATATGGTCTGACGTTAAGAATTTCATATCCAATTCTGATGTTGGAAGGTAAAGCAACTTTGCCGAACGTTAGGACAACTGTGGCGGTCTTCGCCTTCCTGCCTTCCGAGAATCTAGTTATAAAACGTGCCTCTATAACATCCTGCTGTGCAAGTTCCTGTAATGATCTTCCTCCTCCATGACCACTAGATCTCTGCAGGTGATCACACTTGCAGGAATTCATGGAGTGAGGGATCGTGGACTGAACATCATAACAATGGAACTTGCTCAGTTTTAGCAAATCCTTTACCTGACTTGAGTTTCTAGTTTTAACAAGAAGATCTCCACTCGCAAGTTTTTTCACTTGTTCCACCTCACCTGCACACCCGTCAATCACCTTCTTGATGATAAAGGGATTGAGGCTGGACAGGGGAGTGGGACCAACCGCGTGGATCTGTACAAACTCGGCGTTTCTATAATTGATGTCAAGACGGGTACGTGTCTGGGGCCGTTCAGTCTGGGGGTAGTCAGTCCGTGAGACAGTCGGGGGTCGGTCAGGACTACCTCCCCCCCTGAAGGGGAGGGAGGCAGCAGTGGCGTCCGCCATAGTTACCACTTCCCCCTCACGGGGGAAGTGGGAAGAGAGAGAAAAACGACCAAGGGAGAATTGCCCGGGGAACACACACCTAATCTGAGATTACCCTCTCAAACCACTCTCGGGAGGACGCGCCCGTGTGTAACTCACACCCCAGAGCGATCAGTGGGGGGTACACTCCAGAGGTGAGTAAGCAAAGGCGATCTCAGTAATTAGATATAGACACCTACTATATCTACTAAGGCCAGGGAGGAAAATGAGGTCTAGCTAACCTAACTTTATTGAAAAACGCCCTAGTGGCGGAGAAAACAAAGCTAAAGCCGGTGAGGCAACCCTGCAGCTAGAGGAGAGCCAGAGAAACACGTCTGCACACTCCACGACCATGCATCCGGGGGAGGGGTCAGAGTACGTGGAATATATACCCCGCCCCCTCACAATCTCTACATGGTTTGATTTGGTTTCATAAGGTTCGTCTGCATAAACCCTTCAACGGCGGCCAAACCTTTATTCACTTTATTTCGTTTGTTTTCTGTCGATTTTATTCATTATGGATAGAGTAGAGGGTTAGGAGTCTAGAGGTTAGATATGAGCCTGATAAATCCCTCCAACACGATAGAACTCACTTAAAATAATAACATCGTCTGGAAATAACGAGGAACAAAGTAACAATTTAGTCACCCGCTATCGACATTGGATACTGATCCTAGATAAAACATATCGCCTTTATCAGTGGAAGGATATTGAGACATGAGTAGTATCAATTGTAGAGTTTAGCTTTTTTTACTAAGGATTGTATGGAGCTGTAATTCGTTCGAGTAACGATTCATTTGTCTCAGATTTATCCGAGGGAATTGTCGTAATGGCGCCTAAGGCCGGAGATCAGTCTCCATACTTCTGCCTACCAGCAAACATGGCTCAAGACCCTCATAAAGTAAGCCTTCGTTCAAGGCTTGTTGCCAAGAGACAAGCAGGAATGTCTGTTGCTGCCATAGCAGAAGATGAAGGTGTGTCACAAACAACAGTTAAGAAATGGTGGACTAGGTGGCAAGCAGAAGGCGATGTGTGTGACCGTCCGAGGAGCGGAAGACATAGGAAAACAACACCTGAGGAAGACCAGAGAATCAGTGAGCAGGCAAGACGAACACCCATCATCAATGCCATGCAAATCAGGGAGCAGCTTCAGTTACAAGTGTCCAGAAAAACTGTATGCAAACGTCTTCATGAAGCAGGAGTGCATCATAGGATCCCAGCGGAAAAAGAAAAGTTAACTGAGAGGCATCGGAACGGCCGCCTTGTTTTCGCACAACAGCATGTGAACATGGACCTTGAATACTGGGGGCGAGTGATATTCTCTGACAAGAAAACCTTTTCTTCTACTACACACGGACGCCCTCACTGTTGGCGACGCAACGGAACAAGATACAACAGTGAAAACATATATGAAGTAGCACGTAGTGGCCACGTGACGAGCAACGTGTGGGGCTGGGTCCATTTATACGGCGTGGGTGAACTGACTGCTATCGACGGGAGACTGACTGCAGAGAAATATATTGAAATATTAGAGGAAGTGATGGTCCCTACAGTTCGTGCTATGGCTATACCTTATCCTGAACGGTTTATTTTCATGCAGGTTAGTATATCAAATACTGTCTACTCCATTTCCATATTCATGTCTTATATTCATCTGTCAGAAATTATCGCATATTCAACACGTCTATAATTTATCAACTGAGTCTCTCATTATACAACATTACCTATAAGGAGCCATTATTATCCATGTGTATTTGCCATTATTAGGACAACTGCCCCGTCCACACTGCACGAATCGTAAGCCGATGGTTCAGGGACCAGCCGAACATAGATCTGCTGCCGTGGCCAGCTAAGGCTGCGGATTTAAACCCAATAGAAAATTGTTGGGCGATGATGGTTAATAGCTGGGACCAGGGACAAGAGAGGACACCTCAAAATCTTCCACAGGTATACCCACTAATGTTTAATAATATTCAGCTTAATCCTGCATCATCCTTGAACATGCTTGGGGTTTCATTTACTCGGGACTTATCTTGGAAAGATCATATTACATCTCATGTAAAATCTGCTTCCAAGAGATTGGGTGTGCTAAGCCGACTCCGCTCTTTCTTTACTCCTGCACAATTGTTGACTCTATACAGGGGTTTTATCCGCCCCTGTGTGGAGTACAGCTCTCATGTGTGGGGGGGCTCCCCACATACAGCTCTTCTCAATAGGGTGGAGTCAAAGGCTTTTCGTCTCATTAACTCTCCTCCTCTTACTGACTCCCTTCAACCTCTGTCTCTTCGCCGCACTGTTGCATCTTTATCTCTTTTCTATCGCTACTTTAATGGTCACTGTTCCTCTAAACTGTCTGCTTGCATTCCTCCACCTCTACGACGGGCGCGTAGCACCCGTCTGGCAGCAAACTCTCATCCCTTTTCTGTCCAACTCTCTAATGCAAGAGTTAACCGTTACTCCCAGTCTTTCATTTATGCAAAAGGTCAGCTCTGGAACTGTCTCCCTCTGTCTGTATTTCCTGCTGCCTATGATCTCCAGTCTTTCAAACGTAGTGTGTCCAGGCATCTCAAAATGATCGGATCTTGAATTTGGCTCTCTATTGTATTTTGTTTTTCTCTTGGAGGGAACTGTTACTGCGGGCTCATGACCTTTGGTTCCTTCTTCCTCGCATAAAAAAAAAAAAAAACTTGTGCAGCACTGTATGCATGACTGGGAACGACTCCGGAGACGACAAGGCGATATTTACAACATTGTTGCATCCCTTCCATCCAGAATGCAAGAAGTTATTAACAACGAGGGCGGATGGACACATTACTGATGTCAAAAAAACATCTATAGTGTGTGTGTGTGTGTGTGTGTGTGTGTGTGTGTGTGTGTGTGTGTGTATGTGTGTGTGTATGTGTATGTGTGTGTGTATGTGTGTGTGTATGTGTATGTGTGTGTGTATGTGTGTGTGTGTGTGTGTATGTGTAGCCTGTGTGTGTGTGTGTGTGTGTGTGTGTGTGTGTGTGTGAACTCCCTCACTGTATCCATTCACTAATAAAATAACAGAGTAAGGGACAATTATTGTATCGTTACCCGAATGAATTACAGCTCCATACAATTCTTAGTAATAAAAACTCAACTCTACAACTGATAAAGGTGATATGTTTTATCTAGGATCAGTATCCCATGTCGATAGCGTTTATTAATGCAGACGAACCTTATGAAACCAAATCAAACCATGTAGAGATTGTGAGGGGGCGGGGTATATATTCCACGTACTCTGACCCCTCCCCCACTCAGTGTTACCTGCACAGTTTACACAGACAGCTAAGGTACGTGGTCGCGAATTTTCGGCCTCGAGTGTACCTAACATCACTCGTTCACTCCCTCACTCACTCATTCCCTCAGAAAATACACTACTGTATGTGTGTGCACACAAGAATAACATTTGTGGCAACTCATTTATTCCAGAGTACCCGGTATGCAATGCTGTCATCAGCACTGCACTGTTGCATTTCCCAGTGGCTAATTATCTCAAAGCTAATGTCACTTTACATCTGCAGATAAAAACACGCAGCCGGCCGGGGTAGGACGAGTTTAGAGGACTGGTTGGAATTTGGGCATGGTCGGACGTGGGATATGGGTGTGGCTAGAAATGGTTGGGATTTGGGGCGACATTAGACGTGGGATATGGGTGTGGCTAGGACTAGTTGGGATTGGGCGGGGCTGGATGTGGGATACTGGTATGGCTAGAACAGGATGGGATTTGAGTGTGGCTGGACGTGGGATATGGGCGTGGCTAGAACTGGTTGGAATTGGGCGTGTCTAGGTGTAGGATTTGGCTCTGGCTGGGCGTGAGAGTTGAATGTGGCTGAGCTTGTGGCTGGGCGTGAGATCTGGGTGCGGCGGGGAGGGGAATTTGGGTGAGGCGGGGCAAAGGATGTGGGTGAGGCGGGGCAAGGGATTTGGGTGGGGCGGAGCAAAGGATGTGGGTGAGGCGGGGCAAGAGATTTGGGTGGGGCGGGGAGGGGGATTTGGGTGAGGTGGGGCGAGGGATTTGGGTGGGGCGGGGCGAGGGATTTGGGTGGGGAGGGGTATGGGATTTGGCTATGGTTGTACTTGGTAATTGCGCGTGGGATCTGGGCGTGATTGGGAGGATGGATGATTGGGAGACAGGATTCAGGTAGGGCTGAGTGGGATTTGGGCGTGTTTGGGAATGGAATTTAGGCGTGGGATCTAAGACAGACGGGGGATTGGGGGGATTTGGGCGTGGTTGAAATGGAATTTGGCCGTTGTTGAATGCGGAGAGCTGTGGCTGCTGGGACTTGGGCTGGAGGCTGGAGAGATGTGGTGGAGTGAGGTCTGGTGGGGTGGGGTATACTGATGAAATCTGGTATGGTGTGGTGTCATGTGGTGGGCTGGTGAGACGTGTAGTGTGATGGGATGTCGTGTGGTACGTGGTGTTATGTGGTGTGCCGTGCTGTGATGCGTTGTGAGATGTACTATTATAAAGAATGGGAGTATATGAGGCTGCTATAAGGAATGATGTGGTCTAAAGCGTGGTGTTGTGGTGGGTTGTGGTGTGGTGGGGCCACTTTTATTTTATGTGGTGCGGTGTGGTTCAGTGTGGTGTGCAGTGGTGGTGTGTAACGACGAGTGGCGTGGAGGGAAAGGTAGTGTAATCCTATAGTGTTAAGCGTGGTGTGGTGCGGTGCAGTGTGGTGTGGTGTGGAGGGGAAGGTAGTGTAATCCATTAGTGTTAGGTGTGATGTGGTGTGGAGGGGAAGGTAGTGTAATCCTTTGGTGTTTGTGTGGTGTGGTGTGGTGTGGTGTGGAGGGGAAGGTAGTGTAATCCTTTGGTGTTTGTGTGGTGTGGTGTGGTGTGGAGGGGAAGGTAGTGTAATCCTTTGGTGTCTGTGTGGTGTGGTGTGGAGAGGAAGGTAGTGTAATCCTTTGGTGTTTGTGTGGTGTGGTGTGGTGTGGAGGGGAAGGTAGTGTAATCCTTCAGTGCAGTGGTTCATAAATCTTTTAGACCCGATACCCCAAGATTCAACTGCGAGTCAACCCGATACTCCCTCTCTAATACTGCTACTCCTTCCACTTTCAGTTTCCTGGAAAAAAAAAAAAACGGCTATGAACAAACAGTTGAATTCTATAGATTCGTTTATTTATATTTTCAACAAAATAACGTTCATACACAGATTAGTTAGTAGTTACCATACACGATTTTTTTTTTTTTTTTCAGGATACCTTTCTGGATACCCCCAAGAAGCCATTTCGATACCCCCTGGGGGTATCGAGGCACTACTTTAAGAACACCTGCTTTAGTGTTAGGAAAAATGTATAATGCCGTGGTGAGGATGTGTGGTTGGTTAAGGTGCTGCAAACAGATACACAGATCACACAGACCCTTATGGCAGTGTGGAATGTGACGACGTGAGGTGGAACTTGTGGTAGGCAGAGTGACAGGAAGCTTGGTAGGGGGGTAGAAGGGACCAGGACCAGGCTAGGTGGGGTTGGATGGGGTGGAGCCAAGTTATAATAGGCTGTCGTGAGGTGGAACGGGATTATAGTGGATGGTGGTGAGGTGGAGTGAGGTTATAGGGATAGTGGTGAGGTGGAGTGGGGTTATAGGGATAGTGGTGAGGTAGAGTGGTGTTACAAGGATTGTGGTGAGGTAGAGTGGTGTTATAGGGATTGTGGTGATGTAGAGTGGTGTTACAAGGATTGTGGTGAGGTGGATTGGGGTTATAGGGATTGTGGTGAGGTGGATTGGGGTTATAGGGATTGTGGTGAGGTGGAGTGGTGTTACAGGGATTGTGGTGAGGTGGAGTGGTGTTACAGGGATTGTGATGAGGTGGAGTGAGGTTATAGGGATTGTGGTGAGGTGGAGTGGGGTTATAGGGATTGTGGTGAGGTGGAGTGGGGTTATAGGGATTGTGGTGAGGTGGAGTGGGGTTATAGGGATTGTGGTGAGGTGGAGTGGGGTTATAGGGATTGTGGTGAGGTGGAGTGGGGTTATAGGGATTGTGGTGAGGTGGAGTGGGGTTATAGGGATTGTGGTGAGATGGAGTGGGGTTTAAGGGATTGAAGTGTGTCGTGAGGTGGAGTTGAGTTACAGAGGATTGTGGATGGCATTAGGTTGTGGTGGGGTGAAGTGGAGCTAAATTTAAGTTCCAAATTACTGAAGTAATAGGTAAATTGTGGTAAGATGGAGTCAGGTTGGGAGTGGAGTAATAATGGGAAATGTGTGGTACGGTGGACTTAATAGTGTGGTAAGATGGAGTCAGGTTGGCAGTGGAGTAATACTGGCAAATGTGTGGTACGGTGGACTTAATAGTGTGGTAAGATGGAGTCAGGTTGGCAGTGGAGTAATACTGGCAAATGTGTGGTACGGCGGTGGAGTTAATAGTGTGGTAGGACAGGGCTCTTGTTTGGCAAGCCACAGCTCGCAAATGCGAATATTTTTTCCCTTCTGCGAACAAGTTTTACATCCAAGTCGCCTTTCAGCGATGAGAAAATACATCCACTTCAAACCCAGAAAACTACAAAATATGTAAATCGCACGTAAATGAATAAACAAAGCACGTTGTGATCGATTATTAAGTCTTTCCTTGTCGCCATTCTGAATGTATATAAACAGACCGACGAATGTTGCCGAGCGTACCCGAACTAAAGCCCGAACGTTCCAGAGATGGTTTGTTTACAAATATTGCGGCTCGTAGTCAGTTTGACCACTAAAAACTTATTTGGCTCGTAAATCTGAAACCTTAGGAGCCAAGTGGCTCGAAACCATCTGCAGTTAGCAAGAGCCCTGTAAGATGGAGTGATGTAATAGCATGTGATGAGGTGCAGCCAGATTATATGGAGAGTTATGAAGCAGTGTATTTTATGACTGGCTACAATGACCATATAGCACAACGGCACGTATGATGAGTGCCATAGCAGGCTTCGTGGCTCTTTACTTTAGCGATTTACCATGCGTGGGACACCTTCACATTCCCTTGTATAGTATGTTTCCATTTATATCGATATAAGAGTTGTTTCCATCAACAACATAAAAAAGAACCTTAAGTTGCAATGTGCGGAATAAATCGGCTAATAACGGGTGCTGCGAAATTTCCAAAGGCACTCAGAGTGTGACTGGTCATGTGGCAATGGAGAGGACCTGCTGTATATGAGGGCGGTGGCATGGAGTGGAGGTAACACAGTATGAAGTCTACGGTACACCAGGGTAGCAAGAATAGACTGGTGTTGTGCTGTATAGTGTGGCGTTGTGTTGTATTCCTTGGCGTGGTGTTGCGTTGTGTTAAACGAAGAAATAAAGAAGAATTAGCACCAAGTCATAACACGGCCTTATGTACAGTCGTCAGCATAAATTCGCTGCAAGTCTACTCGTGTGATGTGAGTCCTTTTGTCTGGCAACAATGTAAGGGGACAGTTGCCAGGTTGCCTTTTATACACTTTAACGAAGTGTTTTTTAAAAATGGTACTAGAGGCTGGCTAGAGTACAATATTATGTATACAGTACCGGTATTTAATCATTATATATAAAAAAAACTGCAAAAGCTGACAGAATGTTATGAAAAGCCGTACGAGCGTAATACTCTGACATTCCTCATAACCTTGTCTACACTCCCTTCCCCTCTCTCCCCCTTTCTCCTCCTGATGTCCCCCCACCCCTCCTTCCCCCTCCTACTCCCCACTCACCTTCATGCCTCTCCACTTTCTCCTCTCCTCACTCTACCTTCATTCATTTATCCACGGCACTAACCCGACTGGTGCATCACAATTCTCTCTTGACTGTTTATTAAACCAATTTTGTCCTGTTCTCAATTGCTCGAAAAGCTTTAATAAAATGTATCCAAGGCTAATTACCAATATTCCTTCCTGTCCTAATCCCATTCTCACCCTCCCCGTCTGATTCCCACTCTTTTTATTCCAGTTGTCATTATTTTCTCCACCCCTTGTCACTAACAACAGCCTCTAGACACAGAAACGTTTGAGGTCTCGTTCTTGTGATATATTATTCCTTACTGTGTGTGTGTGTGTTTAGTGAGCCTGGCAGTTGGTGGCTATTATATCAGTAGGCGAAATTAAACAAACATTTGTGCCCATTCCTCCTACTTATTCTCTCTCTCTCTCTCTCTCTCTCTCTCTCTCTCTCTCTCTGTCTCAGTCTCTGTCTGTCTGTCTGTCTGTCTGTCTGTCTCTCTCTCTCTCTCTCTCTCGTTCCAAGGAAAATGTTCCCATCCTCCTTATACTGTTCACTGATTCATGATGCAGGATCGAACCCATCATGTTTCGAACTACTGTATCACGTTTGGAGTAAAGAGTGGGTAAAAAAGACTGAGGCATGGCAAGATACTCTCGAATGTAAGGAGCTACAAGGTTACAGGAATAGACAAGAAATGGAGAAGAGTGCAGTTCATTATGTAGATCTGCGCCGTGGTTAAGGTAGACCGGGTGCGGAGAGAGGGGAGTGGAAATGAAGGAGCATGGAGGGGGTGGGAGTTGAGAGGCAGGGTGGGGAGGGACATGGGGTGGGTACGAGGGAGAGAGCAGAAGTTTCATCACTCTACAACATTTTTCTATCGTCTTTTGCTCACTTTTATGCTAATCAGATATAAAGACCATTGCATTCTGGGCAATTTATAGTACTAATTCTTACGAACACATCTTTAAAGCGCATAAAAGCCTGTGTGGCAACTAGTTCCTATACACTGTTGCCAGACAAAACAACCAAATCACACGAGCAGGCTTGCAGCGAATTTGTGCTGACGACTGTACACACACACACAATCTATCTATACAGCAGCCCAACGCCCCAATCCCGCAAAGGGTGGCCGCAGACAAAACGCCTACAAGTCTCTGTCACCAACCATTTGACTGCCCTCCCCCCGCCCTCATATACCTCTCAACTCCATCCCTCCACCTCATCCTCGGTCTACCCCTCCCTCTCCCTCCCTCCACATCACCTACACACACCCTCTCAGTCAGCGCTTCATTCTCCATTCTCTCCACATGTCCAAACCACCTCAGTGTATTTCTCCTTATTTTCTCAACCATATCCACATCCACCCCACAACGCTCCTTCACTTCATTTATCAACCTGTCCCTCCATGTCACTCTACATCCTCCTCTCAAGTAACTCATTTCCACTGCTCTCCCTCTTGACTTGTTCCCTTCTAGCAAGGTCCATGCCTCGCTTCCATACGTCAGGGTAGGGATCACAATACTATCATGCAGTGATTTCTTAACCTCCATACTCACCTCCCTATTTCTCATCACTGCTTTCAGTAAACCAACAACCTTCCTTCCCTGCTCCACTCTTTCAAGAACTTCATTCCCCAAAGTTCCATCCTTACTCATCACAATACCCAAGTACTTGAATGCACTCACATTCTCCATATCCTCACCATCCAACGTCACTGTGCATTCTGTGACTTCATTTCTCTCAAACACCGTAATTTAACTCCTGTTTACATTCACTTTCAGATTCCTCTTCCTACACACTGTCCCAAATTCATTCACCAAACCTTACAACTCCCATTCATCTTCACTCAACAATACTGTGTCATCAGCAAACAGCTACACCAGAATCTCCCACATCTCACCCTCATTCATTAGAGCCACCTCCACATACACTGCCCTACCTTGCACCTCCTTTACAACCCCATCCATGTATATATTAAACAACCATGGAGACATCACACATTCCTGTTTCAGTCCCACATTTAGATCAGAGAACTCTGCTCACCATCCACTCGCACCGTAACCCTAGCTCCGTCGTACATACTCTTCACAGCACTCAACAACTTCCCCTCCACTCCATATATTCTTAATACCTTCCACATACCTTGCCTATCTAGGCTATTCTGTCATAAGCTTTCTCCAAGTCCATGAACGCAGCATACACTTTCTTTCCCTTCTCTAAATACTTCTCCACTACACATTTTAGAACAAATATCTGATCTACACATCCTTTTCCCTTCCTAAATCCCCCCTGTTCTTCTCCAAATAGCTCCTCTGTTATATGCCTAACCCTATGAATGAGTATTCTACCAAATATTTTTCCAGTCACACTAAGAAGGCAAATACCCCTATGGTTACCACATACTTCTCTCTCTCCCCCTTTCCTTTGTACAATGGAACAATAATACCTGATTTCTAGTCCTCTGGAACCCTTCCCTCTTCCCAAGCCAATCTACACAACTTCCATATCCACTCCACAAAATCTCACCCCCATACTTCAGCATATCACTACACACTCCATTAATTCCTGGGGCTTGTATACCTACTTTCATCCACACCCATACAATCCTTGCACCCACTTTTCCAAACTCTTTTATAGTCTCCTTCCACTTCTTACTTATCATCAGATATACTCCCTCTCTTGCCCTCTCATTCTTATTAACTCCCGCACATACAGTATTCCTAAACCGTATTCCCATGCTCTCACCTTACTATTTTGTTTGTCAATCCACATAGATCCACTCCTGCATCCTCAAGCATCTGAACAATCTCTCTTTCACTTCATCATTCACTCCTCTCACATTCCATGTCCCCACCCTTAGAATGTCCTTTGTCCGTTCCTTAGTCGTCAACGTATGGTCCGTCCTGGTCCGAGACGCTTTATTTGCTTATTTAGTTCGTTCTTTTTACGGGTTGGGGCACTAACCCACCACCAACTCTTTTAGTCGCCTCATGCGACAAGTAGGGATACTGGGGGAGTATTCTTGAAACCCCCCTACCCTCAGAGGGGGTGTTATCATGATGCACGGGTTAGCGTTAACCTCTATCTCTACGATACATATATACAAGGTGCTACACCAAAGATCCAATAATTTGAGCAGAGGGAGCCAACTGTTTGCAGTTTTGCCTTTTGCCACTGGGAGTCAGCAGCACCCCTTGTGCGTCAGTGTGGCCCCGACCGTGTCTGTGAGCGGATGCGTTGTTGAGCTTCGCTTACTACTGTAACGTGGTGTATAGGTGGTTTGACGGTTTTCCAATGGCGGACCAATGGCGTAGCAATGTCAAGTCGATGTTGATCGTTTTCTTAAATATCCTAGGAATTGTTCAAAACGATTTCGTCCCACCCGGTCAATCTGTCAGCGGAAAGTTTTACTGTGAAGTTTTGCTGCGTCTGAGGGAGAACATCCACCACAAACGTCCAGAACAGTGGAAGAACAAGGATTGGGGCCTGCATCATGACAACGCCCCCGCCCACACATCAATTGTTGTCCAGCAGTTCCTGGCTTCCATTAACACGGTAGTCATTCCCCACCCACCCTATTTGCCTGACCTTGCCCCCTGTGACTTTTTCCTGTTTCCCAAGCTGAAATTACGACTGAAAGGGTATCGATTTGACTCGACTGAGGAGATCCAGACAGAATCACAGGAGGTGCTCAAGACCATCACGCCTGAAGCCTTCCAGGGATGCACAGACTCGTGGAAAAAAACGATGGGACCACTGTATACATGCCCAAGGAGACTACTTCCAAGGCAACTGTGAGAACTGGGAGGTTAGGCTACTTTTTTTCCTACAATATTCAAATTACTGGAACTTTTGGCTGGCACCTCGTGTGTATGTGTTTTATATATATATATATATATATATATATATATATATATATATATATATATATATATATATATATATATATATATATCGTAGAGGTAAAGGTTAAACATATATATATCTCGTAGAGGTAAAGGTTAAACACTAACTCATGCATCATAATACCTTTTTACCACCAGTATAACGAGCAGGTAGTTACTTTACTCGCCTCTATACACGTGATAGTTTATGTGTGTCTCTCTCCGTCTGTTCTACTAACAATGAAAAAGCCTTGATCGACGAACTTAATCTTCTGTACAGTAGGTTGGTACCCACTGACCCTATCTAGGTCAAGTTCCTGTCGTAAAGTCATTAGGTCAAAGTTCAAGGTTGAGATACGACATCTATTTCTACCGGATGGTTGTCCTTACATTATATTTTTACCATTCTTCATCAATTCTATTGTGATTTGCAAGGGTTGATCGGACTGAAGGGATTTCAAAGATCTTAGAAAGTGAACGGTGTTAATTGAGAGAGAGAAAGAGAGAGAAAGCACATAAGTACGATGGCTGGGCTGTAAACAAAGCAATTAAGGATGGTTTGGGGGTGATGGTGGAAAATGAAAGAAAAGGGTTTAGCCGTGAAGGTGTTTGAATGTATGGGTGTGGTGGTGTTGACGTTTAGTGTGGGAAGGGAAGTGTGGTGGTGTTAAGGTGTAACTTGTGGAAGGAGGAGGAGAAGTAAAAGTGTAAGAGGTGCAGTTTGTGAGAAAAGGTGGTGTGGTGAGTAGGTGACAATGAATGGAAAACGGAAGTGTGGGCAGAGACATGTTAAAGGCACGGTTTTGGGAGAAAAAAAAAAAAAAAAAAATGTGAATGTGTGGGGAGTGGGATAAAAGATGTTGGAAGGGATTGGAGTTTGATGTGAGGAAAACAAGAGGCTTTCACAGAGGAGATGTGTAGGTGTAAAATGTGTAAACAAAAAGTGTGGGAAGAGCTACAAGTTAGATGTACGGTGGGGGAACAAAAAAAGAGGTAGGGAGAAAAGATGTAAAGGAAGAAGGTGTTAAAACAGGAGGAACTGAAAGATGCAGGATGAGATGAAAGATGGAAATGTAGGCTATGACCCGAAAGGTACAGGGGAAAAAAATCGATGTTAAGTGTGGAGGCATAAGTGTTTGAGGTGCAGAAAAAGGGTTGGTGGAGCAGAAAAGACCTAGTCTATAAACAAAAAAAATAATAATAATAATAAAATAAAACTGTTGGAAAAAACTGAGGAGAGATGAATGTGAAAAGAAAAAAAAAATGTGTAAGGTGTGTACAAATGAAGCATAAAAATGTGTATTTGTTATAATATTAGCTGCAGAAAAAGACGGTGTAGAAAAAAGACGTGCATGGAACTGAGAGAGAGAGAGAGAGAGAGAGAGAGAGAGAGAGAGAGAATCAAAACCTCTCGATAGGCTATGCGAGCCACCCAGTGACTGGACAACGATAATAATGACTGGTATATATATATTTTTTAGGGGGGAGGGGGAGGACGAAGAGGAAAAACAAACTTAACAAAATAAAAACCCACAGCTACACCAGATTACAGGTGTCCTCCTTTCATAAACTGTAACAGCTGGACTTGAAGAACTGCTGTACGCTGAAGTTTGGGGGAAAACTATTCTGGGGAAGAGAATTCCAGGGAGATGCAGTTCGGGGAATAAAAGAATTTTGACTAGCATAAGTTCTGCAATATGGCAATGTGACAGTCAAGAGCGATACCAGATGCCCATGTACCGCGGGGGAAGGCGTGGAGAGGTGGCACAATGGATGCAACTTCGTCTAAGCATTTGGCATAAAAGTATCTGTAAAATATTGCAAGGGAGGCAACATTCCTTCTTTCTTGTAGGGGAGGAAGTTCATTTGTAACTGCAGGGTTAATAATAATCCTTCCAGCTTTGTCCATAATTTTGTCCAGTTGTTTTAGTGCAACCTCTCCAACCACTGCACTTAACATCCAGCTGTTTATCACGGCTACAAAATGGCAGTCCTTAAGGGGACATACGACCACCTCATCTTGCAGTTTTGTCTTTACCATAGTTTTCCGTGGGTTTCTATTTCATGATTACGTTTTCAAGTTTATAAAATATTTAAAATTCTTTAAAAAGTGGGGAAGAGTTTTTAAAGCGGTTTGTTTACAGTTCCTACCGACACCGAAGTCAGACGGACGCCATTTTGTGGGGTGAGAAGTCAGACAGACGCCATCTTGTGGGGCGACAAGACAGACGGACGCCATCTTGTATGGCGAGAACACAGACGGACGCCATCTTGTGGGGCAAGACAGACGGACGCCATCTTGTGGGGCAAATCAGACGGACGCCATCTTGTGGGGCAAGACAGACGGACGCCATCTTGTGGGGCGAGAACAGACGGACGCCATCTTAGAACGTTGTCATTTTTTAAGGAAATTACCCTTATCGGTGTCAATTTATCCGAACAACCTAAATTTTCGTAAAATCCAATCTTACTTATCCTACCCTAACCAAACCTATCCCTTATGTAATCATACATTTTGTTCATTGATGGATCCCATTCGTACTCGAAAAAGCACTTTTGTACATCTTTACCAAGTCACTGATTTAGTTCAAAAACAGAAAAACAAAGGGGGAGGGGGGCTCATTTTTAAAACGTGGTCCTGTCTCCTTAAGGATTACCTACAAAATAACGCTTGACACAGTAAAGAAAGTGTGTATCATCACGGTAAACATTCAGTTTAGTTTTGGTCACGGAAATACCTTACTGATTCACTTCCTCCTCTCCCAGGTTGTTTTCTGTATTTTTCTGATGACTTTTATGATAGTAAATGATTTACTGCTGATTTTGTTTCCCTGTTGTTTTTGTCAATGCTCATTCTCTCAGGCGTAATGGCAGACTTTCTAAAACGTACTCTTATCAAATGAAATTTATTTTACAGATGTTGCAGCTTAACCCTCTATATTCACAGCTTATCCTTAATCTCCTTAAATAATCTAACCCAGGAAAACATCCTAACCTTACCTAACCTAACCTAACTCAACCTAGCCTAAACTATCCAACGGTAATAACCATACCAAATTTATTTCGATAAAACTGCGTAGCGTTTAGTGTGTCCGCCATTACGCCCAGGAAACATCACGCGTTGGGGAAGCAAATTATGGATAATAAAAACAGGCGGAAAACAAATTCACCACCATAAAGAAAAAAAAAATACTGTGCAAACCAACAATAAGAAGTGAACTGTTCAGGTTTCTGTTGATTAAACTACATTTACCATCATCATAAAAGACGCTCTCAGTATCTGGATAATCGGTCGCCCAAGTGACTGCATATTTCATAACTTCGTTTATTATTTATTCTGTCCATTACATTATCAATATGCTCCTGTATGTTATAATGTAAAGTATATCCATATTCAAACAACATAAATGGCGTAAAACAGGACGCTTACGTGAAATACGCAAAATGAATCATCAATAAACAAGTGCTGTAACGCCTCCAATGCCACCCAGAACATGGACGAATGATAAAAATGGCTACCTTCCTTGTTGATGGCGTAGGGGGAAGCCGATCAGTCTACCACGTACTGCCCCTTCGTTTGACCCAGCCTCCTGTACACCTCGAGACGGACACCACCACCAGGCAACAAACATCCACTCACTCGTAGTTTCGAAGATCACACGAACGCAGGGGAAAAAAAAAAATGCTATTTTCCCCCCACCACCAACCCCCACTGCTCTGAACTCGAGACTGGCAGCCGCAGCGTGGCAGTGACGGCAGCGTGAGATCCTGCCGATGATGGGAAAAGCAGGGGTGACAACCATCCCGTGCCAGGGCGTCAAAAACCACACCGTAAACTTTCTAAGCGTCTATAAATCAGTCACGCCTAGTACTAGTTAATTACTACACATTGGGTTTACTGTTATATAATTTCTTCATGCCTAAGCGACTAATCTGCTGGAGTACAATGGAAGCAATAATCATCCTTGATTTATTAGACCATCCGAAATATTGGTACTCTTGATCTGTTGGACATGCGCGGCGCAGCGACTCATATTGCCACCGCGGGTCTATTTAAACATGCATCACGGGTTAGTTGTGTATATATTTTACATATTTTGTACATTGTTATAACACCGAGTCAGTTAAATAAAGAAACAATACGATATTTCCTGTCTATTAAGGAAATATATGACACTTCCGACTTCACATTTTGAAACACTGAACGATGCTTTTGAAAATAATATCCGGCAACATTTCACGTACGTCCTTGCCCCCCCCCCCCCGCCTTTTATTTTCTTTTTTTTTTGTTACAGTATAAAAAGAAATTCAGTACATAAAATACTCTCCAGAACTATTTACCTTTGGAAAACTGCGAGCAGCAACAACGCTCATTGTACAACCATCGATCACCTGGTTGAAACGATGTTACTAACTTGATCGAGTGATATTTATACTATGCAACAGCAAGTGTTCACATTCCGGCCCAACAAAAATACTTGTGTGGTTAGATATGTGCTTGTGTGTGTGGTTAGATTCTTGTTTGTGTGGTTGATGCGTTATGTTGTGAACAGGTAGGCCTAAGTAGCTGCGTAGTCACATGCTTGTTTGTGTGGTTTGACGTGTGGTGCTGTCAGCAGGTAAGTAGTTATGTGATCAGATGCTTGTTTCCGTGGTTTGATGCATGGTGTTGTGAGCAGGTAAGAATTTGTAATTCACCGGGTCGGTCAGAATCATTGATGGTCGTGATCGTCAGCTTTTACCCTCCCGGAAGGGAGCTGAGAGCTCATATAGTCCGATCTAAGGGCAAGGCTATGACCTGCACACACACACACCCGTCCCCTTGCTCTAGGGGGACAGTAACCGCCCACTTCGTCAGTGAAACTTTTCGCAGCCTGAGCGAGGCGCGAACTCCCGTCTGTCAGATGGCAAGCGAGAACGGTACCACTGAGCCAGCGAGCGGTGTGGTCATATGCATGCTTGTGTTGTTAAACGATCAGTAGTGTGGTTAGATGTGTTGTTGGATGCAAGGTTCCGTGGTTAGATGCCTGACTGTGTGGCTATAGACGAGGTTGGGCTGAAGTTGAACGAATATTCTGATTGCAAAAGGTCTCGATGTCAAAACTTGGCACACACTTCCTGTTGCATGTGCTGATGGAAGGCGCTACATGAAATACAGGATGGGACATTTATATCTACAGCATTTCTTAGTGTTGAAATATAAAGTTGTGGTGATGGAAAGCGCTACATGAAATACAGGATGGGACACTTATATCTACAGCATTTCTTAGTGATGAAATATAAAGTTGTGGTGATGGAAAGCGCTACAGGAAATACAGGATGGGACATTTATATCTAAAGCATTTCTTAGTGTTGAAATATAAAGTTGTGGTGATGGAAAGCGCTACAGGAAATACAGGATGGGACATTTATATCTAAAGCATTTCTTAGTGTTGAAATATAAAGTTAGTTCACAACACATTTACTGTGCATAGTACATGGATGAAAACATGTCAAAGACGAAGTAGTGACGTGACAGTTAAGTTTTAAAAATTACATCTGGCAAATCGGTGTCACTGGAGTTTTTGTATTCACGACAGTGAAACACCGTACTGCTTATAACTGTATGCAATGTTGCTTTATCAACAGTGTGACAGTGAATCAGCATACTGCTTATTACTGTTTGCAATGTTGCTTTATGAAGTGACAGCGAATTAGCATACTGCTTATTACTGCATGCAATGTTGCTTTATCAACATTGTGACAGCGAATTAGCATACTGCTTATTACTGTATGCAATGCTGCTTTATCAACAGTGTGACAGCGAATTAGCATACTGCTTATTACTGCATGCAATGTTGCATTATCGTGTCAATAACTGCAAGGATCTTTGTCATACACGCCCAACATTCAGGCCTTAAATGTACTATATTATGCCAGCCCCGCCTCGGGTGCCAACACCACTACGGGGGTGATATGCCACTAGCTGTTATCGTTATCTGTGCCCCGCCTCGGGTGCCAACACCACTACGGGGGTGATATGCCACTGGCTGTTATCGTTATCTGTGCCCCGCCTCGGGTGCCAACACCACTACGGGGGTGATATGCCACTGGCTGTTATCGTTATCTGCGCCCCGCCTCGGGTGCCAACACCACTACGGGGGTGATATGCCACTGGCTGTTATCGTTATCTGTGCCCCGCCTCTCACCTACAGTACAGTCTACAAACGCAATGGGTCGTATTCTCCTCTTAGCAACTTTCCCAACACCTATTCATAATCTATTTATTTTGCCCATTACGTACTTATATTCTCTTGTATGTACTGATGCAAACACTGGAATTACAAACATAAATAGAATACAAACTTATACTGAGTCGTAATTTGCGACCTAAATCGCTCAGGAAGATGTGTAACGACGTTTCCAATACAAAGCATCTGCGCCTCAAAGTCTTCCGTACACAGGCTCAGCAGTAGCCAAGAACAGGGAAAGAAAAAATAAAGAACGAAATAAAGAAGAAGCAGAAGAAAAAAGAAAGAAAGAAAGAAGGTGATGATGAATGATCTTAATCAAAATAATCATCATCATCAACTTCAGCCAAATATCATCCTCATCATGATACTGGCGTCCTTCTGGCCATGACAAACAGACCAGACAGGCTGCAGAACCCGGGCCAGTAAAACACAGCAGCAGGATAAACTGCCATCAAAGTAGCCAGTGAAATGCGCCATACGGACACAAGGCAAACAAACTATACCAGCATTTGTACACCTGGCAGCCCAGCAGGGGTTTTTACCTGCTTCTCAACACGCTACAGAAATGACAGCAATGACTTTTTATTTTTTACCTCATGTTCATGAAGAAAATATTGAAATAATCCTATACTACTGTCAAAACATTAATGTCAAAACGGCCATATTCATTGTGTATACTGTCTTGGCCTCTCCCCACCCCCACAATTCTACCTCATCCCACCAACTTCATCTACCACGCCCGTTTCTTTATCCCCCCCCCCTCGTCTTTCATTTTTGGAGGAATCTTTGACATTAATCTTGGCTGCACTGCAACCAGTAATCCTGCCACAGCCATTTCCACAGGGTACACTCTCCTGCCCCAGCCCCACCGCCCACCAACATTCCAGTCCGTCCCACCCACTGCTTTGCTCACCAAGGCCAGTACTCTGCCCGCTCTTTGATGGGTTCATGGGGCGACGCAGGTCACCAGATCAACCAACGGCCTGGCTCATTTCCTGTTCCCTCTCTCTAGACAAGTTTACTCAGCACAGTAGCGACCTTTTCTAATGGAGGGGTTAGATATAAGCTTCATTATCTCCTTCACCACTTACAGCATCTCCTTAGTTGACTGAAATCGTCTGCTTGCATCAAGGATAAAATAAATCTTGTGTCCTCGGGTGTAAGCGATTAACACGCACCCGCTTACCAAACTATATTATGATCCGATTTATGTATGTTTGTTGGTTTGTTTGTTACCGTAACACAGCAAAAACGGCGCAACGTAGCGCAAGTTGTTAGAGCAAGGTACCGTTAAAATGCCCTAACTTGGAGAATAAAACAATTTCCAGTCTAGTCGGGCACCGGTTCCCGAGTTATGACTCATTTCTGACCTTTTGACATCGAGCGGAGGCCCCCGAAGGCTGCCTTTAAGCGAGTAAGTACAGAAGCATCAATCACCTGGATGCCATCGTCCCTATAGTTCATTCACCTCAACTTGGCCCAGAGGTTCGTCCTTATGAAGCATGTTTCCCGTAGCTCACTGGCAGGATAAGACAATACTACGGCTCTACATTCCTTCCACAGCACTTTTTCGTGACTAGCATCATATCCAAGTGTTAGTCTCTTACCACAACTCAGCATTCATGATGGATAGATGGTAAATTTAGGCCAAGTTAAAGTAAACAGGGTATAGTATTCAGTACTGATACTTTACTAATGATAATCCTATTGCAAAAACAAATATCAGGTACAGTCGATCACAAAAGTATGGGTGCACACTCAGCACGAAGTAATTTGACACCATGGACGACGGATACTGGAAAATACCTAATGCTTATTCACAACGCTGGCAAACTCTTTTTTTTTTTTTTTTACAAAAAACCACATATATCACCTGCCTTGGACAAATCACCAGTTTTTATTATCATACATACTAAGGTGATAAGCAATTAATCGTCTTGAGACTGTATGAGAGTAAGGTGGAGGGGGGAGAGGGAGGGGGAGATCGAGGATGAAGTGAAAGGATGGAATGGAGAGGGATTGTCCAGTAGAGAAAGGGGGGTGTAAGTTGGGGACAGGGCAGCGAAATGGCAAGGGACAGGGGGGCATGGAGGCGATTTGTTTGTGGCCATCCCTTGAGGGATTAAGGCGTCTGGCTATAGATAGACAGACAAACAGAATTCACAAGCTATATCGAACAGTTGGATATCATCGCACCCATCCTGCTCGATTTTTTGTTAATCAACCGTACATTTGTAGCTGTTAATATCGCTCAAATTTTCAGTTGAACAATTATTCAACGTGTATATCGCATAATATTCTGAAAAGCTAGTTAGACTTGAAAGATCAAATCACTGGGTTTCAGATAAATATAAAGCAGGTCGATCAATATTTTTGTCCGCAACTGTACACAAACCATAACAGATTCCTAACAAATGAGAGGCGAAAAGAGACAATGGTTTATGCAAGTGTTGGGAGGCAGAACAGACGTGAGCTGGTGTGGGTGTTGGTGTTTGGTGAATATATGTGAATCAGTGAATAGTAATTGTGTGGGTGTTGGTGTTTGGTGAATATATGTGAATCAGTGAATAGTAATTGTATGGGTGTTGGTGTTTGGTGAATATATGTGAATCAGTGAATAGTAATTGTGTGGGTGTTGGTGTTTGGTGAATATATGTGAATCACTTAATAGTAATTGTGTGGGTGTTGGTGTTTGGTGAATATATGTGAATCACTTAATAGTAATTGTGTGGGTGTTGGTGAATATTGTAAATCAGCAATTAAAAATTGTGTGTGTGTTAACAGTACTTACTGAATGAGTCACTGAATAACAGTTGTGTGAGTGTTGGTATGGTTTGTGAAGAGGCTTTACTGAATAACAGGTATCTGTGTGTGTGTGTGTGTGTGTGTGTGTGTGTGTGTGTGTGTGTGTGTGTGTGTGTGTGTGTGTGTTACTGAACAGCTTTTATAAGAGTATAATAATCTCCTGGTTTTCCCTCTTCCTTTTAAGTTCTGGATCAAACACAGTGCCCATCGCTTATATAGCAGGGGGGAAAGGATGATGATGATGATTACGGTGGTGGTGATGACCTTTGTGCAGGTAATGATGATGATTATGATGGTAATGTCGACCTATATGCATGTACAGATGATGATTATGGTGGTAATGATAATGACTTTTGTGCATGTAATGATGATGATGATCAGCAAATGAGGCAGCATCTAGAGTTGGACGTCGATGGCTTCGTTGCAGCGACCTCTCGTAGCTTGTGATGCTGTACTATAGTGAAAACAAAGGAAAAAGAAAGAAATAAAGGGCGAAAGAAAGACAAGGAGAAAGAAAGTGAGAAATGTGCAAAATAAAGAGAAATGAAGTAAAATGTGAAAGAGAAGAGAAGGAATAAAAGTAGACGGTCAGACCAAAGAGTTGGCCTGGGTACAGGTGTAGTAGTGTGCCAGGCCGCTCCACCTTACTGCATCTTGTGTCCTACCTCTGTCCTAGCTTGTGATGGCGTTATATAGTGGTGGCTTTGATCTAATGTAGTCAGTGGTGGTGGTGTTGATTACCATGGTGATGATGATGAAGATAATAATAATGATGATGGTGGTGGTGTTAGTGGTGGTGGTTATAACTATAAATTAAAATATAGTAGTACATAGGAAGAACAGATAACAGGAGGCCTACTGGCTTCTATCCAGGTTATCTGTTGGGGAAAAAGAGAAAAGTATAGACCAGGAAAAGACGTTCCCTTGCCCACCACACCCTCCGAACAAAAGGCAGGAGAAAGAAAAATACCCTGTTCGCTGGAGAGAAAAAAAAAAATAAAAAAAAAAAGTTTGTTTAGAAGACAGAAAATGAACTGCTGTACAATATGAAATCTGTAATCTACAGTTGTTAAAATAAGACCACACACAATGTCAGAATACTGTCACAGATAAGTAGGGTAAGGCCTTGTGTTTTATGGGGGTTACGTTACATGCACACCAACGAGAAACTAATTTCCGCCAAGTAATGACACCTTTATAAAATGTCTGCCACAGCCATAATTTCCTATGTAATGGCCTAAAAACCTTTGTAGTGGCCCGAAACATCACCATTCATTATTATATACTTCTTTAAAGTGTATTTTGAGATGATTTACCAACACACTTTGCTAAATTCTGCCAAAATACAGCTTAAACTTGTGCATTTGTGATGGTTTACTCACCCAGGAAAAACCGGAGCCGGCAAAGTGGAGTACCGCGAAAGACGAGGCTGACTGTACTCGTGTGACTGTCGTCAGGATACACGTCAGCCTGGAAATAAACACACGCCATTACTTATTGACTAGAGTCTACAAATATTTATCCCAGCCAGGTTTGTAATGTATCTATAGTTCTTGCACTAACCACTGTTGCTGTAGTATATTCCATTGCATTAAACACACGCCATTACTTATTGACTATACAAATATTTATCCTGACAAGTTTGTAGTGTAGCCATACTCCTTGCACTGCTGCTGTAGTTTATTAGACTGTTCATCTACAGGTAAAGCAGTTTTTCCCTATATTAATATTCCACTTCTTACCATGAATTGTAGTCGTAGTGTCGTTCTGTATATCAAACAAAATATTCACCACAGCAGTCCACCAGGGTCATGTTAATGCTGGGGATACAAATATTAAGCTACTACTATCATTCTTTTCATTTATCATATTCTTTTAATTATATCTATTTTCATCATATACTTTATAATACCTTACGTAATATACTCATGATACTTTCTCTTACTCTGTTTCTCTCAGCCATTCTGTCTGTATATTATACTGTGTCTATTTTACTTTCCAGTATTGTATTCCAGCTGCCGCCAAACGATTGTATTCAGTTCAGAGTGAGTCATGGCATCCTGAGAAGCAACGTAAATTGGACAACATACTAATGCCACGAAAATGAGCAAGAAAGAAGACGAGATAGGATAAGAGCAAGAACAAAAAAAATACAGTATGTAAATAGAAATGGGTGAAAAATAGCAAGAAAAGGCGAGATCTGGTAGGAAGGGTGAAGGTGTGAACTGGGTACAGGTGTAGTAGAGTGCCAGGCCGCTCCACCTTACTGCATCTCGCCTCCTGCCTCTCTTGTTGCTTGTGGTGATAATATTGTAGCCTAGATATCTTGTAACTATGGTGGTGCTGGTGGTGATAACGATAGATAAACAGATAGATGGATAGATTAGATGGATAGATAAATAGAGAACGGGAAACAATGAACATCAGAAAAAAAAACTTGTAAGTGGAAAATGAACAAATTAATAAAGGAAATAAAGAATGGAAGAGAGAAGGAAAATTAAATGAAAAGATAAAATGAAATGACAAAAATAACAAAGAAAGGATTAAAAAAGAACTGAGAAGAAAACGAAAGAGAAGAACAGCAAACAAAGCGAAGAAAAACGGAAAACAAGAAAGAAAAAAGGAAATGAGAAAGAAAACCTAGGAGGAGCGCAGCAGTAGTGATGGTTGGAACTGAAGACACCTTTATAAGAGTCCCAGATCACTGCACCTTACTTCACCTTGGCTCCTACTTCACTTGTTGCTTTATTGATGTAAAAAATATAGTAAAGAAAGAAAGGAGAGAAAGACGATGGAGGGAAAAATATAATGAAAGGAAAAAACAACATAGGAAATGAAAAGAAAAATGGAAGAAAAGAAAAACAAACAAAAAGGATATAAAGATAATGAAAAAGGGAAAAGGATGACAAAAATGAAGCCAAACGTGAAATAAAGGCAGGAAAGGGTAAAGAAATAAAATGCGTTATAAATGGTAAAGGTGTTAACTCAGTACAGGTGTAGTAGACTCCCAGGCCGCTGCACCTGACTTCGTTTCGCTCCTGCCTCTTTTATAGCTTCTGATGTTCTAATATAGTAAAGAAAGACACGAGAAACGATAAAGAACACAAAGGAAACGGGAGGAGACGGAAGGAAAGAAGTGAGAAATGCAGATAATAAAGAAAGGCAACAAAAGTAAAAGGTGAAGTAGAAAGGATGGAAAGGAAGGAGAGTGTGCGTGGTCTGGCACAGGGTTGAACTGGGTACACCTGTGGTAGTCTCAGGCCGCTACACCTTACTCCATCTTGTCTCCTACCACTCTTGTACCTTGTGATGCCCTGATATACTGCTGCAAGTCATCTGATATATCTAATGAGGATGATGATAATGATGATTATGGTATTAGTCAAGAGAGTTAAGTCGATTTTCATGTTAACTGAATGGAGGATGAAAATAATAGTGATGATGATGATGATGATGATGACGAGAATGGTGTTAGTAAAGATGATTAGGCCGATTTGATGCTAACTGAATAGAGGATGATGATGGTGGTGGTGGTTGCGATGAAGACATTGGTATTAGTGAAGAAGATAAAGCTGACTTTGATGTTAATAATAATTGTTTGGAGGACAATAATGATGATGATGATGATGTGATAATTACTGTGATTATGATGGTGATGTAATTAGCTTTGATGATAACCTAACTTCATCTTGCCTCCTGACTCTCTTATTAGCGAAGAAAGAAAGGAAGGAAAGACAAAGTAAAGGAAAAATAATAAGAAAAAATAATGTGTAAACAGAAGAGAGAAAATGTGTGAAAAACAAAATGAAAAGGAAGGGAGACAATGAAAACGAATAAGAAAGACTGAGAGAGACAAGAAGGAACATGAAATCTTTAGTAATAAAAAGAAAAAAGAACGACTGACCGACGACAGAGAAAAAAAAAAAAGGCAAAAGCTTGAACTTGTTACACCTGTAGAAGTGTGCCAGGCCGCGCCACCTAATTTCATCTCGCCTCCTGCCTTTCTTGTAGCTTGCGATGCTATCATTTATTGCCTTAATATTTGTAGATGATGATGATGACAGTGACTGTGATGGTGAATACGATAAAAGGGATAGTGATCCCAGCGATGATGACGGTGACTGTGATGGTGGCTATGATGATAAAAGGGATAGTGATCCCAGAGATGATGATGACAGTGACTGTGATGGTGGATATGATGATAAAAGGGATAGTGATCCCAGAGATGATGATGACAGTGACTGTGATGGTGGATATGATGATAAAAGGGATAGTGATCCCAGCGATGATGATGACAATAACTGTGATGGTGGATATGATGATAAAAGGGATAGTGATCCCAGCGATGATGATGACAATAACTGTGATGGTGGATATGATGATAAAAGGGATAGTGATCCCAGCGATGATGATGACAATGACTGATGGTGGATATGATGATAAAAGGGATAGTGATCCCAGCGATGATGATGACAATAACTGTGATGGTGGATATGATGATAAAAGGGATAGTGATCCCAGCGATGATGATGACAATAACTGTGATGGTGGATATGATGATAAAAGGGATAGTGATCCCAGCGATGATGATGACAATGACGATGGTAGTGATGGTATCGCTGGTATAGTTTAGTACTAATGATAATTTTACTTCCTATCGCCTCCCACCTCTCGTAGTTTGTGATGATGTTTTACTACGCAGAAAGGATGAAAATACTTTATAAAAAGACCTGAATGCAAGAAAGAAAAGGAAATGAAGATGGAATAGAAAAATAGACACAACAGGAAAAAAAAGAAATACAAAGAAAAAGATCTATCTATCTATCTATCTATTGCCAGACGCCTCAATCCCGTTTGGGGTGGCCACAAACAAATCGCCTCCAAGTCGCCCTGTCCCCCGCCATTTCACTACCCTGCTCCCAACTCACACCCCCCTCTCTCATATACCTCTCCACCCCATCCCTCCATCTCATCCTCGGTCTCCCCCTCCCTCTTCCACCCTCCACCTCACTCACATACACTCTCTTCGTCAGTCTTTCACCCTCCATCCTCTCCACATGGCCAAGAAAAAGATGTAATATACAAATAGTGCGATGAAATGAAGACAGGAAGAAGAAAAAAAGAACAATGAGAAAGAGATAAAGAACAAACAATGACGCATAACCTGAGAGAGAGAGAGAGAGAGAGAGAGAGAGAGAGAGAGAGAGAGAGAAGAAAGAAAACGAGAAAGAAAAATAAAAAGTCAGCACTAATGAAAGGGAGAGAATTAATGGAGAAACAGAAAGACGAGCAAGAAAGAGGAAGACAAAATTGATAGTTAGAAGAAAAGACAAAATGAAACAAAATATGTAAAAAGAAAGAAAGGTGTAAAGAATTAAACTGAAGTATGAATGGTAAAGGTGTTAACTGGGTACAGGTGTAGTAGAGTGCCAGGCCGCTCCACCTTACATCTCATCTCATCTGCCTTTTGTAGCTTGTAATGATGTAATATACTGCCCAGATCTAAGTACCTGACCATGGTGGTGAGAGTGGCTATGATGATGATGATGATGGAAAAACTGAGGTTGATTTAGTTTAGCATTGTTGAGAATATTGCTAATTTCATGGATATTAATGGTGGTTATGATGATGGTGGTGGTGATGATAGTGGTGGTTGTGATGTATACCAGTTTAGCTGTAACGACAACCTTACATTATATCGCCTCTTAACTCTCTTGTAGGCTGTGATGTAATATAATGGTTACTATGAAAAAGGATGAATAAGAAAAACGGAAGTGTCTAAAATGAGAAACAAACAGAAAAGAACAATAACTTAAGGAGGAAGAAAGAGAAATTATGAAGAAAAAAGAAGCAAAAGGGGAAGCGAATAAGCATATAAAAGACAAAGGAACAAGTAGGAAAGAAGAAATAAAGAAAAAATGATATGGCAAACGAACGCTATCGAGTGTAACAGAAACATTACAAGAGTAACATGAAAAAGAATAAAAGAAAACAAAGAAGGGAACCAAAGAGAGGCAAGAACAAAAAACAGTAATGAGAGAATTCAAAGTGTGAAACCAGAAAGGAAGAAGAGAACAAGTAAAAAGTCAACAGTTATAAGTGGTGGCAGGAGGTGTGGGCGGCGTAGATGGCAGGTAGGACACGTGTAGTAGTGTCAGCCGCTCTACCTTCCTCCATATCGCCTCCTACCCATCTTGCTGTTTATAATGCTTTAATACTCTGTACATTTTATCTTGGCACAACACTGCCATCTCTCCATCTTGAATGCTGAGCTGTAACAAACGAGTCTAGAATATAGTGATAGTCATGAAGAAGTGCTATGGACAGGATGTACAGCAATAGTAGTCTTATTATACCATTGAACGCCAAGAAATTTTATGCAACATGACGGAAATGATAATGATGATGTTAACCTCACTTCATCTCACCTCCTGCTGCCCGTGTGGCACGTTATGACGGAATATGATGGAGGGAGAAAATGAAAGGAGGAAAAGAAAATGACAAAAAAAAAAAAAGTAAAAATAAAATGGTGACAAACAGAGAGAGAGAACAAAATTAAGAAAAATAATGCGAAAGCAACGAAAAATGTAAAAATAAAAAAAAAAAGATAAAAAGATCAAAAAGAGAAAGAAAGGAGGAAAAGGAGAAAACGCGTGTAAGAAGAGTAAGATATAAACACTGATTAAACAAAAACGAAAAAAGGAGAAAGGATGTGTGAATGACAAAAGAAATGACCGAAACAGGGTTGAACTTGGTACAGGTTTAGTTGAGTGCCAGGCCGCTACACCTTACTTCATCTCGCCTCCTGCCTCTCTTGTTGCTTGTGATGATGTACTATAATGGAGAGGCAAAGACAACCACAACGAAAGAAAATGATGATGATGATGATTGTGATGGTGATAGTGATGCTGGTTATTTTGTTACTGTGGTGAAAACAGTTATATGGAAACTGATGATGATGATGATAAAAACTTGGTTCTTTACAAATGATATGGACAATGGTGGTAATGATGTTGAACCATGACATGGGTTGGCTTTGATGATGATGGTAATGATGAAAAAAGGAAATGACCGCACTGTCTCTACTCTGGCACCGTTGCAGAGCCAGGCCGTTGGACTGTGGCCAGTCTTGGCCTGGGTTGCAGAGCCATGCCGTTGGACTGTGGCCAGTCTTGGCCTGGGTTGCACAGCCATGCCGTTGGACTGTGGCCAGTCTTGGCCTGGGTTGCACAGCCATGCCGTTGGACTGTGGCCAGTCTTGGCCTGGGTTGCACAGCCATGCCGTTGGACTGTGGCCAGTCTTGGCCTGGGTTGCACAGCCAGGCCGTTGGACTGTGCCCAGTCTTGGCCTGGGTTGCACAGCCAGGCCGTTGGACTGTGGCCAGTCTTATCCGCCCACAAACTCTGGTGGTGGACCTCCCCTCAGGTCCACCACTTGGTAGCGGGGGCAGTGTTTTCCGGCTGCATGCCCTTGCTGGTGCTAACCCCTGTATGTTGTTGGGTACGCTGTGTGGCGTGTATAGTGAATATAGAGTTGAGTAGTGCATGAGATAGTCTGAGAAATGGATGGTGGGAGTTATGTTCACATACCCGCCATGTTAGTACCACACTGAAAAAGGTCAGTAAAGGAAGATGGTCAGGATATCCTGGTGGCCGGTGAAACAGAGGCTCCAGCTGTCCCTCACCAGCAATCCCATCCCCCTTGAGAGTACCACCCTGATCGGCTGGTGCTACAGCCTACTCCCTACAGAAGTAGGGCGTAGGCTGTAGAAGTAATATATAGCTGGCGCAACCCGAGGATCGTTTCAGCGTGAACCTGGTGGACTTCAGAGTGAAGCTGCTCTCTTCCTGCAGCTCACCATCCTCCTTTCAGGATCAGGGGAGTTGTGAGACATGTGTGTACTCAAGCAACAGACCAGCTTAGTTATATCAGTGCCACCACATGAGGGCATCCCTCTCCAACACCAACCATACCCTGTCCTGACATTCATTCACGTTGCTGACCTGGGAAATTTCATAACATCTCTCACTCAGTGATTTATTTTGCCCATCACACCTCCATATCCTATTGTATAACACTCCTGTAAACCATGTTGATAACAGTAGGATATAAACAATGAATTAGAAATACCTGTAATATGTTCTATGCAAGGGAAACTGCTAGGGAAGAAATGCCACAAACTCTCTTCTGTCAACGAGAATATGGCAGGCCAACCCGCTGACTGCACACAGCATTGTAATTCCTATATTTCTCCACAGCACCTTCCTTGGTACAAGCAGTCACAACCTCACCATCTGCAATCAGCAACTCCCAGGGCAACTCAGATATAATATCCCATGGCAGTTCTCCATGCACCATGATAAACAGAATGGAACCACAGACAGACCACAGACGTGCACCAGTTCTTAACATAACGACCTATACTCCGTCCACTTTAACTTGGCCTAAAATTGCCATCTACCGGTATCTTAAATACTGAGCTATCACACGAGATTAATGCTACAATATGGTGACATTCAGGAAGAAGTCCTATGGAAAAGATTCAAAACATACAATTTTGCAAATTATGTAAGTTCAGTGCCATCAATTCTCTTTGTTTCTCAATTTGTATGATTTCAGTAACCTGTTTCTTTATATAATACTTTTATATTTAACATCATATAACATCTCCCATGTAATACAATTCTGAAACTGTTCTCTACCTCTTTCAACCTCTGGCAAGTGGGTATTTTCCTCTTCATCTACTTATTCCTTTTACTGTCACTGTTTAACTGAACTTTGGAATTTAAGTGAAGTCTTTTCCTTATCCTCAGTTTAGTTATCTAATCATTTTGTTGATTTGCCTTAACATGGAATCACTTGGGTACATCAGCTTCTCTCTCACTTAAAGCTTGAAACATGTTATTTGAGACATTATTATATAGTACTAACTGTAGCACCAGAGATCACAGCAGCTGTCGCTCCTTCTTGCAGTTGGGTAAAAACAATAACAGTTTACACAGGAGCATCTCCCTCTAGCTGCACTAGCTGCTCCCCCACCATCCTTTCATACCATATTTCATTCTATCTGCTTATTTCTATACTGTAACTTGGGTTAAAGATACTATATACATTTGATCTTTTCACTGCACAACCCTGGTATTTTGACTGTTGTCAAATTAAGCATAATAACTTATTGTTGCCTTAAGCTTTTCAACATCAGAATCTCTTCATTTGTATTCTGGAAGCTACTGGTAATGTTTACCACTATTCCTTAATGCCTGTGTCTTGGTTGAGGTCACTGGTGTGAGTGTGTAGTATACTGCTGGATCACACTGGCATCTGCCAAATGTCCAGAAAATTTATCAAACAAAATATTTTTGATGAGGGACTTCCTCAACTGATTTAATTATGTGTAGTATTTAACACAAAACTTCTTCCAGAACTGCAAACTACAATGTCCTGAGAGATATGAAGACAACCTTAGTTAAATATCCTGGTTGGTTCTGAATCATTTTGGATGACAAAAACTGCAGCTTGGTTTTACTGAACATGATTTTCAATCCGATCCATCAGCATGGAAGAAAAATTACATTTTTAAATATACTGTAGTACGATACTGACCCGACAGCACCATTTTGTTGTACGCTGGACACTTTTTTACCTACACTACAACACAGTGTTAGTCTATACTATGTCTGTTGGTGCTGTGTTGGAGTAACTCACATTTTGGTGTTGTGTACAGTAGTCTATATGGCATACGAGTGTACTGATTCCCCACCTAACCTAACAAACCAGGTTCACCACCACAGGACACAGTTCAACTGATCCACTGTGGTTGCTGGTGTGGTGCTTGAGCAATTCACAAAACATAAACATGACTGAATAACAAATATCACAAACTATGACTGTCCCTTAAAAAAAAAAAAAAATCAATACTTTGCCACACGGGCACGACCTTTCCGTATTTCCTACTGAAATTAATCCTTCACAGGTGACTTATGTTTCATAGATTGTCATAGTTACAGGGCGTTTTTTAATAATGTTATCTGTGAAATATGTCAAGATATGTTTATGTCACACATTCCATCACCCACATAAAGGTACCACCAAGAGGCAAACCTTGCTGACAAACTCTACAAATGCATGTCTTACTTTTGGCATAAGTAAATTCCCAACTGATATGTTAGGTTTGGAGAATTTCAATTGATTAAATTACTGTAGGATTAGCTAGGTTAAGATGGGCTTGGATTGGTTGTGTGAATAGGTTAGGTTATGACATTAGATTTATTGTTAGGACTCAACACTGGGATTTGGCCTGACAGATACTCAAGGGGTCTCTAAGCTACGTGGCAATCCAAGGTGGTTAATATCACGGGGGGTGGGGCAAAGCCCCCAGTTGGAATAGGTTAGACCTCCTCTCATCCTGTTTCTCTCATCTTTCTTGTCTTTTTATTACTCTTCTTTCCTCCACGTGGTTTTACATTGATATGGTAGGTGGGGGCGCTGACCATCCACTCACTCGATGTAGTGTTCCTCTCGGGTGTCTGCCCTTTCCTCTCGTCTCCCCATTCCTACCTTCCTCATCGGTCTTTCTTTACTTCATTCTTTCCTTGTCCTTCCGCCTACGGGTCTCTACACACTAAGTGACAAGCCTAATGGTTTCCTGTACACCAGGAAACCATTTACTACGCTGGGTGGTAACCATATAACCAAATTATAACGCCTGGTGGTTTAGTGGGTAATTACAGCGCTCCAGTCGGATTGAGCCAGGTGAAGGTTTATATCCAAGGGGTGGTTTGGGTTATTGCTCATGTAATGCCACTCAGGGATGAGTGAGGCTGGTCACTCTCATCTTAAATGTCAGGACCGAATTACCTAGCCCCGGGCTTCTACGCTCCTCATGGGGCAAAGCAGAAATGGATGATGGATGGATGGATGGCTTTACATTCAGTGACCAGCCTAACGGGTTCCTATAAGCCTGGAAACCATTTACAACGGTGGTTGGTAACCATATAACCAACCCATACGTGTTCCTTAAGTGTCACCAAGTGGGACGGTAGAGGGTTAGTGCTCCTCCCGGCAAAACAATCTTCTCAAGACAAAAGGCCACCCCTTACGGGATTATGGCGTCTGGCTATAGATACGACTAGATAAGATACGTTAGGTTTGACTGGATCCTTTGGTTTGGTATAGAGTTCAATGTTTGATGCACCAACGTGTCCTGTTGCCAAGATAGTAATCAACGAATCCAGTCAGTAAACAGGCTGCCACAGCCAAACTGGCGGCATCCTTAAATACTCCAAACAGTATATTTTATTTTTCCTCTACACTATTTGCAGTTTAAAATAACCAGATAACTATCTATGTTGCATATGGTAATAAAATTACTTTCCTGAAGATCATGAGATTGTAAGAAGACAGTTGCAATCACCACAATCATTTGCGATAACAAAATATTAAAGAACATAAAATGAAAGTTCGTCCATTAAAAAAAGGTTATAACATATTAAGGAAACTTAGACCAGAGAAAGAAATATAGGTAAATAAAGAGAGCACAGTGTATTTTTCCCCCTTTGGAGCAGAGGGGCCAAAGGCTGGGCTGGTGTAGTGCAGAACACTTAAGGACAGGAGGCTGACCTACGCCCCTGGTAATGTCTACAAGACAGAAATACTTGTGGGACTCCAACCACAGTGCACAGCCACAGGCCACTGTGCATTCTGACCCTAAAGCTCTACTACCACACCACCATTAAAAAGGTAACAAAAGTGGTAACAAAGTAACAAATAACTCAGCACACAAAGTATACTCCCTCTGGCTACCTCTGGGACTTGAACCACAGCACATTTTGACCCGAGGGCTCTACCTCCACGCCACCATTAAAAAAAGTAACAAAGTGGGTAAAAAAGTGAGTAACAAGTAACATCAAAAAAAGTAAATGTCCCTCCAATAAGACAGAGTAAACTGAGAGTAACAAATAACATCAGAGAGTAATGTCTGTCCATAGAGATAATTCTCAGCACTAAGCAAAAAGACAAAACAAAATGTAGATTCCATTAAAGTAAAACAAAAACTTATAAGATGAATCAAATCACACCAGGTGTGGGGGTGGGGCCTGCCGCTGTGTGGGGTGGTGGTAAATCACACCAGGTGTGGGGGTGGGGCCTGCCGCTGTGTGGGGTGGTGGTAAATCACACCAGGTGTGGGGCTGGGGCCTGCCGCTGTGTGGGGTGGTGGTAAATCACACCAGGTGTGGGGGTGGGGCCTGCCGCTGTGTGGGGTGGTGGTAAATCACACCAGGTGTGGGGGTGGGGCCTGCCGCTGTGTGGGGTGGTGGTAAATCACACCAGGTGTGGGGGTGGGGCCTGCCGCTGTGTGGGGTGGTGGTAAATCACACCAGGTGTGGGGGTGGGGCCTGCCGCTGTGTGGGGTGGTGGTAAATCACACCAGGTGTGGGGGTGGGGCCTGCCGCTGTGTGGGGTGGTGGTAGCGGTGGTTCAGGTACAGTGCCGAGACACTGACCAACAGTTTGACCACAAACCACGCCACCACCCCCACCCAAGCCCCATTCCACACCTCTATCACCCCAACTATGGCCTCCAGGGGGTGAAGCAGCTGGGCACAATAGAGGGCACTCAGTGCCAGCTGCCAACTCAGCATACTGACACCCAGAATTACACTCAGCACCAACAGCACAACCTGAAACACGTCATTTTTGACAAACCAAAAGCCAACCCAAGTGGTGAGGAACCAACAGTGATAAACAATAAGCCAAGTTAGACCCGCGTTGAGCTCATACCGCAATTGTGAAGAAATTACCATCCCGGTCAATTCAGACAACATTAGCCTACCGGGATAGTGACTATATTGTTCTCCTAATGACTTAATTGCCCAGTTAAGCCTTGATGGCTCAATATTATGTCGCAAAATTGTGTCTACAGGAACACCATTCTCAACAAATTTGGAAACAATATCAGAAATATCCTTACGGAAATAGGGAACACATGTTTTGACAAAAATGGTGAAACCTAAATCAGTAAGTGACACAATTACGAACCAACAAGTTATGAGTACGAACAATATCTTTTTGAGGAGGGGTCGAATCCCGTTAGTGTTGACGGGGATAGTGGTGGGGCGGTAGACCCCGTTGTCCATGTGTACAACTGTGTGGGACATTTTGGGATGAGCTTACCAAAACTTAATCGTAAGCTATATCACAATCCAATATCGTACTACACAGTACGATTAATTTTAACCTTACTAACCGTTATAAAATTACGAGTCACAATGAAAATGCGAGAGCGGACAACACACCCTCTCGCTAACTCGTCCACTAGAGTCGCTCACGCAGGTGCTCACCTTTTATAGCCCCAAGACGCCGGAAGTGGATATTATGAATACTTCGCGCAGCCAATATTTCGTTATTTTTCTGCCATAATTACCTCACTGCCATTCAAACCCTTTAAACTGACACATTTTAAGAAAAAATAAAATCCGTGTTCTTAATTCTAGTCAATTAAGACTGATTTAGTGTTAAAATCGCATAATAAGAAAGGTCAAGTAGGTAATATTTTCGAGACTGCCTTTTTCGGTCGTATCAACTTAAATTCAAATCGGCGTTTGTATTTTTGAATGCACCAAAGCAAAGGCAACATAAACCAGCCATATTGTTTTGAGAAAATTGTTTCCTTTTTCATTTCCTACCTATTGTTTCTTCAAAGAAGACAGAAATAAATGACTTTTCACAAAAACTTCTCCAACCTCCTTGGAAAATATCACGCATAGTTATGACACCTACCACAATACTAACCTACTGGCCTGTGACTCCATATCCTTTCCATACCACCTCTTCGTGACTAGCACCATAGTCTATGTTAGTGCTAATCTCTTATTACAGCACAACACTGAAGATGGTTAGATGGCAATTTTACGCCAAGTTAAAGTAAACAGAGTTTAGTATCGTCACTATTTACTTTCCTCTAACTTCTCCTAAAGGCCTTACTTTGATCAGCTGGATTGGTGATAATTACAGTATAAGGGAAAAACATTCAAGCACCAGATTCTGTGGCTACTAATGGTGCTTTTAATAACAAAATCAAACAATTTATGGATGCTGTGAACTCTCTTCAGCTACAATTAGGGTGAGGTGGGGGTCAACCTTACTATTAGTAGCAAAATATTACACCAAATAATCAGATAAAGGTTTTATTATGAAATGTAAATATCTAAAGAGGCTTCACGAAAAGGGCTATCTTTGGTATGATTATCATTTGTTTTGAAAAAAGATAAGTTGACTTAAAAGTGTATTTTCCAAAAGGTAGCCATGTGTATAGATAGTGGAAGTGAAACCTACATCCTATTTGACAACACTTTAATGTGTTACCAAAGTAAATCTAAGTTTATATATGAAGTAGGCAATGTAAGAATTCAGAGCAGAGACATTTATCTACTCCATGACTCATATTGCCTTACAGTCAACACAAAAATTTAATATTCCATTATTAAATGTTTAACCTGGCTGAATACTGAAATGTGGTGCTAAATTACTGTAAAAGTAAAGGACATATGCTGTCCCAGTACAAAAATGTTGGCCACATGTTACAGAAATATATATGCCATGAATGAAGAAAAACAGGCCAGGTTAAGACGTAGGACTGTTATTATTTAAAAAAGATATATGCTATAACAGTACATAAATAAAGGTGAAGGTACACACTGCACTCTTTAATCTACCTCGGGTGTTATGCCAGCATGTTAACCTGATGTTACAAGTCTACTTCATATTGTACTGAGTTAGAGCCACATTGAATTTAATTATTCTGGCAAGCCTGTTTTACCTCCCCCCATTTGCAAGGCATCTTGATAAACCTGTGAAAGACATATTACGTGAGTTCTTCACACACAAATCACCTTACTAATACTGTATTTTGTAATTTGTGGTGGACCGTAGAGAAATTAATTGGTATTGTACGCCCTACAACTATTGGTAAAAATAAAGACACAATATCTTTATTGGGTTATAGGCCAAATAATTCAATCTGCAAGGCTCAACTGTATATCCCATATCAACAAAATTATACATATATCCCTGCAACAAAATCGTACCGTATATGACTGAAAATCATGTTGCACCAAACACATGTACATAACTTCATGCTGGATTGCTAGCAGTAATGTTCTGTGAGTATCCAGGTACCTTCTAGGTATTTATTTTGTATGATGTGTCCACTACCCACGCCATAATATTTATAAATTCGACACAGGCCTCGGGATTCGATGGTCATCAATTTCTTCATATATATTATAGCAGCTAAGTACACAGACTCTAATTACGACAGAATGCCCTACCATCAGAATCTACCAGTATTCACTGTCGATATACGATGTATCAGCAGTGCTAAATGTTATACCAGACATCCAAAAAACTGAAAACTCACCTCCCACATCCAGCTTTCCACATGTAAACATGGCGCTACCAGGCGGCCCAGCTGTCCTGCCGCGTTTTCTTCTTAAGCGGTTACTACTCTAGACCCAATAGGGAGTAAAGGAAAGCGTCTGTACCACTCCCTAGAACGGTTTATGCCCACCTCACCCTACCCAAAAGCGTCTGTGCCACCGCCTAGTACGGTTATACCCACCTCACCCAACCAGAGTGCCTGTACCGTACCCTGGACTATGCATGCGACTAATGCCACGCGTAAAGAATATTAAGGTTAAAATCTGGTGGCATGAAATATATTACATACTAATTATTCCCACAACATGTTAAAACGCCACAAGATATTCGCCTACGTGGATATACAAGTATAAATACTTTTCTACTTCAGAGAGTGCACGATTAACCTATACCTATTCATCGCAAACATTCATATTTACTGGAATTCAATAACAAGATCATTTTATAAATACGTTTGGCAATTATATAACACCGTGTGTTGTAGTGCCTACACTATATTCTTTTACAGTGACTGTACAGATTAACTGGTATACACCGCTATAATGTGATTAAACTGTGTACTACGCATTACGACTAGCCATTCAACATACCATGCAATGCTATCTGCAGCTGTGGTAGTCCATCTCTGTTCACTTCCAGGAGAGTTTCACCATGCAGTGTCTTCTCCAGCTATGTTACTCTATCTCTGTCCTCTTCCACGGGAGTTTGACCATCAGGGTGGAAGGAATGGATGCTACCATCTGTGTAATGTCACAAATAGTTTGGGATCAACGAGACATACCTAACCAATAGTGTTGTTATATGTGTGCAATATGGACACCATCAGTATAAGGACAGTGCCTTGATAAAAAGACAGTTTACAAGCATTATCTTCACCATAATCACTGGGACAGGGGAGACTGCCTAACTCATAGTGCAGCTACTCTGTAATGTCATCACAAATTGGCGATGCTATCATATTTTGTATATAAGGCTATATGATACTTGTATATTATGACTATATGCCATAATGTGTTCTGTATTATAACATGTTATGGACATCCATACATCGTACCAGAGGAAACGTCTGTCAACCATTTGTGCCCCTTTTACAAAATTAGTCATTGCCATCAAGTTGCATGTGTTACATATAATCATTATACAATCCTGGAGGAGGAATGGGTGAATATCTACCAGAGTCTGCTGGTGTCAACTAATGATGTACAACAGCATCTGGATGGACGTTGATGGAAGGGCAATCTTCAGCACTTGTAGCGGGATGTGCTGGTGGATCCTCGATTGACATATCCCCTGTGGAGGTGGAGCCAATTAATACAAACTATACTGTTACTCATATTACATAAGGGGAACAGTAGGTAATATGTGCAACATTTATCCATACATGAAGTACAGTACATAAATGTTTGGCAATGTAGCTTTGTTCTGTCTGCAACTGTTATCCAGGTTATTAATATAAAAATCACCACTTTATGGTATGCGGATGGCGGTGGCTGAATCGGTATAGAGGCGGCCTGCAGTCCTAATGGACCCAGGTTCGAATCCCAGCTAGGGCTACTGGGAACAATTTAAGGATATGAATTTCATAAAAAGCAGACATTTCTGATCTACCAGAGACCCGCCGACATGTCATAAAAGTACCCCCGCTAATACCAGTACACCAGTCTTGTATGAGACAGCCATAGCATGTTTTCAATATGGATGGTGTGTTAGCACCGAAGTGATGACATGTGGGGATGTAGGAGGCCTACTGGGACTTGGGAATATATATATATATATATATATATATATATATATATATTACAATAAAAGCATATCAACTATAATTTTCATATTTTTGGAGGGTGGGGTTGGTTGTGGAGATGGGGGAAGGGGTGGGACAGCTCCAGCAGCCCAAGTCATCAGCATCACCTGGAATTTCCTAGTTGAAGTAACATGTATTAATCGGTCACGCCTGGGTAAGCTGAAATTAAGCCAGGTCTGTATGTGGGGCTTTTTTTTTTTTTTTTTTTTTTTCCTATCGACCATTGAAGCCGGAGCCTCTGGTCATTAAGGCAAATATATATATATATATATATATATATATTGACATACACATATATATACAAACATATATATACATACATACATACATACACACATCCATGCATATGAACATACACACTTTCATGCACACGTACATATATATATAATCATTTTTATTTTATTATTTTTTTGTAGTTTTATTTTTATTATTTTTATTTATTTTTTATATTTTTAACCTTATATTACTTATAAACAAATATACCTAATTTAAAGACCCTAAAACTAACCACCTAACAGACAAATCGCTAACCTATTCTAAATCCTATGAGACAAATAACTAGGCCTACACTAATATTCAAAAAGCCTCGACCAAGAGAACACCATCGACTGCAGATATGTAATGCCTTTCTACATTACATACCTGCACTCATCACCTGGTGACTGTCAGTCGAGGCACAACCTAATATAGGGGACATCAATATATGAAAGAGAACCAGACGAGTCTGGAACATTTCCATATACGTCAGCTGTCCTCCCTAATTAGAATAACTTAAGCGAGATAGTATAATGTATTTACATAATTTGTACAAAAAATGAAGAACCTCGCCCAGCAGACGACCATCGACTGCAAGTGCCCAATACCTTCCTATATTGCACACTTGCACTCATCAGCTGGTGACTGTCAGGCGAGGAACTTGGCTTAATGTAGGGGACATCTATATTAGAAATAGATCGGTGGGAGAAGGAACTATTTAAAATGTCAACTGTCAACCCTAATTAATATTACAATATATACATATTTACTGTTCATAAAAACCATAACCACACAGTAAAAAAGTCACATCACTCTGATCAGTCCGGTCTCTCTCAAGAAAGCCATCAATTTATCAGTCATAACAATGTCCCCATCACCCAGGATGGTGGAAAGGGTGAAGGGGACGTCTACTGCGCCGCAGTAATTTATAAGTGAAGCACGTTCACGAATAAATCGCCGACAGCGCAGGATGATATGACTGATAGATAACACCGCATTACAGATGTCACAGTGGTGGGAAGCGTCTTTCCATATATGGTTTAATGTGGGTTAAAATCGTGGCATTCAGCCGTAACCGTGCCAACACTTTTTCTTCTAGGCGACTGGGACGGTTGGCAGTGTCCCAGTCGCCCAGGTACGGCTTACAAGTTGGAATATTTAGTCTGGTCCACTGACCTTGCCACAGAAGATTTATTGATTTCTTTCCGAGAGAGAGACTCGACCGTAGATCACGAGGAGCGTCCTAAATCTCCTCGAGCTCTACAGCCGACTTTGCAAGTAAGTCAGCCTGCTCATTGCCGTATATACGACAATGACCAGGAACCCAGATCAGCGTGAATGACTTGTTGCATGAATGCAACTTATTAACGATGCGGCCCTGGATCTCGTGAGAGTCCGTAGTGCTTCATATTGTACTGAGTTAGAGCCACACTGAATTTAATTATTCTGGCAAGCCTCTGTTTTACCTCCCCCCCATTTGCAAGGCATGTTGATAAACCTGTGACAGACATATTACGTGAGTTCTTCACACACAAATCACCTTACTAATACTGTATTTTGTAATTTGTGGTGGACAGTAGAGAAATTAATTGGTATTGTTCGCCCTACAACTATTGGTAAAAATAAAATGACACAATATCTTTATTGGGTTATAGGCCAAATAATTCAATCTGCAAGGCTCAACTGTATATCCCATATCAACAAAATTATACATATATCCCTGCAACAAAATCGTACCGTATATGACTGAAAATCATGTTGCACCAAACACATGTACATAATTTCATGCTGGATTGCTAGCAGTAATGTTCTGTGAGTATCCAGGTACCTTCTAGGTATTTATTTTGTATGATGTGTCCACTACCCACGCCATAATATTTATAAATTCGACACAGGCCTCGGGATTCGATGGTCATCAATTTCTTCATATATATTATAGCAGCTAAGTAGACAGACTCTAATTACGACAGAATGCCCTACCATCAGAATCTACCAGTATTCATTGTCGATATACGATGTATCAGCAGTGCTAAATGTTATACCAGACATCCAAAAAACTGAAAACTCACCTCCCACATCCAGCTTTCCACATGTAAACATGGCGCTACCAGGCGGCCCAGCTGTCCTGCCGCGTTTTCTTCTTCTTAAGCGGTTACTATTCTAGACCCAATAGGGAGTAAAGGAAAGCGTCTGTACCACTCCCTAGTACGGTTATACCCACCTCACCCTACCCTAGAGCGTCTGTACCACCCCCTAGAACGGCTTATGCCCATCTCACCCTACCGAAGAGCATCTGTTCCACTCCCTAGCACAGCTTATGTCTACCTCACCCTACCGAAGAGCATCTGTACCACTCCCTAGCACGGTTTATGCCCATCTCACCCAACCAAAGAGTGTCTGTACTGTACCCTGGACTATGCATGTGACTAATGCCACGCGTAAAGAATATTATGGTTATAATCTGGTGGCATCAAATATATTACATACTAACTATACCTGCAGCATGTTAAAATATCACAAGATATTCGCCTACGTGGATATACATGTATCAATACTTATCTACTTCAGAGAGTGCACAATTAACCTATACCTATTCTTCGCAAACATTCAAATATACTGAAATTCAATGTATAACAAGATTTTATTAATACGTTTGACAATTATCCTTACATAACACCGTGGGTGAAAGTTATTGTTGTAGTGTCTACAGTACTGCTAATGTCTCCAAATGTGTCGTCGGATAGTTCTTCTCTGGGGGTCTTAATGCCCTACTAGCATACGCTATGGTATGTGTCTTTCCTTGCTCATCCTTCTGCTGTAACACCGCTCCCAGACCCAGACCTGAGGCGTCCGTGCACAGATAGAAAGGTTGAGTATAATTAGGAAACGCTAATACGGGTGTTTCTGACATGGCTTGTTTGAGCTCGTTGAAGCTTTTCTCTTCCGAGGGTCCCCATTTCCATGCAGCGTCCTTCTTAAGTAGCGTCATTAAAGGTGATGCTATGATGGCATACCTGTGGACAAAACTCCTATAAAAGCCAGTGAGGTCTAGGAACGATCTTATCTGATCCTTGTTCTGTGGTGTAGGAAAATAGGTCATCTAGATACGCTAAGACGTCTTGCCCTAACATCTCGCCAAACAATTGGTTTATCATCCGCTGAAATGTTAAAGGAGCATTACTCAGTCCAAAAGGCATCCGGAGAAATTCAAAGTGCCCACGGTGAGTGCTAAAAGCAGTAATGGGACGCGACTCTTCGGTCAGCTCCACCTGCCAATACCCTGACGCTAGATCCAGACAAGTAAACACAGTATTTCCCTTACCTAATGATTGAAGTAAGTCTCGCAGATGCGGAATCGGGTAACAATCCGATACTGTTTGTTCACTTGCCGAAAATCCACAACAGGTCTCACACCACCGTCCTTCTTAGGCACCAGAAAGAGTGGTGCTCCAAGGCGAGGAGGAAGGCTGGATAACGTCATCACGAAGCATCCTTTCAGCTTCCTCATCCACTGCTTCCCTTTGGCTGTGCGGTAGATGGTATGCGGGCACATAAACTGGATTTGTACCAGGGCACAAACCAATATGATGCTTCACCCTATCCGTCCTACCCAGCGCTTCTCCTGGAAGTGCTACTATGTCGGAATCTAAGGAGGGCTAGGAGTCGTGTTTTTTGGTCTACATTATCTGTGACCTTCACGTATTGCTCCAGCTGTTTTTCCTTAGCCAGACGTACGGGTTCCGACTGAGTCCTTGCTTGAGATGTAACTACAGGAGAGATCACCGGCACGTCGTCGACTTGGGGGCACCATAGCACATCAAGTCGCCTTCTCTGAGCTTAACTGCGCCACCACTCATATTTACGATGAAGAGGGGCGTCTTCTGGTCTTGGCCAACGCTAGTCAGAGTCGATTCCAGCGACAATGCCTTATGTTTCACAGTCTCAGTTAAGCATGCTACATCAGTTCCCACCGACACGTCAGGTACTCGGACAGGAATTTTACAGACAGTTCGACTGGGTAAGTGGTGATTACCACTCATTATAGCCCTGACCTTCTTCCAGTCCATACCCTCCGCTTCGTGTGCATCCGGGGACTCCCTTGACGCTTCACTTGTCGGGGTCACAACTGGTTGGACGGCTCCTGATTGGATGCCAGTTCCAGTTCGTGTTGCTGAGGGATTAAGGCCTGGAATTTGAGGGTGTATTACTATATCATACTCCTCCATGGTTTCAAAGCCTAAGCCCATCAGCAGGCAGAGGAAAATCCTCAACCACATAAAACGTAGCACGTAACACAGGAGATCGTTAATCTGCCCTCAATGTCAACGGCACCTGGCTTACAATCTTCTTCCTACTCCCTGTCACACCAGTCAATTACATCAGGTGGTGATAATGTCCAGTTTGTTAGAGGCATTTCACCTTTAAGTCTTTCCAGCTCTTTACTAGAAATAATGTTTGTACATGACCCTGTATCTACGATCAGGGACACTTGACCTTTCCCTATGATCCAAGGAATAGATAATAAGTCCACCTTAGTAATAGCTGCCACACACGCATCGGTGGATTGTACTATTTTAATTACTTTTGCGCACGGCCCTGAGCTTCCCCCGAACTAGCTGGGTTCCCTAGTTTCTTCCTCTTTTCAATGATAAAGTGGCAACAGTCCGTTTCATGAGGACGATGCCCATGTATGACACATCATCTTTTCACCTCTGGCTTAACAGCCTTGGTCCTTTGCTGTGGAGAACTAGTAGCTGTATCTCTCCAGCCCGAAGTTTGCAAGGCTTTGCTAGCTTCTGCATAGCATATGCCTGCCTTCGCCAAAGCCTGACTTTCAGTACAGTTAGGATGCTGCTGTACTATATCAGTAGCCAGATTAGGTACAGGTATCTGCCACAAAGGAGGAGGGTTAGTCTGACCTTGCACGCCCATATTTTAGTCATGCCCCAGGTATTTGGATAAGGACCCTGGATTTGCATGCCAATATTAGTATTCATGCCCCATTGATTAGGATTCTGGGTTTGGATGCCAATACCATCTGTGTTTATACCCCATGCATTTGAATAAGGAACAGAAAATAAATTCTCTCCAAAACCTTGTGGTGTACTGGAAACATCTGAAGTATACACAGGTAAGTGAGTGGTTGTAGTACTATCAGTAATGACTGGATTTTGCATATCTTGAGTGACCAAAGGTACTGTTGTAGTCTCAACTTCCACAGTCTCCTCACTAGGATTACCCTCATTAGCAAGACTAGTGGCCATTTTGGATCTAACTGATTGCTCTGGGACTGTTGAATAAGTATGACCAGAACGCAAATGCAAAACGTTCAAATCCTCATCCAGTCTTTCAGAAATATCCTCATCACCTTGATCCTCAATATGTCCTTCACTCATTTAATATGTCTGAGCACTTTTATTTGATGTATCAACCCACTCATAAAATTCTGAGTCTAGTGGGATTAATCTCTATTTCCCTAATTCTACGTCCCCACTTTTCACTGTATCCATCCAACCTTGTCAGTAATATTCCCCTCCCAGTTACAGGGAGATAAACTGACATAAAAAAAGGATAGTTATGGTAAGTGACAGAGAATGGAACACATATAAAATACACAGAAAGTATATTTATTTCAAGGGAATTCTGAGAAACCTTTATTTTCACTCATCAACTAACTAACGTGTGTTGATTCAAGTGTGTGTGTGTGTGTGGATTACTGCATGGACGCTACCTAGATATGAAAGTCCAGGATGATGTTCCACATTCCACGTTCCACACTCCACCAGACTCCTCGAACCATACACGGCACCCCACTCGCTGTGGGAGTTAGCAAGCCAGTGGTTCGCCCCGCATCACGCCAGGCCCGCCGCTTTCGGTCTCCCTCGGCTCGGTTCGGCCGTCCGCGCCAGTTGCTAGAAGTCGCTCGCTAATTGACCCACTCCTCACCGCACTGGCTTGAACTCTCCTTATCTCGCCTCTCACACACGAGCGCGAGATTCTTGCCAGTTTGCGTTTGAAGATGGAGATATCTCGCACACCACAGGGCGAGATAACTGCCAGTTTGTGCTATAGGAATCTCGCACTGGCAGAATAATGGGAGGAATTAATTTCACCACTCCAGTTTATCTGCTCCACTTAACTCACTGGTAATTAGTCCCCTTACAACAGTTGAGTAAGATTTTCTGTTTCACCTTCAGGAACGAGCGATTGCAAGGGTTACTGGTTCACAGCATAAATCCCTTTAGCACGTATCGTATCCCACCGCTGCCACCAATTTAATGTATCAGTACACGGCTAGCACTAAATATCGTGCCACCGCTAGCACCAATAAAATGTATCGTCGCACTGCTGGCCAAACAATTTAATGTAGCCGTTATGGAGTAGCAGTTGACTATTAAGTGCTCTGCTGTTTAGTATAACTAGACCACCGTGTTGGATCGACGACACTGCCTGTAGTACATGTCAGCTACTCGCCGTCACGCCCGACACTTCCCACCAAAGGTCCTTTGCCACGAGAAGGTGGAAGCTGGTCTGTTATTAAGTGGTAGTGTAAGGTGACAGAAATGAGCAGATTAAATCTCTCTTTATTGGGTACAGAATAATATAACTGCGACCCGAGAGATATGTAGGAGCGACACCACCTCCCTTTATAACTGTAAAACGGCCTCTGACGCTGTACAGTCACCGAGCGGACAAGGGCGCGGTGCTGAGGTCAGCTAAAAAGTGAGGTGCCGAGCATTACATATACTCTGGGCTTATGCAAAAAGTAGAGATAAATGACAACTCTACTAGCACATTATACACCTCTATAAAATGGTATTAAGTACATTCACATATACCAACATAATAAATGGTTCCCCAGGACTTTACACTTACGCACTATTCAGATATCTTTTCACTTCTCCTAACCTTCTTTTTATAATTAAAACAGGGTGGCCCTTGTGGTCTGCCATCCACCTTCTTCCTATATCACAGCTAACAGCGAAATGATATTTGGTTGTTCATCATTCACACTTCATTACACACTGTTAATTATGACTAAACAGCTTTAAAAATTATTATGTAAAATGTGTGATACTACAACTTCATATGGAAAAAGATGTTGACACCAGAACAGGAAATAGAGAAGTCATCGACATAAAGTGATCGTCGTACACCATCAGGAAGTACACTAATGACACTGTTAATGGCTACAGCAAACAGAGTAACACTAAGGATACTCCCCTGTGGTACTCCATCTTCTAGTGCTCGGGCAGTAGAAAGCACTCCTCCCACTCGCACCCTTAAAATTCGGTTAGATAAAAAATGTTGAATAAAAATAGGCAAGCGTCCACGAAGACCAAACTCATGAAGAGAGAGTAAAATACCATGACGCCAGGCAGTCATAATGCCCTCTACAGATCGAAGAAGACCGTGACCTGGTGTTGGTTAGTGGAGAAAGCCTCAGCAACAGAAGATTCCAAGGACAGTAGTGCATCAGTGGTAGATCGCATTTTTCGAAAACCATACAGGGCAGGGGATAAGAAGTCACCTCTCTCTAAAAACCATACAAGCCTAACATTGACCATCTTTTCCAAAACTTTACATATACAAGATGTCAAAGAAATAGGCCGATAATTCGTCGCCTGTAGGTGGTCTTTACCTGGTTTTGGGATGGGGATAACTACAGCAACACCCCAACAAGCCAGAAACTCCCCAGAACACCAGATCTTATTAAACAGTGAAAGCAAAAACAACAGGGACTTATCAGACAGGTGGCGTAAAAAGGCATAAGGAATATCATCAAAACCAGGAGAGGAATCATGGGACTGCAACAGAGCCGCCTGGAGTTCAGAAATTGAAAATGGAACATTGTAAGGCTCTCCTCCAGCAGAGGCAAAACTGAGACCACGAGACTCTAGGCGCCGATGGTGGCAAGCTGAAGGCGTATCTGCATCCTTCTTTGACACACTGGCAAATTGATCAGCAAGCAACTCTGCAACAGCAAATGGATCAGCCACAGTTCCACCTGTTGCAGATAAAACAGGAGGGGAGGGAACAGTAAATTTTCCTGAAATTTTCCTTACCCGGTTCCACACCTGGCTGATGGAAGTCCTCGAATTAATGGAGGAAACATAACCCTTCCAGGATGAACGCCCGGCCTCTTTTAAAACCCGCCTCATATAAGCTCGTGCCCTCTGATGTGCCACCAAATACTGAGGATCCCCACGGTGATGACGAAGTCAAGAGAAGGTGACTCGTTTGGCTCTCACTGCGGAACTGCACTCTGAGTTCCATCAAGGGACCGGACGTTTAGGAAACTGACCCTTCGTTTTTGGAATAGATAACAGGGCTGCTGAGTGCAACACGGTACTGAAATATGACACAGCCTCGGTAAGACACCCAAACTCGTTGACAGAAAGGGAAATGGAACTTAATTCCCTGAAACGTGGCCAGTCAGCCTTATCCAGAAGCCAGCGAGGAAGAAGTGGCTGAGGTCCACCAGTACTAGCAGTTAAAAGTAACGGAAAATGGTCGCTGCCATACAGGTCTGGCAACACATCCCAGGTAAAATCTAAAACAGCATCAGCTGAGCATAAAGACAAATCAATGGCAGTAAAAGTTCCCGTCTGACTGTGGAAATAAGTCATTTCATTGGTAATGAAAATGCCTAATTCCTCATCTTCCACTAAAGAGGCCAGCATTACACCCCGAGGGTTGGCCTTACTGTTTCCCCATAGCGGATGGTGAGCATTCATATCTCCTAGTAAGAGAAAGGGAGAAGGAAGGTCATGAATAAGGCGTTCCAGATCTGCCCTTTCAATAGTAGCACTAGGAGGAAGATAAAGAATGAAAACTGTATACTGCCGACGTAAAAACATCCGGACAGCGACAGCCTGCAGGGGAGTGAAGATGTCCAGATGACAGTATGGAATATCCTTGCGAAGGACGATCGCAGCACCTCCATGATAACCTTGGCCTGGCACAGGATCAGAATAAAAGGCATGGTAGCCAGAAGGGCCGGAAGGAACAGTATCACTTACCATGGTCTCCTGGATGCACATGCACAGAGGTGTAAAATGAGAAACAAAATGACACAGTTCCTCATAGTTGGCACGTAAACCCCGACAGTTCCATTGGATGATGGAACCCATAATGGAGGAATGATGATTAAGTGTGGGACTGTACACCTGACAAGCGAGTGGGTTTGGATTGATACTTATGAAGGCCCTTCATAGGAACCTGCCCAGCACCAGAAACCCACATCCTCTGTCTAACATCTGAAGACAAACGTGAGGATGGGGAAATAAGTTTTACAACACTCCTTTTTGGAGTGGGCATACCAGTTTGTTTGGAAGGTGGCTTGGGGGCTGTCTTTGGAGGTGTAGGACGGCCATTGCCCCCACCAGAAGCCCCAGAAGTGGAAGTAGAGTCCAGAGGACTCGGATCATTTGAGGAGGACATCCTATGCTTTAGATCTGAAGCACCAACAAATTGTCCAACAACTTCCCCAGATGGGGACCGGACCAGCGGTGAACCATCAGCTTCAGCTGTCCCCTGGCTAGATTCCTCAGCTTGTGGGGCAGAGGAAACAGGAGAGGGGTCGACACAAGGGTCGACAACAGAGACCTTAGGTGGCCGGTCTTCATGCTCAGAGGACTCTGACGAACAACGGTGACGTTTGCCAGGTACAGATGGAGCCTCAGTTATACTGGGTAAGACAGGAGAAGGAGTCCGGTCAACGTGGACGTCTGGCACCACCACAGAAGTGTGCAAGCCATCAGCCACCGCAGAGGGGGTGGAAACAGTTGGAGTAACGGTCGGGCAAACATCATTCTCACAATCAGTACTAATCATGGGGACAGCTTCCTGTAAATCACGAGTTGAAGGAGTGGGTACTGGAATGGTTCGAGGCTGCCTCTGAGATACAGGGCGACACGATGACGTTCCAGAAAGGACAGAAGCATAAGTAGCCCCGGGCTGAAAGAAGAAAGTCTGGGCTCTCCTTTTAGCTTCAGGAAATGAAACCCTCTCACGTGTACGAATGGACAAAATCTCCTTTTCCAGGCAGTATCTTGGACAACTTTTTGAGGAGACAGCATGAGGACCTCCACAGTGATAGCACTGAAGGGGTCCTTTACAATCACTGGTATGGCTTGGTCCTCCACACGAGACACAGACACCAGGAAGGCCAGCCTGTGCACGACGACAAAATTTGCTGACATGTCCATACCCCTGACAGTGGAAACACCGTCTTCGAGTGGGCACATACGGCTTCACCGGAAGTGACAGCCAAGCCAGCTTCACAGAGGTAGGTAGGGTCAACCTGTCGAAAGTCAAGAAGAGGATCGGAGTTGGGGTTAGGACACCATCAATTTTTTTTCTGTAGTCGCTCAACACATATCACATCATAAGAACTCAGTTCCTCCAACAGCCGCGCCTCTGAGTATGGAAGGTCACGGGAAAAAATCACTCCTCTGCAGCTGTTAAAAGTAGCATGAGGAGCACAGCCAACTGCAGCACCAGAAACAGAAGTCAGCGCCTGTAATTGAGAGCTCTCCACTGGGGAGGACACCTCAATAAGGATGTTTCCATCCCCTTGGGAACAGATCTTAGGTTCCTTGCCGCAAGCTGAGACAATGGCACGGTGCAGATCAAATATGTCAAAATCCAGTACTGTCCCTTTCATAGAAGGTTTCATAACCAGATATTTTGCATATTTTTCCAGCACCTTATCATCTGAGCCAAACCCCAGAGCTGAATCAACCCGACGGAATCTCCTCCTATTCCCAGTTGAATGCTGGGGCAGAGAAGGAGAGTCCCTAGGGGCCTGAAAAGGCTCCAGAGTGGCAATGAGGGAGCTACATTCTGAAGAATGTCCAAGGACAGATGCAATGTTGTCACCAGATGTAATTTTAACGGAAGCCATGAAAGCAAACAAAAACTTCATTCCCCCATCCCTCCACCCACCACGGAGCCCAACAAGGGGAGGTCATATGCCAGGGATAAATACCACTGGTGACCCCAGAGGTAGCAGGAAAGTATACGCAGGTAACCACCAGGGGACTGGGCAAGGGTGACTCCAGGACAATAGGAGCCACCATGACCCCCAGTGCCCACTTGACCCTGGCCAACGCATGACCAGCCGATTAACCTGGTCGGGCCCAACCAGGCCGCCCGTCTAGCCAAAATAAGGGACCAAAGAGGTGTATTGCTAGCTGCAGGGCGCATTGTGCAGCATCGCTCAACCCCCAGGACTCTCGTCTCCCAGCATTATGGGACGCCACACACGGCAAACATGTGGGGAGGCAACGGTCCTGCCCTAGATGGCAAAAGGGCAGGGACTAACATCAGCAGGCCTCCTCCATCAGTGATGTAGGGGGTGCTTGGTCCACGAGACTGACAAATGCCGAACCCTACAAAGGCAGGGATGCCTCCAAAGTAGGTGGCACTGCTAGCCACACTTCAAGCCCCGCCACCACGTCAAGGTGACCCCCCTCAGCGGGGACCCAATGACCAAACGGAACCTAATTCAACCAAACCTAACAATCTATCCTGAACAATTTAGAGACGAATGAGTTTCGGGTCCGATTCGCCACTGCCCATGTCAACCTGCTAAACTTCTTGCTCCTGAGTAACATGCTACTTCCGCAGCATATGGGTCATGAATGAATCATGGTCTTCAGTAACTAATATTTTCGCATAATCGAGATGCAGCGTATTCTGAGTCCCAACATCTCGGGTTCAAGTACGGTGCAACCTTGGGTTCTTTGTTCTCGACCAGGTCAGTCACAAGCAAGGAAGAAAAGTCCAAACACAACTGGTTCAAAGGCACACTTATATATTAACAACAGACAATTACACACACAATCTGTGATCAAAACTATGGGACATACAATAACCAGATAATCTCAGAAGGCTAGCTCTTACAATAAATATTTCCACCTAGTTCAGCGAGTCTGACCTTTACACAGTATTCTACCTTTCCTTACATAGAATAGTTCCCACACAGTGTCACACATATGGTTTCCACAATACGCCAGGTGCGCTAGGTCTCAGGCATATGACAAAGACAGTCAAGTGTATCTCAATAACGCGTGACACAGACGGCAGTGCATATTCAAGTCCTTATATATACATTCGTGTAACATAAACGGCCTCCTATGCTAGTTATATGCACCCACGTGACACAGACGATATCCTAGCTATCCTTATGCTACGTTCGCGTTACAGAGGACGAGAGAATATAGCACTTACGACGTATCCGCGCGTGAGGGACTTGGGGGGGAGAAGAGGTGATATGAAAATTCTTACGAGACAGGTAGCTGGGAGTATACCTTACGTATCACTTTTGATTCGCATCAGCAAGGACAAAACAATGGGGGGGGGAAGGGGGTGGCACTGATGCTGTCTGTCCGTATGTAACACTGGGGGGGGGGGTAGTCACACTTGGGGGCAACCAGTTGCCTGGCACCATGCACTCCGCGCATAAGGTTATTGGTAGGGGAGTTCACAGTTCCACACGGGGAGGTAACACTGGGGGATCACAGGGGGGTGCACTGAGGGCGAGGGGGGGGAAGGGGTTAATTCATTGGGATAGGGGCTCATGGACACTAGGGGAGAAACAACCTCAGAGTTTCTTACTCAAAGGCACTGGCGGAGAGGAGGGCTTGGGTCACGGGCGGCAGGGGGTCCTACGCCGGGAACCGTAGGTGGCGGCTGGGTGTTGGGGGTGGGCCGTCCAGAGTGTGGTCCGGGGGTAGATCACCTGTGGGGTCGCCATGAGTTCCTCAGGAGTTGGTGGGTGGTGTGGTGGGCGGCCCCCTTTCTGTAGAAGCCCTGGGTGATACGGAGCTCTCTGGGCCAGGGCCGAAGAGGCCAAGAGGCGCGCCGCACGGTGCTGGCCCTTCGTCATCATTGCCAGGACCAGACCTGGGGAGGCCGGGGGTGAGGGCGGCGCCCTGGCTGGGCCGTGGTCTCATCCATCAGGGGCAGCTGTCAGGGGAGAACTGTGGCTGCCTGCGCCAGGGGAGGCCTAGCAGCTACAGCAGGCATTGGGGGTGCCCCACTGGCTCCAGCCTCGTCTGCGGGAGGAGGCTGTCAGGGATGGACTGCAGCCTTTCATTCTGGCAGAGTCCAATAGCGTCTGTGGAGGACGTGGCTGCAGGGACAGGACACTTGGCATCGGGGACGTGTCGCCCAGTCTGGTCTCTGGCGGGGCACCTGCAGAGGAGCAGATCACACCCTCTCGGGGAGAGGGGCACCTCACTCTGCCACAGGAGGGGTGGACAAAGCAAGAGGTACTACCCTCTGTAGGAGCTCTGGGACTCACAGACAGAGAGTGGCCGAGGGCCTGCGTTCCTACTTGGCGGGCCTGCCAAGCCCTGCCGAAACTCCTGTCTGGGGTGTGCGTGGGAGGTCCGGGGGACACTCCCTCCTCCAGGCAGCCCCGTTGGGCACTGCCTGTGCTCCTACTTGGGACAGGGGTGGAAGGGGAGTCTGAGGGGACTCCTGCAGGGGCCATAGACCCTGGCGATGGGAAGAAGGCACCCGGTGGGCACTTCCGGAAACAGCCACAGCCCCGGTGGAGTCTACTTTTCTGCCATAAGGACTAGGACGCCTGTCTCAGGGACATGAGGAGGGGGAGGCCCGATGGACACTCCTGACCTAAGCCGCAGCTCCAGTGGTCTGTCCTCCGTCCATAGAGGTTGGGGCAGCGTTGGGGGATGACCAGTGGTCAGCCCCGAGTGGTATCTCTGGTGAAGTCTACCCCAGGGCCCGCATCCCTCCTGGGGAGTACTGGTGAAAGTCATCTGGTAGACGTGCCAGCTCCCGAAGGTGGGTGGCAGAGGGTGGAGAACCGGTGGTCACTCCACCCACAGTACACCCGGTGGGTTCTACTGTGCTGCTACTCCCTTGGGGTGTAACAAACCTCGAGGCTCCTCCTGAGTCCTCTTTCCTGGTGGAGGCTGATCCGGTGGACACGGCATCCAAGGGTTTGTTTGGGACCTGGCCACTGCAAGTCCAATCCCGATTCTGGCGAGTGTTCCCTCCGCTGAAGTGTAGTGTTCTTTTACTATACACTGCCGGGTGGTCTGGCTGCGCGGAAGAGGAGCGTAGGGTCACGGGGGAGATATGTCGTTCCTGCCTGGACAGCACTTTTTTTCACTTTTACCCAGTATTATTGCATGACATGTGTCCACATTGAATTCCATTTGCAGTCTGTTGCTCCATTCATGAAGCTTGTTTAATTCCTGTTGTAGCTGTATGCATTAATCGGTGTTTGTAATTTCCCTTTCTATTTGTGCATCATCAGCAAACATACAATTTAGGTAGCTTCCATTTCCATTGTTGCTGTCTATGTCATTTATATAAACTAAAACATAATTGGTGCCAGCACCAAGCCCTGTGGAACTCCACTTGTCACATCTCTCCATGATGAGTACTTTCCTCTTAGCGCTGTGTGTGTGTGTGTGTGTGTGTGTGTGTAACCCTTATTATGCACACTATAAAGGAAATACTTCGGTGTTTAGGCAGTCACACTAAGGGGCTGATGGTGCTCATGCAAGCTGTGTCAGCGAGTGCACAGTGGGCACAGTAAGAGGGAACCCTGAGATTACTGATGTTGCAGTTCGCATGGCATTGCAACGTGTGGAAAGAAGCAATGTGAGGGATGTGCTGAGAGAATACATTTCAATGATTTATGTCTGTGTCGAACGTGAACATAATCTGCCCATCAGTGACATCCACTTGTGTCAAAAGAACAAGGAATGTTATGGTAAAATTGCACATCAATGACACTGTTGTGTCAAAAGAACTAGGAAGTTTATGGTAAAATTGCACATCAGTGACACTGTTGTGTCAAAAGAACAAGGAAGTTTATGGTATAGTTGTACGTAAGTGACATTCGGTTGTGTCAAAAGAACTAGCCAGTTTTTGGTAAAGTTTTACAAGTAATATACATACAGTCAATCCGAGAGTTTTGCGTGAGTAAAGGTGGCTGAACCAGTTTGTCAAGCAGAATGAGCTTCACTACGATCAGTTGCACGGTAAAGCATCTGCTGCCTGTCACTACACTTGTTAAGAAATTGAGAAGAAGGTGGCTACGAAAAAGCCAAGGTTTTCAATATGGATAAGATTGGGCTTTCCTCTATACTGTACTTTGCTACCACAGGAAGAAAGGCAGGCCAGTCATTGTCGTTTCTCAAGGTGACCAACACAATTTGTTGCCGTATGCCCTATGATGTTATTGTTTCATGTTGCGTCTTATCGGTGAATAAACAGGCAAGGTATGTCTTTATGTAGCATGTCAGTAAGCAAGTTTGGACAACACCCGTTATTTTGAGTGGGGAGGGGGAAGTGAGGGTCAGACCTGAGATATCATTACCACACTACCTTCTGTGTGGTAAACAGAACAGTAATGGGTTTACTTGACTGAGGTACATGGGTTGGACTTACACGCGACCTGAGGTTAATAAGTATGCCTTGTGTAACATTCTTTCGTATAACTTACTAACAGACGCAATATCATTTAGGGGAGCGTTTCTTAACCTTTTCCGACCTCAGCATCCCCCCACCCCCAATGTAATAAGGCCTCAGTCCATCACCCATTTACATCAGGTTACTAGGACTACAGTTGCTACACTACTGCAAGGTTAAAGTGACGTGAAGTACTGCCTACCAGCTTATTTTAGACATTCTCAAAAAAAATCAAGGATGTCAATATTAAGGAAAACCAATAAGAAAGAAAAAAACAATAATGCACCATTTTCCAGCACCCCCTAAAATTTATTTAAGGACCCCTGGGGGTGCTACCACCCCAGGTTAAGAAACGCTGATTTATGGTATTAAGAGACACCCGTTTCTGTGTATTTGTAATTATTGCTAATCTTTTAGATCATGAAGATTTACCCTGCATGTCATACTCTTCGTAACATTGTCGGAACACAACAAACACCTCAGAGACTCCCGTCATGCCTTTGTTACTTTTGGTGGCTTAATGGACTATATCGGTAGTAACATTATACCTTGTAAGTTGAGGGCGCCACAGTATATAACAATCACCTGTCAACCTGGTATTATATTGGAATTACACGCAACTGGAGGAGACTGGAATTATGTTCATTATTTGGTTTGTGTTCGTTCGCAATTTCTTTTCTACACACACACACCTATCGCATCTGTGTCTAAATTAGGTTTGGTTAGGTTGTCAGCTTAGTATATATTTGTTAACATAAATTAGGTTAGGTTAGTTCATCTTAATGCAGAAGCAATAAAAGACAGAGATAGGAGCACATCTCCCTTCAGTTATACGTACAAAACATTTGCGACGAATGGTTACAGAAGAAAAGGTGTTTAGTACTGCATAAGTTCAGTAATGAGCCTATTATTTTCAGTGGCCGTTAGGTGTACTTCCAAAAATTTTCCCCAAACTAAACATAAAAGTGGTAGGCCTTTGGCTGGATTGTATTACCTTACCACAGTACTGCACAATCCATCACCCCTGGGGGCTCGCGGAAGGAATTATCATCAATCTGAGGGTTTTGTTTAGCCAGGGATGGGCCTCTTCCTCAATCTCCAACCCCTTACAACCCAATACTTTGTCCAAGAACTTAAAGTACAAGAACAAAACGTATCATACACAAGATATACGATAAAAAGTTATTCCTTGTATTAAAAAAATAAAATATAGTTCAAATAAATCAAATCAAACCGCTCATGGGTAGTGCTGATAAAAAAGGTGCTCATTTTTGCCATAGGTAACGGTCAGGAATGGGTTACTTGTTATCACTACCGGTTCTACCTGCCTTAAAGCTGCGCCTCCCTCAGTTTCCTTCTCATTAACACACGTTTCCGTGCCGGCCATCTGCTCCATAGCTTCCCAAATCTGCTTGTCTGCCTGTCTCATCCTGATTTGGTAAGCTTTTCTGCCTGCACCTTTCCGTGCCGGCCATCTGCTCCACAGCCTCCCAAAACTGCTTGTCTGTCTGCCTCATTCTGATCTCGTACAGTACACTGTCAGGCGTTCAACATCCCGCTGCCAACGATATACGGACCACAACACCAAAATACAAACACCATACTGTACAAAATACCACACAAACACCCAACCCACATACGTTACCTTAACATTCCACAGCATGCCAAATTCACCCACTTCATTCCGGTAGGGAAGCAACACTTCAACATATAAAAAAGTGAGTTTGTTGCCCACTGCAAGGCAAAATACGGAAGGATTTTTCAGCAACACACCAACTACCATCACGGGCAACAGATAAAGCACATTCCAAAAAAACTTCATCACACATTCCAACATAACAATCAATATTTCAATGATAACACCAAATTTCCATCCTAAGTCTAGGCAGGACAGGTCCACCCAACGAATCCTGTTTGTGAAGTTCAGGCGCGGATCCAAGCACTTCTTCGGGATTACTGGCAAGAATATTAAATTCCGGGATAAAAAAAACAAACAACATTACACACAAACACTGACAAATATACCAATTCTATTACCCATTGCCAAAAGGGTTTGGGAATCCAGTTTCCAACCGCTCTTCACCCCGGTCACCACTGCCTTTTTCCACGTCGGAGTAATACATTTTGAAGTCTCGAAAAATCACATAAAACTACACCTTAGCGGATAATAACACTGTGATATTTGTATATGACTTACCACTTTTACAACGCTAAGGAAAGTGACTCGCTCACGCAGGTGCTAACCTTTTGTAGCCCTAAGACGCCGGACGTGGATATTATGAATACTTCGCGCGGCAAATATTTCGTTATTTTTCTTCCATTATTACCTCAGTGCCATTCAGACCCTTTACACATACATATTTAAAGAAAAACAAAATCCTTATTTTTAACTTTAGTAAATTAAGATTGTTACAATGACATATCAAGAAACGTCAAGTAGGTAATATTTTTGAGACTGCCTTATTTTCGGTCTTAGCTGTAAACTTAAATTCAAATCTGCGTTCGTAGTTTTGAGTACACCATAGTAAAGGCAACGTAAAGTAGCCATATTGCTTGGTAATACTCATTGTTTCCTTTTTCATTTCCAAACTGTTGTTTCCTCAAAGACAGGAATAAATAAATTTTCACAATGGCTTACCCCAATTCCTTGGAAAATATCACGCATGGTTATGACACCGGTAAATTTTTACTTTAGTCCCACCCTGCCATATTTTCTCAAGAGTTTCAGAATGCAATGTTTTATAGTGTTTCTCATGTGAATCTGATAGTCATTTCTGTCGCAAATCACTCGTTTTCCGTAACCCCCCCCCCCACTGTACCAAGGTTATTGGGGGAATACGACGAAAACGAGTAATTTTCACTGAAAATTACCACCAGAATCACATGAATAACACTAAAACATTGCATTCTGAAACTACTGAGAAAGAATAATGGGGGACCTGTGGGAAAGCATGGTTTTGGGTGGGGGAAACACGGAAAATCGAGTGATTTCCGACTGGAACTGGTATCCAAATCAAACGAAAAACACTAAAATCCTTCGGAAAAATATAATTTTCAGCTCCTTGAGTTCGTGTTTCCTAATTGGGGGGCTTTGCCCCCCAGACCCCCCAGCCCTGGCCGTGTTTCCTAACTGGGGGGCTTCGCCCCCCAGACCCCCCATGACATTAACCTAACCTAACCTAACCTATCCTAGGGGAATGCTTACCTAGAGATCAGAAACGGTGAATTTGCACAGCACCTTCCCCTTACTCTTCCTACTTTTTTTTTTTCCACCGGTCACAGTACCACTGATGTCTGTCTTCCCGATATTTGCAGGGCAAATCACACTCTTTACACTTCACTGCACTTGGCAAAACCCCGTGTTTTCTTAGAAGTTCAATAGATGTTTCGTTATTAATATGATAGTACTTGCTAATCTGCCAGTAGTCCGTCTTACACCCGATACAAGCTGTGAAATCGACAACACGTTCTTCAGCACCGGAGGCACTTTCAAATCTCGGGCGTACTTGCGTCACCCACAAATACTTCAAGCTGATTGGCTGGTTTTACTTACGACTGTTGTGATTGGCTGGTTTCAAAAGTCCCTCTTCCTCTGCGACGCCTGATTGGCTCCTGGATCCTTCAAATAATTAAGAAAACTAACATATATATATCTCGGAAAGTATTTATTTGCGACGGATGTTTACTGAGAAGAAAATGATGTACTCAATACACCCGACATATAGAGGTAAGTCCCATTATCCAGCGACATGGTGGGATTAAAGTAAAATAATACCACACCTACCACAATATTAACCTGCTAGCCTGTGGCTTCCATATCCTTTCCACAGCACCTCTTTGTGACTAGCACCATAGTCTAAGTTAGTGCTAATCTCTTCTTATAGCACAACACTGAAGATGGTTAGATGGCAACTTTACGCCAAGGTAAAGCAAACAGAGATTGGTATCGTTACTACTGTACTTTCCTCTAGCTTCTCATAAAGACCTTACTTTCATCAGTTAGGCTGGTGATAATTCTGGAAAAAAAAAAAACAACAATAATAGATTCTATAGCTACTAAAGCTGCTTTTAATCGCACATGAGTTGAATGAGGTCGAGGAGTTTCTGGAGTGACAGTTACTAAGAAGAATGAAAGAGAGAAGAGGGTAATGGGATAATTCCCAGGGCCAAAACTCAAGAGTATGGAGGGACTAGGGCCCACACCATGACTGTGACAATTTTGCTTCTTTTTCTGGCCCGTGTCAAACGTTTTCCAGGCATCGCAGGGCGCGGTCATAGCTCTCTACGGCCCTGCACACCAATGTTACGGCTTGTGAAAGTTTTTTAAGTTTTTAAACTTTTGAAAGTACGGTTTTGAAGTCATGTATGGTGTTGCATACTTTGTCAGTGCCATCGTAGTCATGGAAAGCAGTATCTTCCTCATGTGAAAGCTGGTTTTCGGAAGACTAATCTTCGAACTTCTCTCCAAGCTTTACCCGTGCCCAAACGTTCCATGCACAACATATTCATCTTTCGTTTCTCGTGAACAGTCGAGGGGGTCTACCTATTTTTCAGGATAATTACACGAGAAACCGAAGGGGTTTTGGAATACAGATGTGGGAAGCATAAAATTTTCGTAAATATAAATTATATGTTTTACTTCCATAAGTGCTCCAAATACTTCTTACGGTCGTACCCGCTGTTTATCTAAGAGAACAGTTTTCACTAACTTTCCCCCTTGAAAGGGGCCCTCATTCGAGTCTGCTCACTGCCCTTCTTGCTACTACAGAAGAGGTTTAATTTTCCGAGTCTTTCTTCATAGCTTAGGTCCCTTACGGCTGTGGCAGACATTTTATAAAGGTGTCATTACTTGGCGGAAATTAGTTTCTCGTGGGTGTGCATGTAACGTAACCCCCATAAAACACAAGGCCTTACCCTACTTATCTGTGACAGCATTCTGACATTGTGTGTGGTCTTATTTTAACAACTGTATATTAGTTTTCATACTGTACAGTATTTCATTTCTGTCCCTCCTAAAGAAACTTTTTTTTTTTTTTTTTTTCCTCCAACGAACAGGGTATTTTTCTTTCTCCTGCTTTTTGGTCGGAGGGTGTGGTGGGCAAGGGAACGTCTTTTCTTGTTCTATACGTTTCTCTTTTTCCCCAACAGATAACCTGCGATAGAAGCCAGTAGGCCTCCTGTTATCTGTTCTTCTGTACTATACTATATTTTAATCTATAGTTATAACCACCACCACTCGTAACATTTGCCGGTCAGTCTTCTAACATCAGAAACTTCACAAACGGCGTCCCCCAAGGATCTGTTTTGTCCCCTACACTCTTTAATATATACATGCATGACATACCCACACCTCACACACCTCAGATACACATAGCGTCCTATGCAGATCATATAACACTTACATGTTCACACCAAAACTCAAACACAGCTGCACACATCATTCAACCTTACCTCAACACACTACACGAATGGTTCACCACAAACAGGCTCAAAATAGCCCCAGCCAAATCTACAGTTACTCTTCTCACAAACTGGACAGCAGAACACAGTCACATCCCACACCTCACCATAAACAACACCACTACCACACACACACACACACACACACACACACACACACACACACACAATCCTTGGTGTAACATACAATACATCAATGTCAGTGAAACAACACATCACAAACATTAAAAATAAAATAACACCAAGACTCAATGCTTTGAGGTCATTTGCCCATACAACATTCGGACACAACAAAGAAACCACCACCACAGTATACAAACAATACATACGTTCAGTGATGAATTATGCAAGCCCTGCCTGGGTTTCTAACCTGACCAAAACACACTACAACACTCTACAGACCATACAGAATAAGGCCCTAAAAATAATCACAGGCTGCACAGCTACTACACCCACAGACCACCTACATCAAGAAACCAAAGTCCTCAAGGTCAAGGATCACCTAGACATGAGAGGCACCCAGTTTCTTGCTGCAGCCTCCACAAACCCACAACATCCACTACAGTACATGGCAGCACATCCACCCACACCAAGGAACATCAAAACAACACCCAGCACACGATACCATACACAAATACTGTCATCTCTCCCCCCTCGCCCACCTCAGACCAGCTTCCAGAAGCATATCCACACTCAGATCACTCGCCGCTCCATTCAGTCACTTAAAGACAACACACAGCTGCATGCACGGCCTCCTGACATCCACTCTTCTGAATCCTTTCTTCCTCGTGAAGACAGGGTCCACCTGGCCAGGCTGAGATGTGGGCACCATCCAGCCCTCTTAAGCTACCACAAGAGGCTGGATGACTGCGTCGCTGATGCCTGTCCAGGATGCAACACAGCACCCCATACTATTAAGCACATTATGGAAGACTGCATTGCACACAATCACCTACGCCAACAACACAACATACACTCTTTGAGAGCTCTGTGGGAAAGCCCGGTCTCGGCCATGGCCTTCCTAAGGGACTCGGGGCTGTTCGGCCAGACTGCCTAGGGAACAACTACTACTACTACAACCACCACTAACACCACCACCACCACCACCATCATCATCATCATCATCATCATCGTGGTAACTCAGCACCACTGCCACTAGCTACATTAGATCAAAGCCACCACTATATAACGCCATCACAAGCTAGGACACAAGATGCAGTAAGGTGGGGCGGCCTGGCACACTACTCGTACTACACCTGTACCCAGGCCAACTCTTTGGTCTGACCGTCTACTTTTATTCCTTCTCTTCTCTTTCACATTTTACTTCATTTCTCTTTATTTTGTACATTTCTCACTTTCTTTCTCCTTGTCTTTCTTTCGCCCTTTATTTCTTTCTTTTTCCTTTGTTTTCATTATAGTACAGCATCACAAGCTACGAGAGGTCGCTGCAACGAAGCCATCGACGTCCAACTCTAGATGCTGCCTCATTTGCTGATCATCATCATTACATGCACAAAAGTCATTATCATCACCACAATAATCATCATCTATACATGTATATAGGTCGACATCACCATCATAATCATCATCATTACCTGGACAAAGGTCATAATCACCACCGTAATCATCATCATCGGTACATGCATAAAGGCCTACATCACCATCATAATCGTCCTCATAACCTTCACAAAGGTCATCATCACCACCGTAATCATCATCATCATCATCATCATCATCGTTAGCTGCACAAAGGTCATCATCACCACCGTAATCATCATCATCATCATCCTTTCCCCCCTACTATATAAGCGATGGGCACTGTGTTTGATCCAGAACTTAAAAAGAAGAGGGAAAACCAGGAGATTATTATACTCTTATAAAAGCTGTTCAGTAACACACACACACACACACACACACTGATACCTGTTATTCAGTAAAGCCTCTTCACAAACCATACCAACACTCACACAACTGTTATTCAGTGACTCATTCAGTAAGTACTGTTAACACACACACAATTTTTAATTGCTCATTTACAATATTCACCAACACCCACACAATTACTATTCACTGATTCACATATATTCACCAAACACGAACACCCACACAATTACTATTAAGTGATTCACATATATTCACCAAACACCAACACCCACACAATTACTATTCACTGATTCACATATATTCACCAAACACCAACACCCACACAATTACTATTCACTGATTCACATATATTCACCAGACACCAACACCCACACCAGCTCACGTCTGTTCTGCCTCCCAACACTTGCATAAACCATTGTCTTTTTTCGCCTCATTTGTCAGGAATCTGTTATGACTTTGTGTAGTCATGGACAAAAATACTGCTCCACTTTCGGTACATTTATCTGAAACCCAGTGATGTCATTTTTAAATCCGAACTAGCTTTTCACAATATTATATACACGTTTAATAATTGTTCATCTGAAAATTTGAGAGTTCATTTACAATTGTGCTGTCGAGAAAAAAAAAAAAAAAAAACGAGCATGGTGGGTGCGATGATATCCAAACTGTTCGATATAGCTTGTGAATTCTGTTTGTCTGTTTGTCTATAGCTAGACGACTTAATCCTGAAAGGGATGACCATAGACAAATCGCCTCCATGTCCCCGTTTCCCCTGCCATTTCGCTGCCCTCCCTAAACTTACACCCCCCTCTCTCCTGTACAGTACAATGCCTCTATTCCGTCCCTTCATCTCATCCTCGGTCTTTACCTCCCTCTCCACCTCCACCTCACTCGCATACACTCTCGAGATTATTAATGACTTATTATCTTAATATCTATCTATCTATCTATCTATAGCCCGACGCCCTAATCCCGCAAAGGGTGGCCGCAGACAAAACGCCTCCAAGTCACTCTGTCACCCACCATTTGACTCCCCTCCCCCCAACTCACCCCCCCCTCCCTCATATACCTCTCAACTCCATCCCTCCACCTCATCCTCGGTCTACCCCTCCCTCTCCCTCCCTCCACCTCACCTACATACACCCTCTTAGTCAGTCTTTCTTTCTCCATTCTCTCCACATGTCCAAACCACCTCAGTGTATTTCTCCTAATCTTTTCAACCACATCCACATCTACCTCACAACGTTCCTTCACTTCTTCATTCGTCAACCTGTCCCTCCACGTCACTCCACATGCTCCTCTCAAGTAACTCATTTCCACTGCTCTCACTCTTGACTTGTTCCCCTCTTGCAAGGTCCACGCCTCGCTTCCATACGTCAGGGTAGGGATCACAATACCATCATGCAGTGACTTCTTAACTTCCATACTCACCTCCCTATTTCTCATCACTGCTTTCAGTGTACCAACAACCTTTCTTCCCTGCTGTACCCTTTCACGTACTTCATCCCCCAAATTTCCATCCTTACTCATCACACTACCCAAGTACTTGAATGCACTCACATTCTCCATATCCTCACCATCCAACCTCACTGCACACTTATCTTAATATGCTATGTGTATTATAATGATACGATTTCTGTATGTTTGTTGGTTGGTTGGTTTCCGTAACACAGCAAAAACGGCGCAACGTAGCGCAGTTTTTGTTAGAGCAAAGTATCGTTAAAATGCTCTACCTTGAAGAATCAAACAATTTCCAGCCCAATCGGGCACAGGCTTCCGAGTTATGACTCATTTCTGTGGTTTTGACAGCGAGCGGAGGTCGCCGAAGGCTGCAATTAAGCGAGTGATAATAAAAACTAGAGATTTGTCCCAGGCAGGTGATATATGTGGTTTGTAAAAAAAAAAAAAAAAAAAAAAAAAAGTTTGCCAGCGTTGTAAATAAGCATTAGGTATTTTCCAGTATCCGTCGTCCATGGTGTCAAATTACTTCGTGCTGAGTGTGCACCCATACTTTTGTGATCGACTGTACCTGGTATTTGTTTTTCCAATAGGATTATCATTAGTAAAATATCAGTACTGAATACTATACCCTGTTTACTTTAACTTGGCCTAAATTTACCATCTATCCATCATGAATGCTGAGCTGTGGTAAGAGACTAACACTTGGATATGATGCTAGTCACGAAAAAGTGCTGTGGAAGGAATGTAGAGCCGTAGTATTGTCTTATCCTGCCAGTGAGCTACGGGAAACATGCTTCATAAGGACGAACCTCTGGGCCAAGTTGAGGTGAATGAACTATAGGGACGATGGCATCCAGGTGATTGATGCTTCTGTACTTACTTGCTTAAAGGCAGCCTTCGGGGGCCTCTGCTCGATATCAATAGGCCAGAAATGAGTCATAACTCGGGAACCGGTGCCCGACTGGACTGGAAATTGTTTTATTCTCCAAGTTAGGGCATTTTAACGGTACCTTGCTCTAACACAACTTGCGCTACGTTGCGCCGTTTTTGCTGTGTTACGGTAACAAACAAACCAACAAACATACATAAATCGGATCATAATATAGTTTGGTAAGCGGGTGCGTGTTAATCGCTTACACCCGAGGACACAAGATTTATTTTATCCTTGATGCAAGCAGACGATTTCGGTCAACTAAGGAGATGCTGTAAGTGGTGAAGGAGATAATGAAGCTTATATCTAACCCCTCCATTAGAAAAGGTCGCTACTGTGCTGAGTAAACTTGTCTAGAGAGAGGGAACAGGAAATGAGCCAGGCCGTTGGTTGATCTGGTGACCTGCGTCGCCCCATGAAACCATCAAAGAGCGGGCAGAGTACTGGCCTTGGTGAGCAAAGCAGTGGGTGGGACGGACTGGAATGTTGGTGGGCGGTGGGGCTGGGGCAGGAGAGTGTACCCTGTGGAAATGGCTGTGGCAGGATTACTGGTTGCAGTGCAGCCAAGATCAATGCCAAAGATTCCTCCAAAAATGAAAGACGAGGGGGGGGGGATAAAGAAACGGGCCTGGTAGATGAAGTCGATGGGATGAGGTAGAATTGTGGGGGTGGGGAGAGGCCAAGATAGTATACACAATGAATATGGCCGTTTTGACATTAATGTTTTGACAGTAGTATAGGATTGTTTGAATATTTTCTTCATAAACATGAGGTAAAAAAAAAAAAAAAAAAAGTCATTGCTGTCATTTTTGTAGCGTGTTGAGAAGCAGGTAAAAACCCCTGCTGGGCTGCCAGGTGTACAAATGCTGGTATAGTTTGTTTGCCTTGTGTCCGTGTGGCGCATTTCACTGGCTACTTTGATGGCAGTTTATCCTGCTGCTGTGTTTTACTGGCCCGGGTTCTGCAGCCTGTCTGGTCTGTTTGTCATGGCCAGAAGGACGGCATGGTGATGAGGATGAAGATATGACGAAGATGATGATGATGAGGATGGTGATTATGATTATGATCATTCATCGTCATCATCATCATCATCATCATCATCATCATCATAAGCCTCCATCATCATCATCATCATCATCATCATCATCATCATCATAATTATTAACTTCTCTTCATCTTATTCTCCTCTTCACCATCATCATCATCTTTTACGTATTCCTTTCTTTTTTTGCTCCTTCTGCATCTTCTTCTTCAGTCTTTCTTAATCTTTCTTTCGTTCTTTCCTCTTCTTGGCTGATACAAACAGCTGCTGAGCCTGTGTACGGAATACTTTGAGGTGCAGCTCCTTCGTATGGGACACTTCGTAACACATCTTCCTGAGCGATTTAGGTCGCAGATTACGCCTCAGTATCCTTTTGTATGCTGTTATCTTTGTAATTCGATAGTGCATCAGTACGTACAAAAGTATATAAGTACGTAATAGACAAAATAAATCGCTTATGAACAGGTGATGGGAAAGTTGCTAAGAGAAGGAGAATACGACACAGTGCGTTTGTAGACTGTACTGTAGGTGAGAGGCGGGGCACAGATAACGATAACAGCCAGTGGCATATCACCCCCGTAGTGGTGTTGGCACCCGAGGCGGGGCACAGATAACGATAACAGCCAGTGGCATATCACCCCCGTAGTGGTGTTGGCACCCGAGGCGGGGCACAGATAACGATAACAGCCAGTGGCATATCACCCCCGTAGTGGTGTTGGCACCCGAGGCGGGGCTGGCATAATACAGTACATTTAAGGCCTGAGTGTTGGGCGTGTATGACAAAGATCCTTGCAATTATTCACATTCATCCATCCATCCATCATCCAATCCTACGTTGCCCCATGAGGATCGTAGGAGCCTGGTGCTAGACAAGTTGGTCCTAACATTTAAGGTGAGAGTGGCCAGCCTCACTCATCCCTGAGTGGCATTACGTGAGCAATAACCCCTTTCCCCCTTGGATATAAACTTTCACCGGTTGAATCTGATTGGAGCACCGTAATTTCCCACCAACCCACCAGGCACCAAAATTTGATTATATGGTTACCACCCAGCGTAGCAAATGGCTTCCTGGTGTACAGGAAACCATTTGGCTTGTCACTCACTGTAGACTCACTCACAGGCAGAAGGAAGAGGAAAGAATGAAGGAAAGACAGAAGAGGGAGTGTCAAGTCACCCGTAGGCAGAAGGACAAGGAAAGAATGAAGGAAAGACAGAAGAGGATGGACGGAAACAAGGATGGAGGAGAGGAATGAGCAGACATCCGAGAGCAGCACTATATCGAGTGAGTGGATGGTGAGCGCTATTATTCACACTGTTGATAAAGCTGCATTGCATACAGTAATAAGCAGTCGGCTAATTCGCTGTCGTGAATACAAAAACTCCAGTGACACCCATTTGCCAGATGTAATTTTTAAAACTAAACTGTCACGTCACTACTTCGTCGTTGACATGTTTTCATCCATGTACTATGCACAGTATATGTGTTGTGAACTAACTTTATATTTCAGCACTAAGAAATGCTTTAGATATAAATGTCCCATCCTGTATTTCATGTAGCGCCTTCCATCACCACAACTTGATATTTCAACACTAAGAAATGCTTTAGATATAAATGTCCCATCCTGTATTTCATGTAGCGCCTTCCATCACCACATCCAACAGATAGTGTGTGACAAGTTTTGACATGAGACCTTTTGCAATCAGAATATTCGTTCAGCTTCAGCCCAACCTCGTCTATAGTCACACTGTTGATAAAGCTGCATTGCATGCAGTAATAAGCAGTCTGCTAATTCGCAACCTTGCATCCAATCACACTGCGGCCATGAAACAACACAAGCACGCATCTGACCACACAGCTACTTACCTGCTCACAACACCACGCATCAAAACACACAAACAGACATTTAACCACACACAGAAGTACACATCTAACCACACTTTCTGATGTGCTGGAAATGTGAACACTTGCTGTTGCTTAGTGTACATAAAGATCACTCAGGCAAGTAATATCTTTTCAACCAGGTGATCGGAGGTTTTGCAATGAGCATTGATGCTGTTCGCATTTTCTTCAAAGGTAAATGTTTCTGGACGGTGCATTTTATGTTTGCCGTATGTAGTTTCTTTATGCTGTGTTTTTTAAATAATTATAAGGCAAGCACAGTCCTGAAAAGTTTCCGGATATTATTTCCAAAAGAATCATCCAGTGTTTCAATATGTGAAGACGTAAGTGCCATATACTTTTTGATAAACTGGGCATGTCGTATAAAATTTCCTTTATATCTGTAACTGACTCGGTGTTATAACAACGTACAGAATATGTAAAATATATACTGTACACAACTAATCCGTGATGCATGTTTAAATAGACCCGCGGTGGCAATATGAGTCTCTGCGCCGCGCATGTCCAACAGATCAAGAGTACCAATATTTCGGATGGTCTGATAAATCACGGATTATTATTGCTTCCATTGTACTCCAGCAGATTAGTCGCTTAGGCATGAAGAAACTATAGAACTGTATGTTATTTACCCGATGTGGAGTAATTAACTAGTATTAGGTGGCTGATTTATAGACGCTTAGAAAGTTTACGGTGTGGTTTTTGACGCCCTGGCACGGGATGGTTGTCACCCCTGCTTTTCCCATCTTCGGTGGGATCTCACGCCAAGCGGCTGCGCCTGCACGCAGCTGTAGGCTGCTGGGCTGTAGCCAGTGTTGCCAAATTAGCCGAAATTCGGCTAGATCTAGCTTATTTCAATTCCTCCCTAACCGATTTTAATAGCAATTCCTATTAGCCGATTTTCTAGCGGATTTTAGTGGACGTTAGCCGTTTTTTTTTAGCAGTATTTGCAGATAACGAGTCATTCATCACAAGTGAGTATAATTTATTATGAAAAACATTTGTCTAAAATCTTGGTGAGACAAAATGTTTATCTACTAATGATGATTCAATGAGTTTCTGAGTTGCCCGTTTGCAATTGGCATTCGTGATGTAGACACGTCCAGTATGGTAGCCCAGAGATGCCAGGTTTGGCTTTCCTCCCTTCATTTTCAGGCTTGCGAGCGTTAGAGAGCCGATTTTTTTCAGTAGAAACATTAATTCTGGCAAAGCAGGAGACCCTTTATTACCAAATGATAGGCTTGCTAGTGCTCGCTAGCCTGAAGAGGGAGTGTTGGAATGGGTATAAATCGGCCAAACATGTATCATAGCCTTCGTTCGTGGCTTGTGTCGTAGCTACAGGCGCCAGTTCTTTGTTGCCCCTCTTAAGTTTAATACGTACAGTACAGCTCAAACACTCCTCATTTGAAAAGATGGGTCCTCAGTACACACAAACCTATAGAAAGAGTTGGGAAACATTGCCAGAATTAAAAGACTGGCTAAGACCAGTATATAATAATACCAAGAAAGCATACTGCATATATTGTAAATGTGAAATTGTTGCAAAACTGTATGACTTGCAGAATCATGCCAAGGCTAAGAAACATGTGAAGGCATCAGAACCATTTTCAAGTGACAGACAGTCAAGAATTACTTTTCCAAAATGCAGTGAAACTCAAAACCAAAAAGTTTGTAAAGCTGAAGGTGATCTCTCATTATTTGTGGCTGCACACACGTCATTTTTAACTGTTGACCACTTAACTGAAATGTGCAAACATTGTTTCTGTGACAGCAAAAGTGCAAGCTATATTAAGTTGCGTAGAAGCAAGTGCAAAAACATTATTGTGAATGTCTTGGCACCTCACTTTACTGACAGCCTGCGCAATGACATTGGAGATGGAAAGTAGGCTATAGTTTATTAATAGATGAGAGTACAGACATATCAGTTGTAAAATTACTTGGAGTTACAGTTCGATACTTCAGCCCTGAAATGGAGAAAATCGTTTCAACTTATCTTGGTCTGCTTGAAATTGAAGCTGGAAGTGCTCATTGCATTGCAAGTGCTATAATAAAATTGCTTCGTGATTTAAAGCTGCAACCACAGAAACTGATCGGTGTTGGCGTTGACAATGCAAGTGTTAATACAGGCTTGAACAGTGGTGTATGTGAATTACTTAAAAAAGAACTAGAGCTCCCAAATTTGATCATGATTAGATGTGTGTGTCATTCAGTGCAGTTGGCTGTTTCACATTCTGTGGGAGAAACTCTGCCCCGTAACATAGACTACTTGGTGCGTGAAACATATAATTGGTTTTCACATTCATCAAAAAGACAGATTGTGTATAAACAGTTGTTTGAAACGTTAAATAATGGAAAAGAGCCTCTCAAAATCCCTCGAGTATGTGACACTAGATGGCTTTCCATTGAACCAGCAGTTACACGTATATTGTCTCAATGGGAGGAACTAAAGTTGCATTTTCAAGTTGTAAGATCCTCTGAAAAATGCTACAGTGCAGAAACGTTGTATGAAATGTATTGTGATCCAGTTAATAAACTGTACTTGCTTTTCTTGCGTCCAGTTCTCCATGACGTTCAGCGTGTAGTCAAGACCTTTCAAGGTGAAAGTGTTGATCCAACCAAGCTTCTGCAAGATTTAACTAATCTTATAATAACTACAAGCAACAGAGTGACAGTGCCAGGTGCTAAGGTTGACCCTTTAGCTAGTGATATAAGCTCTTATGTTGATCCTGGTTCACATTTAGGGTATGAGTTTGAGAAAACTAGCAAGGAATCTAAGCTCCCAAATGAGAAAGAAATCAACCTTCGTAGGCGTTGCATATCCTTTGCTGTTAACCTCTGTAATGAGTTAAGATGTAGACTACCAGACAATATCAAAGCACTTAAGAAAATGTCACTTTTCTCTCCCTCTGAATGTTTGAGAGCCATCAAAGAACCGATTGTGGATGTTGCTGAGGTGCTAGGCTACACTCCAGAGCAGATTGAAAAAGTGGAAACTCAGTGGCGAAATTTATCATACGTTAAATGGCATGATCATCAGTCAACTGTAAGTCTCTGGACTGAAGTGGGTAAATATAGAGATGCCTCAGACATAAGTCCCTTCCAAGAACTTTATGACCTAGCCATTAGCATATTATCATTGCCACACTCAAATGCAGAAGTGGAAAGACTGTTTAGCCAACTAAATATAGTAAAATCCAAACTTAGGAACCGTCTGAACACTACTTCAGTAAGTGCACTTCTCACGGTTAGATGTGGATTGAAGAGGTTGGAAAAATGTTACTATTCTTACGAACTTCCGGAGACTGTTGTGCAACGAATTGGGACAATGGCAACTTACAGTTTACCTCAGACCCCAGTCACCCCTAGTTCTTCAACTGCACAGTGGCTGTTCCACAATCAGAAGAGGAGGAGGAAGATTATATATTCTCAGTCTAGGAATTCTAATTCGTGAGTGATGCACAATTTCTAAAGTACATGTAGCCTATTGACCCTGGAAGCGTCGATATAATATATATATATATATATATATATATATATATATATATATATATATATATATATATATATATATATATATGTAGATATATATATAATGTGTGTGTATATGTAAATTATAATCTAGCGGATTTGAGGTCTATCTAGCCATTTTTGAGCAGTCTTTTAGCAGATTTTCACCAGCCACAGTTGGCAACACTGGCTGTAGCCAACCCTTCAGTGTCGTCGGGAGTATGGGTGGGGTGGGGTTGGTTCTGTGAGTTGTTTGTGTGTGTGTAATTCACCGGGTCGGTCAGGATCACTTGATGGTCGTGATGGTCAGCTTTCACCCTCCCGAAAGGGAGCTGAGAGCTCATATAGTCCGATCTAAGGGCAAGGCTGTGACCTTCGCACACGCACACATCCGTCCCCTTGCTCGAGGGGGACAGTAACCACCCACTTCGTCAGTGAAACTTTTCGCAACCTGAGCGAGGCGCGAACTCTCGTCCACCAGTTGGCAAGCGGGAACGTTACCACTGCACCAGCGAGCGGTGTGTGTGTGTGTGTGTGTGTGTGTGTACGTTCGCTTGATGTTCAAAATTACGATTGCTTGGATGTTGGTGGCCTGTTGTGTCCGTCTCAAGGTGTGAAGGAGACAGGCCGAGGCTGACTCAACGAAGGGCTGGGTCGACTGATCGGCTTCCCTGTTACCCTACGCCAGCTGCAAGGAAGGTCAGCCATTTTGATCATACGTCCATGTTCTGGGTGGCCTTGGAGGCCTTGCAATACGTGTTCATTGACGATCCATTTTGCGTATTTCACCTCAGCTTTCCTGGGACAAACTGTAGGAGAGCTCCCATTAACAAGGTGAAATTTTATAATGGATTATCTTTGATAATTTAGGAAACCACTTACTACACTGGGTGGTAACCACATAACCAAATTATGGCGCCTGGTGGTTCGGTGGGTAATTGGAGCTCCAGTCAGATTGAGCCGGTGAAGGTTTATATCCAAGGTATGGTTGGGGTTTATTGCTCATGTAATGCCACTCAGGGATGAGTGAGGGTGGTCACTCATCTTAAATGTCAGGACCAACTTGCCTAGCCCCGGGCTCCTACGCTCCTCGTGGGACAACGTACGATTGGATGACGGATGGATGGATGGATGTTTGATAATTGTAAATTCATTTATGGCATCTAGATTATGCGGAAATATTTGTTACTAAAGACTATGATTCATTCATGACCAAAATTCTGCGAAAGTAGCATATTACTCAAGAGCAAGAAGTTAAGCTTGTTGACGTTGGCAGTGGCGAATCGGACCTGAAACTCACTCGTCCCCAAGTCGTTCAGGATAGGTTTTTAGGTTTGATTGAATTAGGTTGGGTTAGGTCATTGAGCTGGGTTAATAGGGACTAACGATAATTGTCGAATTGGCGAGCCGAATCAACCTAAACGTCCGAAGAGTGCTGTTATAAAGGCATTACTGTGGGCATTACCGCCGATCATCGCATCGGGTGGCCTGTGTAACGGCTTGCGTGTAAAACTGGTGGTTTTATAGTTGGTATCTAGAAAAGTACGCCTTTTTGCAACCTTTTAAAGCTGTAACTGACAGTTACATTCCAGTTTACTGATAAAAAATAAATTATATGCATGGGTGCTTCCCTGCAGTTTCGTCGCGTCCTCTTTATGGTATTTATGTAGTTTGAATATTGAAAAACTTTACATCAATAACATACAGGAAGATATTGATATGTATTGTGCAGAATAAATAATAAAGGAAATGTTCCGAAACTCCTGCAGTCAATGGACGACCGATACTCAGCTACTGAGAGCGTCTTTTGTTAATGGTAAATGCGTCGTTAAGTTTAAATTAAGCAGCAGAAACATCTTGCCAGTTCACTTTTAATTGCATCATTATTTTTCATATAATGGTAAACGGTTCCTTCATGGTAATGTTTCCCTCTTGTTCTTGTTTCCCCGACGCGTGATGTTTCCTGGGCGTAATGGCGGACACTTACTACATGCAACACAACTTGGTTTTCCATTTCGGCGTGTGTGGTTGTTACTGTTGGAGAGGTTAGATTGGGTTAGGGTAGGTTAAAAGTAAGGTTATGTTGGATTAGGTCAGGTTAGATGTGGTTAGGCCAGGATAATTTGTTAGATTAGTTTACAATAGGTTAAGGATACTGTGTGTGTGTAATGGTAGACTAGTATAGCTGTAAAAATAAAGTTAGTTTGATTTGAGCAAGTTTTATTAAGTCTGCCATTACGCTTTAGAAACCAAAATTAATGATTCAATGAGCATGGACAAAAACAAGGTAACAGAATTACTAAATAATAGTTTACCACCATAAAAACTTTTATAAAAATATAGAAAACAACCTGGGAGAAGAGGAAGTGAATCGGTAAGATATTTCTGCTGCTTAGACTAAAGGGTATGTTGACAGTAGCACTTTCCTTCCAGTGTCAAGCCTTATTTTGTAGCTAATCTTTAAGGAGCCAGGACCACTTTAAGGAAATTGCCTTCCATTGAACTAATCCAGCAACTTTGTAAAGGTGTACATACCGGTAAGTGCTTTTTCAAGCATGAAGATCCATTAGTAAACAAGGGAAATATGATTACAGTACATAAGGGATAAGTTAGGTTAGGAGAGGATAATTAAGGTTGGGTTGTTAAAAACAATTAGGTTTGGATAAGTTCACACCGATAATTGTAGTTTCGTTCAAAACTAGCATTCTAAGATGGCTTCCGTCTCTCCCTGCGCCCCACAAGATGGCGTCCGTCTCTCCCTGCACCCCACAAGATGGCGTCCGTCTCCCCGCACCCCACAAGATGGCGTCCGTCTCTCCTCGCATCCCACAAGATGGCGTCCGTCTCTCCTCGCACCCCACAAGATGGCGTCCGTCTCTCCTCGCGCCCCACAAGATGGCGTCCTGTCTTTGGCACTGTTTAGAACTGTAAACAAACCGCTATTTAAACACTTTACATCATTTTAAAACAAAAAACATCGAAACTTGAAAACTCATGGAAAACGAAGGTAAAAAGATAACTTCAAAATACGGTGGCCGTGCCTCCTAAAGATTACCATTTTGTAAACGTGATGAATAGCTGGATGTTATGTGTAGTAGGCTATATACGCCAGTCATTGTTATTGTTGTTCAGTCACAGAGTTACATTGCGACTCGCAGTGCGGGAGGTGTTTTGATCGATCCCCCTCCCCTCTCTCTCTCTCTCTCTCTCTCTCTCTCTCCAGTAATTGTTGTCCAGTCACTGAGCTAATTATATTGCGATTCGCAGTGCGAGAGGTGTTTTGATCGATCCCCCCCCCCCTCTCTCTCTCTCTCTCTCTCTCTCTCTCTCTCTCATTTAGCTCCTTTCTCATTCTATGATCAGCCCAATCCTATTGAAACTTCATCGTTCTAAACAACCCTTGCAGATCACAAGGAAATTGGTGAGGAATAGTACAAATGTAATGTAAGGACAACCATCCACTAGAAACAGATTTTTCTCTTTTAACCTTGAACTTTGACCTAGGTACTACCGACCTAGATGGGGTCAGCGGGCACCAGCCTACACAAGGTTAGGTTAGCCGATCAAGGCTTTCCATAGATCTCTCCAACAAGGAGAGCATGTTTTCACCCTTCTTTGTTTGTTAGTTTGTCTGTCAGCAGGATTACTCAAAAACTGAGAGAGATTTGGACCAAATTTGTTGGGTAGATAGCCTGTGTCCCAGGGAACAATGATTTACTTATGGGACCGGTCTTGATCGTATTACAGATTCTGGGTTTGATTCCTAACCCATTATGAAGAGTGGTTTGGAAATTACGTTGTCCTTGTCGGAGAGACGCGCTCCACTGAATGCCTCTCTAGTTAATAGTAGAACTGACGGACAGACAGACACATTATCATGTATAGACAACTTAAATCATTACTTGCTCGTTTTGCTGGTGCTACTTGTTGGTATTGTAATGATGCAGGGGTTGAAAATTGTTTATTAATATTTACCTTTACGGTGTATATATATATATATATATATATATATATATATATATATATATATATATATATCCATCATCTAGTCCTCCGTTACCCCATGAGGAGCGTAGGAGCCCGGAACTAGGCAGTTGGTCCTGACGTTTAAGATGAGAGTGACCAGCCTTACTCATCCCTGAGTGGCAGTACGTTGAACAATAACCCCAACCACTCCTTGGATATAAACCTTCAATGGTTCAATCCGATTTGAGCACAATAATTACCCACTAAGCCACCAGGCGCCAAGATTTGGTTATATGGTTAGCACCCAGCGTAGTAAACGGTTTCCTGGTGTACAGGAAAGCATTTGGCTTGTCATTCATTGTAGAGTCACCCACAGTCAGAAGGAAGAGGAAAGAATGAGAGACTGAAGAGGGAGTGTAAAGTCACCCGTAGGCAGAGGGACGAGGAAAGAATGAAGGAAAGAAGGACAGAAGAGGATGGAAGGAAAGAAGGATGGAGGAGAGGAAAGGGCAGACACCCGAGAGCAGCACTACATAGAGTGAGTGGATGGTGAGCGCCCCCACCTACCACATATATATATATATATATATATATATATATATATATATATATATATATATATTTTTATATATATTATACATATATATATTTTATATATAGGGCCTATATGTATGTATAATATAAAATATATGTATATTATGTATATAGATCAGTATACATGTATAGATAGATAGATAGATAAATATGTTACCGCATATATTTAGATATATATACGAGACTACGATATATACGAGACTACGAATATGTATTTTTTTTTTTCCGGCCTATCAACCATTGGGGCCGAAGCCCCTGGTTATTAAGGCCGTGTATATATATATATATATATATATATATATATATATATATATATATATGTATATACATTTAAACATATATACATATATATATACAAACATTTATACACACACACACACACTTCCATGCATACATACAGACACACTTTCATGCAAACGTACATATATATATAATACTTTTAATCTTATTTATTTATTTTTTTGTATTTTTATTTTTTTAATTTTTTCTTGGTTTTTTATTTTTTATACCTTATATTATAAAGGAACACTAATCTAAAGACCCTAAAACTAATCACCTAACAGACAAATCCCTAACCTATACTAAATCCTACAGAGACAAATAGCTAGACCTACACTAATGGTAAAACTACCTCGACTAACAGAACATCATCGACTGCAGATATGTAATGCCTTTCTACATTACATACCTGCACTCATCACTTGGTGACTGTCAGTCGAGGCACAACCTAATATAGGGGACATCAATATATGAAAGAGAACCAGACGAGTCTGGAACATTTCCATATACGTCAGCTGTCCTCCCTAATTAGAATAACTTAAGCGAGATAGTATAATGTATTTACATAATTTGTACAAAAAGTGAAGAACCTCGCCCAGCAGACCACCATCGACTGCAAGTGCCCAATACCTTCCTATATTGCACACTTGCACTCATCATCTGGTGACTGTCAGGCGAGGAACTTGGCTTAATGTAGGGGACATCTATATTAGAAATAGATCGGTGGGAGGAGGAACTATTTAAAATATGTCAACTGTCAGCCCTAATTAATATTACAATATATACATATTTACTGTTCATAAAAACCATAACCACGCAGTAAAAAAGTCACATCACTCTGATCAGTCCGGTCTCTCTCAAGAAAGCCATCAATTTATCAGTCATAACAATGTCCCCATCACCCAGGATGGTGGAAAGGGTGAAGGGGACGTCTGCTGCACCGCAGTAATTTATAAGTGAAGCGCGTTCACGAATAAATCGCCGACAGCGCAGGATGATATGACTAATAGATAACACCGCATTACAGATGTCACAGTGCGGTGGGAAGCGTCTTTCCATATATGGTTTTATGTGGGTTACAATGGTGGCATTAAGCCATAACCGTGCCAACACTTTTTCTTCTAGGCGACTGGGACGGTTGGCAGTGTCCCAGTCGCCCAGGTACGGCTTACAAGTTGGAATATTTAGTCTGGTCCACTGACCTTGCCACAGAAGATTTATTGATTTCTTTCCGAGAGATAGACTCGACCGTAGATCACGAGGAACGTCCCAAGTCTCCTCGAGCTCCACAGCCGACTTTGCAAGTAAGTCAGCCTGCTCATTGCCGTAGATACGACAATGACCAGGCACCCAGATCAGCGTGAATGACTTGTTGCATGAATGCAACTTATTAACGATGCGGCCCTGGATTTCATGAGAGTCCGTAGTGCAAGATGCAATTGCCTGAAGGGCTGATTTTGAATATGAAAATATGACAAATGAGTCATGTTTAGAATTGAGAGCATAGTCTATGGCTTTGTCAATAGCAAAAAGTTCTGAAGTAAACACAGATGTATGAGTCGGCAACCGATACCTGAAGGCACATTCAGTCGACCATACACTTGCACCCACACATTCACTCGACTTGGAGCCGTCGGTGTACAATTGATGGGACCCCAAGTGACGAACAATGATGTTACGAAACAAGTGGTGGACCTCCGCCTCCGGCGCCTTGGCCTTTGGTGCTGGGAGCCATGTAACATCGACTGTAAAGCCGGGTGGCTCCCAAGGCGCTATATTTTTAATCACCAACTTGTCACAGTCACTGAGGTCCACATCAAGCTCCTGAGTCAGTAAGTGGAGGCGAGCGGCAAGTGGCCGATGCACCCCCCGCAGGAGGTGGTGGTATTGACGCAGGGGCGTACAGGCCACATTGCCGATATTACTTTTCCTTAATGTCCTTATGCTGTAGGACAAGGCCAGGTGGTCACGGCGAATACGGAGGGGAGGCATATTCGCCTCCACTTCCATACGAGCCACACGGGTACACCGGACAGCTCCAAGACACATTCGCAAGCATTTATTCTGTAACACATCCAATCCTTTCAGCGTGACATCAGATGCCGAGCCATACACCTGTGCGCCATAGTCTAGCTTTGATCGAATAAGGGACTTATACACCATTAATAAAGATTTTCTGTCGGCACCCCAGGTAGTACCCGCTAGGTACTTGAGGACATTTAACGGTTTATCACAACGAGCAAGCAAAGTATTAACGTGAAGTTTAAAATTAATTCTACGATCAAAATGTATTCCTAAAAATTTTACAGAATTTTGAAAAGGTACCGCCTGATTATCCAAAGTTAAGCACAAATTAGGTACGTTACGATTAGTGAAAACTATAGCGGCACACTTACGTACGGAAAACTTAAATCCCCACTGCAAGGCCCATTGGTGGAAGGAGTCAAGGGCTGCTTGAATCCGCCCAGCCGAAAATTGTGCATTACGGGAAGAGTGCCATATTGCACAATCGTCAGCGTAGAGCGAGTATTTAAGATTCCTCGGGATGGGAGCTGATGACAGAATATCATTGATCATAATACTAAATAAAGTAGGACTAAGCACACTTCCCTGTGGCACCCCGTTTTCCTGGATAAATATATCCGATGTTACGTTACGGGGCAATTTGACAGAGAAAGTTCTGTCCCTTAAGAAATTTGAAATAAAAACAGGCAAATTTCCTCTTAAACCATAAGCATAGAGCTTCATTAGTATACCGTGTCGCCAGGTCATGTCATAGGCTTTATGGATGTCCAAGAACACCCCTATCATGAATTCTTTATTGGCAAATGCCTCTGCAATACAATGCTCCAAATTCATTAAATGATCTAGTGAACTTCTGTATTTACAGAAGCCACATTGTTGATCATTTAACAAATTCTTCGACTCTAAAACAAAAAGAAGCCTATTGTTAACCATACGTTCCATGACCTTACATAGACAAGAAGTCAACACAATAGGACGAAATGAAGTGGGATTCATAAGACGACCAGCCTCTTTGGGTATCGGTATGACGTGCGCAAAGTGCCATGAGTTTGGGAACGCTCGAGACGCCCAAATCTCATTGTACAATGCTAACATCTTAATCAGGTTGTCCTAATTAAGATGCTGGATCATACCGTACGTGATGGTGTCTGGTCCAGGGCTGGTGTCTTTACAGGATTTAAGGGCAAGGAGCAGTTCATCTAGCGTAAACTCTTGGTTGTACGGGGAGTCTACGTCTTCTGTGGCAAAGTCTAATATCTGTAGCTCAGCCGTGCGTTTATGATGTTGGAAACGCGGGTCATAATTGGCTGAGCTACTTACATGAGAAAAACTCCTGGCGAGGATGTTAGCAACATCCACGGGCTCGTCATAGGTGGTGTTATTCACCTGCAAGGTGGTGACAGGGAAGTATGGGCGTTTATTATTTAATAGTCTTATAGTGGACCAGACTTTATGTAATGGTGTTGTACGAGTCACCGTGGACACAAAGGACCGCCAGGAGTCACGTTTAGCCCTTCTTATTATTCTCCTTGCCTCAGCCCGTGCCTGTTTGTATGCAATAAAATTTTCCTCAGTGGGCTGACTATCAAAAATCCTGTATCTCCTATTGCGTTTTCTTAATGCTTGTCGACAATCCGGCGTCCACCAATGTGCTCTATGCTTCGCATGAACTGTAGAAGTCTTGGGAATAGCAGCCTCAGCTGCGAGTAATATGGAAGTAGTTATATTTTCGACCTTAACATCTATGGTCTCCCCAGATATATCTAAATTGGCGATCCTTGAGAAGGATCCCCAATCTGCTTTCTTATAGTTAAATTTTGGAGGTGGAGGGTCCGAAATGATGTCGCGTGTATAAGAAAGACAGATGGGTAAATGATCACTTCCCAAGGAGTCGTCGTAAGGGTCCCATGAGAGATCTTGATGTATACCAGGAGAGGCCAAAGATAAGTCAGTGGCCGAAAAGTCACCAGTACGATCATCTACACGAGTCGCTCTACCATCGTTCAGAAGACAGAGGTTGGACTGTAGTATTAGGTCGGCTACTTGCTCCCCACGACCATCAATCCTCAAGCTACCCCATTGATAGTGATGGGCGTTAAAATCGCCCAACACTAACTTATTTCCAGGCAGGTGTTCCACTAGTGAATTTAAAGCATCACTATCAATGGGGCCATGTGGAGGACAGTACAGAGAGCAAATAGACAGATACGTGTTATTAAATTTTACTCTGCACGCGACAGCTTCCAGAGTAGAATTTAGAATCACTTCCGTTTGTGGGTGTGATTTGTGTGTGTAAATGGCAACTCCGTGACCTTCATATCTTCTATACGAGTGGTAGTGTTTGAACTGTGGAGGATCAGGACGATCCTCCAGGCGCGTCTCCTGTAAACAAACAACGTCTGGCCTGTGTATAGAAAGCAAGATTGCTATATTGTGTAACTTATTCCCAATACCTCTACAATTCCACTGTAGTATAGTGAATGCGGCGGTTTAAGATTTTCGTTGGGGGCCAGTGTGCTTCGTCTTTTTTTGTCGCCCGCCAGAAGGCGAGCGACTACCGGGGGACCTATCCTGGTGCTTGTTCACGGAAACCTCCATATTATCGTCAATTACGAGGTTCCCTGACTCCCCCGAGGAAGAGCTAACCTTCCTCTCCCTCGCTGGAATGGGAACTGGAAGAACGTGAGGACGAGACTGTTTTGTGAGGGTGGTCAGATTAATCTTATCAGACTTGGGCTTCGTTTTTGGCCGCACCGACTGCGAAGGAGCAGCGGCAGCCTGAGAGTAAGAAGTGGCGACAGGGATGTCTGTAAGAGAGTTGGAACGTACAGGGGGTCTAGACTTAGAGGTAGGGCATGTGGCATGTGGAGCGAAGGTAAGGTCAGTCTGTGTCTCTACGGTGCACATCACGGGACGGGACACAACCGCCGATGCATAGGAGACATTAGGCTTGGGAGTTGCATGCAACTCCTTCACCTTCTTCCTAGCATCGTAAAAGGATATGCCCTCAGTCGCTTTCACCGTGCAGACCTCTTTCTCCTCCTTCCACTTGGGACAAGCCCTAGAGGAAGTTGAGTGAGCATCCTTACAGTGAAAGCAGCACTCAGTCTCGGATGTACAGTTGTCAGCAGAGTGACCTACAGCCGCACACTTGCCACACACGATGTTGGAAGCCCGACAAGCCTTTTCATGATGTCCATAGAGCTGACATTTTGAACAACGAAGGGGATTCGGGATGTACGGTCTTACATTTACAATTTCATATCCTACTTTGACATTTGTAGGTAGCAAAACTTTGCCAAAAGTGAGGATAACAGTGGCTGTCTTCGTCCTTACGCCTTCCTGATAACGAGTGATGAATCTGGCATCAATTACATCCTGATGAGCAAGTTCCTGTATGATTTCTTCCTCACTCATCACCATGAGATCCCTGCAAGTGATAACACCCTTGCAGGAATTCATGGATGTTGGGATCTTGGCCTCGATATCATGACAGTGAAACTTACGCAGCTTTAGCAAGTCTTTAACCTGAGCTGAGTTGAATGTCTTTACTAGGAGGTCTCCATTTCCAAGTTTTTTAACTTGTTCCACCTCTCCCGCACAGTGGTCAATCACCTTCTTGACAATGAAGGGATTGAGTCTGGACAGGGGAGTAGAACCTAGAGCATGAAGAGTTACAAAGGTCGCGTTATTTACAGGGATGTCAAGCGGGGAACGAGTCTGGCGTCCGTCAGTCTGGGGCCGGTCAGTCACGGTAGTGATGTCGTCAGGACTACTTCCCCCCCTGAAGGGGGGGAGGCAGTAGGGGGGTCCATCATAGCTACCACTTCCCCCGTGAAGGGGAAGTGGGAAGAAAGAGAAAAACGACCAAGGGGCAAAGTACCTGGGGAAGACTCACCTAGGCTGAGATTACCCTCTCAAACCACTCTCGGGAGGACGCGCCCGTGTGTAACTCACACCCCAGAGCGATCAGTGGGGGGTACACTCCAGAGGTGAGTAAGCAAAGGCAATCTCAGAAATTAGATATAGACACCTACTATATCTACTAAGGCCAGGGAGGAAAATTAGTTCTAGCTAACCTAACATTATTGAAAAACGCCCTAGTGGCGAAAAAAGAAAAAGCTAAAGCCGGTGAGGCAACCCTGCAGCTAGACGAGAGCTCAGAAACACGTCTTCACTCTTCGCAACCATCCATCAAAGTCCGAATATGTATATTAGTATACCAGTATAATATTAAGAGAGAGAGAGAGGCGAAGGAGTTAGTAAGAAGTGAAGAGGCTTGGTCCAGAAGCCACAGTACTGTACGTGAAATAAAACAGTGTTGTATGCTGTAGGTACTTGTTGTTACTGGTTGGCAGGATTTTTTTTCTTTTGCTTTATTACCCAGGACACACCAGGTATAGGGGCTATTTTTCGTTTGTGTCTTAAGAAAGTAATTCTAAGCTGCATCCAAAACTACACCATTGTCTTTTCGAACCGATTAATTTGTCCATGTGTCTCTCCATGTCACTCTGCGGGCACTTCTTACTCCACACAAACCCGCTTCATTATATTTCACCTCTTCCTCCATTCCTCTGCCATTCCCTTCTCTCTCTGACCAGCCTAATTCCAACTCATTTATTCTCACTCCACAACACCCATCACCAAGAACGTGTCCATACATCAGCTCTCCCTACACTCCCCTCCCACCCTCATCTCACCCTGCCCGGCCTAATCCCACCTCGTCCTTTCATTCCACATCGCCCTGTTACCAGCCTCACTATATCCTGATCCAGCCTAACCAGATCCGATCCAGTCCCAGTTGACTGGACTTGCACACGGACCAGACCCGTACCGATCAACCTTACCCCGCATCACCAATGCCTGACACGGCCCTTACTTGCTTTGTTATGCCACACCACACCACACCACAGTACAGTGTGACAGCAGACAACACGCCACTCCACACCACACAACACAACACAACACGCCACTCCACGCAACATAGCACAACATGCCACTCCATGCCACACAGCACAACACAACAGAAAACAACACAACAGACCACACCACTCCCAACAGCAGCCTCATACACCCTCCCTATCTTTATAATACTGCATCTCACAACACACCACAGCAGTACAACATGGCAGCACGCGACACAACAGAACGCCACGCCACTCCACGCCACACAGCACAACACAACAAAACACAGCACAACACAACAAAACAACACAACAAAACACAGCACAAAACAACACAGCAAAACACAACACAAAACAACACAACAAAACACAACACAGAACAAAATAACGCACCACAAAACTACACAACAAAACACAACAGACCACTCCCTATAAGAGCCTCATATACCCCCCCTCTTTATAATACTACATCTCACAATACATCACAGCACACCACACCACACCACACCACACCACACCACATAAAGTACACCACTTCCCACAGTAGCCTCACTTTATAATACTACATCTCAGCACATCACAGCACACCATACCACATACCACACCACACCACATTTCAATATACCCCACCCCACCAGACCTCACCAGTTTAAGCCACACTCCACCACATTTCTCCAGCCTCCAGCCCAAATCCCAGCAGCCACACCTTTCGGCATTCAGCAACGGCCAAATTCCAAATTTGTATTACAAACAAAGTGGGTTGTCCCCATATGTCTTAAACTATTCATTTCCGTGAAGATTGTTACTCTAATAGCGGCAAACTTGTTCCATCAGCTGTCCCCCTTGCACCAGTAATAGACATGTGTTGCACCCCCTAGTATAATATTTACTAGTCTAAATTTTATTTATAGCATTTCCGAAGAGTTTATTTATACAGGGAATGGATAGCATCAATAAAGTGACCCCTTCCGTAAGTCATAATCGCATGTTAAAAGTCCCATTAATGTTACAATGTATGTCAGTTATGTATTGCCCATCCAGTCAGTGGATCAATAAGTTGTATTGTCATACCACTGTACCCAACCATTGGATTTCTCAGCCTGAATCTGTATAATGTGATGAGCGTGATATTGATCCACATAAAGACCTGGTTTAATTTCAGTTTACCCAGACGCGACCAATTAATGCATGTTACTGCATCTAGGAAATTGTTGGTGATGAGGTTCTTGAGCTATCTTTCCCCCTCCCCCCCGAAAAAAAAAAAAAATCGTACAGAGGAACAGAGTGAGGTGAAAATTATAGCTGACTTGCTTTTACTGTAATATATATGATAAAGTGGATACTTTTATATTAATAACCTGCATAACAGTTGCAGACAGAACAAAGCTACATTGCCAAACATTTATGTACTGTACTTCATGTATGGATAAATGTTGCACATATTACCTACTGTTCCCCTTATGTATTATGAGTAACAGTATAGTTTGTATTAATTGGCTCCACCTCCACAGGGGATATGTCAATCGAGGATCCACCAGTACATCCCGCTACAAGTGCTGAAGATTGTCCTTCCATCAACGTCCATCCAGATGCTGTTGTACATCATTAGTTGACACCAGCAGACTATGGTAGATATTCACCCATTCCTCCTCCAGGATTGTATAATGATTATATGTAACACATGCAACTTGATGGCAATGACTAATTTTGTAAAAGGGGCACAAATGGTTGACAGACGTTTCCTCTGGTACGATGTATGGATGTCCATAACATGTTATAATACAGAACACATGGCATATAGTCATAATATACAAGTGTCATATAGTCTTATGTACAAAATATGATAGCATAACCAATTTGTGATGAGGACATTACAGAGTAGCTGCACTATGAGTTAGGCAGTCACCCCTGTCCCAGTGATTATGGTGAAGATAATGCTTGTAAACTGTCTTTTTATCAGTGCACTTTCCTTATACTGATGGTGTCCATATTACACACACATAACAACACTGTTGGTTAGGTATGTCTCGTTGATCCCAAACTATTTATGACATTACACAGATGGCAGCATCCATTCCTTCCACCCTGATGGTCAGACTCCCGTGGAAGAGGACAGAGGTAGAGTACCACAGCTGGAGAAGACACTGCATGGTGAAACTCTCCTGGAAGTGAACAGAGATAGACTACCACAGCTGCAGATAGCATTGCATGGTATGTTGAATGGCTAGTCGTAATGCGTAGTACACAGTTTAATGACATAATAGTGGTGTATACCAGTTTATCTGTACAGTTACTGTAAAACTTGTTTAAAGGAAAAAAACTTGCACGGTAAGGTTGCGCGTTGGTTTGGCAAGGTAATGGAGTTTGATCCAGAGGTCAGATATTTATCAGGCCGTCAAAATGTTGTAGCCGACGCGTTGAGTAGAAACATTGCTGCTACCATAGCCGAGGATGTTGCTCTTGCTGAGTATTCCTCAGACACGGTAAAAGCGGAACAACGTAATGATGCGATGTGGTCTCAAGTCATCTATGCCTTGGAGTCTGGCGACGAGACTTGTCTACCTGAACTCCCAGTACCAATGACTCACTTCCATCTTCAACAGGGTCTTTTATAAGCAACCCCTAGGGAAGGACACTGCATATCAGTTGGTTGTTCCTGCTACCTTACAGCAAGCCGTGCTACAGTTAGTTCATGATGTACCTCAAGCGGGTCATCCCGGTCGCGATAGATGCATACGTGAGGCGAGAAAGAAATACTATGGCCGACCATGAGGAAGGACATAGAAGCCCACGTCAGTCAATGCGTCAAATGCGCGGAAATACGAGGAACGACGGGACTTCCGACTCCCATCAGAGTATCCTCTACCGGAAAAACCCTGGGATACAGTCTCCATTGATCTCTTAGCGTTGCCGAGAAGTCGTCAAGGTTCAAGTTATGTACTGGTGGCAGTGGACCATTTCTCACGATTCACTGTTTTAGCACCTTTACAGACGAAAACTTCAGAGGAGGTGGCGCACGCTTTTGTGACTTCAATGATTTGTCCATATTCTACACCTAAGGTATTGCTCAGCGATAATGGCAAGAATTTCGTAACCAGGTGTTACAAGAAATCTGTCATATGTATGGAGTAAAGCAAGTTTGTAACGCCTTACAGTCCTAAGAGCAATGGCCTGGTGGAGAGAACAAACAGGAAGATACTGGAAGTCTTGAGACCAGTAATAACCTCAAATCAGGAGGATAACTGGGAAGACTGGTTACCACATGTAGCGGCGACCATCAACTCCTCAGAAAATTCATCAACTGGGAAGTCTCCTCATTATATCCTTTATTGGAGAAGAGAAAGTGTTACCCTACGATTTGTTGGCTGGACCTCCTACTCCAGTATTCAACGAAGAAGTCTACGCAAAGGTACAGTTGTTGAAATTCCAACGTATACACAGTGAAGTACGGAAAAGAATAAAAGCCTCAAGAGCGGAGATGATGGCGAAACAACACAAAGGTAGTCAAGAAAAGACGTTACAGGCAGGCCAGAAGGTCATAATCCACAACCCTGAGAGAATTTCCAAGCTCAGACCTAAGTTCCACGGACCATATACCGTTGTGGAACGAGTACGTGGAAATACTTATAGAATAAAGGATGAAGCTAATGGAACTCAGGAGGCAGTACATGCTGATAGGATCAAACTAGTAAGTCAAGAGCTAGGCCTATCGTCTGATGTGTTGTGCCCTCTGTCTTCGTCGCAGTCTATGTCGTCATCCGTACCTGTCCCTAACCAAGAGTATCGCAGCAAGCTACGAACCCACAACAAGAGTGATTAAGGGAGTATCTACTCTTGCAGAAAAAAAAAATGTGGTTGTGGCTCAAACTCCTCGTGCGTTGCTTGGGGGTGGACCTATGGAACGACATCAGACATGGACACGACTGCGTTAATGCCAGGAGCACTGAAGAGCCCACTTGGAGAAGTCGTGGTAGTGGAAGATGCAGTATGCGTCTACTATCCAATGGAAGGCTATCTCCAAACGCCAGATATTGTCAAGGAGGTCTCCAAGGGCTTGTCGAATCTCAGACAGCAACTATTGGAAGTGGGAAAGGTGTTTAATCGAAACCCACGATTGACAAACTCTGACACTGAAGCTTTGTTGAGCTTCAGACTAGGCATATAGACAGGCTCACCGACAGGCTCACTAACTTGCATGTAGCTTTACCTAACGTACACTCTGATCTTTCCAAGCATGTCCATGCACGTACTAAGAGAGGACTTGTGGATTTTCTAACTCTTGGGTACGGCATTAGATAAGGATGTAGTGCAATTGGGTAGACAGATGCATGACTTGACACTGGCCGCTAAAGCCAATAATAGATTAATCATGCATGTGTATACACAGTTAGATGAGTTCACTAACAAAGCTAACGAGACAATTAGGACTACCAACCATCTAGTAGAGCTTGTGAAAAACATCTAAATTAACCTACCAACCCTAGCTAACTTGGTGTTATTCGCTGAGTACTTACATGCTCTCGACGAGTCAACCACTGCTTTGGAGAAGCATGCAGCCAATATGGTGGACGGCTTAATCGATGCAAGTTTGAACAGGGTTAATGCTTTATTGCTGCCTACTAATATATTAACAAATGCACTTGATATAGCTATATAGCAATGTGGAAGCATGGACTTATGCCACTCTTTGATCTGAGTCAACTGGAATATTATTACCCATTGTCAGAGGCCCAGTTGACCCATGAAGGCATCCTTATACTGGTACCTATGAGGAATGTTGTAACATACCAGGCATGGCGGTTCATTTCCTTCCCTTTTGCTATTGCTAATAATACACTTGTTGTTATTGAAGAGGGTCCAGAGGTGCTAGTTGTCTCAGATGACAAGAAATATGTAGCAGAAACGACTGTGGATGAATTTGAGAAGCGTAAGGCCTCATTTCTTGATCTCCATGTATGTCCTGCTTTCCATTTTGTCTTCGTACCATTAAAGGTAGAGGAGTGTAAGAGAGCCTTGTTGAACACAAATACTTCCTCTGCTCTGCAACGTTGCACCTTCCAACCCATTCAATTGAAGTCAGTTTTCCATGCTCATATTCATGCGAAACAGTACTTTTACTTTCCTGAGACAGAGGATGTAACTGTGATTCGTGCCTCACAGAATCAATTCCTTACAGTAAAGGGGTACTATGTTGCACCTGATTTTTGTGAGTTACACAGTAAAGAGATAGCAGTTCTGCCTAGCAAGCATCATCTAGCTTTGACAGTGAACTTCTCATCCCAGTTACGACCCTTTTTACCTTCATTCAATGTTACTTCTTGAATGTGAACAGGCTGTCTCATGTGGTAAAGGAGCTTACCTTCCTCTCCCACCTGAACAGGACTGATTTAGAGCCTTGTGTACTGTCCTATCTTCCTTCATACCTTTCTCGTTCCTATTTTGGTCCTGGCGTTGGTCTTCTACTTATTGTGGTCTTGTCCTGTGTTTGTGGTTTAGGCTACTATTTAAGGCGCCAATTAGGGAACCCACTGATACCACATGTCCGTACTCGAGGATTGCAAGTGGATGTTCCTGAATAGTTAGCTACCCTACACTCTGGTTAGGCTACACGGTAGTTAGGACAACAATGTCGACGGGGACGTCAATGGTGTGGCCGAGCGATGTTCTGGTGTCAACATCTTTTTCCATATGAAGTTGTAGTATCACACATTTTACATAATAATTTTTAAAGCTGTTTAGTCATAATTAACAGTGTGTAATGAAGTGTGAATGATGAACAACCAAATATCATTTCGCTGTTAGCTGTGATATAGGAAGAAGGTGGATGGCAGACCACAAGGGCCACCCTGTTTTAATTATAAAAAGAAGGTTAGGAGAAGTGAAAAGATATCTGAATAGTGCGTAAGTGTAAAGTCCTGGGGAACCATTTATTATGTTGGTATATGTGAATGTACTTAATACCATTTTATAGAGGTGTATAATGTGCTAGTAGAGTTGTCATTTATCTCTACTTTTTGCATAAGCCCAGAGTATATGTAATGCTCGGCACCTCACTTTTTAGCTGACCTCAGCACCGCGCCCTTGTCCGCTCGGTGACTGTACAGCGTCAGAGGCCGTTTTACAGTTATAAAGGGAGGTGGTGTCGCTCCTACATATCTCTCGGGTCGCAGTTATATTATTCTGTACCCAATAAAGAGAGATTTAATCTGCTCATTTCTGTCACCTTACACTACCACTTAATAACAGACCAGCTTCCACCTTCTCGTGGCAGAGGACCTTTGGTGGGAAGTGTCGGGCGTGACGGCGAGTAGCTGACGTGTACTACAGGCAGTGTCGTCGATCCAACACGGTGGTCTAGTTATACTAAACAGCAGAGCACTTAATAGTCAACTGCTACTCCATAACGGCTACATTAAATTGTTTGGCCAGCAGTGCGACGTTACATTTTATTGGTGCTAGCGGTGGCACGATATTTAGTGCTAGCCGTGTACCGATACATTCCTTCACCGCGTCTAGAATGTCTCTGATAGAGAGGAAATTGCAGCTGGCTCTCAATCGAATTTCTGACTGGGCGGAAACTCGCGGTTTCCATTTTTCTTCAACAAAGACAGTGGCTATGCATTTTTGTCGTCTTCAAGGGGTTCACCCAGACCCTGACTTGTATCTCTATGGTAGGAAAGTATCCTGTGTGGAAGAGACGCGGTTTCTGGGTCTTCTGTTTGATAGACGACTAACCTGGGTTCCTCATATTCGTTCTGTTAAGGCGGCTTGTCTTAAAGCTTTGAGTCTTTTGAGGGTTTTAGCTCATACCTCTTGGGGTGCTGACCGTCAGACCCTCTTCCTCTTGCATAGGTCTATTATTCTTCCTAAATTTGAATATGGGTGTGAGGTCTACTCCTCTGGAACAGATGCACGTCTGCGGTTGTTAAATTCTGTGCATCATGCTGGTGAGCGTCTGGCAACCGGGGCATTCAGATCATCCCCGATTTCGAGTTTATTGGTGGATGCTGGTGTACTCCCCTTGGATTTGCGACGTCAATTGCTAATGATGAGGTGCTGGTATCGTCTTCACCGCATTCCAGACTCAATTTCTTGTGCCATCGTCTCCCAGGATTCTCGATCTTCTGTTTTTGACACCCGTCCTAATCTTCCAAAGCCATTTGGTTACAGGGTCCAGTCTGTTATTTAGCCCTCTCTGTTTCGAGACTGGCAATTTGTCCACATCGGATCCCAAGGGTGGGTTCTTGGCTGCTTCCTCGCATTACTTTCTGTAGGTCCTTTGTTGAAAAAAAGGGCTCACTTCCCTCTCATGTGTCCCTGTCTCTCTTTTTTGAACATGCCTCCATTCATGAGGGTTCTGTCCCCGTCTATACTGACGGGTCTAAGACTGATACTGGAGTAGGATTTGATGTTGTCTTCCCCTCTTTTAGTAGGGGCGGTAGCCTACCTGGCATTACTTCGGTGTATACGGCGGAACTGAATGCAATCTTATATGCTGTTAAAATTATTTTTACTCTCCCCCAATCCTTTTTTGTGATTTTTAGTGACTCGCTTAGTGCTATGTCTGCACTGGAGTCTTTTAATGCATCCCATCCATTGGTTTTATCAATTTTAGAGTGGCTTTTTCTTCTTGGCCGTCGTGCAGACTTCTGCTGGGTACCCGCACATGTTGGTGTGGTGGGCAATGAGAGGGCAGATACTTTAGCTAAAGCTGCGTCTTCTCAACAGCCCCCAACCGACTACCCACTTCCTGTGTCTGATGTAACACCTTACTTGCGGTACGCAATTCGTATGTGTTGGCAGAGACACTGGGATGTTGTCTCTCACAATAAACTAAAAGAAATCTTTCAGAGAGTGGTTGTGCCAAGGGTTCTTCCCTCTATGTCTCAGCGATTGGAGGTGGCTCTCACTAAGCTTCGCATTGGGCATTCACGGCTTACACATGGGTTCCTGATGAGTGGTGAATCTCAGCCGTACTGTGATGACTGCCTTGTTCCACTTACTGTCCGTCACTTGCTGGTCGAGTGTTCGAGTCTGGGGGACCTACGTCAGCTATTCCTCCTTAGGCATACGGGGACAGATAGTGCCTACTGTTTGTCCTCGATGCTTGGTGATGCCTCTAGCGATTTTCGTGATGTTTTTAGTTTTCTTCAGGAGGCGGGCCTCCTTCCACTTTTATAAGTAGTTGATATTTTATAAATTATTCTTTTATTATTTTCAGTGTTTTATTCCTACTAACAGATATTTACTTTATTTTGAATATGCACTTTTTATTTTGCTGTGTCTTTTACTTTGTCGTCCGGCGGCATATGACCATGGCTGTTGCGCCGCCAGATTTTAATTATTTGCAATCAATCAATCAATCGGTCATTGAGTTAGGTTAATAGGGACGAGCGATTATTGACGAGCCGAATCAATTAGAGTCTGAAAGGGGTGCTGTTGTAAAGGCAATACCTTCGATCGTCATCGCATCGGGTGGCCTTTGCCACGGCTTGCGTGTAAAACTGGTGGTTTTATAGTTGGTATCTACAAAAGTACGCCTTTCAACAACTTCTTAAGACTGTATTTTACAGTTACATTATAGTTTATTGATAAAAAGTAAAGCATATGCATGGGTGCTCCCCTGTAGTTTCGCCGCATCCTGTTTTATGCATCACTTCCTTCTAAAACAGCTCCAAGCTGGCGCAGGGGGCGGAGCATAGGAGTGACGTCGACGGGCTTGAAACCTCAGTGACTTGACTCCTGACCATGGCAGTGAGCGCATGTTTGCTCCACGAAAGTATGTACACTACCTTCACGACACCACCAGGTGTGGGGGTCTGAGGAAAGGTGTACTGTATAGGGGTGTGAGGGAACCTGCTGCTATATCATAGGGTTAAACAAGTCCGCACTTCTTCCCCTTCTTCGTTTTTCCCTGTTATATATATATTTTTTTTTCGGCCTATCGACCATTGGGGTCAAAGCCCCTGGTCATTAAGGCCGAATATATAATGTATATATATATAAACATATATATACAAAAATACACACACACACACACACACACACACACACACACACACACACACACACACACACACACACTTCCATGCATATATACAGACACACTTTCAAGCACACGTACATATATATATAATTTTTTTTTTTTTGTATTTTATTTTTTTTTATTTTTTCTTGGTTTTATATTTTATAGACCTTATAAAGAAAAACCTAATCTAAAGACCCTAAAACTAATCACCTAACAGACAAATCGCGAACCTATATTAAATCCTAAAGAGACAAATAGCTAAACCTACACTAATGGTAAAAATATCTCGACTAACAAAACACCATCGACTGTAGATATATAATGCCTTTCTGCATTACATACCTGCACTCATCACCTGGTGACTGTCAGTCGAGGCACAACCTAATATAGGGGACATCAGTATTTGAAAGGGAACCAGACGAGTCAGGAACATTTCCATATACTGTACGTCAGCTGTCGTCCCTAATTAGAATAACTCAAGCAAGATGGTATAATGTATTTACATAATTTATACAAAAGGTGAAGAACCTCGCCCAGCAGACCACCATCGACTGCAAGTGCCCAATACCTTCCTATATTGCACACTTGCACTCATCAGCTGGTGGCTGTCAGGCGAGGAACGGGGCTTAATGTAGGGGACATCTATATTAGAAATAGATCAGTTGGAGGAGGAACTATTTCAAATATGTCAACTGTCAACCCTAATTAATATTACAATATATACATATTTACCGTTGATAAAAACCATAACCATACAGTAAAAAAGTCACATCACTCTGATCAGTCCGGTCTCTCTCAAGAAAGCCATCAATTTATCAGTCATAACAATGTCCCCATCACCCAGGATGGTGGAAAGGGTGAAGGGGACGTCTGCTGCACCGCAGTAATTTGTAAGTGAAGCACGTTCACTAATAAATCGCCGACAGCGCAGGATGATATGACTGATAGATAACACCGCATCACAGATGTCAGTGCGGTGGGAAGCGTCTTTCCATATAAGGTTTCATATGTGTTAAAATGGTAGCATTGAGCCGTAACCGTGCCAACACTTTTTCTTCCAGGCGATTGGGGCGGTTGGCAGTGTCCCAGTAGCCCAGGTACGGCTTACAAGTTGGAATATTTAGTCTGGTCCACTGACCTTGCCACAGAAGATTTATTGATTTCTTTCCGAGAGAGAGACTCGACAGTAGATCACGAGGAACGTCCCAAGTCTCCTCGAGCTCTACAGCCGACTTTGCAAGTAAGTCAGCCTGCTCATTGCCGTAGATACGACAATGACCAGGCACCCAGATCAGCGTGAATGACTTGTTGCATGAATGCAACTTATTAACAATGCGGCCCTGGATCTCGTGCGAGTCCGTAGTGCAAGAAGCAATTGCCTGAAGGGCTGATTTCGAGTCTGAAAATATGACTAATGAGTCATGCCTAGAATTGAGAGCATAGTGTATGGCTTTGTCAATAGCAAAAAGTTCGGAGGTAAACACAGATGTATGAGTCGGCAACCGATACCTGAGGGCACATTCAGTCGACCACACACTTGCACCCACGGCCTACTCAGACAAGGTCGGACAGCCCACGGACCAGTTTACGCTCCCACTGCGCAGTGACGTCACGTGTACTACACGCTCGCTCCTCTCTCTTTCTCTCTCTCTTAAATGATTTGTCTGTCTTACTTTGACTCACAGCATATTTACCATGTTTGTAGTATTTTTTTAATTCTGAAAGGGGAATAAATATGTGACTGTTACCTTGCTACAGGATTTATTTACACAATTTATATATATAATAAACAAAGGTAATCATAGCCAAGTTTATTCTGCATACTGTCACGTTATCTTCATAAATTTCCTATTTTCACTCCTGCAGGCCTTTCCTTTTTTCTTATTTATCCTAATAACACTATTTAACTTCCTGATTCTAAAAAACACAGATATTTTGGCAAAGAAGGCTATGACATCCTTCGGCAAATCAACTCCTACACTTTCAGTTTCAGACACAATTCGCTTGAAGCATTCTCTCCCCTCCTTTAGACTGTCTCCATGTACAGTTTGAAATACTTCCCTCATTGTAGATAACTGAGAGTAAAATAACTCTGAGGGAACATGCAGTCCACCTCTGTTTACTTCGTCAGTCCATGTCTTATTGTTGGTGGTGCACTCACTAGCTTTCAAGTGAGGGTATTTTACACAAAACTTCCTTGCAATATATTCACCAATGTATCTACGAGATTCTACTTCTATAACAACATCAATTGATTTACATTCTTGTTCACTAGGGGTTATACATTTTTCAAGGCACAGATATTCATCACTCTCATCATTTACATCATTTCCTAGCTCATACCCAACAAATCTCTGAAACAGTTACTAGTAATGTAAAGTTCGACAGCTAGATCTCTTTCACAGAAAGTTGTACCTTTATTATTTGTTTTCATCAGGCCATCACTTGTAGACACAGTCAAAATTATCAGTAGTTGTGTTAGAACTCTCACATAGTAGCTCAACATCTTTTCCCAGGAGTATATTCTTTAACCTGAATTTTGTATACATTGAGAGCATTTGGGTGGTCATAGGATCCGTGCATTTGTCGTATGCACCCAAATAAATGTTCCTGGCCATCTTGATTTAATTTCCTAGCAAGAATGTATTCAACATTAAAAAACTCATGAAGCATATTGTACAAGCCTATTAGTGAGAGAAGATAAGATTACACCTTTCTGATACATATATAGGCTTTTATATAGTGGATTTTTTACTCTCATTGTTGTAATTACTTTAGTCATTCTATGTAGAACATTTATTGGGTCAGATAAATTTACTCCAAATGCATTTCGTGACTGCCTGTCACCAAACTTGTGAGAAGAATTCATTACATCAAACCATTCGTCCACAATGTTGATGAAGTCAGCAGTTTCCTTCCAGTATCTACTCACCAACAGTCCTCTTTTTCCAAGATATGTTATTGAACTAGAGCATGTATTTGACAAAAGTTGGGTTGCATATTTAACTCTGTCGTTGCTGACCTGAAACATTTAAATGCATTTCACTGAGTTTATATGCTAAACCATACTCGGTCTTTGCTGCTGTTAACATTTCCCTGATGCAGGAATCAGATATAACACTGCCATCCTTCAGATAAAAGCAAGAATCAATAAAATTATTTCTAATCAATTTAATTAAATGTGGAACATCTGCAAACACATATATATCCCGATCAGCGACAGCGTTCCTAAAATACATTTTCTTAGTTCCCACAGGATCGATGCCCAATTCCTTCCACAGCTTAAGATTACTGGGCCCTAAATCATGAACTAGAGCAACGACAGGGTAACCTGCATGCTCAGCCTCTTCTATCAGAGTTATTAAAGTTTTACTCATGTCTGGAACATCTAAATCATAAAAAACTGGCTGCTTCCATTTTCCTACCACTCTGCTAAGCATCACAACCTGTACCTTCTCATGGGGCTTATAAAGGGTATCATTACCTTTGTCATAACACCACTCACTGCTAATGGACATTTCATCAAATGATATTACAGCCAACCTTTCAAGCTGAGTAAAGCTATCAGACTTAGTCTTCATGATGGACAACACAGAGTTGAGTATGCCAGGTTCACATGCAAAGTTCTTGGCTCGTTCATTAAGGGTAGTTTTACACGGCAAAGGATATCTTTTTTTTGTCCTCAGATATTCGTAACACAGGACTCATGCTTCTTGGAGTAAAAGCAGCTGAGACATCTTCATCTGGCCATTGCCTTACACTCCTTTTGTTTATAATAGCATCGAGTTGTGTCTTCCTGACAATGGGACTTAAGAGGTTCTCAAGTTCAGGATATGAATACATTTGACTACATTTTGCTCTTAGATCAAGAACTGTTGCTTTTAATGCTTCATTCTCTTCCTTAAGTTCTCTATTTTCCTTTTCTAACTGCATAATTGTCCTTTGCAGCACTTCACTAATAGTTTCGCCAGCACCGATGACATTTTCAGTTTCACTAGATTCACATGACAATTTTTCATCACAATATAGCACAGAACCTTTGTCACTGACACTGCACTTACCACTGGTACATTTGCCAGTATTTGATTCACTTCCATCAGTTCCAGACAGCATATCTTGTACGGATCTCTTAATTCCACGTTTCCATGATCTTTGAGACCTCTCACTGGATCCGTCAGTTGCGTCTGTAATGCCTAAAATTCATACATAAGAACATAAATCACACAGCCCGATAACACGGTTTGATAGTGACTTGCAATGCTTTATTAATAATCTATTATGTGTGCATCAGTGCATACACACACAGCATACTTCCCCTCTTGCCATACAAACTCTCTCAAAATACACATTCACCTCCCTCACTTCACTAACTAGCCGTCTCTTACGAGTATCAATTCCAAGGAGCCGAGATTTCAGGTCATCTCTGTAATCACTGTCCGCAAAATGTACTAAGCATATCAATGCATTATCAGCGTTTATTTCATCAGCACGACAACAGGAATGAATCCACCTTTGTCTAAGTTCTTTTGCCCTTGGAAAGCGGAAGTATCGTACGTTTGATCCTACTGTATTTCTTCGTGTATTGTAGCAGACATATACTGAGCAATTGCTTGGCATATCTGCAACGCTGATGAGAGTTTAGTGGAAATATGTCAGGATAAACAGAATATGTACACACAAAAACGACCTCGGTCAGACTGGAGTCAAGGACAGGGAGAAGCGGGCAGTGTGGTACAGCTGACGTCATCACTCACTCGCTCTACCTGCGTGCCGTCCGACCTTGTCTGAGTAGGCCGTGCTTGCACCCACACATTCACTCGACTTGGAGCCGTCGGTGTACAAGTGATGGGACCCCAAGTGACGAATTATGATGTTACGAAACAAGTGGTGGACCTCCGCCTCCGGCGCCTTGGCATTTGGTGCAGGGAGCCATGTAACATCAACAGTAAAGCCGGGTGGCTCCCAAGGCGCTATGTTTTTTAACACCAACTTGTTACGGTCACTGGGGTCCACACCAAGCTCCTGAGTCAGTAAGTGGAGGCGAACGGCAAGTGGCCGATGCACCCCCCGCAGAAAGTGGTGGTATTGACGCAGGGGTGTACAGGCCACATTGCCGATATTACTTTTCCTTGATGTTCGTATGCCATAGGATAAGGCCAGGTGGTCACGGCGAATACGGAGGGGAGGCACATTCGCCTCCACTTCCATACGAGCTACACGGGTACACCGAACGGCTCCAAGACACATTCGCAAACATTTATTCTGTAGCACATCCAATCCTTTCAGCGTGGGATCGGATGCCGAGCCATACATCTGTGCGCCATAGTCTAGCTTCGATCGAATAAGGGACTTATACACCATTAATAAAGATTTTCTGTCGGCACCCCAGGTCGTACCCGCTAGGTACTTGAGGACATTTAACGGTTTATCACAACGAGCAAGCAAAGTATTAACGTGAAGTTTAAAATTCATTCTACGATCAAAATGTTTTCCTAAAAACTTTACAGAATTTTGAAAAGGTACCGCCTGATTATCCAAAGTTAAGCACAAATTAGGTACGTTACGATTAGTGAAGACTATAGCGGCACACTTACGTACAGAAAACTTAAATCCCCATTGCGAGGCCCATTGGTGGACGGAGTCAAGGGCTGCTTGAATCCGCCCAGCCGAAAATTGTGCATTACGGGAAGAGTGCCATATTGCACAATCGTCAGCGTCGAGCGAGTATTTAAGATTCCTCGGGATGGGAGCTGATGACAGAATATCATTGATCATAATACTAAATAAAGTAGGACTAAGCACACTTCCCTGTGGCACCCCGTTTTCCTGGATAAATATATCCGATGTTACGTTACGGGGCAATTTGACAGAGAAAGTTCTGTCCCTTAAGAAATTTGAAATAAAAACAGGCAAATTTCCTCTTAAACCATAAGCATAGAGCTTCATTAGTATACCGTGTCGCCAGGTCATGTCATAGGCTTTATGGATGTCCAAGAACACCCCTATCATGAAGTCTTTATTGGCAAATGCCTCTGAAATACAGTGCTCCAAATTCATTAAATGATCTAGTGAACTTCTGTATTTACGGAACCCTCATTGTTGATCATTTAACAAATTCTTCGACTTTAAAACAAAAAGAAGCCTATTGTTTACCATACGTTCCATGACCTTACATAGACAAGAAGTCAACACAATAGGACGAAATGAAGTGGGATTCATAAGACGACCAGCCTCTTTGGGTATCGGTATGACGTGCGCAAAGTGCCATGAGTTTAGGGACGTTCGAGACGCCCAGATCTTATTGTACAGTGCTAACATCTTAATCAGGTTGTCCTGATTAAGATGCTGGATCATACCGTACGTGATGGTGTCTGGTCCAGGGCTGGTGTCTTTACAGGATTAAAGGGCAAGGAGCAGTTCATCTAGCGTAAACTCTTGGTTGTACGGGGAGTCTACGTCTTCTGTGGCAAAGTCTAATATCTGTAGCTCAGCCGTGCGTTTATGATGTTGAAAACACGGGTCGTAGTTGGCTGAGCTACTTACATGAGAAAAACTCCTGGTGAGGATGTTAGCAACGTCCACGGGCTCGTCATAGGTGGTGTTATTCACCTGCAAGGTGGTGACAGGGAAGTATGGGCGTTTATTATTTAATAATCTTATAGTGGACCAGACTTTATGTAATGGTGTTGCACGAGTCACCGTGGACACAAAGGACCGCCAGGAGTCACGTTTGGCCCTTCTTATTATTCTCCTTGCCTCAGCCCGTGCCTGTTTGTATGCAATAAAATTTTCCTCGGTGGGCTGACTATCAAAAATCCTGTATCTCCTATTGCGTTTTCTTAATGCTTGTCGACAATCCGGCGTCCACCAATGTGCTCTATGCTTCGCATGAACTGTAGAAGTCTTGGGAATAGCAGCCTCAGCTGCGTGTAATATGGAAGTTGTTATATTTTTGACCTTAACATCTATGGTCTCCCCAGATATATCTAAATTGGTGATCCTTGAGAAGGATCCCCAATCTGCTTTCTTATAGTTAAATTTTGGAGGCGGAGTGTCTGAAATGATGTCGCGTGTATAAGAAAGACAGATGGGTAAATGATCACTTCCCAAGGAGTCGTCGTAAGGGTCCCATGAGAAATCTTGATGTACACCAGGGGAGGCCAAAGATAAGTCAATGGCCGAAAAGTTACCAGTACGATCATCTACACGAGTCGCTCTACCATCGTTCAGAAGACAGAGGTTGGACTGTAGTATTAAGTCGGCTACTTGCTCCCCACGACCATCCATCCTCAAGCTACCCCATTGATAGTGATGGGCGTTAAAATCGCCCAACACTAACTTATTTCCAGGCAGATGTTCCACTAGTGAATTTAAAGCATCACTATCACTGGGGCCATGTGGAGGACAGTAGAGAGAGCAAATAGACAGATACGTGTTATTAAATTTTACTCTGCACGCGACAGCTTCCAGGGTAGAATTTAGAATCACTTCCGTTTGTGGGTGTGATTTGTGTGTGTAAATGGCAACTCCGTGACCTTCATATCTTCTATACGAGTAGTAGTGTTTGAACTGTGGAGGATCAAGGTGATCCTCCAGGCGCGTCTTCTGTAAACAAATAACGTCTGGCCTGTGTACTGACGGTAAGATTGCTATATTTGGTAACTTATTCCCGACACCTCTACAATTCCACTGTAATAGAGTGAATGCGGCGGTTTAAGATTTTCGCTGGGGGCCAGTGTGCTTGGTCTTTTTTTGTCGCCCGCCAACAGGCGAGCGACTACCGGGGTACCTATCTCGGTGCTTGTTTGTGGAGATCTCCATAGTCTCGTCAATAACAAGGCTCCCAGACTCCACTGAGGAAGAGCTATTCTTTCTCTCCCTCGCTGGACCAGGAGCGGGAAGGACATGAGGACGTGCCGGCTTGGTGAGGGTGGTCAAGTTAATTTTTTCTGACTTGTCAGGCCTATGTTTTGGCCGCACTGACTGCGAAGGAGCAGCGGCAGCCTGGGTGTATGACGTAGCAACAGGAATGTCAGCCAGAGAGTTGGAGTGTACAGGAGGCTTAGACTGAGAGGTAGGGCGTGGGGCATGAGGAGCGAATGTTAGGTCAGTCTGTGTTTCCACGGTGCACATCACGGGACGGGACACAACCGCCGATGCATAGGAGATATTTGGCTTGGGAGTTGCTTGCAACTCCTTCACTTTCTTCCTAGCATCGTAAAAGGATATGCCCTCAGTTGCTTTCACAGTGCAGACCTCTTTCTCCTCCTTCCACTTGGGACAAACCCTAGAGGAAGTGGAGTGAGCATCCTTACAATGGAAGCAACATTCAGTCTCGGATGTACAGTGTTCAGCAGAATGTCCGACAGTCACGCACCTGGCACACACGAACTTGGAAACCCGACAAGCCTTTTCATGGTGTCCATAGAGTTGACACTATGAACAACGAAGGGGGTTGGGAATGTATGGTCTTACTTTGATAATTTCGTATCCTACTTTCACATTAGTAGGGAAAGATACTTTGCCAAATGTCAAGATAACTGTTGCGGTCTTCGTCCTTATGCCTTCCGAGAATCTGGTAATGAATCTCGCCTCTATTACGTCTTGCTGAGCAAGTTCCTGGACAATTTCTTCTTCCTCCGTAAGCACAAGATCCCTGCAGGTGATAACACCCTTGCAGGAATTCATGGAGTGGGGGATCGTTGTTTGGACATCATAACTGTGGAACTTCCTCAGTTTAAGCAAATCCTTGACCTGGGCTGAATTCATGGTTTTTACGAGGAGGTCTCCACTCGCAAGTTTTTTCACTTGTTCCACCTCTCCTGCACACCCATCATTCACCTTCTTGATGATGTAGGGATTGAGGCTGGACAGGGGAGTGGAACCAACCGCATGAATCAATACAAACTCGGCATTGTTTACATGAATGTCAAGGTGGGTACGTATCTGGGACCGTTCAGTCTGAGGGGTAGTCCGTCCGTGCAGCAGTAGGGGGTCGGTCAGGACTACCTCCCCCCCTGAAGGGGGGGGAGGCAGTAGTGGCGTCCGCCATAGTTACCACTTTCCCCGTGAGGGGGAAGTGGGAAGAAAGAGGAAAACGACCAAGGGAGAAATTGCCCAGGGAAAACACACCTAGTATGAGATTACCCTCTCAAACCACTCTCGGGAGGACGCGCCTGCGTGTGACTCACACCCCAGAGAGATCGGGGGGGGGGGGTACACTCCAGAGGTGAGTAAGCAAAGGCAATCTCAGTAATTAGATATAGACACCTACTATATCTACTAAGGCCAGGGAGGAAAATGAGGTCTAGCTAACCTAACTTTATTGAAAAACGCCCTAGTGGCAAACAAAAGAAAAAGCTAACGCCGGTGAGGCAACCCTGCAGCTAGAGGAGAGCTCAGAAACACGTCTTCTCTCTCCACGACCATTCATCAAAAGTCCTGTCTGTGGAGGTTTAGCACCTCTGATTTAGCTGACTCGGCGCAACACCCAGAGGGGATGGCGGCCGGCTAGGGCAGAACGCATTTATCATTCAAACGAGAGGGATGTATAACTCTGAGTTCTCTCAGTGTCGCTGTTATATCTTTCTGTGGCCAATAAAGAGAGATTTAATCTGCTCAGTTTCAGTTCACCTGCACACGCTACCTTCTAAGTTGCTTCAACAGGATTCTACACCGGTTTCCCACCATCTCTAGTGAGTGAGAAGACATTTTGGTAGAGTGTGTCAGCCGGAAGTGACTTCGACCAGGCGCAACGTTAACCTTGTTTGGAACTGTGAGGTCACGACTCAGCTGATATATAAATTGGTGATCAGCTGTGGGGTTCCAAGCTGATATATTAGTGTCTATAGTATGGATTCTTCATCTATAGTTGAGTAATTCATACAGCCAAAACATATTTTTGGTTGCAGTGGCGGGATTCCTGCCTGCTGTTACAAAGGCCCTGATCCCGTGAACGTCCTGTGGTGGGGGTATGTCGGCGATGGCGTGGAGTTTGTCCGGGTCGGGGGATATGCCTGCCTGGGAGATGACGTGGCCCAGGAACGAGACGGTTCTGGCGGCCAGGACGCACTTGGTGGGCCAGAGTTTGAGGTCTGCCTGTCGGATCCTGGTGAAAACCTAGCGGAGGTGCTCCAGGTGGTCAGCCCAGGTCTGGCTGAAAACGATGACGTCGTCCAAGTATGCGAGACAGATCTCACACGTGAGACCGATGAGGACGGATTCCATTAACCTGGAGAAGGTGGCAGGGGCATTGCAGAGGCCAAACAGCAGGACATTAAACTCATAATGTTTCCTGTTGCTGGTCAAGAAAGCAGTTTTGCCTCTGTCCTCCTGGCGCACGGGGACCTGCCAATACCCCAACTGGAGGTCAAGGGTGGAGAACCAGGAGGCTCCATACAGAGAATCCAGGGAATTGTCTATACGTGGGAGTGGTAGTGGTAGTTACGTCACTAAGCCGGCGGTAGTCAACGCAAACCGCATTGTCCCATCCTTTTTTTTTAAGAGCACGAGACGGGGGAGGACCAGGGGCTGGTGAAGGGGGAGACGACTCCGGCTTCGATCATCTCCTGTACCTGGCAGTCTTCCTCTTCCCACTGTTTGGGGTTCTTCCGTCGGGATGGCTGTTGAATCGGCGGGCCCGTCATATGAATTTCGTGAGCCAGGTAGGTGGTATGTCCGATGTCAGCTGGTCCTGCTGCGAACAGATCCTGGAAATCCAGGAGTAGGCGGCGGAGGGTGTCTGACTGATGGGCGGAGAGATGGTCGGGGATAGGGGGCAGGGGGGTTGGGAAGTGGGAGGAGGAAGGGGCACAGGGCTCGGCTTCCTCCATCTCCCCGATTATGAGCCTTTTTGGGAGGGTGAGGGGTGAGGGGGCGAGGTTGGCAATCCGGACTGCCGTATGATGTGGGGAAAGGAAAGTTGAGGGCAGAAGGCAGGCCGAGAGGGTTCCGGGCAACAGGAGTGGGGAGAGTAGGATGGATGGGCTGGACGGCCGGTTAAGGGGCACCCAAGCTTCATGGTGGGGGGGGAATGGTGATGGCGGAGGAAATGGTGGCAGGAAAAGAGGGAGGGGAGTGGGTGGTGGGGGGAGGGGGGAGGAAGAGGGGGGACAGAGTCTTCCGGCTGGGGCTGTGGCGTGCGGGTGCAGACGGCCCGGGGGGGAGGGTCTGGTAGTGTACGGAACTGGAGCTGTCTGAGGCGGCAATCTATGGTGGCTCCTAACTTCTGCAACAGGTCCAACCCCAGTTATCCGTCGTAATTTCGGCAGGAAGAGTCGAATATTATGAACTGATGTTGGGTCGACACCGGTTGGTGGGTGTCGACTCTTAGGGCCCGTGTTTCCCCACGGATGGGCAGAGGGCCATCCCCCACATTCGCAAGGCGAGTAGCTGTTGGGCGGAGCGGGCCAAAGGTCAATTTGTGATGGGATAAATAATGGCTATAAAGGCAGGATCTGGCCGCTCCCATATCGACCAGAAGTCTGGCTTCCACCCTGTTCAGCTTCGTCTTGTGGTAAACTGGGGGCGATATTTGGGGGAAATGGTCCCCGCCACCGTGGGAGGGTGCGGGGGTGGACCTAATAATCCAACTGTCTGGGGCCTCCTTCTTCTTGGTCTGGCTCCTGTTCTCCAGGGTCAGTCTCCTCCACAGGTGCAGGTTCGTCCTCTGTTACTTCATCCTCTAGACAGGAGACTTTGCGTTGGCCTGGGGTGGTAGCTTTCCGTCGTGCAGCCTTTAACTGATCTCTGATATCATGCAGTGGGCACCTGGAGCTACACGCAGAGAATTTCCAGGGGTTCACTAAGATGAGGTTGGGATTCTCCCTGTGGGCGGGGCTCCGGTGGGTGGGGTGTGCCCTAGGCGGGCTGGGTGCTGGGGTGGGGCTGGTACAGGGCATAGGCGGACGTGGCTTGACTGGGGGAGCTGGAATCTTGGTGGGAAACTTCCTTACCACGTTGATTTGCTGGGGTGCAGGGCGGGAGGTCAGGAGGCGCTGTATCAATTAGAAGTCCTTATCCATGTCTCCAGTCGGGTCATGGATTGTAAAGTGCTCCTTGACTACACTGGGGAGCACTCTCAGGAGAGTATTAAAGGTGTGTTGCTCCCGGGTTTCATCATCTGCCTCCGGGTAGGCAACAGTGACCAGGTGTCTTGCCCGGATTATGGTATCGTCTAAGTTTCCATCGAAGGTTAAACTATCCAGTTGGAATAGTGCCACCACTCTCCCTAGTGATGGGATGATGGATTGGATCACGAGTCTCGTGAAATTCTGCCAGGTGAGCCCCGGGACGATTTTGGGTGCTATATTAGCTGCCGCTTTGCCCAGCAGTGGGAGTGTAACTGCAATTTTCTGTTGATCGTCTACAAAACCGATATCTAGCAAAGGTTTACTAATCCCAAGGTATGTGTGAACATCATACTGTTCGGGCACGTGCGGTTTGGTTGCCATTTTTCCGGTATTTCCTGATTACCTCTCTCGTATGCCCGGCGTCGTATGCACGGAGTAACTTATGCTGAAAGTCACCGTTCCGCTCAGTGCCCCTTGCGCCGAGTGGCCGTTTAGCATCTATTTTGGAAGTATCTACATGTTATCTCAAATTTTGTGCCATTTATCAACAACATTGTATGAAATACATGTGTCAGGAAGATAGTTGGATGTCTTATCGACCTGTAGGTAACAATAGGTCGATATATGGATATATATAAATAAAGATATATATGTATGTTACAGGCAGATCGTGAAATAAGTCATTTCTTGAATTAAGAATAGTTTAATTTAGGTTTATTTAGGTTAGGTTGATCTAGGATAAGGTTAGGTTAATGTTAGGTTAGGTGTGGTTAGGTTAGGTTAATTTAGGCTTAATAGAGAAGGGAACGGTAACTTCCAGCATAAAGCCACTCCGTGCATATGACACAGGGTCAAGAACCACCGCTGTCCACCAGTGTAATGCTAGGTGTTTTAGATTCCGCTTCCCGTCCCGTAAATGCCTAGCGTATAGCGGGGCTCTCTTTCGAGACTGGGGCTTAGACAAATAAGAGAGAGGCAGGACACAAAAACTCCAGGCAACAACCTTACATGTGTATTACTTAGTTGGACAGGGGAAAGAGTAGATGTTACAGGCACAAGTACACTGGGCAATTATTAACTCTTATGTCTAAATATGGTTAGCAGTATCACGCAGGATACTGTTTGGGTTACTGTGAATAGCACTTGAGGCGGAGTGTCCTTAATTAGAGGAAGTCCAGGTTTTCTCTACTCGTGGAGTTACTACGGTTATTCCTCAGTGTGGAGTGTTGCTTTTGGCACTGGGGTCTGATTATGGTCTTAGTATCATGAGATATTTTCTGATGGTAGCGTATTTACCCCGTTAGACTCGACTCGCACTGGGTGGCCGTATTTGTGTTTAAACTGTTACTGTCACTCACTCCACCACTTTGGTATTATCATTGATTCTGATCAGAGGGGTAGCTCACTGTTCCGTCTTTTATACCCTTTGGTCACATACATTTTTCACTGTAGTTATTATTCACTCCACACTTTGATACAATGTGCCACACTTTTAGATGGGAATTATCGTACCGGCTCTTCAAAATTATCGTTTTTTCGTTAGAATTATCGTACACTATTAAATTCATTTTTCTATCTATTTATCTATCTATTGCCAGACGCCTTAATCCCGTAAGGGGTGGCCACAAACAAATCGCCTCCATGTCGCACTGTCTTGCCATTTCACTGCCCTGCTCCCAGCTCACACACACCCCTCTCTCATATACCTCTTCACTCCATCCCTCCATCTCATCCTTGGCCTCCCCCTCCCTCTACTCCTTCTCCACCTCACTCACATACACTCTCCTCGTTAGTCTCTCACTCTCCATCCTCTCCACATGGCCAAACCATTCACTCACTAATCTGAAGCATTTTAAAATTGCCGCCAATACTTTGGTGTATTTACTGAAAACTTACCCATTACAGTTATCTTCATCAGTCCCGTAATTTTTTAAGGTATTGATGTTTACTTTGGTGTATATTTTATCACTTTATTTTGTATCAGAATTAGGGTATACCATGAAAATCTCATGATAATATTATAATCATATCATTCATTACAAAAATAATGTTACACAAAATATCCTTTGTGCCAGTCTAGAATATAGATAACTCTTAGCAATGTGCTTCCTCTTGCAGATGATAACTCAGCAAGACCATAACAGAAGTATTTTCAGTGATCACCAAGACCATAACAGAAGTATTTTCAGTGATCACCAAGACCATAACAGAAGTATTTTCAGTGATCACCATTATATTAGCCCCTAAGATTACTCATCTGTCATACTGTGAAACAACTGTGCATGATTAGCTATGCATGCCACAAAATTTACTGCCATGCTAGCTCTCAACCCAAAATTATCGTACAAACTGTTCGATAATAGAAAATTGTATCGTACACGTACCAGAGGCAATATTATCGTACAGGTACGATAATTATCGTACGTGTGGCAACACTGCTTTGATATTATTACTGACTTCCATTAGAGGGTTAGTTCACTATTCTGCCTTTGCATCATTTGATCACTGACACTGCACTATTACTGTCACTCTTGTCGAATCTGGCGTCGTGGCGGTCAGGTGCACGGGCAGAGGGGCGTCACAGCTCCGCTACTGACGGGGCTGGGCACCGCCGGGGGCCTCTGTATCCAGAGGCCACAGGATCACGCGCAGGGTCGCCCGTTCTCATCCGGGGCTGTGGGTGGCAAAGGATCCCGCACTCTCAGGGTTGGGGACAGAAGTGCGGCCCTCAGGGTTGGGGCTGAACAATTGCCTGAATCGGTCTTTCAGGCTCCTGACGGAGGATGAGGATCTCAGACATCAAGGTGTGGGGAGTTCCCACGCAGGAGTCCTGGGGGCGGTCTGAGGTTCCCAAGGGTTGTGGTCCCCAGGGCTTGGTGAAGCCACAGGAAGGGGCTGCAGCACTAGTCTGCATCGGAGCCTGTCAGGTGTGTCTCCTCCAGAGCCAGTTGTGGGGAGCAGAGGCCGGGGGAGACTACGGGGCCTCTCCAATACTCCTCTAGGCCCGAGACTCCCTCTGTGTCGTGGGTCGGGAAACAGGCATCAGTTCCAGACAGAGGAGCGGCTAAAGGCCGTCTCCTGCCGTAGGGCCCAGCTACTGGCCGTGGCTTCCTGGGGGCACGGCTACAGGCCGTCGCCAAGGCCCAGCTACTGGCAGTGGCCTGGGAGAGTGGACAGCTGCCAGCAGACCCAAAGGCACCTTCAGAGTGGCTACAGGCCGTCTCAGAGGGAACACCTTCGGAGAGGCTACAGGACGTCTCCTGACGAATGGCAGGAGCGGCTACAGGCCATCTCCTTATTACTCTCAGAGTGGCTACAGGCTGTCTCCTTCAGGAGGGTTGAGCGGCTACAGGCTGTCTCAGGGGGAACACCGGAGCAGCTACAGGCCGTCTCCTGACAAAGGTGGAAGAGGCTACAGGCCGTCTCCTTATTACCCTCAGAGTGGCTACAGGCCATCTCCTTCAGGAGGGGTGAGCGGCTACAGGGCGTCTCAGGGGGAACACCTTCGGAGCAGCTACAAGCCATCCCCTGACGAAGGCAGGAGCAGCTGCAGGCCATCTCCTTATTACCCTGAGAGCGGCTACAGGCTGTCTCCTTCAGGAGAGGAGAGCGGCTACAGGCAGTCTCCTGATGAAGGCGGGAGCAGCTACAGGGCGTCTCCTGATGAAGGCGGGAGCAGCTATAGGCTGTCTCCTGATGAAGGTGGGAGCGGCTACAGGCCGTCTCCTGACGAAGGTGGGAGCGGCTACAGGTTTTCTCCTTCAAGAGGGTTGAGCAGCTACAGGCCGTCTCAGGGGGAACACCTTCGGAGCGGCTGCAGGCCGTCTTAGGGGGATCACTTTTGGAGTGGCTACAGGCCGTCTCAGGGGGAACACCCTCAGAGCGGCTACATGCCGTCTCCTTCAGGAGGGGGGGGGGGTTGAGCAGCTACAGGCTGTCTCAGGAAGAACACCTTCAGAGCAGCTACAGGCTATCTCCTTATTACCCTCAGAGCGGCTACAGGCCGTCTCCTTATTACCCTCAGAGTGGCTACAGGCCGTCTCCTTATCACCCTCAGAGTGATTACAGGCCGTCTCCTTAGTGAGGAGTGAGCAGCTACAGACCGTCTCCTGACGAAGGTGGGAGTGGCTACAGGCAGTCTCCTTAAAACCCTCAGAGCGGCTACAGGCCATCTCCTTAGCAAGGGGTGAGCGGCTACAGGCCATCTCCTTAGCAAGGGGTGAGCGGCTACAGGTCGTCTCTGGGGTGCTGGCAGGAGCTGGATAGGCAGCTCCACCCCTTAGCTGGTTGGTGAAGGCTCACCCGGAAGGTAGTCTAGTATTCCTGCTATGGTGACGGCGGGCAAGTTCCGGGTCACAGGGTCGCGCAGCCCAGGCTGACTTATGCTATTGTCGCTCCGAGTCCCAGCGCGCTTTCGTTGCTCCTCTGTGGGCTCCTTGTGGGGGTGTCTGGGCATTTTTGGGGGCACTATACTGCATTTTAGCCAGTATTCCCTGAGTGCCTTTCCTGTATGCCCAGGTCAAGAACCACCGCTGTCCACCAGTGTTATGCTAGTTGTTTAACCCAGGTAAATATTCGATTTTTTTTTTTTTGTACGCTACCACATTCGTGGTCACTACTGTGTACCAATTAAAAAAAAATACCTAAGTTGTTTTTGTAATGCTAGGTGCAAAAGGCCCGACTCCTCGGTCCTAGAACACCTAACATGTAGTGGGGTCCTCTTTCAAGACCGGGGCGTGGTGCAATAAAGAGAGGTAGGGCACAAAAACTCCAGGCAATAACCTTTACATGTATAATACACAGTCAGACACAGAACAATTGCAGCAGATATTACAACACAGTATATGACAGAAATGAAACCTTAACTAGGATATTAGTATCTCGCAGGATACTGGTTTAACAGATATTGATGCCAACACTGTAGTTTATGATACAGGTGCACAAGGGAATACAGGGCTACGGAGCACGGAGGGTGAGTCTCACGGGGGGGGGGGAGTGAGGGGTGACGCGCGTAGGGCCAGAATATAGTTATGGTAATTAAAATACCCACCGCCAGACCACCCACCCCGCCACCCCCACCCCACCACCGAGCCGCTACCACACCACCACCCCAGGAGGACACAACAGTGGGGCTAGTGACCCAGGTCAAGAGGGTCACCAGGACACTACTGTCCTGAGTCCTTTTTCCCCGCAACTACCCCAACACCAGGTGACCGGAAAAAGGCAACGACCTTGCGGGCAGGACAGCCGTCACCAGAATCGGGGTAGGACTGAACAAAAATCAGTCCCAGGTAACACCGTGTCGACGGCCATTGTTACCACCTCAAGGGCAGGAGGCCCAAGGCTACGGCCAGAAGTGTGCACCAGGGTAAGGGAACCCTTGGCTACGGCCTTAGTGTACACCGGGGAGGGCGTTGCCTCTGTGCATCCCTCTCCTGCTGTTCTCTCCTATGGGAGCAACACCGCGCCGATGGCCACTGTACGTGGCGGGGAAGAAGTGGCCACTGTATGCCCTTCGGTTGCTTCTCTAAGGGAAGATCAGCTCCCGGCTATGGCCAAACTACGTACCAGGGTAGACAGGCCCTTGGCTACGGCCTCAGTACGTACCGGAGAGGGCGCGGCCTCTGTGCACCCCTCTCCTGCTTTTCCCTACTACGGGAGCAACACCGCGCCGACGGCCACTGTACGTGGCGGGGAAGGAGTGGCCACTGTACGCCGTTCAGTTGCTCCTCGTATGACGGGTAGGCTTACAGCCACAGCCGTAGTATGTACCAGGGTAAGGCGACTCGAGGCTACGGCTTCATTACATACCAGAGAGGACACGGACTCTGTGTATCTTTCTCCTGCCTTTTCCCCCTGTGGGAGCCTTTTGTCACCATCCGGGAGTGTTGCCCCGGAGGTGTCGCCAGAATGGTGGCAAGGCCCAATACCGGCCCTACCTCCTACCCCTGGGAAATCTCTGTTGCTGTCGGACACCAGACGGAGACGGTCCTGCAGCCCAACCCTGTCGGCGCCTCTCCCTACAGGCGACCGCAGTCCCAGGACTTCCAAGCCCGACCAGCAGCCTCCAGACGAGGGCAACCCAGGCTCCTTCACCCCACGGAGCCAGAGGCGACAGGCCCACCTCCTCCAGCTGTTTGGCCCCAGTCCTGAGGGCCACCTCTCAGGTCGACCTAAAAACACTCAGCATAACACTGGTGGCAAGCGGTGGTTCTGGATCCGAATAAAGCACGGAGGAACGATAAAGGAAAACTTGCACAATGGCAGCCAAACCTCACATTCAATTGCCGAAATTCAACCCGGACCAATGTAACATTGATGGGTACTTGGATATGGTTAAACCCCTCTTAGACATAGGGTTCGACTCAGACAGAGAAAAGATAGCAGTCACATTACCTAACCTGGGTAAAATAATCGCCACTGTCACTCCGAAAATCGTCCCGAGACTAAAATGGGATCAATTCAGACAAATTGTGAAACAGGCAGTGACACCATCTGTGGGCACAGTTGTAGCCTTATCGCAACTAGACGCCCTCACATACGACGGAAGCCTCGATAACACCTTCATCCAGGCTAGGCGGCTCGTCACCGCTGTGTACCCAGGCACAGACGCAAAAACCCGGGAACAACTCATATTCCACAAACTCCTCAGGATCCTCCCCGGTTTCATTAAGGAACACTTCATAATACATGAACCGACGGGAGACCTGAATAAAGAAACCAACTTAATAAGGCGCCTTCTAGCCGTCCACTCCTCCCCCAAACGCATCGGCGAAATCAAGCAATTCCCCACGGATCTCATCGCCGTAAATCCGTGGGAATTTTCTCCTTGTTGCCCTGAGTGTCCAATCCACGACATTCGTGAACAGCTAAAAGCTGCCCGGCGCAGCAAAACAACACAAGAGCGCCTACAAGCCTCCCCACCATACGCCGATTGCCCCAAGCCTCAAAGAAGGAAAGTAAGACGAGGAAGGCACAGAAGGCGCCCCCCCACTGCCCCCGTATCCCACTGTAATGACGGGGGCCACCTCACATCTCCCCCAGTCTACGACAGGGGGAAACGTCATCTTTCCATTTCCTCTCCTCTCACTATCTCTTCTATTTTGCCCTCCCCTATTCCTACCACTATTCCTTACCCTCCCACCTCACACACCACTTTTTCCACTACTACCGCCTCTCCCCTTCCTATTCCTCCCCAACACAAAGCCTGCCTCCCCCTTCACAGGCCTCCTAGAACCCTTACCTTATCTTCCCCTAACCTACTTCCCAAAACCGCCTCCTCCTGTCTACTCCCTCCCACCTACCACCCTGCACCACCCACCACCATCACTTCCCCGCCACTCATCTTCCCCGCCAACACGGCCAACTCATTCGCGTTCCCTATCACACCATCCTCCTCCTCACTCACACCCGGCTCTCTTTTCTCACTCACCTCCCCCACCCCACCCTCATCCTCACCATACCCACAAACCCCTTCCCCCACTTCACCCTTACCTGACCCACCACCACCTTCCTCCGATTCTGATCCTTCACCAACCTCACCTCCGCCTGCATCTCCTCCGGCTACCCTACCTCCTCCAACCCACCACTCTCAATCACCGCCCGCTATGCCCACCACCAACACCACACCACACCACCCATCACCAACTCCCACCTTCACCGCCGCGGAAACAACCACCACCACCGTACCACCACAACTCCCACCACACCCCACCCGCACTCCACCACATACTGCCCCACGCAACACATCACCCACCAACTCCCCACGTGCACCAACCCCACCTACCACCAACTCCACCCACTCATCCACTCCTGGCCACCCATTACCCGCCGACCATGCCCACTACACAAGACACCCCACACCACCACCAACAATCGCCCACAACCATGACGGGAAGCCCATGCCGCCACGTGCCCAACCACCATCACTGCCTACGCCCACCCTCACCACCATGACCACCAGATCACGACGCCTCTCCCGCCCACCATCTAGATACACCCCCACACCCCCATCTCCTCCCCATCCTGCTCCCCATTCCCCAACACATGCCACCCACGCCCCAAACACCACCCCCATCACCCTCCCTCTTCATCAGGCATTGTGGAAACTTCCCACTTCACCACCAAAGATGAAAATTGAGAGGGTACTATGGCGCCCCCACGACCGCCCCACCATCAGAGTAAGGGTGACACACCCGCTCCTCCGGCTCCTACACCAGACCACCCAACCATTGTCCTTACGCCTCACCCTCAAACCTCACCAGGAGCCAAACCTCACCACCCGCCATTGGACCAACCTCCTCCAACACCTCAAGCCGGCCCACCAGACATCCACCACCACAACATACCACCTCCAGTCACGGGGCCGTGACTTCTTTATCACGGAGGGTGGTAAAATACCTGCCGCCGGGCCACCCACCCCGCCACCCCCCACCTCACCACCGAGCCGCTACCACACCACCACCCCAGGAGGACAACAGAGGGGCTAGTGACCCAGGTCAAGAGGGTCACCGGGACACTACTGCCCTGTGTCCTTTTTCCCTGCAACTATCCCAACACCAGGTGACCGGAAAAAGGCAACGACCTTGCGGGCGGGACAGCCGTCACCAGAATCGGGGTGGGACTGAACAAGATTCAGTCCCAGGTAACACTGTGTCGACAGCCATTGTTACCACCTCAAGAGCAGGAGGCCCAAGGCTATGGCCAGAAGTGTGCACCAGGGTAAGGGGACCCTTGGCTACGGTCTTAGTGTACACCGGGGAGGGCGTTGCCTCTGTGCATCCCTCTCCTGCTGTTCTCTCCTACGGGAGCAACACCGCGCCGATGGCCACTGTATGTGGCGGGGAAGGAGCGGCCACTGTACGCCCTTTGGTTGCTTCTCGAAGGGAAGATCAGCTCCTGGCTACAGCCAAAGTACGTAGCAGGGTAGACAGGCCCTTGGCTGTGGCCTCAGTACGTACCAGAGACCGCGCGGCCTCTGTGCACCCCTCTCCTGCTTTTCCCTACTACGGGAGCAACACCGCGCCAACGACCACTGTACGTGGCGGGGAAGGAGCGGCTGCTTCTCGTAAGACGGGTAGGCTTATGGCTATGGCTGCAGTGCGTACCAGGGTAAGGCGACCCGAGGCTACGGCTTCAGTACGTACTGGAAAGGACACGGACTCTGTGTAACTTTCTCCTGCCTTTTCCTCCTGTGGGAGCCCTTTGTCACCATCCGGGAGTGTTGCCCCGGAGGTGTCGCCAGAGTGGTGGCAAGGCCCGATACAGGCCCTACCTCCTACCTCTGGGAAATCTCTGTTCCTGTCGGACACCAGACGGAGACGGTGCCGCAGCCCAACCCTGTCGGCGCCTCTCCCTACAGGCGACTGCAGTCCCAGGACTCCCAAGCCCGACCAGCAGCCTCCAGACGAGGGCAACCCAGGCTCCCTCACCCCACGGAGCCAGAGACGAAAGGCCCGCCTCCTCCAGCTGTTTGGCCCCAGTCCCAAGGGCCACCTCTCAGGTCGAGGCCCCCAGACAGGAGGGCCTCATTGCACCCCACCAACGAGGCTCCAGTACGAGGGCCTCCTCTCAGGTCGAGGGCCCCAGACAGGAGGGCCTCCCTGCACCTCACCGACGACCAGGACCCGGGCCATGACTCCCCTGCGGGCAGTGTATTGCCCCTTGCAGGCAGGCTCACCCTAGGGCCCTCTTCTCACGCCCGTACTACAGAGTGATCGCTACCCAGGATACACGGGTAAATAATGGCGCCCCTTGTACCGAGAACAAATCAGGGGAAATAACAGTGAACAGTGACTGAGTGAAGACCAGTGTAAAGCCAGTGACAGTTACTATTAGTCTATAAGAACCCGATACCCGGCAGAACAGAAAATAACTTAAACCCTAAGTAAGAGAACTTATAGTGATTGTGTGAGTCCCAAATGAAAGAACTTTCAGTAACTGTGAACGGAGACTAGGGTGCGTGGGTGAATCAAAAGTCTGTGTATAAGTGCTGCCGCAACTAAGTGAGTACATCAAGTGTCGCGATCCGCACCCTGTCCCTTTTATAGTAGCATTCCCCCCACGGACTCTTAATCTTGTTCATTCCCCTTTCATCCAATTAAATATATATTCTGCCTAAAGATGAAATACGGGTATCGATACATATAGTTCATAACATTAGTGTACATGCATTATACCGTGTGTTAAGTGTAACTGTGCACTGTGGTGTCAAAGGCTAACTCTGTGTCCCTGTCTCCTGTATATCAAATATCACTCTGTGTTGTATTGTAACGGTGTAGAATTAAGGCAATAGATGTGTTAAGGTATACTGCCTGGTTTTCATGTCCTGTTCCTTTGTGGGTGCTTTACTTCCGGTCCGGAAAGAGGACCCCGCTCAGTCGCTAGTGTTTTTAGGACGAGAAGTCGACCTAAAAACACTCAGCATAACAGTAATAGCGGGAGGGAAATAGTATAACGGGTTCAGACTTAATGTTTTCTGGTAGCAGAGGGATTTTTACAGTTGACTCTATTCCTCGTTCAGGTTCTTACACACGCACTGACTGCTGGGAGGAGATTCTTTAAGGGAGGGCAGAAAGGGGGGGGAGCACTGGGATTTTACACTAGTTATGGTAATGTCAGCGAGGGAGTATTCTTAACACTTTTTCTTCACTGCTCCCTAGTAACAAATGACATTTATTAATTTCTCTATAAGGAGTCCTTCGGGATAATAATCTTACTGATTTTCTGTAAGGATGTCACTCATGGATTTACTTCACCAAAACTTAGTTTCTGCACTCGCCCGTGATCTCCCTTGCCCGACATCCACTTACTCTGTCACTGTATCACTTATACTGGGGCACCGTCCACTTAACATAAGTCACTTCACTGTGTTTAGGGCAATATCACATTCAACATACTTTACTCATTTGGTGTGGGCGGCAGGGCAGCATGCTGGTGACAACTCGGCCGGGGAAGGGGCACCGTCAAGGGAGGGCGTGCCGAGAGGGCACGGGACGACTTGCAGGGGCGTCCTCTCGCATCCAGGACTGCAGGTGGCGGAAGAGCCCGTAGTCTCTGGGCTAGGCTCGGGGGTATGGCCCTCAGGACTGGGGCCGAACAGGTCCAGGAACCGCTGGTGTAGGTCTCGGCCGTACGTGGAGGCCTTAGACCGCCTGGTAGGCGTGGAGAGATCGCGCCCGGGCGTCCTGGGGAGGGCCTAGAGGGACAGTGGGCTGCGGTCCCCAGAGTCGAGGGGCGCCGTCAGAGAAGGGCTGTGGCACCGACCTGAACTAGGGTCCGTCAGGTGGATCTGTTCCAGGGCCAGGCGCAGGAAGTAGATACCTGGGGAGGCCGTGGGGCCTGGCAGGGGCTCTCTGGTACTGGAGGGCCGGGCTCTCATCTAACACTGGGGCGATGGTATGGGTGACACCTCCTTCTGGCCGTGGGGCCCGGCAATCGGCTGTGGCCTGGGTAGAGGATTCAGCACGCCTCTGGTCACCTGCTGAGCGGCAGTAGGCCGTCTTCTTCTGCAGGAGGGAGAAGCGGCAGTAGGCCGTCTCAGGGGTGGTGCCTTCGGAGCGGCAATTGGCAGTCTGGCGAAGGTGGGAGCTGCAGTAGGCCGTCTCCTTCTGCGGGAGGGGGGAGCGGCAGTAGGCCATCTCAGGGGCAGCGCCTTCAGAACAGCAGTAGGGCGTCTCCTTCGGCAGGAGGGAGGAGCGGCAGTAGGCCGTCTCAGGGGTAGCACCTTCAGAGTGGCAGTAGGCTGTCTCCTTTGGCAGGAGGGAGGAGCAGCAATAAGGGTCTCAGGGGCAGCGCCTTCAGAGCGGCAGTGGGCCGTCTCCTTCGGCAGGAGGGAGGAGCGGCAATCGGCCGTCCCAGGGGCAGCAGCTTCAGAGTGGCAGTAGGCCGTCTCCTTCGGGAGGGAGGAGCGGCAGTAGGCCATCTCCTTCAGCAGAAGAGAAGAGCGGCAGTAGGCCATCTCAGAGGAAACACCTTCAGTGCAATGCTTGGCCGACTGACGAAGGTGGGAACGGCAGTAGGCCGTCTCTAGAGGGGTGCTGTCAGAAGCTGAAATATCAGCTCCACCCCGGGCTAGTTTGGCGGACCCACTTTCCGAAGGTAGTGTCTTCTTCCTGCTAGGGCGACGGTGGGGCAGCTGGGTGTTATGGGGGCGCACGGCCCGGGCTGACTTGTGTAGTTGTTGCATGGAGTTTCAGGTTTCGGCTGTGGCTACTCCGTGGGGTCCGTGTGGGGGTGTCGGTGGTTTCCCGGGGGCACTGTGCTCTAAATCATGCATTTCAGTTTTTATTAAACTTACAAGGTATGGACTTAAAATGTACTCCTAATACTACAGTCTGGCAGATAAAAAATTGCGTAATCCTGCAGGGGTAACTAAAGACAATTAAAAGAAATAAGTAAAGACCATAGGCACGAGTATAATGAATGGATCCCGATGTCCGTTAACCAGCGAGCAGTGGGGGGGTGTGGGGGTAGCAGGCCGACTCCCAGTCCCCTGGCAGAAAAACATCGAATTTGTCCATGTACTAAAATTAATGTCTAGTACTGTAACACATTCGTGGATACTTTTATAGCCCACACCTGTGTTATATGAAAAACCTAGCCAAGGAGCATGCACCAACTATCTTCACCCGACACTGCGCATCATTTTAGGAAGCTACTGACTCTGAGAACACCACCCACTTGGGCCACATAGGAAGCAAGGGCCACGTGGCCAAAGTTTGCGTGGATCACAATAGTGTCCTCGAATGCGTTCCAGGGTTAAGAGTCGGGTTCCCGTCCCTTGAACGCCTTCTCTGCAGCTGGGTTCCCTTTCTAGACCGGAGCTTAGAAAACTAAGAGAGGCACAGGGCACGAAAACTCAGGGCAACAACCCTACACGTATAATGGTAAATTTTAAATGTGGAACAGGTAGATGTCACAAACAGGAATATAATGACAACAGAATCATCTGGTCATCTCTCGATTCTTTCAATAATTTTAACAAGTCATCCTCCATTCCCCCACTAATATCTTCAGATGGCATCATGACAAATGGCCCGGGTGGGAAAGCGGATAATTTTGCAGTACATTTGCAAGAAATTCCACCATAGAGGATGCCAGCCAGAATGTCCCAGCACTAGAACTTGACTCTTCCGAAACTGCCGCACTTAAAATACAGACAAGATACGTAAAATCCATCCTAGACAATTTACCTACCAACAAAGCTCCAGGCCAGATGGAATTCCGCCAAATGTTTTGAAAAAGTGTTCCCCTGAACTTGCCTCTGTTCTAGCTAAATTATTCAGACTATGCATACGTACTTCTTCATTCCCAAATTCATGGAAAGAAGCCAGTATCCACCCAATTCCGAAGAAAAGAAGTTCCTCTGACCCCTCTGATTACAGAACAATAGCTGTCGCATCTTCTCTTGGTAAGGTATTTGAAATTTTAAATAATAAGCACATTGTTAAACATCTTGAATCCAACAACTTAATTAGTGATAGACAATATGGTTTTCGCCATGAAAGATCCACCATTGACATACTCAGTCTCCTAACTCATACCATCCATCAATCAATTGACCTTCATGGAGAAACTCATGCAGTAGCCCTTGATATTTCTAAAGCTTTCGACAGAGTATGGCACCGTTCCCTGCTGTCCAAACTCCCTTGCATTGGACTAACGTGTTTTGTTTCTTTGATTTCTTCATATCTTAGTGACATGAAAATAAGAGTAAAATTAGATGATGTATATTCCAATTTCCATTCAGTTAACGCAAGCGTGCCGCAGGGATCAATTCTGGCTCCAACCCTATTCTTGGTTCATATTAATGATCTCTTATCAGTCACCCACAATCCCATCCACTCACATGCTGATGACTCAACATTACATAGTTCATTGACACTCAGACACCCATTTACAAAATCTAATATCTCTGCCTCTCACCTCAGTACAGCCATCTCCATAAATCAAGACCTATCTGCGATCAGTGAATGGGGACAAAACAATTTTGTCTCATTTAATGCTAGTAAAACTAAATTTATACAATTTATTAATAGACAGATATTGCCAGATTCGTACATTACCTTCAGTGCTACTAAAATTCCCATCTCCAAAAGTATTGAAATTCTCTGCGTCTCACTTAACAGTGCCCTCAGCTGGCCCTCTCATGTTAGATCACTTGCTAAAACTGCCTCAGAGAAACTTGGATTATTGTACAGAGTCCGTAACTTCTTCACTGACGAGCAGTTAGCTATAATTCATAAGTCATGTGCATTCTCAGCTTGAATATTGCTCACCCTTTTGGAATGGATGTGGAGAGGTTGCTTACAAAGCAACAACCCTGCCATTACAAGTGAACTGCCTCCCCTACAAGTAAAAAGGAACGTTGCCTCCCTTGCATTATTTAACAGATATTTTTATGGCAAATGCTCAGACGAAGTTGCGTTCATGGTGCCACCTCTTCATGCCTTCCATTGTGCTACACGGGCAACTGGTAGCGCTCATGACTGGAATGTCACTTAGCCACATTGCAGAACTTCTGCCTATCAGAATTCTTTCGTTCCCCGAATTCATCTCCCTGGAACTCGCTTCCCCAGAGTTGTTTCCCTCCAAACTTCGCAGCTGTTTCCCACAGCTGTTCAAGTCTAACTGTTACAGATATTTTATGAACAGAGGAAAATAGTAATCTGGTGTATGGATTACTATTTTTTAATTCATTTGTTTTTCTGTTATGCTGGGTGTTTTTAGTCCGACCTCTCGTCCTAAGAACACCAGCGACTGAGTGAGGTCCTCTTTCCGGACCGGAAGTAAAGCACCCACAAAGGAACAGGACATAAAAACCAGGCAGTACACCTTAACACATCTATTGTCTTAATTCCTACACCGTTACAATATAAAACAGAGAGAGATTGGATATGCTTTGGGACAGGGACACAGAGTTAGCCTTTAATACAAATGGTTACAGTTACACTCGTGATACGTCACTCTTCATTTATACATGAATATTTGGTTCTAATATTGCGATACCCGTATACTGTTTATAGGCAGAATTGGCATTTTATATATTAAGTCCGATACACCAGGATAGGACGGGACCAAGGGTTAGGGGAATGAATATTACCATAAGTGGGTATGATGCGGGTCGCGACACTCGGGAAAGTCACTTAGTCGCAGTAACACCAGTTAACTGGTCTTTGATGATTCCCGCGCACCACTGATCTTGGCCCACGATTTCTATACGTCCTCCTGGATATAGTTGTTGTTATTTTCTTTTCTGCCAGGTATCGGGTCTCCGTACACTATTGGTAACTTTAGTCATTTATATTATTTGGGCCTTCACTCTGTCACTATTCACTGTGCATTTCTGTCTCGACTGTTCACGACACTAGAGTTATTAAGGTCACTGTATACCCGTATCTTCCTGGGCATCACCTGCTGCGTGTCCGGGGCGTGAGAAAGGGGCCCTACAGGGAGCCCTCCTGCAAGGGGCAACGCACTGCCCGCAGGGGCGTCACTGCCTGGGTCATAATCGTCGTTGGGGTGCAGGGAGGCCCTCCCGTCTGAGGGCCTCGACCTGAGAGGAGGCCCTTGGGACTAGGGCCAAACAGCTGCAGGAAGCGGGCCTGACGCCTCTGGCTCCGAGGAGAGAGCGAGCCTGGGTTGCCCGGACCTGGGGGCTGCTGGTCAGGCCTGGGAGTCCGGGGGCTGCGGCCGCCTGCAGGGGAAAGCGCCGTCAGGGGTGAACTGCGGCGCCGCCTCCATCGGGTGTCCGTCTGGGACAGGGACCTCCCAGGTGTAGGTGGTAGGGCTTGGATCGGGCCACGCCACCACTCCGGCAGCAACCACTCCTGTAGGGAGACAAAGGGCGTCCCACGCAGCCGAGGGGATAAGGGCTGGCTGCGCAAGGGACCTCCTGCTTCGGGAGGGCCTTTGGAATCACGAATGAGGGGCGTATGGTAGCCGCTTCCTCCCCGTCACGTACGGTGGCTGTGAACACAGTTTTGTGACTCCTAGGGCTCGCAGCTGAAGGGCGTACGGTGGCCTCTCCTTCCCCCGTACGTACAGAGACAGTGCTGGCAGTGCTGCTCCCGAAGGAGGAAAAGGCAGGAGAGGGGTGCACGGAGGCAGCGCTCTCTCCAGTACGTGCTGAGGCCGTAGCCAAGGGTCTACTTACCCTGGCACGCACAGTGGCTGTAGCCGTGGGCCTGCCTGCCTGCCAGGAAGTAACTGAAGGGCGTACGGTGGCCGCTCCTTCCCCGTCACGTACAATGGCCGTGAACACAGTGTTACTCCTGTAGGAGGAAAAGGCAGGAGAGGGGTGCACAGGGGCAGCTCCCTCTCCGGTACGTACAGAGGCCGTAGCCGAGGGTCTACTTACCCTGGTATGTACAGTGGTATGATCGCGGTTCCACTACTCCTGTCTCTGCCAGTCAGGGCACGTTCAATAACTGACGCCCCGAGGCCGTCCCCAGAGGTGGCTGTGACTGAAGGGCATATGGTGGCTGCTCGCTCCCCCTCATGTACGGTGGCCGTGATGGCGGTGTCACAGGGGGAAAACAACTGAAGGGCATACAGTGACCGCTCCTTCCCTGGTATGTACGGTGGCCGTACCGCGGTGTTGCCTGGGACTGACTCTGGATCAGTCCCACCCCGAACCTGGTGAAGGCTGCCCCGCTCGCAGGGTCGTTGTCTCTTCCCGCTTACCTGGTGTTGTGACAGTTGCGGGGAAGAGGGACTCAGGACAGGAGTGTCCCGGTGACCCTCTTGTTCCAGGTCACTAACCCTGCCGTGGTGTCCTCCTGGGGTGGTGGTGTGGTGGTGGCTTGGTGGTGGGGTGGGGAGTGGCAGGGTGGGTGATCCGGCGGTGGCGGGTATTTTATTTTCCTTCCTCTGTTCTATTACTAAAAAAAAAAAAATGGACAACACTTAAGGCGTTGGGCAGGGGAATCAGTCACTGTCACTTTGGGGGAAATTTACACTGTGGTTGGAATAGGCAGCTTGGCCATAGGTCTTATGTCGTGGAAGAATTATATTACTAGAGCAGAGATATACATCTGCTCGGCTTCTCTCGCTCTGTCACTGTTTCCTAAATTGACTTAGACTGTTTTACTGTTGGTCTATATTCCCGGCACTATAGCACTGACAGAATTTGGGCTTAGTTTTCCTCTAATATCTTAACACACTGCCTGATGTCCAGGTCACTGTTTCACTGTCACTGCACTTCCACTGTCACTCACTGTTGGGACTGGGCAGGGTGGCAACATTGGCAGAGGGTGGCAGGAGATCACAGCCCGGCTCCTGAAGGGGGCTGAGCTCCGGCAGGGGCCTCCGTGTCCTGTGGCCACGGGATCACTCGTAGGGGCATCCTCTCTCGTCCGGGGCTGTGTGCAGTGAAGGGCCCCGCACTGTCGGGATGGGAACTTGGGTCTGGCCCTTGGGACTGAGGCCGAAGAGTTTCCTGAAGTGCTCACTCAGGCGCCTGATGGAAAACAAGTGTTGTCTGCGTCGGGGTGGGGAGAGGTCTCGCCCAGGGGTCCTGGGGGCTGCCTCGTGGTCCCATCGGCTGTGGTGTCCTGCTGTCGGAGACTCCATCAGGGGTGGGTTGCGTCATTGGCCTCCATAGGAGTCCGTCAGGTAGGGTCCCTCTGGAACTGGCTGGGCGGAGAATAACCCTGGGTATAGTACAGGGCCTCTCCACGGATCCTTGAGGCTGAGGCCTTCCTTCTGAAGGTTGCCTTGCTGGTGGTGGACAGTAGGGTCGTCTGCTCCCTCGCCTGGTTGCCAGGTCTGATGGCAGAACGCCCTCTCGTAGTGGAGTCACAGGGGGCGAGGAGCTTTGGTGCTCCTCCCCGGTGCGGCTGCCAGCCGTCGCTGGATTCCCGCGGGCAATGAAATGAGGGAAGCTACTGGTCATCCCTTCATCGTAGGCGTGGCTACCGGCCATTGCCTGGGCCCGACTCTCTGACGGGGATGCAGGCGAAGTGCAACTGCCGGCTGTCACTTGCCTGTTGGCGCGGCTACCTGCCGTCTCCTGTGCCTTGTCCCCTGAGGCAACTACAGGAGGAGACTGGACGTACTCTTCTCTCTCCATTGCAGCTCCCGGCCGTCACTGGTTCCTGTAGGGGGGTATAGCAGCACCTTACGGGGAAGTGGCTACCGGCCATCACCTGAGCCTGGCTACAGGCCGTGGCTCTTAGGGGGGAGTGGCTACCGGCCGTCTCCTGCAGGGCAGAGCAGCTGCAGGCCGTCTCTGGGAAGCCTTCCGAGTGGCTACTGGCCATTTCCTGAAGGTCTGAGCGGCTACTGGCCATCTTGCAAAGAGCGTGGCTGCTGGCTGTCGCTAGGGTGCTGCTTGGAGCTAAGGAAGTAGCTCCACCCTAATCCTGTCAAGGGTCAGCTCGCCCGCAAGGTAGTCTCCATTTCCTGTTATGGTGGCGGAGGGCGAGTTCCGGGTCATAGGGGAGCGCGGCCCGGGCGGACTTATGTCCTTGTCACCCGGGATCGGGTCGCGCTCTGTCTGCTCCTCAGTAGGCTCCTCCTGGGGGTGATGTGATGCCCTCGGTGAATATTCCCGGCATTTTACGGCTATATAGAGAATTATTGTTACAATTTACTCGGTGTTAGTAAAAGTATCAGGAATAAAACAAATTTCACCTTCTTTATTTATTTTAACGAAGTGTTTAGTCCACTAATAAACCGTAACAAGTCCCTAGGAAAAAAAGTCGCTTTCAAAATGTGTTATTACAGAGCTCTATGGGGGTGAAGAGACCTCTCTTTGTGCACACCTTGGACCTCAGTGATTAAAAGGGTGCAATGGTCTTGCATAATGTCTCCCTTCAAAAATGAACAATATTTAAAAGCTCAAAATATTTTCCTCCTTATTTAAATATATATTTATTTTAATATGTGAATTATAAATACAAGGTAATAAGGTTATTATATTTTGTAAACAAATTACATTAATGTTCCTTCCGACAGCACATGAGCAGGGCAGGACTGAACGGCGGGTGGTGGCGAGGCCCTTTAAACCACTCACAAGAAGAAGAAGACTGGGTGGTCACCATATTAAAGTGAGCTGAGACATTTTTGTTAAATTAGGTCAGTATCTTGGCTAACAACATCTTTCACTTGGAAAATATAGGTTCAGACTTCCATTCTGTATTTGATAATAGTCTAAGTGATTGGTGTCTGAAGTTACACATGGTATATTTGGCGGTAGATTCAAGGGTACAGCCAGCTAACGGACAATAATTCCTTTTCTCAGTAATAAATTCATGCATTTCTAAGTGACTTGCCACCAGTAAACATCTGTTGTAAAAGGTAAAGTAACAATTAACATTAGTCAGCAAAAATAACGGAACTTCTTAAGGAGACAGAACCAAGTCTTAAAAGTTAAGGTAATTATAGCATACCATTTAGCTTACCAAGGCCACCCCAAAGTTAGTCTCAATGAGGTGGTCGGTTCAGGATCGAGGCGGTAAGCCTGCGCTGGCTCATATATAGCCCCCCTACTTGCCTAAATAATGAGTCAATTTTGGCCTTAAAACTGTTCACTATATCGGCCATTACTGCTTTGCTTGTCAGATTATTCCACTCGTCCACCACTCTACTTGAAAAGCAGAATTTCCTCACATTAAGTCGTGGTCTTTGAAAATCTTGAGCGGGTTCCTTCTTGTTATTCTTTAATCCTTCTAAACTTTTTATTATCTTAAAAACTTCAGTTAGGTCACTTCGTAGTCTCCTCATCACCAGTGATATCAGTCCAGTCTTCTTCAATCTAATCTCATAGGGATCCTCCTTTATACTGTATATCATTCTTGGCATTCTTCTTTGCACATTTTCTATATTATCTACATCTTTCTGGTTGTAAGGTCTCTAAGCCTGCTGACAGTACTCTAAATGCGGCCTGACCAGAGACTTATATAAGCGTATGATATTGGTTATATTCCTGTTGTCCATTGTTCTCTTGATATTTCCCATAATTTGGTTAGCCTTGGCCATTATCTTGGCTACCTGCGTACCCTGACTCACTGATCTATGAATTGTCACTCTTAGGTCTTGCTAATAATCCTCACTTACAATTTCCTGTCCTAATATATAGCCTAAGTATGATTTATATTCCCATATCCAATGTGTAGACATTTACATTTATCCACACTGAATAACACCTGCCATTCTTTAGACCATTGGTACATTTTATCCAAGTCATTCTGCATAGAACAAATTTCCTGTAATGGTGATGTCATACCAAAATTTTGGTGTCATCAGCAAATTTAAGTACCTGATTAGTAGTATCCATGTCAGTGTCAATGAGGTATATAACAAATAAAAGTGGACCTAATACCGATCCTTGTGGAACACCACTTTTCACTTCACTCCATTCCGATTTCTGTCCTCTAATTACCACTCGTTGCTTTCTCAGCTTTAGCCAAGATGTAATCCATCTTCCAACTTTCACTCCAATTCTATGAGCCTTAATTTTTTAAAGAAGTCTTTGGTGTGGAACTTTATCAAACACTTTTGCAAAGTCTAAATAGACCACATCCACTGGAAAACCAACATCAACATATGATGTAACTTGTTCAAAAAATGTAAGCAGATTTGTTAAATATAACTGTCCTGGCAAGAATCCATGCTGGGACTTCTTTATTAGATTATTCACTTGGAGATGTTTCAATATTGCATCTCTAATTTTTGATACCGTACCATTAATTTACTAACTAGGGATGTTAAGCTGACTGGTCTATAATTAGATATCATTTTCCTTGAACCTTTTTTAAAAATTGGTGTTACATTTGCTTCTCTCCAGTCCTCAGGCATATCTCCTTCTTCTAAGCTCCTGTGGAATATATAGCTGAGGGGTTGCACTACTGTCCCTCTCATTTTCTTGAACACTGCTGGGTGAATATTGTCATTACCAGGTGCTTTCTCTGGATTCAAAGCTTCCACCTTCCTAAGTACTTCCCTAACCGATAAATTCATTTCTTCCAACCTCTGTTTTCCACACACTTTTCTAGGGTTAGGTATATTATCAAGAGTTTCCTGTGTAAACATTGTTGCAAAATACTGATTCAACATATTTGCCATTCTCTTGTCGTCCAAAACAACAATACCATTCCTTTTCTCCAGTGGTCCCACATTTTCTCTCTCAGTTATTTTACTTTTGGCATATCTGTAATATACTTTGGGATCCTGTTTTACATCCCTGACTAGTTTTTCTTCAAATTTCTTCTTAGATTTTCTAATCATTCTTCTTAATTTGTTCATTACTCCCTTATATCTCAGAAAATCTTGGAAGTGACTGGTCTCCTTATACCACCATTTAAGTTTGTTTTGTCTAGCCCTCGCTATATCCCTATTCCGCCATAATGGCTTCCTTAGTCTTTTCTCGTACTGCTTTACAGGTACGATAAATACAGCTTAACTAACCTGTCATATTCATTCCTAAAAATTGTCCACATTTCGGATGTTGTCTTACCCCCGAATTCTTTCTTCCAATCAGTTGTAGAAAACTCTTCCCTCATCTTCCTAACTTTTGTATTTCTGTAGTCAAGAATCTGCTTCTTCCAAGTGTTTCTCCTGCAATCAGTAATTATATCAAAACAAGACATCATTATAATCACTTGATGCAAGGGGTGCCCTCATCTTTACATTATCTACTAATGAAGGATCAGAACATAACACCGGGTCCAAGATATTGTCTCCTTGTGTTGGTTCTTTCACATTCTGTATCAAGAAATTATCCATAACTGTATTTACAAATGCTTCACCTTCACTTCCCGCACTTAATAACTCCCAGTCGATTGAACTGTGGTTAAAGCCATCACATATTACAACCAAATTGTACCTGCAACAAATTGTTTCAATTTTTCTATGTAGGGTTGCTTCCTCTTCCGTTGTTGTCAATGGGCTGTGGTAGCATACTCCAATAACAAGATCTTGTTCCCCAGTCCTAACCTTACACCACGCTGACTCCGTATCATCATTAACCATCATCTCTTCAAGGACCACAGCCTTTACCTCATTTTTAATACTGTATATGCAGGACATCCCACTCCTCTCCTGTTCAGTCTGTCCTTTCTAAACAAATCATATCCTGACAAACTAATTTCTGCTTGAGGTATACACTTTTTTGCCCAAGTTTCCGTTAGGAAAATAATATCCGGATCCTCTTCATAAACAAATTCCTCAAGATCCAACATTTTCCTCACAACACTTCTGGCATTAATAAGAACACACTTTAGCCCATTATAATCTTCAGCTACCACACTAACTGAACACCCGAAACTATGTACACTATATACATTATACTTCTCACCTCTACTGATTAAGCTTCAGTTGCCCTTGATCGGGGCCCACTCTGTGCTCCTCCTGCATCTTTTGCTACTATTTTCCCTCCTCCTATCACCAAGTCTTTTTCTCCTCTTTCTTTCCTGTCCTTTAGTTCCTTCCTCAGTTCGTAGTCTTGCTTACGTTCAGCCTTTGTCATGCCCTTTGTTGTGTACACATTCTTCCAGGCCCTATTGTTCATGAGCTTTTTGGCATTTTTCAATACCTTCACTTTCTGAAAACGACTACCAGTTTTCACTACCATCATCCTTGGATATTCTTCTTCGTGTATTGTTTGTTCAGGGAGTCTTTTCACTTCCACTACTTCAATATCATTTACCAGTAATACATTCTTAAAAAGGTGATTCACAATCTGTTCATCATTTAGCCTACCATACTTCCTTAACCCATAGGGTCATTTTCTGTGTCTGCATCCTCAGTCTCATCAGTTCCCTTAATAATTAAATTACACTGCTTCTTATCTCTCTCCTCAACTTCATATACTACTTCTTTCACCATCTTTCTTGTTTCCACCCTTAGTTTTGCACATTTCACTTTTTCACATTTCTTTTTTTGCCAGAAGGGCGCAGTGATTCTGTCTATAACTGACTCACTATCTCATGGTAAGTAATTTTGATGCATATGCAACACATATAGTTAACTGTTGAATTGTGACAGCAAGATGTGATTGGAAAAGACAAACTATACCTATGTTTGGGTAGTTAACCCTTTCACATTGGGTGGCACGTCAATGTGCCACTAAGGAAATGTCTGTAGCCATCGGGTGGCATGTATAGATTTTCTGGACATTTTATATGTGCGCGCCAGTACTGGGGGCCTAATAGTGGTCCAGGATCAGGAGGTGGCGAAACTGGGGAGTTGCCATTGCAGTAGGACTATTACATTGTTTATAATTTTTGTATGTACTAGAAGTATGTCAAGGCATGCAGTATGAGATGTTTTGCTGGCACAGCAGCTTACTTGGATCTCATGGAAGCGATGTCTGACGACTCAGATTATGTTGTCAGATGAAAGTGTTATAATAAAAGAAAAAAAAAGAACAGCTTTGAGTTTATCATTATACCGAATGGCATATCTGGCAGTGGAGGAGCTCCAACACCACAGGTTTTGACAGCTCACCACACAGTAATTATATATATTTCTTGCATTATGGTAGACATAATTTTACTCAGGAAATTATGGTCTATTTTTTGGTGTGGAATATTTTATAAAACAATTATCTTTATATATCTTTCCTTCATAGGTGGCTTTACATTGAGTGACAAGCCAAATGGTTTCCTGTAAGCCAAGAAACCATTTACAGTGCTGGGTGGTTACCATATAACCAAATCATACATGCTCCCTACATGTCAACAAGTGGGTTGCTGGAGGGTTAGTGTCCCTCTCCATAAAACAAATAACTCAAAGTCAAATGGCCACCCCTTACAGGATTATGGCGTCTGGCAGTAGATAAAGATAGATAGATAGATATCTCAAAACCCCTGTGTGTGGGATGTCCAGCCCCCCAAAAAAATACCTGAAGTGAAAGGGTTAAAGAAGCGGCCAGGTTGCCTGCGACACTGTACCGATGATCTCCGACTGGCTGCGTTGTTTACCAACCATCATTATGACTGAATGTGTCAGTATATCCCATGTCAGTGCTATGGTATAATCAAACCAAACCCAATCCAACTCAACCTAACCTCACTTGCATTTGATGGCCAGCATTAGGATTAAAAAATGCACTTAAGGAATGTTAAATATGGCCAGCTACTGGTAGACGTTGGCAGAATATTTATGTAATCTGAATCCATATTTATGGCTTCCAAAGGTAAGTTTGGTCGATTTTTACAAGTTGCCAATACACCCCCTAGGTTGTGCAGGAAATTTGTCTGGTAGTTTTTGATGAGGTTTGACTGATTTTCACCTTCATTTTTGTTGGAAATGCTTCATTTTGCCACTTTTCCAATCATGAACTTTGACTGGATGAGAAGGTGAAATGGTTCATTTTCGACATGAAACAAAGACAAAAATCATTCAAATCTCATAAAAAACCATCAGAAAAATATATTGCACAACCACTTAACCTAACCTAAGTGACAGAAAACAGAGGCAAAAAAAATCACTCAAGTTGCATCAGAAACCACCAGAAAAATATGCCGCACAGCCAGATAACCAAACAGACCTAATCAAATCTAACCTAACCAACTTAACAACCGAACTAAACCTAACCTGCTGCAGTGGAATTCCTTTTTTTAGAGATATGATGGTCCAGTTTGTGCAGTATATTTTTCTGATAGTTTTTGACAAGATTTGAGGACCTTCATTTTTGTTGGAAATGGTTCATTTTGCCTCTTTTCGAAACATGAACTTTGGATGAGGAGCTGAAATGAAGCACTTTCAACAGAAAACAAAAGCACAGATCACTTAAATTGCATTAGAAACCATCGACTGGAAACGCTTATTAACGCGTAAATAATCAGTGTCACACCTGGTGCACGGATCACGTCCTTCTTTTTCGGAAGCCATAGCGAGGAGACTTTAAATTTTCCACCCAGAAGGAACCGAAGACTGTGCTTCAAATTGATTGGTAGAATACCATCACGTGACCTAAAGTATGCCTATGAGTGGGTGAAACAGACCTCGCAGATGCATGCGCAGTCGAAGGAAAGAGAAACACATGTACAAATGCACGCATTTTTTACATGAACTGGCTGAGTAAAGATCCAAGGTATGGTTTTTTGGGAAATTATAATTTAATTCATTATCTCTGTAAATATCAATTTCTGAATGGAATTATGGGGGTTCATTAAATTCATTATCTCTGTAAATAATAATTTCCGAATGGGATTATGGGGGTTCATTAAATTCATTATCTCTGTAAATATCAATTTCCGAATGGGATTATGGGGGTTCATTATCATTCTTAGGTAATATGCTATGCGTTTATGGTGGTAATATTCCTGAAGTGCATATTGGCAACTTGTAAAATAATACCATAAGTTTATACAAATGCCCAGTAGCTGTGGTAATCCAGGATCAATAGTGAGTAACCAGTGAAAGACTTATTTAAACAGAAATTACAAAAAGGCTGCACTGTATGACATTGGCATGGTATTTTCAAATGTTTTATTGGAATCAAGTGTTGACAGGATTCTGTATTGTATTTTATAGATTAGCAGTGTATATAGTAGACTTTTTTTTAATGTTAGTTTTTAAATTTGTAAATAAGAGGTTCTATTATTGTGTGTAATACTGCGAATACCGGTATATTATACAGTGCATCCTCCCAATATGCGAGTCCACTACAGTGCGAAGTGACTCAGAAAATGTAAGTTTTTATTTTTTCAATATGCGAGGTGAGATTCCGCAGATGCGAATCGGCGTTTGATTTTAGGGCAGAAACAGGGTATTTTCTCAAAGCTTCCAAAACAAAAAACGGGGTATTTTCTCGAAGCTTCCAAAACGAGTCTACCTGCTGTGCACCAGTAAGACAAGCAAGTCTACCAGCCGCGTGCTAGTCCGAGACGCTAGCGCATCCCCACCACCAGTGAGTCAGAGACCTCTCTACCAGCTGTGCGCTGTATTTTTTTTTTGTGTTTGCCTGTGGTGTACCTCTCATTTTTTGTTTCAATTTACCATTGTTGAGAACACCTTGTGGCATCATGGCCCCGCAAAAGAATTCCAAAAATAAGAAAATTAGTTTGGAAGTGAAGTTAAAGGTCACTGAGTTGAAAAACACAGGAAAGGGCAACTCGTCTATAGGGCAAGAACTAGGCCTGGCTGAGTCTACAGTGAGAAATGTTTGGAAGAGTAAAGACCAAATTTTACGCACCATCAAGACTTACAGCTGCCAGCAACTGGATAGGCACAGTAAAGTTGTTAATCCTGCTCTTATGCAAATGGAAAGATATTTAGCACATAAAATACACTGCAAGGAAAAATGATGTGTATCCTTTGATAGCAAGCACATTAGGGAGCAAGCCAAGCTGTTTTTACAAGATGTACTTGAAGAAGTCACCATGTACAGAGACATGACCTTTCAAAGCCTCCAGGGGCTGGCTGGCAAGGTTTCTGAAGCTAAAACAATTTAAAAACGCTAAGTTGTATGGTGAACGTGCAAGTGCTAATCGTAATGCTGCCGATTCATTTCCATCTGTTTTGAAAGCCATTACGGAAGGAGGTGGCTACACCAGAGTTCAAATCTTTAATCTAGATGAGAGTGGATTAAAATGGAAAATGATGCCAAGGTCACTGTACATTAGTAAAGCTCAAAAACAAACCAGAGGAAGGAAGATTGATAAGTCCTGCATCACAGTCATGTTCACCTGCAATCTTTCAGGATCTTGCAAGATGAAGCCAGTCATTGTGCACACTGCTAAGCATCCTAGGTGCTATAGGCATGTAAGGAGTATGGATGCAATGGAAGGCTTTTACTGGTACAGCCCCTTTAATGGTTGGATGACCTCGTTGATCATGCAGTTGTGGATGAACAACCACTTTATTCCCGATACCTGCCTGCTTTGCCGCCTACTTGACCTTCCCTTTAAGATTCTCGTTTTGATGGATAATGCTCCTTGCCACCCTGCCTACCTGGATGATATCCATCCCAGTGTTAAAGTTCTCTTTTTGCCCCCCAACACAACCTCATTGGTGTGGCCCCTCGACCAGGAAGTGATCTGTAATGTTAAGAATTTTTACTACACCCGTGTCCACGACTACCTCAGATCCAAAACAGAAACAAATGAAGAATTGCAACAAATTGCTGCAGAAGACCTCTTTAATGACCTGGATGTGGATGGCCCTGACCCTGAAGAGCTACCAGACCCACAGCCAGCAACTGAGCAATCAACACCTGAAATGACAGTGACGCGCTTCTGGAAGTCATTCACCGTACGCAATGCAGTGGACTTCTTGCTGGAAGCATAGGGTAGTGTAAACTCTGCAACAATTCATCACGCATGGCGTGCTCTAGTCCCCCACCTGTGTCCCAAAGAACCAGGTAGTCAGGTCCAAAAGGTGTCTGAATCAGACCGAACAGTGTTGGTGGCGACACAACCAGTGGCAGGATTTGAAAGTGTAACTGCTGAAGAACTTTAAGAAATACAGACAGTAGGGGAAGAAGAAACCCCTGAAAGTGCAATGATTCTTGCAGATGAAGAGGATGAGTTGGCCAGGCAAAAACTAGAGAGTGCAGTGGTTGCACCACAGATGAAGCAGTGAACATGAGAAACCTCTTCAAGATTTTGATGGTGATGGATAACCTCAAAGAAGTCATCAAGACCAGTGACGATGATAAATTCTGTCCAGAGGAGATGTGCAAGGGATTATAGAGATTGCTTCGTTATTACACTGATAGACACCAAGAGGGAGTGAATAAGCGAAAGCAAACATTAATCACCAAATTCTTTGGTCGCCTCACCTCTGCCACCACCATCACAGCCGCTGCCACCACCACCACCGACTCCGTGCCTTCAATGTCATCAAGTCAAGAGGAAGAGAATGACTTTGAAAGATTCTTACAAGCGACTGAGGCAATGAAAGCAGAAAATATCAGTGACAGTGACAGTGATGATGCCGGGGCAGCCAGTCGCAAGAGATGCCTCGTGCCTCGGATACCCTCCCTCCTTCCCAGCAAGCCAGGCAGACCTCTACACATGGTAAATGGCAATATTTTTTGTTGTTATATTCATCATTCTAATGTAATCTTATTATTTTACTATATTTTTCTTGAAATTATGTGTGTGCAGTCGGCAAAAATGGGATTATAATGGCTGCGCCAGGGGGTTGTCTGACTATATATATATTTATATATATATATATATATATATATATATATATATATATATATATATATTTATATATATATATATATATATATATATATATATATATATATATATTTTCCCATTTATTCTTTACTCCACAATATGCTAGTTCTCAATGTGCGACGCATTTTGTAGCCCATATTCTTGCACATTAGGGGGATACACTATATTTTTTAGAATGCAAAGTGATTTAATTTAGTTGCTGAGCACTGTTTTACTAACACGTATATTTTAATGGATGTCTTGTGCGTGATGTATGCTGTATAAAGATTTGCTTAATGATCACACCTACCTTCGCCATCGCATGGTCGTGTGACGATCGCCAAACGCACCATGATTAATGAACACTTGCAATGCATAAAACTGAATTGGTGCAAGTTTTACCTAAAGCATATTTTAGTTTGCACAGTGTGAAATAGGTTATAATCACCTAGGGGTTAGGGAGGTGAAGCCCCCAGTTAGGTTTCTACTGTTATTGATAGTTTTTAAAATGTATACATTTGAGTTTGTTTGGTGTGCTACTGTCATGTCCAGTCAGCGGGAATGGCAGTAAACACGTAATCGGGGGCATTCAGGTGGCTTTGTGTAATATCGCTAATTAGGTATGTTTTGTTTGTTCGCCAATATTTTTTGTATTGAGAATCAGATGTTAATCCCAAGAGATATATCTAGTACTAAAATTATTTTCCTTAAGAATGTAGGTCTGTAAGAAATCAGCTCAAATCGCTGTGACAGTGTCGTTTTTATTTACTAGATAAGTTTGTTATTAGCATAAATTAGGTATGGTAAGGTTAAGTTAGAATTTTTATTTTCTTATGCAAGAAAGGAGGAGCCAAAGGCCAGGAGCCCGCAAATTGTTCCCCTGAAGAAAAAACAAAAACAATACATATGAGAGCCAAATTCAAGATCCATTCATTTCAAGATGCCTGGACACACAGCATTTGAAAGGCTGGAGATCATAGAAGTAGGTAATACAGACAGAGAGAGACGGTTCCAGAGTTGACCTGTTGCATAAATGAAGGACTGGGTGTAACAGTTAACTCTTGCATTAGAGAGTTGGACAGAAAAGGGATGAGAGTTTGTTGCTAGACGGGTGCTATGCACCCGTCGTAGACGTGGAGGGATGCAAGCAGACAGTTCAGAGGAAGTAGTGATAGAAAAGAGATAAAGATGCAACAGTTCAGTGAAGAAACAGAGGTTGAAGGGAGCCTGTAAGAGGAGGAGAGTTGATGACACGAAAAGCCTTTGACTTCACCCTATTGAGAAGAGCTGTATGTGGGGAGCCTTCCCATACATGAGAGTTGTACTCCAAACAGGGGCGAATAAAACCTGTGTATAAAGTCAACACCTGTGCAGGGGTAAAGAAGGTACGGAGTCAGCTTAGCACATTTAATCTCATGGAAGCAGATTTTACAAGAGATGCAATATGATCTTTCCAAGATAAGTCCTGAGTGAATGAAACCCCAAGCATTCTTCAAGGATGATGCAGGATTGAGCTGGATATTATTAAACATTAGTGGGTACTCCTGTGGAAGATTGTGTCAGGTTGATAGGTATAAAAACTGAGTTTTTGATTCATTAAAATCAAGATTATTTTTACGCCAGTCAGAGATACGAGCCAAGTCAGACATCAGGTGTGCCATAACCTCATCCCTTGTTTGTTGAAGTAACTGCTGGGATGGACATTGCAGGAACGGAATGGAAAGGTGAAGGGTGAAATCATCAGCGTACGGGTGGATAGGGTTAGATGTACAGCTTAGGTCATTGATGAATAAAAGGAAGAGAGTTGGTGATAGGACAGAACCCTGAGGAACACCACTGTTTATAGATCTAGGAGAAGAACGACAGCCGTCTACAACAGTGGCTATAGAACGACCAGAAAGGAAGCTATAGATGAAGGCACAGATGGAAGGATAGAAACCATAAGAGGGCAGTTTGGAAATTAAAGATTTATGCCAGATTCGATCGAAAGCCTTTGAGATGTCAAGTGCAATGGCAAAGCTTTTGCCAAAGTCCGAAAAGGAGGATGACCAGGAGTCTGAAAGGTAGGTGAGAAGATCGCCAGTGGAGTGTCCCTGACGGAACCCATACTGATGATCAGAAAGAAGGTTGTGATAGGAAAGATGCTTTAAAATTTTTCTATTGAGAATAGACTCAAAAACTTTTGAGACACAGGATGTTAAAGCAATTGGACGATAGTTAGAGGGTTGGGAATGGTCACCCTTCTATGAGACTGGCTGAATGAGAGCAAACTTCCAACAAGAAGGAAAGGTACAAGTTGAAAGACAAAGGTGAAAGAGTTTACTTAGGCAGGATGTAAGCACAGACGCACAGTTCTTGAGGACAACAGGAGGGATTCCATCAGGCCCATATGCCTTGTTAGTACTGAGGCCAGTGATGGCAGAAAGTACATCAGCTGAAGAAATTTTAATGTCAGCCTTGAGGAAGTCAGAGGGGGGAAGTGATAGAGGAACAGTACTGGAATCATCTAAGGTGGAATTGGAGGAGAAAGTCTGAGCGAAAAGATCTATTTTATCAGTAAAAGAAATAGCTACAGAGCCATCAGAATAGAAAAAAGGAGGGAAGGATGATGAGGTAAAGTTGTTAGAAAGGTTTTTGGCAAGGTGCCAGAAGGAGCAGGAAGAATACGAGTTGGAGAGTTGAGAACATTTAGTATGGATGAAATTACTTTTAGCAGAGCAAAGAACAGACTTAGCATGATTCCGGGCAGAAACATAAACAAGATGTGATTCAGGGGTGAGTTGGCTCTGGTACCTTTTATAGGCCCTCTCCTTGTTGTGGACAGCATTAGAAAAAGCATGATTAAACCAAGGCTTTCTTGAATTAGTCAAAGGATATGAGAATAAATAAGATTGGGTTACGTTACAAAGATGTAGGTTAAGTTTGGGTAAATAGGCACAGCCATCTCCATAAATCAAGACATATCTATGATCAGTGAATGGGGACAAAACATCCTTGTCTCTCTTAATGCTAGTAAAACTAAATATATACAATTTACTAGTAGACAGATATTGCCAGATTTGTACATTATCTTCAATGCCACTAATATTCCCATCTCCAAAAGTATTGAAATTCTTGGTGTCTCACTTAACAATGCCCTCAGCTGGACCTCTCATGTTAGATCACTTGCTAAAACTGCCTCAAAGAAACCTGGATTATTGTACAGAGTCCGTAACTTCTTCGCTGATGAGCATTTAGCTATAATTTATAAGAGTCATGTGCACTGTCAGCTTGAATATTGCTCACCCATGTGGAATGGATGTGGAGAGGTTGCATTAAAACAACTAGATAAAATTCAGAACAAAGCTGTTAGAATTATTAACAACCCTGCCATTACAAATGAACTACCTCCCCTGCAAGTAAGAAGGAATGTTGCCTCCCTTGCATTATTTTACAGATATTTTTTTGGCAAATGCTCAGACGAAGTTGCATCCATGGTGCCACCTCTCCATGCTTTCCCTTGTGCTGCTTGGGCATCTGGTAGCGTTCATGACTGGAATGTCACTCAGCCATATTGCAGAACTTCTGCCTATCAGGATTCTTTCATTCCCCAAACTGCATCTGTCTGGAACTCGCTTCTCCAGAGTTGTTTCTCTCCAAATTTCAACCCATGGTTGTGCAAGTCTAACTGTTACAGATATTTTATGAACAGAGGACACCAGTAATCTGGTGTATGGATTTTTTTTTTTTTAAATTCATTTTTCCCAGCCCTTGGGTGGAAAAGGAGGTCCGGATGATGATGATGATGATGATGGTTTTTCCTTCCCCCGTTCTATTATTAAAAAAAAAAAAATACTGTATATGGAAATGGGAAGAAATCATCCAAAAGGCATCTACTCCATGAAATGATGGATAGGCTTTTCTTTACGCAAATAATACATTCCCCAACAAGACAGAGCAATATACTGGACTTGATATTTACCAACAATGCCAGTCTCCTACAGTAGTGCACCAACTTTCGCTACAGCAGGATTCGCGGAATCCACTTTCGCGGCATGCACCAAATATTCCCTAACTTCCACTTTCGCTTGAAAAAAATCGATTTTCGCGCACAAATTTTGGGTTTGGGACAATATTTTGAACTTTGAATTTCCTGCACCGCCCGCCCGCAACCCACTGCCATCTTGAATGACGTCATGTCAACACTCTGTCCACCCATTCCCGCCATTGTGTACGAGCGTGCTAGCTCCATTGTGTTGGATTCTCACGGTTCAATGGCCTCTGCTATACCTGGTGGTGAAAAAATTATTGCTTGCTTTCAGTCAGCACTAAGTCTGATTGGTGAAGTGTTCAATAAACGCATCCATGAAGGGCAGCGGGCTCTTATCACACGCTACCTGCAGAAGACTAAGGAAATAACAGAGGTGGAAGTACCATTGGAAGCCGAGGGGGCAGCCGACCATGGAGCTTAACCTGGATGAAGATTTCGATGGATTTGTTCAAGAGAACCTAGCACAAAGGGAAATTCAGCACAGAGTGGAAGTGTTGCATCAAGTTGCATCTGAGGAGGCAGAGAGAGAGAGTGGTAGCGAGGCAGCAAGAGGTGGCGCCAATACGTCTGGCGTGGCTAAATAAGCCCGCCACGCGCCTCGGATACTTACCCCCAACATCCATTAAACACCTCAACCTGGTCTCTGTGGTATGTTTCTCCTCATATAATGTGTACTGTACAGTTTTTATTGTTTGTATCTCGCAATGCAATGTACAATAGTGATTTGATGTACTGTATTGCAAGTGAAAATGAAAATCTGATGTTACTTTAGGATAACCGGGAACCAATTAGCCTTTTTGCCATAAAGAAAATGCCCCAACTTTCGCTAATTCCACTTTCACGCATTATTTTTGGACCCAATTAGGCGCGAAAATTGGTGCCCCAATGTACATGAACCCTTAATATACCTGACTCTGCACACTGACCACAGTATTATAATATCTCCACTGAAATATCAGTTCAAGAAAGTCTGTCAAGGGCAACTAACGATGCCTTTTTATTTTATGACATAAACCTCCATAAAACGACTGGAATAAAGTCAACTGTGCTCTTAATAATGCAAATTGATGTGAAGAACTTAACAGTACCCATCATGAGGAATGCTGGTATAAAATACACCACCATTTAAGAAAAGCACTATACAATAACTCTCCAAAGAAGGTACTAATTGTTAAAAGAAAATTCAGGACTAAGGAACACACATATAGAAGAAAGCTAATGAGAAGAAGGACAAAAGTTTAAAAAATGCCTGCTAACAACTATATTAGCATAATCCCAATAAGGAAGCAGCAGCTTACAAGGCTAAAAAAGAAATTCTTGAACAAGAGAATAAAATAAAAGACTCACATGAAAGAGAAATGAAAGACAGAAGAAAAAGCCGTGGGTGCTATAAAGAACAACAGCAGATTTTTCCTCAGTTATGCCAAGATGAAAGCCACACTAAGCAGGAAAATTGGACCATTGATCACTCCAGATGGACTTTCCACCACATCCATGCCCAAAGAAATGGCCAACATTCTTCAAACGCAATATATCGAAGCCTGGAGCTCTCCATACCCAATGTAAATATACCATTACCAGATCAAGAAATGACAAACCGAGAACAAGCACAACCTCTCATAGACATGCAAATGGAAAGAGAGGATATTGAAATGGCTATAAACAGGATGAATTCCACAGGTTCACTTGGACCAGATGGTTTTGGTATGAAAATCCTCAAAGAGTATACCCTAAGTCATCCTTATCAATACCAATAGAGTTACTCTGGTGAAATTCATTAGACACACAGAAAATCCCATCAGTATTTAAATAAGCCTATGTCACACCTATTTATAAAAGAGGACCAAAAGGAGAGTCGAAGAATTATAGACCAATCTCCCTTACTTCTGTTGTCATAAAGTTATTCAAAAGAATTCTGAACAAATGTATTGTTAACTATCTTGAAGAAAATCACCTAATCAACACCTTCCAGCATGGATTCAGAAACAAGAGATCATGCCTCACAAAACCGATTGACTTCTACAACTGTCTTAAATTCTATCTATCTGTCTATCTATTGCCAGACGCCACAATCCCGTAAGGGGTGGCAATTTGACTTTGAGTTATTTGTTTTACGGGAAGGGACACCAACCCTCCACCAACCCACTTGCTGACACGTAGGGAGCACATATGGTCTGGTTATATGGTTACCACCCAGCATTGTAAATGGTTTCTTGGCTTACAGGAAACCATTTGGCTTGTCACTCAATGTAAAACCACCTGTAACGGAAAGAAAAGCAATAAGAAGTGACAGGAAAGATGGGAGAAATAGGAAGAGAGGAGGGTAGGCACAGAAAAAGAATAATAAAGGCTATGGAAGTAGGCAGCACTACATCAAGTGAGTGAATGATGGTCGCCACCACCTACTGCACTGTCTTAAATTCACTGGGAGAAAATCATAATGCGGATGCATTATACCTAGATTTTGCAAAAGCCTATGGTAAAGGTGACCATGAGATTCTCCTCCACAAGATCAAAAGTAGCTATGGGAATAAAGGGTAAAATAGAGGGATGGCTCATGGATCAAAGCATTCCTCACAGGAGGAAAATGAGTAACCTTTGGAGAAGGAGCAGCATCAAGTGAAACTACTGTGATAAATGTTGAGAAATGGGATCCTTCAAGGCACTGTATTTGGCCCAGTACTTTTTATTATCGTGGGGAAAGGAAAAATATATTTAGGGTGGCCGGTCAAGTGAAGAGGGATAATCGGTATATTATAGGTGAGCAGTGTGTGAAGAATGATGAGGGAAGGGTAGTGGTGAACAGTGAGGATATTAAAGATGCATGGAGAGAGCATTATAACCGGTTGTTGAATGAGGAGTTTGTCTGGGACAGGGAAGGTTTGGAGCCAGCAGATCCAGTGTCTGGCCCTTGACATTTGATTGATACTGCTACTGTGAGTGAGACAATAGGCAGGATGAGGGTGGGGAAGGCAGCAGGTGTGTCTGGGTTGACTGCCGAAATGTTGAAGGCCTCAGGCGATATAGGGGTGAGTTTAGTCACTGACCTGATAAATAGGATTATTTTTGAGTGTGTTGTCCCAGATGATTGGCTGAAGAGTGTAATTGTAAATGTGTATAAAGGGAAGGGTGATGCCCTGGAAAGAGGAAATTATAGAGGTATAAAGCTTTAAGATCAGATAATGAAGGTAATGGAGAGAGTTTTAGAAGGTATGATTAGAGAAAGAGTGAATATTGATGAGATGCCGTTTGGGTTTATGCCAGGTATGGGGACCACTGATGCTGTATTCATTGTTCGACAGCTTCAGGAAAAATATATTGGTAGGAGAAGGGATCTTTATTTTGTTTTTGTTGATTTGGAGAAGGCCTTTGACAGAGTCCCTAGAGAGGTGGTGAAGTGGGCAATGAGAAAGCTTGGCTTGGAGGAGTGGCTGGTTAGGGTGGTTATGGCTATGTATGTGGGTTCTCACACCCAGGTAAGAGTGAATGGAGATTTGAGTGATGAGTTTTCTGTGATTGATGGTGTGCATCAGGGGTCAGTCTTGAGTCCCATGTTGTTTATCATGGTACTTGAAGCCCTTTCACATTACTTTAGAAACGGACTCCCGTGGGAGTTGCGTTACTTTAGAAATGGACTCCCGTGAGAGTTGCGTTACTTTAGAAATGGACTCCCGTGGGAGTTGTTGTATGCTGATGATTTGGTGTTGATTGCAGAGAACGAAAGGGAGGCGGAGGAAAGGTTTAGGAAGTGGAGAGATGGTATGGGGGCACAAGGGTTTAAGGGTAAATGCAGATAAAACCAAAGTGATGATATCTAGGGTTGGTGGCGGTACTGTCAAAGACGAGGGAGAGTGGCCATGTGCAGTTTGCCACAAGGGCATGGGAAGTAATTCCATCTTGTGCGGTGTGTGTGATAAATGGGTGCATAAGAGATGTAGTGGTATCAGAGGTAGGCTGCGAGATTATGCTGATTTTATGTGTACGGCATGTCGAGGTGAGCAGGTGGAGATTGTCAGACGTGAAAGAATTGACCTTGCTGGTGAATCTCTTGAGTGTGTGGAGGAGTTTTGTTATTTGGGAGACATGTTGTGTGCTGGAGGTGGGACTGGAGCTAGCTCTGTGGCTAGAGTGAGAAGTGGTTGGAAGAAATTCAGGGAGCTCTTGCCTCTCCTGACATTGAGAGGACTCTCCTTATATGCTAAGGGGTCTTTGTATGCAGCATGTGTTAGGAGTGTAATGCTGTATGGAAGTGAGACCTGGGCAGTGAAGGAGAAAGATATTCGCCAGCTCAGACGTACAGAAATGACAATGATTAAGTGGATGTGCAGTGCGTCCCTGCGTCCAGGGGCTGGAGGGGCTGGGTTTACGATGGACGAGTTGAAAGGTAGGATGGGACTGGAGTGTATTGGTGTTGTGATGAGGAGAAGTAGATTGAGATGGTTTGGACATATGGAGAGGATGGGGGATGATAATTGGGTGAGGAAGGTGAGAAGTGTTCATATTGGGGGTGGGGTTATGTGGGGTAGACCAAGAAAGACATGGGACGAGGTCATTAAGTGTGACCTCAGGGTTAAGGGACTGAACAGGGAGGCTGCAATGGATCGTGCAGCGTGGAGAGCTGCCATTAGGTGACCAAGGCCGACACATGCAAGCATGTTGGAGCCTTTAAAAACGAAACGAAACGAAACGAAACGAAACGAAAACAAAACAAAACGATTAATGACGTTAACATCAATCTTAACAGTCAAGCACTCTTATTTGTGGATGATACCCAAGTTCTTAGACCTATTAATACCCTGGAGGACATCCAACAAGTACAGAAGGATCTAAAAATTGCAAATGTATGACTGGGCAGAAAGAAATAAGGCGAGGTTTCATGAGGATAAATTCAAATTAATGAAGTTTGGTAACAACACCAGTCACATAAATACATTTTACACTGGCCCAAATGGAAATGACATCATAAGAAAATCATAAGTTAGAGACTTAGGGGTAGTATTATCAGACGATGCCACATTTAATGCACACTTACAGAGAACTGTGGCAAAATGCAGGCAACTAATAGGGTACCGGTATATTTTAAGAACAGTCAGTGCAAGAGACCCCCAGCAACTATGTTAACACAATGGAAAGACATAGTTTTACCCCATATTGATTGCTGCTCCCAACTTTGGGGTCCACATAAACAAACAAACATATTGAAACTAGGGGGCCTCCAAAGGACATTCACCTCCTGTATCAAAAAGTAACTAAAACCAGCAAGAAGAAATGGGAAATTTAGATTACTGGCAGAGACTAATACAATACCAGCTATATTGTGTAGAGAGGAGAATGGAGAGATACATTACCATATATACATGGAAAAGTTTAGAAAATCTAATTACACCACCAAAGACAGAACCCATCCTACCATCAAAACCACAAGAGGAAGCAAGAACAGGGAGAAGATGTATCCAAACTCACCTTCCATTGATATGCCCTGTCTGCAGCACAATAATCTACCTAAGAAGGGGGCAAGACTCTTTTAATTGCCTTCCTAAACACTTAAGAACCATCGTGGGTGTGACAACAGAGGTATTCAAGAAGAAAGTAGACAAGTTTCTGGATACCATCCCAGACCAACCAGGACTTCCAGGTTACACTTCATCACGCTCACCAACTTCCAACTCCATTGTGGCCCAGCTGGAGTATCTGCAACAAAGTGAAAGGTGATGGCGACGCCATGGCCTTGTCTCAAGAATAATGAGGGATCGACACCTCCTTGAAGCAGAAGCGCTTCAAGGTGAATTTAAGGGAAGGGTAGTGTTGTTCAAAATTGGCATTGTAAGATGGCATCCATCTATTTGTCAGCCCCAGGATGACATCTGTTTGTAAACAAACACTGCTTTTTTAAACACTTTTCACCACTTTATAAGAAATATAAAACACTGAAACATAAAAATGCAATCACAAAATGTTTAAAGAATCCCATGAAGAGCTAAGGTAAGGAAAAAACAATTAAACTGCAAAATAATGTGGTCTTATGTCTCCCTAAGGATTTCCAAAATATCTTAATAATTTACCTCCTTTTGTGATTGTTTTCTATATTCTGACCAGTAAGAGGCAAAGTTTTTTGGCCACATACCCTTGCGGGTGTTAATCCCTATGATGTAGCGGGGCAAGTTGTGTGGAGTAAATGTACTTTTTACTTTAAACAGCAGAAGGACCTTACCAATTTAACTGCTTTTATTCCAGTTTGTTTTCTGCACTTTTCTGACTATTTTTATGGTGGTCAACAAATGTTTTCTGTTTACTTTTTCTCCTTGTTTTTTATCATCTTCCTTATGCCTCACCAAAGTTTGTATTGGCAAACTTCCTAAAAGTTACTCAAATCTTGGTTAAGTTATGTCATTAGGTTAAATTGCTGGTCAGGTTAGGGTAAACGACGTTAAATGGTAATGTTAGGAAGAGGTACCATACTAAAAAGTGACTGGGATGTGTGTTGGAAGCGACACCCATTACACTCGAGAAACAGATGATACTGCAGGAGGGACATGGCTAAAAGCAAAAGGGGAAAAAAATTAACATGAAATGTTCATTTATCATTCCAAAAATAACCAGAAAAATGTAAAAGTTTAGAAGAGATTTGGTAAGGTGCTTCTACTGCTTAAAAGTAGAACATATGCCTACTATTGTGTGTGAAATCCATGTAGAGTAGTGCCTGAGATTATTGAGAAAAGTGTTTGGCAGCATTTGCTGGTCTACTCTCTGTGTTAGTGTCACTCTGGAAAAGGTCAGCAAAGAGGAATGGTCAGGATATCCTGATGGCTAGTGAAACAGGAGCTTCAGCTCCCTCTATCACCAGTGTTCCCTTCCTCCTTGGTAATACCACCCTGCTGTACAGCCTACTCCCTGTAAGGTAACTTAAGTCGTCTGGTAACACAGGTACTACTACTGACACTAGTTGTATTGTATATGGTACAGTATTTGTTTAAATCATGTTGTGTGCCTGACTTTGGGTTTTATTTATAAAATATGAAAGAATGTTGAAATGCGGTACTGAATTTTCAAAAGTTTTTAAGAGTGCATATGCAGATGCTGTTAAAGAGATATACAGTACTGTTTAAGGTGCAATACCTAGAAAAGCAAGCAACCACAGTGCGATTGAATTGCTGGGTTGCTTTTCCATAGTTATGTAGCATCTTTGCAGACTAGGTATTTTAAGGTATCAGGTAAGAAAATCAATACTTTTTAAAAGTTAATTTACTCATGTATTATTTCTGGCTTTAATAATTTAGGCATGTTGAGATGTTTATAGAGAAATATGAGGGAGATCTGTTAAAAAATAGCTATTATAGATATTGTAAATGGAAGGCCACATTGTGTGTAGAACATTGATCTTGTCAAGAGCTGTAAAAATCATAATTACAGTGTACTGTACAGGCATACCCCAGTTTAACGATGTAATTGGTTAGGTAAAACCCCATTGTTAGGTAGGGTATTGTATATCGGGGTACTTTTAACATGTAAAGTAATGTGGACCGTTTACTAGCCTTGGGTTTCCCCCCAAACAAAGCCCGAAACCCACCCATGTGAGCCCCAAAACAAGTTTAAAGCCAATCTGAATGGCTTAACAGCTGTCAAGGAAGCCAACCTAAGCTTAACACCTGTAAATAACTCACTAAAACCAACATATAATATCTGAAAATCATCAAATATTAGTCTGGAAAAAATCAAGGTTATTAACTGTACCACAAAATGACAATGTTGACCCCACCTATGGCTAAAACACATTGATTTAAGTCTAATAAACAGTTTATAAATCAACCTAAACACACAGTTTTAGTCTAAAATATCATCAAAATTGGTTTAAAAAAAAAAAAAAAAAAAGTCGTTAAATCGGGGTTTGACCATCGTTAGGAGGGGTATGGTGGCATTTCTAACCCCAATGTTAAACTGAGGTATTGTGTGTCGAGGTATTACTGTAGTTACATCTTGTATAAATATTTGATTCTTATATTAAGTTTAGCTGGAGATGTCTATCTATCTATCTATCTATAGCCCGACGCCCTAATCCCGCAAAGGGTGGCCACAGACAGAACACCTCCAACTTACTCTGTCACCCACTGTTTGACTACCCTCCCCCCAACTCACTCCCCCCTCCCTCATATATCTCTCAACTCCATCCCTCCATCTCATCCTCAGTCTACCCCTCCCTCTCCCTCCCTCCACCTCATCTACATACACCCTATTAGTCAGTCTTTCATTCTCCATTCTCTCCACATGTCCAAACAACCTCAGTTTATTTCTTCTAATCTTCGCAACCACATCCACATCTACCCCACAACGTTCCTTCACTTCTTCATTCGTCAACCTGTCCCTCCATGTCACTCCACATGCTTCTCTCAGGTAACTCATTTCCACTGCTTTCACTCTTGACTTGTTCCTCTCTTGCAAGGTCCACACCTCGCTTCCATACGTCAGGGTAGGGATCACAATACAGTACTATCATGCAGTGACTTCTTAACTTCCATACTCACCTCCCTATTTCTCATCACTGCTTTCAGTGAACCAACAACCTCCCTTCCCTGCTGTACCCTTTCACGCACTTTATCCCTCAAAGTTCCATCCTTTCTCATCACACTACACAAGTACTTGAATGCACTCACATTCTCCAAATCCTCACCATCCAACCTCACTGTACATTCTGTGACTTCATTCCTCTCAAACACCATAACTTTAGTCTTGTTTACATTAACTTTCAGATTCCTCTTCCTGCACACTGTCCCAAATTCATTCACCAAACCTTGCAACTCCCATTCATCATCACTCAACAATACTGTATCATCAGCAAACAGCAACACCGGAATCTTCCAAATCTCACCCTCATTCATTAGAGCCACCCCCACATCCACTGCCCTACCTTGCACCTCCTTTACAAACCCATCCATGTGTATATTAAACAGCCATGGAGACATCACACAACCCTGTTTCAGTCCCACATTGAGATCAAAGAACTCACTCAGCTCTCCATCCATTTGCACCGTAGCCCTAGCTCCTTCGTACATACTCTTCACAGCACTCAACAATTTCCCCTCCACTCCATATATTCTTAATACCTTCCACATACCTTGCCTATCTATTCTGTCATAAGCTTTTTCCAAGTCCATGAAGGCAGCATACACTTTCTTTCCCTTCTCTATATACTTCTCCACTAAACATCTTAGAATAAATATCTGATCTACACACCCGTTTCCCTTTCAAAATCCCCCTTGTTCTTCTCCAACTAGCTCCTCTGTCATATACCTAACCCTATCAATGAGTATTCTACCATATATTTTTTCAGTCACACTAAGAAGGCAAATACCCCTATGGTTACCACATACTTCTCTCTCCCTTTTTCCTTTGAATAAAGGAACAGTTATACCTGATTTCCAGTCCCCTGGAACCCTTCCATCTTCCCAAGCCAATCTACACAACTTCCATATCCACTCCACAACAATCTCACCCTCATACCTCAGCATTTCACCACACACTCCATCAATTCCTAGGGCCTTTCCCATCTTGATCTTCATTGCTTCCACTACTTCCACCCTAATGATCTCTTCCTCCCTCCTCTCATCTCTTCTTCTCCCAGCCATTTGCCAAGCACTTATACTCGCACTGCTCTCACTCTCTACATTCAACAAATCCTCAAAATGTTCATTCCATCTCAGTTTCTCTCTCTTCTCCACCAACAATCTATTATTCCTATCTTTCACTCCCCTGCTGTTTCCCCTTTCACACTGCCTTACTCTCTTTACCTCCTTCCAAAACAATTTCTTACTCTCCCTCCATTTCACACTCAGATTCCTCCCAAACTCTTCATCCACTTTCTTCTTACACTCCTTCACCAGTCTCTTAACTTCCCTTCTCCTGCTCACAAATACCTCTCTCTTCTGTCTCTCATCTTCTCCCCTACCTCTACTCACTAGCCATTCACTATATGCCTTCTTCTTTTGTTCCACAGCTCGATTCACCTCATCATTCCACCATGCTGTCCCTTGCAAACCTATGCATCTCCTCCTCACTCCACAAACCACCTCACACTCTGCGCCTATCTCTTCCGTGAATATCTTACATACGTCTTCCACCCCTTCCATCTGCTCTTACTCATACCTTCCCAATCTTTCTTCCACTATGCTCTTATACTCTGCCATTTTCTCACTATCTTGCAAATTCTCCACTCTTCTCACAGGAGCTGTTTCCTCCTGTCTTCCCCTTCGTCTCTTCAACCATTTTCTTTGCAGCTTTACCTTGGCCATCACTAAGTGATGGTCTGAGACTCCATTCCCCCACCCTCTCCACACTCTTGCATCCAACACTTGTCTTCTTATTCGCTTATCCACACACGCTTAGTCCATCATTGCCTTTCCTTCAGCAAGTTCACCATCTATCCTCCTCATTACTCTCCATGTATACCTGTGGATCATCTTATGCCAAAAGTAGGTGTTAGCTATTGCCAGCCCCTTACCAGGACAGATGTCCACCAAAGCACTACCATTCCCATCTACTTCAGCTGGCACACCCCACTGACCAACCACTTCATCCACTCGTACATTCCCAACTTTGCCATTCGTGTCTCCAATCAAAAGCACTCTCTCGCTCCTCTCAGATTTGTCCATACATGCTTCTACACTCGCCCAAAACTCATCTTTCACTCTTGCCACCCGGTCCTCTGCCAGCGGATACGGACATACAATCACCCACGCTTGTATACAGTACTTACTTTCATCCTCACCCATACAGTCCTTGCACCCACTGTTCCATACTGTCTTATATCCTCCTTCCACATTTGCATATCATCAGACATACTCCGTCTCTTGCCCTCTCATTCTTATTAACTCCCACACATATACCTAAACCATATTCCCACTCTCTCGCTGTTTCACCTTTCCATTTATTTTCAGTCAGTCCACATATATCCACTCTTGCATCCTCAAGCACCTGAACAATCTCTCTCTCTTTCACTTCATCATTCACTCCTCTCACATTCCATGTCCCCACCCTCTTAATGTCCTTTGTCCGTTCCTTAGTCATCAGCGTATGGAGATGTAATTTATTAAAATGGCCCTCTGTGTCATCTTTATATAACTAACAGTAAAAACTTGGGCCTAAATGTAAGAGTGGCATGTGCCACAAAATGTAAGTAAAAATGATTTATTAATTGACCAGCTGCTGTACTATGTGCTTTGTTATTCTTTGTAGGAGTGAACCCTCTGTGTTTGTGTTTGATGAGACATGATGGGGAGAAAGCTATTCTTACATGGAGACTCACTAGCCACAATCAGCCCTCTCCGTGATCCACAAAGTGGTAAGAAATGCAGTAGAACCTCGTTAATTCAATGTGAGCAGAACTGTAGATTTGTCCAAATGACAGATTTGTCAGACTATCCTATGTACAGAATCTTTCTTGTGTATGTCTGCTTATGGCTTATGGCAGAAATCTGTATTTTGCATATGTGGAAAAAAGACTGTTAAAGTCAGTGGTTAATTTATTGCAGAAGTATTTAACCCCTAGAACGCGGATCGTCGCGTTTGCGATGCTTGGCCACAAGGACAGGACGGTGGGTCGTCGCGTTTGCGATTTTAGTACATTTTGAATAACCGCGGGCAAGCAGGCTCCAGCTGGTATTGTCTATCAGTACCACCACCCTCTAGCTACAGCTAGCATACTTTACCTTTGTACTACTGACCTCAGTTGTTGCCAAATATCGCGTTTTCCCCCCGTCCCCCCCCCCACCACGGCCCGGCCAGCCTGGCTGTGATACATGGCAGCGCTCTGAGCGCTCAGAACTGTAAATCTGCGATCTCCTCTCACAAGCAGTTTATGCTACTAGGAAACGCTTGTTTCCCCAGTTGTAACACTAGCTTTTTTTCTCACGGTTTGCCTCTGTTTAGCGTCAGTTTACTGCAGGCTTTCAAAGTGAGATTATGGCGAGTTCTAGCTCCTCCCAGGCAGTGCACGCGGCCGCCAGCCACGAGAATAAAGAGGCGGACGTACGGCAGAATAAAAGCGCGCCGTGGTGATCTTTTGGGAAGTAATATGATTGAAAATAATGTAGTATACATGTTTTTAGCTGTGAAAATGGAAATGTTTGTTGAGTGACGGGAAGACCGCCGCCACAGTGCATGTCGGCCGTACGCTCCGTTGATTTTAGCCTTATTTTCAGTGCTTATTGTACAAATACGGATTCATAACTACCTTTACGTTGTAGTATAAAGTTTACTGTGACAGAATGAGGCTGTGGTAGAGGGGAAACCGGGTTGCTGGAGGTGTGAAAGTGAAGATTTGGTTACCCAACTTTGCAAGTCTCCACAAGTCCTTGGGTAGTCCACGAAGGCTCAACACCTGTCTCTGGAGAAAGCTGAATGTAAATACTATCTGCCATACCAAGTATAATGTTCTAGGGTTAATCTCTGATTTTTGGCGAATATTTTCCTACAGGTACTCAGACCGCGATACAACCCCGCCACTCGGGGGGGAACGACTGTACACAGCCGCGTTTTAGGGGTTAATTTTGAAGTTGTTAATTATAGAACTTCATCAGTCATACACGCAAATCATGCCCCACGGAACTTAACCTACAGTAACTCTGAAAGCAACCAACGATAGTTCTGGCTGAAATATTGTAGTTATATCAGCTGAATTTGGACGTGAATGAATTACATTGTGATGACACTTATAGGTACTGTAATGGGGTCTATAATTGCCCATGTTGTCTATAGGCAAAGTGGGGATCATCTGTTTGGGTCAGTGGTAATGTGCGACCATGTGGAGTGCGGGGAACTGAGTTCGAATCTCGATCAGGACAGTGTGATTCGTTTGTTAAGTTTCATTTTTGTAACATGAAGATCCCCAGAATTACCTAACTCCATACTACCTCTGACACTCCCTGCTGATCAGAATCTCTTGCACTTATCTCTTCACTTTGTTATTGGTCTCTTCTTACTTCCAGCCACTTTGCTGTTGTATGCTTTCCAAGTCAGTTTTTCTTGCATGTCATATTTTGCAGCCCCTTGGATGCTGCAGTGTGAAGTATGCACATTAAGTTTGGAATGGGATCTCTGAGAGAGAGAAAAAAATTCTCAGCCAGCATCTCAGAAAGCTTTGCTTGATACAGGAGTTGTTTTCACTTGTATACACACTCCATCTTCAGAATCTGTTTCTGGTAATTGCTCATCATCAGTCATTGGTTTCTTTATATAAATTAATTGCATAGTAATAATGTAAAAAAAACACAGCTGTACATTTCTTTGCAAGAATTTCCTTGCCACCACCTCAGCACTGTTTATATCCATCATCTGTCTTCATTCATTTGTAAGAAGTGGTAGAGTAATTTATGAATACCACCAATAAAGTCAAATTAACATATAACACTGTATAGATACAATTATTGTGGTAGGTGGGGGCACTCACCATCCACTCACTCGATGTAGTGCTGCCCTCGGGTGTCTACCCTTTCCTCTCCTCTATCCTTCTTTCCCTCCATCCTCTCCTGTCTTTCTTTCCTTCATTCTTTCCTCGTCCTTCTGCCTACTGGTGACTTTACGCTCCCTCTTCTGTCTGTCTTTCCTTCATTCTTTCCTCTACCTTCTGCCTGTGGGTGACTCTACAATGAGTGACAAGCCAGATGGTTTCCTGTACACCAGGAAACCATTTACTATGCTGGGTGGTAACCACGTAACCAAATTTTGAAACCTGGTGGTTTGGTGGGTAATTACAGCACTCGAATCGGATTGAGCCGATGAAGGTTTATATCCAAGGGGTGGTTGGGGTATATTGCTCACGTAATGTCACTCAGGGATGAGTGAGGCTAGTCACTCTCATCTTAAATGTCAGGACCAACTTGCCTCGCCCTGGGCTCCTACACTTCTCATGGGGCAACGTAGGATTGGATGATCTATCTATCTATCTATTGCCAGACGCCTCAATCCCGTTTGGGGTGGCCACAAACAAATCGCCTCCAAGTCGCCCTGTCCCCCGCCATTTCATTGCCCTGCTCCCAACTCACACCCCCCTCTCTCATATACCTCTCCACCCCATCCCTCCATCTCATCCTCGGTCTCCCCCTCCCTCTTCCACCCTCCACCTCACTCACATACACTCTCTTCGTCAATCTTTCACCCTCCATCCTCTCCACATGGCCAAACCACCTCAGTGTGTTCCTCACAACGCTTCCTATCACATCCACATCCACACCACAACGCTCCTTTATATCCTCATTCGTCAGCCTGTCTCTCCACGTGACTCCACAGGCTCCTCTTAAATAACTCATTTCCACTGCTCTCACTCTTGACTTGTGTCCTTCCAACAATGTCCAAGCTTCACTTCCGTACGTTAGAGTTGGTATCACAATACTGTCATGTAGTAACTTTTACTTCCATGCTCACTTCCCTGTTTCTTATCACTGCTTTTAAGGAACCAGCAACCTTTCTTCCCTGCTGTACCCTTTCAAGCACTTCACCCTCCAAACCTCCATCCTTACTCATCACACTACCCAAATACTTAAACGTACTCACATTTTCCAATTCCTCACCATCCAACCTCGCTGTACATTCACTGACTTCACCTCTCTCAAAGACCATCACTTTACTCTTCCCTACATTCACCTTTAGGTTCCGTTTCTTACACACTCTCTCAAACTCATCCACCAAGCCTTGCAGCTCCCCTTCGTCTTCACTCAACAACACAGTATCATCTGCAAACAACAGTACAGGGAGTTTCCAAACACTATCCTCTCTCACCAGGGCCACTCCAACATCCACTACCCTACCTTGTACCTCTTTTATTACCCCATCCATGTACATCCATTGGATGATGATGATGATAATTTTTGCTAAAATGAGTTTGAAATTTAAGATTTTCACTATTTTAGTTCGTTTATTCAGTAATAGTGAAACTATTGACCAGTGAATAGTGAATGGAGATATTGAAAGGTGAGTGTGCATTTGTGTGAATGTGAATACAGTAGTGCACCAACTTTCGCTACAGCAGGATTCGCGGAATCCACTTTCGCGGCATGCACCAAATATTCCCTAACTTCCACTTTCACTTGAAAAAAATCGATTTTCGCGCACAAATTTTGGGTTTGGGACAATATTTTGAACTTTGAATTTCCTGCACCGCCCGCCCGCAACCCACTGCCATCTTGAATGACGTCATGTCAACACTCTGTCCACCCATTCCCGCCATTGTGTACGAGCGTGCTAGCTCCATTGTGTTGGATTCTCACGGTTCAGTGGCCTCTACTATACCTGGTAGTGTGGGGAAAGGGCCTGGTGGTGTGGGGGGAGAGCCTGGTGGTGTGGGGGGAGGGCCGGGAGACAGTGGTGGTGATAAAAAGTGGCCATGACATTCAAAGTCGGGAGGAAAGGCCAAGGCTAAAAGAGAGTATCGTGTTGGAGTGAAGAAACGGCAGTATAATAATGAAATGAAAAGGAAGATAGTTAAGCACATGGACAAGGGCGCAAAAAACAGTGAAATCTGCCGTATATTTAACATCCCAGAATCTACAGTGCGTAGTATGAGGAAACAGCATGGTGGTAGCGAGGCAGCAAGAGGTGGCGCCAATACGTCTGGCGTGGCTAAATAAGCCCGCCACGCGCCTCGGATACTTACCCCCAACATCCATTAAACACCTCAACCTGGTCTTTGTGGTATGTTTCTCCTCATATAATGTGTACTGTACAGTTTTTATTGTTTGTATCACACAATGCAATGTACAGTAGTGATTTGATGTACTGTATTGCAAGTGAAAATGAAAATCTGATGTTACTTTAGGATAACCGGGAACCAATTAGCCTTTTTGCCATAAAGACAATGCCCCAACTTTCGCTAATTCCACTTTCGCGCATTATTTTTGGACCCAATTAGGCGCGAAAATTGGTGCCCCACTGTATATCAAGCTAAGGTCATAGTGAGTGTTGGTTAGGAGTCAAAAACTTTTTTTTCCCTTAGACTTGCTCTTCCAAAATTAGGGTGTCTTACACAGTGCAGTGTCGTGTACGTCATGAAATATGGTGCTGATGTTCATTTCATTTCATTTATAAAGGCTCCAACATGCCTGCATGCATCGACCATGGTCACCTAATGGTGGCTGTCCGTGCTGCTCAAAGTCTGGCAGACTCCCAATTCAATCTCTTATCCCTGAGGTCTCACTTTATGATATTGTCCCGTTTGTTTTTCATTCTGCCTTTCGTAGCCCTACCCTAAGGTTAGCACTTCTCACTTTCTGCAGTCAGTTGTCATCCCCAATCCTCTCCACATGCCCAAACCATCTCAGTCTACCTCTCCTCATCACAACACCAGTACACTGCAGTCTCATCGTTCCTCTTAACTCTTCTGTCATAAACCTAGCTCTCCCAGGCCTCATATTCAAGGACACACTGCACATCCACCTAATCATTGTCATTTCTGTACGTTTGAGCCTGCAGATATCCACTTCCTTTACTACCTAGGTCTCACTACCGTACAGCATTACACTCCTAACAGATGCTGTGTACGAAGATCTCATAACATGGAGGGAGAGCCTTCTCATTGTCAGGAGAGGCAACAGCTCCCAGAACTTCATCCAACCACTCCTCACTCTAACCATAGAGTGAGCTCCAGTGTCACCTCCGGCACATAATGTGTCTCGAGTCCCAAGTAACAGTACAGTACTCTTCCACACACTTGAGAGACCCACCAGCAAGATCAGTCCCTTCATGCCTGACAGTCTCCACATTCTGTCTCCAACACACTGCACTCTTGAAATCAGCATTGTCTTGTAGTCTGCCTCCAATACCACTGCATCTCATATGCACCCACTTATCACAAACACTGCACAAGATGGAATTTCTTCACACACCCTTACAACAGATGTCAAATTGCCACTCTCCTTCATCTCTGACAGTACTGTCACCAACCCTAGATACCATCACCTTTGTTTTATCAGAATTTACTCTCAAGCCTTTGTGCCTAATACCATCTATCTACTTCCTAAATCATTGCTCTCCCTCCCTTTCATTCTCTTTAATCACCACCAAATCATTAGTGTGCAAGATCTCCCACAGGAGTTCGTTTCTGAAGTCACATAAGAGGTTTTCAAGCACCATGATAAACAAGGGGCTCAAGACTGACCCTTGCTTTGCACCAACATTCACAGAAGACTCATCACTCAAATCTCCATTCACTCTCACCTGGGTGCGAGCACCAGTATACTTAGTCATAACCACTCCAACCAGTCAGTCCTTGATCCCAAGCTTTCTCATTGCCCACATCACCAGCTCCCTAGGGACTCTGTCAGAGGCCTTCTCCAAATCAACAGAACAAGGTACAGATCCCATTCTCTTTTCTTTATATTTTTCCTGAAACATTCAAACATTGAATATGACATCAGTGGTTCTTTGCCTGGCATAAACTTGAACTTTACTCATCAGTATTCACTCTTTCCTTTATCGTACTTTAAAGAACTCTCTCCATTACCTTCATTATCTGGACCAGAAGTTTTATACCTCTGTAAATTCCTCTTTCCAGGGCATCACCCTTCCCTTTGTACACATTTACAGTCAAACTCTTCAGCCAGTCATCTGGGACAACACACATATATATAATCGTATTTATCAAATCAGTAACTAAACCCACTCCTATATCTCCTGAGGCCTTCAGTATTTCAGTAGTCAACCTGGATGCACCTGCTGCCTTCCCCAACTGCATCCTGCCTGTTGCCTTGCTCACAATAGCAGCATCAATCAAAGGGCCAGGGCCAGACACTGGATCTGCTGACTCCAGTCCTTCCCTTTTCTAGTCAAACTCCTCATTCAGCAACCGGTTATAATGCTCTCTCCAGATGTCTTTAATATCCTCACTGTTCACCACTACTTTTCCTTCATCATTCTTCACACACTGCTCACCTACGATATCCCTGTTTTCCCTCTTCATCTGTCACCTTAAATATAATTTTTTCATCCAACACTGTTTAGGTTAGCTTTCCCGCAAAAATCTCTTAGACAGATTTTGTTCTGTATACCTGTTATCTAGCTCTAAGTTAGGAAGCCAAGTATTCTTTGTTACCACCCCTTATCCAGTCACAGAAAAGCCTTCTTTTCTCCTAACTACACCTTCATCCCACCACAGTGTTACTTTACATCTTGGGAGGCCGCTTGTCCATCCACACACTGAATCAGTAACTCTCAGGAGATTGTTCTTGAAAGCTCTGTCCTGTTCATTAACATTTCTGTCAACAGCTCCCTATTCAGCCACCACTCTACTCATCTTGCTATAGAAGGCATCCCTACTGTTTGGTTTTTCAACTTCCATATTTTCCTCCAGGGTGCATAGGTCCCCTTTATCATCACCCGCATTTTAAGCACCATGTAACATATAAATAACTTGTGTTGCCACATACACTCTCTACCCTCAATATCTTTATCATCTCTCACCAACCTCCTGTCAGCCCTCCTGACCGGGAAATCGTCTCTCTGGCAACTATTTCTCCAGACAAGTATGTATTCAACCTATTCTTTCTCTTCCTAAAATGAGTGTTGCACACAGTCATGTTCACTGCCTCCTCAGACTTGAGCATTCCTTCCCCATCTTCGTTTCCTGTACCATATGTGTATCCCCCACATACCCTTTCATATGCTTGAGCTGCTTCTACATGACCATTTAAGTCCCCTCCCGAAGTACAGTCTCATCATCCCCCATACCACTTAACACACAAATTGAACCATCCCAGAATCTATCCTTTTCTGCATCATCCAGGTCAGCCTGTGAAGCATATGCCGACATGAATGAAAATGTGAACCTAACATATTGGCAATATCGTTACCGGAATTGAACCCGATACCGTCAGATGAGATGGTATAATGGCAGGCTGCCTGACTCTCATCTGAGAGTCCTGGGCTAAATTCCAGGCACAGTATTGGCAATATGTTAGTACTGTATATATTAGTGTATTGTTCCAGAAGACTGATTGAAGAGCATGACTAAATGTGTATAAGGGGCAAGGTGATGCCCTGAAAAGAGGAAATTATATAGTCATAAAGCTTTTAGACTAGAGTGACTATTGATGAGATGCCGTTTAGGTGTATGCCTGACAAAGGGCCACTGATGCAGTATTCATTGTTTGGGTAGTGGCAGATTGATTCAGAAAAAAAAATACTGGAAGGAAGAGTTTTGCTTTGTTTCTGTTGAATTAGGGAAGGCTTTTGACAACTGTCCAGACAGGCAGTGAAATGGACAGTTGGAACACTTGGGATTTAGTAATGGTTGGTTAGAGTGGGTATGGCAGTATATGAGGGCGCTAGTGCCCAGGGAAGAGCAGATGGCGGTTTGAGTGATGAATTTTCCGTGAACATTGTTGTGCAGCTGGCTTCATTTTTAAGCGCATTATGTATGGTAGGTGATGGTGACCATCATTCACTCAGTTGATGTAATGCTGCCCACTTTGTCCTTCACCTATATCATTCATTTTCGTTGTCTGCCCTCCTCTCTTCCTATTTCTCTCATCATCACTGTCATGTTTTATTCCTCTTCTTTCCTTTTCAGGTGGCTTTACATTGAATGACAAGCCTGATGCTTTCCTGTAAGCCAGGAAACCATTTACAGTGTTGGATGGTAGCCATGTAACCAACCCATACTTGTTTCCTATGTGTCACCAAGTGGGTTGGTGGAGGATTAATGCCTCTTCCCATAAAACAGCTAACTCAATGATTCTTACGGGATTATGGCATCAGGCTATAGTTAGATAGGTGATTTTAGATCTACATAGCTGAAATAATTAAGATCTTTCATATGTTATTAAGGTGAACTGTGTGATAATGCTGAATTCATGTGTGTGGTGTGTTGGGGAAAGCATGTAGAGAGTGTTGGGTGAAAAGATTGATCTTGCTGGTGAGAGTCTTGAGTGTGTAGAGGAGTTTTGTTATTTGGGGGACATGTTACATGCTGGAGGTGGAACTGGAGATCTCTGTCTGGCTAGTTAGTAAGGAAGCTCAGAGGACTTGTGCTGGAGGTGAGGCTGGGGCTAGCTCTGTTACTAGAGTAAGGAGTGGCTGGGGAAGTTCAGGGAGTTATTGAGAGGGCTATCCTTCCGGATTCTTGTATGCGGCATATGTTAGGAGCTTGAAGCTGTATGGTAGTGAGACTTGGGCAGTAATAAGGGGATATTCATAGGTTCAAATGTACAGAAACAGTACTATAATGATTATTTGAGTGTAAAGTTTGTCTTTGAAGGAGAGACCTGGGAGTACTAGGCTCATGATTGAAGTATTGAGAGGAAGGATGGTACCGAAGTGTATTGATGTTGAAATGAGATGGTTTGGGCATGTTGACAGGATGAAGATTGACAGTTGGGTGCAGAAGGTGAGAAATGTGAACGTTAGGGGAAGGGTTGCAAAAGGCAGACCAAAAAAGACTTGAGGTGGGTTTTGTAGAGTGTGGCCTTATTGATAAGGGACTGAACAGGGAGGCTGCAGAGATTGAGCAGCATGGAGAGCTACCATTGGATGACCACGGCTGACGCATGCAAGCATGTTGAAGCCTTTATAATCTGAAAGTGTTCCTGTGCCACTTCAAGGCTTGGCTGCCATGTCTGGGTTGCATTAGTTTTGTTTCGTTTTTAAAGGCTCCAACATGCTTGCATGCGTCGGCCTTGGTCACCTAACGGCAGCTCTCCATGCTGCATGATCCATTGCAACCTCCCTGGTCAGTCCCTTAACCCTGAGGTCACAATTAATGACCTCATCCCATGTCTTTCTCGGTCTACCCCTCGTAACCCCATCCCCAATATTAACACTTCTCACCTTCCTTTAAGAGAGGTGAAGTCAGTGAATGTACAGCAAGATTGGATGGCGAGGAATTGGAAAATGTGAGTACGTTTAAGTACTTGGGTAGTGTGATGAGTAAGGATGGAGGTTTGGAGGGTGAAGTGCTTGAAAGGGTACAGCAGGGAAGAAAGGTTGCTGGTTCCTTGAAAGCAGTGATAAGAAGCAGGGAAGTGAGAATGGAAGTGAAAAAGTTACTACATGACAGTATTGTGATACCAACTCTAACGTATGGTAATGAAGCTTGGACGTTACTGGAAGGACACAAGTCAAGAATGAGAGCAGTGGAAATTAGTTATTTGAGAGGAGCCTGTGGAGTCACATGGAGAGACAGGCTGACAAGTGAGGATATAAAGGAGCGTTGTGGTGTGGATGTGGATGTGATAGGAAGTGTTAGGTGGAATACACTGAGGTGGTTTGGCCATGTGGAGAGGATGGAGGGTGAAAGACTGACGAAGAGAGTGTATGTGAGTGAGGAAGAGGGAGGGGGAGGCTGAGGATGAGATGGAGGGATGGGGTGGAGAGGTATATGAGAGAGGGGTGTGTGAGTTGGGAGCGGGGCAGTGAAATGGCGGGGGACAGAGCGACGTGGAGGCGATTTGTTTGTGGCCACCCCAAACGGGATTGAGACGTCTGGCAATAGATTATTACCAGACGCCTCATTTATCATCCCCCATCCTCTCCACATGTCCAAACCATCTCAATCTACCTCTCCTCATCACAACACCAATACACTCCAGTCCCATCCTACCTCTCAACTCTTCCATCGTGAACCTAGCCCCCCCAGACCTTGGACGCAGGGACGCACTACACATCCACCTAATCATTGCCATTTCTGTACGTCTGAGCCGGCGAATATCCTCCTCCTTCACTGCCCAGGTCTCACTACCATACAGCATTACACTCCTAACACATGCTGCATACAAAGACCCCTTAGCACATAGGGAGAGTCCTCTCAATGTCAGGAGAGGCAAGAGCTCCCTGAACTTCTTCCAACCAATTATCACCCTAGCCACAGAGCTAGCTCCAGCCCCACCTCCAGCACACGTCTCCCAAATAACAAAAATCTTCCAAACACTCGAGAGATTCACCAGCAAGTTCAATTCTTTCACGTCTAACAATCTCCACCTGCTCTCCCCGACACGCCTTACACATAAAATCAGCATTATCTCGCAGTCTACCTCTGATACCAGTACATCTCTTATGCACCCATTTATCATAAACATTGCACAAGATGGAATTACTTCCCACGCCCTTGTGGCAAACTGCACATGGCCACTCTCCCTCATCTTTGAGAGAGGTGATATCATCACTTTTGTTTTATCTGCATTTACCCTTAAACCCCTGCACCCCATACCAGCTCTCCACTTCCTAAACCTTTCCTCCACCTCCCTTTTGTTCTCTGCAATCATCACCAAATCATCAGCATACAACAACTCCCACGGGAGTCCATTTCTAAAGTAACGTGAAAGGGCTTCAAGTACCATGATAAACAACATGGAACTCAAAACTGACCCCTGATGCACACCAACATTCACGGAAAACCCATCTCTCAAATCTCCATTCACTCTTACCTGGGTGTGAGCACCCACATACATTGCCATAACCACCCTAACCAGCCACTCCTCCAAGCCAAGCTTTCTCATTGCCCACTTCACCACCTCTCTAGGGACTCTGTCAAAGGCCTTCTCCAAATCAACAAAAACAAAACACCGATCCCTTCTCCTACCAATATATTTTTCCTGAAGCTGTCGAACAGTGAATATGGCATCAGTGGTCCCCCTACCTGGCATAAACCCAAACTGCATCTCATCAATATTCACTCTTTCTCTAATCATACCTTCTAAAACTCTCTCCATTACCTTCATTATCTGATCTAAAAGCTTTATACCTCTATCATTTCCTCTTTCCAGGGCATCACTCTTCCCTTTATACACATTTACAATTACACTCTTCAGCCAATCATCTGGGACAACACACTCATAAATAATCCTATTTATCAGGTCAGTGACTAACTTCACCCCTATATCGCCTGAGGCCTTCAACATTTCGGCAGTCAACCCAGACACACCTGCTGCCTTCCTCACCTTCATCCTGCCTATTGCCTCACTCACAGTAGCAGCATCAATCAAAGGCCAAGGACCAGAGACTGGATCTGCTGGCTTCAAACCTTCTCTGTCCCAGTCAAACTCCTCATTCAACAACCGGTTATAATGCTCTCTCCATGCATCTTTAATATCCTCACTGTTCCCCACTACCCTTCCTTCATCATTCTTCACCCACTGCTCCCCTATAATATCTCAATTATCCCTCTTCACCTGACCTGCCACCCTAAATATCATATTTTTCCTTTCCCCATGATTTATGTTATCAAGTAAAAGTCTCTGACTCGGACTTTACCCTGTATACCTCTCTTCTAGCCCTACGCTTGGAAGCCAAATATAGTATTCCTCTTTGCTACCACCCTTCTTCCATTCCCGGAAAAGCCTTCTTTTGTCCTTAACTGCAGCTTCTACACCCTCATCCCACCACCAAGTTACTTTATGTCTTGGTGGTCCTCTTGTCCAACCGCATGTTACATCAGCAACTTCGGCAGTGGTAGGTGGAAGCACCCATCATTTACTCGCTTGATATAGTAGTGACAACTTCCTTCAACTTTATCATTCCTTTTCAGTGCCCGTTCTCCTCTTCCTGTTTTTTCCATTTTTCCCTTCACTTCTTATTACAGTAAACCCTTGATATAACGACCTATTTGGGGGGAGGGGTGGGTCGCTAATCCGAAAGTTTGTTATATACTCAGTTCGCTATATAACTGGAGTCATTCGGTCCTACATCCCCAGACATAACCTAAACTAATTTTTGTGAAGTTTTACAAGGAGAATTCAGTGGTTTATGAAGTTACACATAAAAATACAATACTGTATGAAGTTGTACATATAAATATAATACCTATAATAAGAATACTGTACAGTACAAAGTACAGTAATCACTCTAATATCTGGACGCCCAATATCCGAACATCCCCACTAACCGGACATAATCGTCCTGGGATCCAATAATCCCAAAATGGTCCGAAAGCCGCAAAAAAAAAAAAAAAATTCCCGCCCATAATTTGACCTTGCCGTGCGCGGCGCGGGAGAGCATTGTTGTGGCGCATCATTCCTCCGACGTCCAATAGAGCGCCATTGCATCCTCCCCACTTTCCGCCTGTCTCTCGCTGCGAGTGCACGGTCGTCGTTATGGCTGTCCACGTGATCGCTTTTGTGGTGGTGCCTTACCTGCTGCAGGCACTCCTGCTGCTCTCGGGCCTCCTCTTAATATGTGTGATGATGGCCCCGCCACCTGAGAAAAGGAAGAGAGTGGTGTTGACTCTGGAGAAGAAACGGGAGATTTTGGAGAAAGTAGATGCGGGGTGGTCTTCTTCCCGCATCCTCCGCGAGTTCAACCTGGCCCGATCTACTTTGTTCGATATTAAGAGATCCCGAGACAAACTCATGCAGTACACGGCTGACTTCTCGTCGAGAAGCAAACGCAACGTGAAGAGGAAGGTGATGTTTACTCCCAAGTTTGCTGAAATCGACCGCTTCACGTTGATTTGGTATCGACAGCAACGTACTGCTGGTGTGATGGTACGTGGAATGGAGCTGAAGGCTGCTGCTGAGAAGTTCGCCAGGCTTCACGACGCCCTAAACTTCAAGGCATCCGAGGGTTGGCTCTTTGCGTTCAAGTTATGACATGGCCTTACCAACCGTAAAGCTCGTGGCGAAGCTTTGGACGCTAACGAGGATGGAGTTGACGAGTTTCGGCACAAGGTGAAGGGCTTGATCGACAGGGAGGGCCTCACTCTCGGTCAAGTCTACAATGCAGACGAAACTGGTCTATTCTGTCGCTCGCTGCTCGCTGCCGAGGAGACGGAGAAGCATGTACCTGGCCGCAAGCTTTCCAAGGAACGGATATCTGCTTTGTGTTGTGCCAATGCTAACGGCATGCACCAGCTTAAGCCCGTTGTTGTTGGCCGTGCCAAGCAGCCTCGGTGTCTTTGTGGGGTGATGGATGTCCTTCGTGTCGTCTGGTACCATTCTTTGAAAGCACGGTTTACAGCCGTGATCTTCAATGGCAGGTTCCACCGCCACTTCGTCAAGGAGGTCATCAATTACCAGACGAAAACACTGGGAATCCCGTGCAACCAGGTAAAGGACCTCCTTCTCCTCGACAATGCACCTGCCCACCCGTGCAACAAGGACTTGGTGGCTGAGAATGACCGGATTAGGTGCATGTTTCTGCCACTTAATACGACTGCTCTCATCCAACCAATGGACCAAGGAGTGATTGTGGCAACAAAGCGCCTACACCGAAGGAAGTTCCTGGACGAGGTGATGGTTGTTCTCGAGGACGAGGACAAGCGCAGGGAAGGACGGGACACACGAGGCCAGTGGACTTTGGAAAACCTTCGTCGCTACAACATCAAGTCTGCGCTGTACAACTGGGCTAGTGCATGGAAGGAAGTCCCTGTGAAGACTCTAGAAAATGGTTGGTCTCGTCTGCTTCTCGGAACGGATGTGGAGTACGGTTTTGTAGAGTTTGACGTGGATGACTTCCATGCACGACTACGTACGCACGGCGATGATGTTGATGTGGACGATGTACGTGAGTGGTTGGATGACGACGAGGGCGATCCTGGGTATCAGACATTGTCTGATATCGAGATCGCGTCTTCAGTTGCAGGTGTCAGTACCGAGCTTGAAGATTCCGACGAGGAAGGCGACGATGATGCGGACTTCTCTCAGCAGGACACTACTCCAGCCATCCCCAAGCTGAGCGCACTCCGGGAACATCTAGAGTTCGTCCTAGACTACCTGGAACACCCGGACTGCGACAGGGAGATGGGGCCCTTGGGACTTGTGGAGGAAGTGCATGCTTTCAGGCAGCGCATCATAAATCATCAGAATCTTCGGTCATTTTGTCAATCAACCATTGACAGTTTTTTCAGGCCCATGACCCCCTCTGTGCCCAGCCCTGGCTCCACTCCGTTGCCTCCCCAAGACAGGCCCTCATGCTCCGAGCCACAGCCCAGCACATCAGCCACGGTGGAGTCACCGCTCGACGTGAGTTTGTGGCTGTCTTCAGAGTCGTCTGCAGTGGGTACTCCATCACCACGACCCAGCGATGCACCCCTAGGTCACCTGCCAGTGATACTCTCGGTCTCTGACAGTGAATAAACAGCAAGAACTTCTCGACTAGACCACACGGGAATTTACTGTCTTGTGCAGTGAAAAAACAGTGTGTTGTGTTAAGAATTTACAGTTGTGAGAGAAAAGACTAATTTGGAACAAAATTTAACGTAAATAGAATTGTTTGTTTTTGCTTTAGAAAATTATTAGAAGAATGGGAAAAGTTAAAGTGCAGAGTGCAACACTTAGTAAGTTACAATGGGGCATTAGTTAGACAAGAGTGCGCACTGTGAAGAGAACAGACTTCTGTGTGCGATTGACTAAGTTCAGTGCAAGACTTCATGAACGGTGTACTGGAAGTGCTTCAGGAAATCCTTCTTACTGTCAGAGTCCGAGAGGAGGCGGTTATTCATCGAGGTGGCCATGGACTTGCTGTCAGTAGGCAGAATGTTTCATACGGTACTTTTTTCCATACTATACTTACCTCATTTCACTCTTTAATGTCCTTTATTGATGTGAATAGGGTGTTAGGAGCTATGCATGTGCAGTAGGAATGTGTTTTTCTGAGTTAGGCTAGGTTAGGGTCCATATGTACTAGTTCAGGAGCCAGCCACCAGTATGTTTAATATTGTATGAACCTACTTCTAAACCCTCATTTTATGCTTCTTTTGCATTTATTTCAGTCATTTATGTGCCTTATTGGTGTGATTTGGGTCTTTAATAGGTGCTATGCATGTCCAGAGGGAGTTGTATAGGTGTTTCTCTGAGTTAGGGTCGATAAGTACAAGTTCATAAGCTGGGGCCCAATATCCGGACAGGACCACTATCCGGACCTGCCTATGGCTCTATTACATCGGATATTGGAGTGATTACTGTACAGTAGTACTGTTACAGTACACTTACTGTGCCAGGAAGGGATGCTGTTGAAGTTCACTTACTGTGCCAGGAAAGGATGCTTTTGTCATCGTGGGCTGATTCACGAACTTCCCCCGCATTTAGTGACCTTTGTTCTCAAAATCCAGGGGAAGTTCAGTCATGATTTGGTCATTCACTGTATCCGAAATTCGTTATATCAAGGGTGTACTGTACTCTTCTATCCACTTCAGGCGACTCTGCTAAGAGACAAGCTTAACCCCTTAACCGCGTGGCGTCACTTTTGTGACGCTTGGGAGCAAGGGATCATACCGCAGGGCGTCACTTTTGCGATTCTGTGTTATTTTGAATTCCCTCGGGCTTTCAAGTGGTAGCTTGTATCATCTATCAGTACTGCCAATGTCCAACACTAGTCAGCACTCCTAATCTCATCTGTACTCCCATCCATTGTTGACAATTTAGCCATTTCTCACCGTTCTTGACTCCCCTCCCTACCTTCCCTCCATTACCCTCTCCTCTCGCCTGCCCGGCCGTGCTACGCTAAGTAAATCTTCCCTGGAATTTTCCACTGAATTCATCCATTGAAATAAGCTGTGCCCTATTCTTATACCAAATAATATATACCAAAAAGAAATAAGGTAAGTGAGAGTGCCATACACCTGGAATTGGCTAATTATCACCTGACAACACTTCATGTGCACTCGTTTGCTAATTTTCGCTGTTTGTTTCCCCTTGAAATATGCCGTATAATCTATCCTCGTACTAAAAATATATACAGTATAAGGAGGGAAGGGAGAAGCCTAAGTGATATTTACATTCACCTGGAACTACCTAATTTATAATGTACCGGTATTGTCTAGATTTCCTGCCAATCATTTCACTGCTATATATTAGCAGCTGTCAAGATGCTGATGTTGGCAGTAATGAATTTCCCTAGGTAGGCCACCCCGGCTCACCCCTATCAGTTCACTGTCATCTTCCAGGGTGAAGGTACGTCTGTTTGGTCCTGCTAACTTCAGCCACTTTTTAGCCCCATGCAAAGGGCCTTGTGACCTTTACCCCCTACTAAACCTCGTGTGGAAAGAGGTAAAGGGCTGACAATTGAAAGAGAGTGACTATGATCTTTCTGTTGAGTAAAACAGTGCAAGTGAAATTGTAAATAATGTGCAAACGGCATGTAAAGCAATGAATATAAATATAAGTGAACAGTGGAAAATAGTTTTATAAGTTACTTCAAGTGACAGTGCATAACACAGTGTAAAGAAAATAGAAATGTAAATAATGTAAATAAAATAGAAAACGTAAATAGAAATGTAAATGAGTAGTATTATAAGAATGCGAGTATATATACTAGGAGTAATGAAAGTGAAAGTTTCACTCTAGCATGTATGAATACTATGAGTTATGAGAGTGAAGGTGAAAGTGACATTCTCTCTCAATGCTAGTATACAGGACGAGAAAGTGAATGCTACGTATTTGACTGAAAGAAATTGAATGCCTACAGTGACAATAAACTACTATTACTGAAGGAAACTTATGGATAAAGACTGTAGATATATATAAGTGTTATATAGTAATAGAAATTTAAACTGTGAGTGTTTTTATAAATAATAAATGACAACACCAGCGGCGAACTAGCGCAAGTGGGAAGGTCATACGCCCTCGTAAGTTTCATTGCTTTGACAGTTTTTTTTTTTTTTTTTTTTTGGAATATGGATTCCAAACTATTTGAGAATCATAGAATAGTGTTTCTAGTGATAATATCAGGTGGTGGTAATCATATTACGGGTTGTCGGGAAGTGTAAAGTGGAGACTTCGTTACCCAACTTCAGAGGTCTCCACAAGTCCTACGGTACTCGACGAAGGCTCAACAAACACCCCAGGAGAAAACTGAAGGTATGTGCCATAGGCATATGTGATTTTAATATTCTAGGACTAATAACTGGTTTTTGGCAAATATTTTTAGAGGGTCTGTCGGAGCACGAATATGCCCGCGGGTGCCACAAGAAAAAGCAAATCAAGCCCGCGGTTAAAGGGTTAATGGTTTCCTGTGACCCATGAAACCATTTACAGTGCTGAGTGGTAATGTTATAACCAGATTGCAGAGTCATGTGGAGCCTACTATGGTGTCCCTGTTAACTGGGTGGAGAGACTCAAATATGACATCCATCAGGAACCAGACGTTGACACTTCTCCCTGCACTTCACTGTGGCGAGACGTTTTCTGCAGCAAGGGAACATTTGTTCACTACATGGGACATCTGTGCAGGGGCAACTTATTGCCGGTGGTGGATGGGTTTGCTTGGCCAGACAGATTGGGATTGCTTAACAACAACAGCAACAACTTCAGCCTAAGAATGTATATTTTCACACATTCCTACCATCTCCTGGTGATTTTATCAAATTAGCACAGACTTTCCAAGCTGAAGAAGATAGAGAAAAACCTTAATTAACCCGTACACTATTTGGAGACTGCTTTATCTAAATACAGTATATTCATCTGGAAGTAGCAAGAATGAAACACAAAATACATCGTGACAGTGAAGGGGTTAAACCTTCCCCTAGCACCTCTTCCTTACAGATAGTCCTACATTTTGCATACTTTACTACACCTTAACATTTAGGCCCATCGATGATGATATTCTGTCATCCAAAAAACTCCCGTAGGCCTTCTGATGACAATATCATCGAAGTGAAATATTCACCAAAAATCCATTTTTTGTTCACTTTTCATGGGATATGGTTTAAAATGAATGCCAATGTCTTCCTGTTTTCTCAGTGACTCATATGAATGCCCCAGTCTGCCACGCAGCCACCCACACCAAAGAAAACGTCAGTAACTTCCCATCTCTGTTCATAGTCAAACCCTACCCAGCACCGCATCTGTTTACCTGCATTTCTGTGGATTTTTCTCCATTTTCTGTGTCTTGCTGCATTTACATTCACTGTAAACCTTATCCACAATGGTTGGTGACAAAAAAAAAGGGCAAATCCATCTTGAAAAAGGAGAAAGAAATACAGGTAAAGGAGAAAGTTTTGAGTGTATGCAAGAAGTATGAAAGAGTGAAACTCTTATGAAGTTTGGGGCTGTAATGGAGGAATTTTCTGAAAGCCATTTTGAAGACCTTGACAGTACAGAAAGTGACAGTGATGTTGTTAGTGAATTGGTATAGAGTGACAGTAAGTGAAACAAGTGATATTGGCAGTGGTGGTGGTGTCTAGCATGAGGCTGTTGGCAAGTGTGAGGCTGGTGGTGTGAGAGAGAGCATTGGTGAGGGCAGTAGTGATGGCGAGTCACCACTACCTGATGCTGACCCAAGTGGTCCCCTACCTCCAGCTGGACCATGCCAGTGCCCCACGTGTCTGTTTCCAAAGTGCGAGAGCTCCTCGTACCTTTTGAGCAGATGATTCAACCTGGTCAACAGACAACACTGCACTGTTTGTAGAGCTTTTTACTGGGACACCAGGCTTGACCGTCCTAACACCAGCCACTGCTCTTGGATTTATTCAGCTATTCATTACAGGAGATTTTCCGAAATATTTGGTGAATGAAACTAACCTGTATGCAGCAAAGTCCGTGCACGATGCTTCCAACCCAAGGAGGACTGAGTGGGATGAAACAAATGTGAAGGAGATGTCAAACTTTTTGGGTATAACTATGTTGATGGGAGTTGTGAAAGCCCCAAAGATGACAGTGTATTGGCAAACAGGTAAGATGTGGCATGTGCCTGCTGTCAGTGCGTCCATGACTTTGAAGCGATATGCTGTAATTGCTAAGTATTTTGGCACGTATAACAAAAGAGAATGACCGAAAACACTACTGACAGACTCAAAAAAATTAGAACAGTAATGGAATACCTGACCAACAAATTCAAGACTTTCTATATTTCCAAGAAGCACCTGTCTCTGGATGAAGGCACAGTGGCATGGAGGGGCTGTTTAGCCTTCAAGGTTTATAATCCAAAGAAACCTGATAAATATGGAGTAAAGCTATACATGCTGGCTGAGTCAAAGGTGGGTTATGTCTTTGATTTTGATGTGTATGCAGGGATTGGGAAAATAACCATTGAAACAGTAATGGGTTTGATTGCATCACTGAGGAATAAAGGTTATCATTTATATATGGATAACTACTACAACTCAGTGGAACTTAGTGAACAGCTCTTAGAACAAGGTGTGTACACCTGTGGTACAATCAGATTGCAGCATGGTGCACCCAAAGATCTCCTGCTAGAAGCAAAGAAGAACCTGCCAGCTGATACCACTATAATCTGATGGAAGGGCAGTGTTTTTATAATTCTGTAGAAAGACAAGTGAGCTGTTTTGGTAATAACAACTTGCCATAATGCTGATATGCAAGAACTGCAAAGAAGACTGAGAGCAAGGAACAGAGATGGAACAACTTAACTGCAACGGGTCACTGAAAAAAACCACAGCAATCTGTAACTACAATGATCATATGAAAGGAGTTGATTACTTTGACTAAATGGTGAAATACAGGCATACCCTGGTTTAACAATCGTGCTAGCAGAGTGAGAGAAGAGTTCTGGACAAATGTGAAAGTGTGCATGGAAATGTTTGGAAAGAATTAGAGAGTGTTTTTGATCAGTGATATGAATGGTAAAGTAGGGAATGTGAAGGTGGATGGAATAGTTGGTGAGTGGGGTGTGCCTGCTGAGATAGATGAGAATGGCAGTGCGTTAGTGGACATTTGTGCTGGGAGGGGGTTGGTGATAGCCAAGACCCTCTTCAGGCATAAAATGATCCACAGGTATACATGGCGAGTGATGGGAAGGGTGGGTGGTGAACTGAATGAAAGGAAGGCAATGATTGATTATGTGTGTGTGGATGAAAGGATGTGAAGATGTTTAATGGATGCAAGAGCATATAGAGGTTGGGGGAGTGGACTTTCTGACCACTACTTGGTGGTGGCCAGAATTAGGATCCAAGTAAGATGGAGAAATAGAAGAAGGGAAAGACAAGAGGAAGGAGTTGTTGCAAGGAGAGTGGAAAGGTTACAAGAGGATGAGAAAAAGGCAGAGTATAAGAGAGAAGTGGAGGAACGATTGGGCAAATATGAATTAGAGCAGATGGGGGACGTGGAAGGTGTGTGCAGGATATTTACAGAAGAAATATGTGCGGCATGTGATGTGATGTGTGGGAGGAAGAGAATTCGGAGGGGGGGGTGCAAGGAACAGCGTGGTGGACTGAAGAAGTGAGACAAGCTATGGCACAAAAGAAGAAAGCATGCAATGAATGGATGAGAAATAGGGGCGTGGAAGAAGTTGAGAGGTGGAAGAGAGAGTTATATGTAGAAAGAAAGAGAGAAGTGAAAAGATTAGTAAGAGTGAGTAAGAAGAGAGTGGATGAGGAACTTGGAAGGAATTTGAGTGTAAAGTGGAGGGACTGTAAGAAAATGTTCTGGAAAGAGGTGAAGAGCGTAAGACAGGGTGGAAGTGAGGTTAGCAGGGAAGTGAAAGATAAAAATTGCAGATTACTAGTGGAGAAGGGAGAAAAAGTGAGCAGATGGAGAGAACACTTTAAGGAATTGTTGAACATAGTGGATGGAAGTAATGCGAGTATAAGTGGCTGGGGAATGGCTGGGAGAAGGAGGGAGGTGAGAAGACAGGAAGAAATCAGTAGGAAAGTAATTGTGGAAGCAATGAAGAAAGTTAAATTGGGGAAAGTTCCAGGAATTGATGGAGTGTGTGATGAAATGCTGAAGCATGGGGGAGAGATAGTAGTAGAATGGATGTGGAAGATGTGTATATTGGCCTGGGAGGAAGGTAGAGTCCCAGAGGATTGGAAGTCAGGTATAATTATTCCCTTGTACAAAGGAAATGGGGAAAAGAAGTGTGTGGTAATCGTAGGGGCATTTGTCTTTGTAGTATAATAGGAAAAGTGTATGGTAGGATACTTATTGACAGAGTTAGAGAAAGAACAGAGGAATTAGTTGGAGAAGAACAGGGAGGCTTTAGGAAGGGAAGAGGTTGTGTAGATCAGATATTCATTCTTAGATCTTTAGTGGAAAAGTTTCTAGAGAAGGGAAAGAAGTTGTATGCGGCTTTCATGGATTTGGAGAAAGCACATGACAGGGTGGATAGACAAGGATTGTGGAAAGTATTAAGAATATATGGAGTAGATGGGAAGTTGTTGAATGCTGTGAAGAGTATGTACGATGATGCTAAGGCTGCAGTGCGTGTGAATGGTGAACTATGTTAATTTTTCTCTTTGAAGGTTGGGTTGAAACGGGGATGTGTCATGTCTCCATGGTTGTTCAATCTGTACATGGATGGGGTAATAAAAGAGGTACAAGGTAGGGTAGTGGATGTTGGAGTGGCCCTGGTGAGAGAGGATAGTGTTTGGAAACTCCCTGTACTGTTGTTTGCAGTTTTTTTTTTTTTTTTTTTTTTTATGTGTGTCCGACTCAGGGCATAGGCTCCACAGCCTGCTCTCAAGGCCCAGTAGTCCTCCTACATATCATACTCCTCTCTACATGTGTTGTTGAGTGAAGACGAAGGGGAGCTGCAAGGCTTGGTGGATGAGTTTGGGAGAGTGTGTAAGAAATGGAATCTAAAGGTGAATGTAGGGAAGAGTAAAGTGATGGTCTTTGAGAGAGGTGAAGTCAGTGAATGTACAGTGAGGTTGGATGGTGAGGAATCGGAAAATGTGAGTACGTTTAAGTACTTGGGTAGTGTGATGAGTAAGGATGGAGGTTTGGAGGGTGAAGTGCTTGAAAGGGTACAGCAGGGAAGAAAGGTTGCTGGTTCTTTGAAAGCAATGATAAGAAACAGGGAAGTGAGCATGGAAGTGAAAAAGTTACTACTGTACATGAAGTATTGTGATATCAACTCTAACATATGGAAGTGAAGCTTGGACGTTGTTGGAAGGACACAAGTCAAGAGTGAAAGCAGTGGAAATGAGTTATTAAAGAGGAGCCTGTGGAGTCACATGGAGAGATAGGCTGACGAATGAGGATATAAAGGAGAGTTGTGGTGTGGATGTGGATGTGATAGGAAGCGTTATGAGGAACACACTGAGGTGGTTTGGCCATGTGGAGAGCATGGAGGGTGAAAGACTGACGAAGAGAGTGTATGTGAGTGAGGTGGAGGGGGGAAGAGGGAGGGGGAGGCCGAGGATGAGATGGAGGGATGGGGTGGAGAGGTATATGTGAGAGGGGGGTGTGAGTTGGGAGCAGGGCAGTGAAATGGCGGGGGACAGGGCGATGTGGAGGCGATTTGTTTGTGGCCACCTGAAACGGGTTTGAGGCGTCTGGCAATAGATAGATAGATAGATAGATGGACAATCTAATTGGGTAGGTAAAACCCCATCGTTAGGCAGCCTTTCGTATATCGGGGTACTTTTATCATGTATATCAATGTGGACTGTTTACCAGCCTTGGGTTTCCCCCCAAATCAAGTCCAAAATCCACTCAGATGAGCCTAAAAACAGGTTTAAAGGCAATCTAAATGGCCTAATATCTGTCAAGGAAGATAACCCAAGCCTAACAGCTGTAAATAACTCACTGAAAGTAACAAATAAAACCTGAAAATCATAAGGAATAGATTAGAGAATTTCAAATGCCTTTCATCACTTACTTCTCATAAGTCCATGTCCAGTCCAGGTCATCATCCTTGCTATCCCTCGCGAGGCTAGGGGACGTGTGGTGCTCCCCATCACTCAGTCCTCCTCATCAAAGCGCTCAAGTCCTATCTTCAAGGGAGGATTAGAGGGGGTTGGGGATGGAGTGCGATGCAATGACTCAGGCGGAGGGATGGAGTGCGATGCAATGACTCAGGCGGAGTCGATGAAGTGCGGTGTGATGACTCAGGCAGAGGCGATGGGGTGTGATGCACTGGCTCAGGCAGTGGTGATGAGATGCGATGCGATGGCTCTGAGGGTGGCGATGGAGTGCGATGTGATGATAGAGAAGGTGGTGTGGGAGACAGCTGTGATATCCAGTGAGGTGGCAAGGGAGACCACTGCGATGAATGATGAAGTGGCAATGGAGTCAGTTGCGGTAGCTCTCGTCGTGGCGAGGGAGACAGAGAAAGTGGCCAAGTGGTGTGGGAAATGGAGGGTGGGACAAGGAAGGCAGCGATAGAGTGGCAGAGTGCCTTAGTGGAGACACAGGTGACATGGGAAATGGTGATCGGCTGGAGGTTAGGTCCAGCACAACGGGCCAAGCACGTCCTCGGCAGGAGGTGTCCCTTGGTGTTTCTCTGCTGGTTGAAGGCTGGGGAGATGCTCTGCTCATCGAGGGCTGAAGAGATCCTGTTCGACTTGCTGGCCTGGTGGGGGCCTGCTTAACTCCTAGGTGACGGGCATGGGTTTACCTATCCACGTCCCAGAACCGGGTTATTTTCAGGATAATTGATTTTCCCCAAAATATATATATTTTTTCATTACAAATCAATCACAAATAACAAAAAACACATAAAAAGTGCATACTTATTCTCTGTTGGTGATTTGGAGGTGGTGGTGTGGTCTGAGGGAGCCGGTGTGTGGCAGCAGGGCTGAGCATGTTCAAGGTCGCCTTGGTGTGTTGGCAGTATTAGTGGAGGGAAGAGGAATGATTACCTCATGCCAAAATAAGTGTTGAGTGTGTATTTGTTTCTCTCACTAATTCACAGTGCTGTATGAACACAATATTCAACTAAAATAGCAAAAAAACACAAGAAAGTAACTAATAAAGATTGGCTAATTTTATATTTTCCATGATACATATTTTCTAACAAAATTATGTCTGTTTATTTATTCACTATTATTTACACACTATTTACACATTATTTCACTGTTTTTAGTAACTCTTGACAGTACGATACTCTCCATACACTCTCACCCACACCCCTCAGGGCCCCCTAGTACCCCTCCCCACCATTCCACCCCACCCCACCCCTCCCAATCCCTACCCCAACCCTGAACCAGTATCAGCTGGTTCCAAGGTCACACTCTCCCTATGCCGGCCTCCCACCACCCTCCACCACAGCCCTCCTCACTGCTGGGCTCCCCTCCTACCTCCCCCACCCACACCCCCATCCCCTTCCACACCCCCGCCCCCTCCCCCGGCCAGCCAGCATTACCCCGCGCACCAGCTATTCCGGGACAATACTTTGAGTCCACATGGCGCGCTACTAAGTTCAAACATGCCCGCGAAAAATTAAAAGGTTATATGACGTGGACCATAGGCCTCTACCAACATGTCATATGACGTGAACAGGCTCCTAGGGGTTAAAGAAGGCTGTGATCGTTGTCTGCCTGGCCGCCCTCTTCTTCTCCTCCAGCATCGTCCTGTACACTTTAATACCCTCCTCGAGCCGATTAGCTGTGTCCCTGCTTCGTCCAGGGAGAGGGTTGTGTGTTTTCATAAGGTCTATAATCTTGTTCAGTTTCGTTAGCATTTCCTTCAGGATCTTGATGTTGAGAGCTCGGACCTCAGGCACAACCTCCTCCTCCTCTGCCTCCTGGTGCACCTGCTCGATCTCGACATTGAGGAGCTCCTCGTTGCTGAGCTCCTCCCTGTGGTTTTCGAGAACCTCTTCCACATCATCCTCGTCGATCTCCCCGAAGCCCGCCTCGTGCGACAACTCGACAGTGTCCTGCAGCACATGCTGGACAGGCAGAGGTTGCATGCCCTTGGGGAAGCCGGCGAAGGAGTGCGTACGCTTTGGCCACAGCTTCCGCCACACACGTTGCATGGCTCACCTCATCCCATGCTGCAGTTATAATCTCCAGGGTGTGGTTTATGTTGTACCCTCTCCAGAACTGCTGTACAGTTGTTCTGACGTCACTGTCACAGACCCTTACCAACTGCTTCATTGCGTGGCGGAGGTAGTAGGCCTTAAAGGCAGCAATCAGCCCTTGGTCCATTGGCTGCAACAAAGACATGGTGTTGGGGGGTAGGAACACCACTTCAATATTCCTGGCCCATTTCTTCATTGCGGGCGGGTGGCTAGGTGCGTTTTCCACCACCAGGAGAAATCTGTTCGCCAGATTTTCATGAGACGCAGACCTCTTCGTCACACGAGAGAGGTATGAGAAAATATGACGAACAGATATCTGAAGTCAACCAAGCCTTCTTGTTCAACTTCCAGATAACCCCAAGGTTCTCCTTAACATACTCCACCAGAGCCTTGGGGTTCTCCAAGTTGTAGACTAGGAGCGGCTTCAACTTGAGGTCACCCTCGGCATTGCCCCCAAGCAGCAGTGTCAGCCGGTCCTTCAAGGACTTGAATCCTGGCATAGACCTTTCCTCCGTTGCAAGATATGTCATGGAGGACATTCTGTTCCAAAAGAGCCCAGTCTCATCAAAGTTCAAGACCTGCTTTGCACTATAGCCTCCCTCCGTGATGATACGTTTCAGGTCATCAGGAAACGCTGCTGCCGCCACCGTATCTGCACTCACTGCCTCACCGTACACCTTCACATGGTGGAGATTTGCTCTCCTCTTAAACCGGTCAAACGACCCACTTTCATCAAGCTCACGCCTTACCTTGAGCTCGTCCCGGAGCGAGAGAGCCTTAGTGCAAATACAGTAATAGCCTGGCTCATGGGTACCTTGCGCCGGTTCTGATCTTCCATCCATGTTTGCAGCATCCTCTCCAGCCCCTCCATCACAGGCTCTTGCTGGCGGGTGATACGGGAGGCAGATGAGGTTGCCACCTCCCCATCAGCAGCCTTAATGACCTCCTTCTTCTTGATGATGGTGGAGACAGTCAACTGGGCCAGGTGGAGAGCTGAGGCGATAGAACACGTACCATTGCCTTTGTTGTGCTGCTTAAGGATTTCCAATTTCACCTACAGTGACACAGTCTTTCGGACACGCTTTGCGGGAACATCACCAGCACTACCACTAGCAGGATGCTTACCACCACGACTAGGGCCTCCACTAGCACCACCACTAGCCCCACCACATGCAGCACCCTTACCAGACATGAATGCAGTTATTTTGGCTAAAATTCACAAAATATCGCACTGCACACATGATTAGAAATGCTGTTCTACTCATGGCGCTGCTCGAACACAGTTACGATGCACTATGATAGCAACTTGAGTAATGTTGGTGGTGCAATACGATACGTGGCGGGCGAGCGTAAGGGAGATCCTCACTCTGAGATGGCTGGTACGAGAAGAGCGATATGGGTGAGCGATGGGTATGGGGTCTGCGCGAGTGTTTCTGTGCATCCTGGGAGGCGGACGGGCTCAGCTGGCTGTGGGAATGCGCTCGATTCAAAATTTCAGCCCGTTGTCTGCGGGCGCGACATCGGTGGGCCCATCATTAAACCGGGGCTCTCCCATCAGGTATCAGGGCTTGGTGCAATTTGTACCCCCGTCGCTAAGCCGAGGTATTGCATGTAGGGGTATCGTATATTGAGGTATTACTGTACTGTATTATCACTTCACACTGAAAAATGTCAAAAGTGGACAAAGGAAATCATGTTCTATTTTTTGCAAATAGCTATTCATAATGGTTATGTTCTGTATAAGTACTTTTCAACTGATGCAAAGAAACTGACATTCCCCGAGTTAGATGGACTCCTTATTGATTCACTAATGGACATTGAGTACACGCATCGGCCTGTCAGAAATGAAGCGATCCCACATGCTGCTGACACAGGCGAGCATGACAACAGCGCTAGTAGTGAAGTTGTGGCATCACCAGGGCCAGCACCTGGGCCGTCAGGTGGGAAGCTGTCTCTCTTCTCTCCTTCATCACGAGATGAAGATTCATCATCTGACTCAGAAGAGGAGGTTGAGACAACACCCACTGGTCCTCCTGGGAAAAGACTTCATATTGTTGATAAACTAGAACGTCTAAACAAGAATTTGAACCATACCATACTTAGCGTGAAGAAATATCGGAGATGTCATGTCTGCTACAAGTCTGGGAAAAAGAAAGACACCAAGTATAAGCACAAGTCGTGTGATGTGGCTTTGTGTGCTGCACCTTGCCATGGCTTGTACCACCGCAAGAAGAAATACTGGGTGGTGAAGTGCTAATGCTTCCCCACCATCCCCTTCACCTACCATCAGCTGAGCATCTCCAGGAAGTGTATTTTACTGGAGCAGGTGGAGGGATTATACTGATGCTCAGCTTGTGGTCTACAAACATCATTGGTCGGTAAGTATAAATATCTATCTATCTATCTATTGCCAGATGCCTCAATCCCGTTCGGGGTGGCCACAAACAAATCGCCTCCACATCACCCTGTCCCCCGCCATTTCACTGCCCTGCTCCCAACTCACACCACCCTCTCTCATATACCTCTCCACCCCATCCCTCCATCTCATCCTCGGCCTCCCCCTCCCTCTTCCCTCCTCCACCTCACTCACATACACTCTCTTCGTCAGTCTGTCACCCTCCATCCTCTCCACATGGCCAAACCACCTCAGTGTGTTCCTCCTAACGCTTCCTATCACATCCACATCCACACCACAACGCTCCTTTATATCCTCATTCGTCAGCCTCTCTCTCCTTGTGACTCCACAGGCTCCTCTTAAATAACTCATTTCCACTGCTCTCACCCTTGACTTGTGTCCTTCCAACAACGTCCAAGCTTCACTTCCATACGTTAGAGTTGGTATCACAATACTGTCATGTAGTAACTTTTTCACTTCCATGCTCACCTCCCTGTTTCTTATTACTGCTTTCAAAGAACCAGCAACTTTTCTTCCCTGCTGTACCCTTTCAAGCACTTCACCCTCCAAACCTCCATCTTTACTCATCACACTACCCAAGTACTTAAACATACTCACATTTTCCAATTCCTCACCGTCCAACCTCACTGTACATTCACTGACTTCACCTCTCTCAAAGACCATCACTTTACTCTTCCCTACATTCACCTTTAGATTCCGTTTCTTACACACTCTCCCAAACTCATCCACTAAGCCTTGCAGCTCCCCTTCGTCTTCACTCAACAACACAGTATCATCTGCAAACAACAGTACAGGGAGTGTCCAAACACTATCCTCTCACCAGGGCCACTCCAACATCCACTACCCTACCTTGTACCTCTTTTATTACCCCATCCATGTACAGATTGAACAACCATGGAGACATGACACATCCCTGTTTCAAACCAACCTTCAAAGAGAAAAATTAACTTAATTCACCATCCACATGCACTGCAGCCTTAGCACCATCATACATACTCTTCACAGCATTCAACAACTTCCTATCTACTCCATATATTCTTAATACTTTCCACAATCCTTGTCTATCCACCCTGTCATATGCTTTCTCCAAATCCATGAAAGCCACATACAACTTCTTTCCCTTCTCTAGAAACTTTTCCACTAAAGATCTAAGAGTGAATATCTGATCTACACTACCTCTTCCCTTCCTAAAGCCTCCCTGTTCTTCTCCAACTAATTCCTCTGTTCTTTCTCTAACTCTGTCAATAAGTATCCTACCATACACTTTTCCTATTATACTACAAAGACAAATGCCCCTATGATTACCACACACTTCTTTTTCCCCTTTTCCTTTGTACAAGGGAATAATTATACCTGACTTCCAATCCTCCAGGACTCTACCTTCCTCCCAGGCCAATCTGCACATCTTCCACATCCATTCTACTACTATCTCTCCCCCATGCTTCAGCATTTCACCACACACTCCATCAGTTCCTGGGGCTTTCCCCAATTTAACTTTTTTCATTGCTCCCGCAACTTCTGTCCCTACTGATTTCTTCCTGTCTTCTCACCTTCCTCCTTCTCCCAGCCATTCCCCAGCCACTTATACTCGCATTACTTCCATCCTGTATGTTCAACAATTCCTTAAAGTGTTCACTCCATCTGCTCACTTTTTCTCCCTTCTCCACTAGTTATCTACAGTGGGGCACCAATTTTCGCGCCTAATTGGGTCCAAAAATAATGCGCGAGTGGAATTAGCGAAAGTTGGGGTATTGTCTTGATGGCAGAAAGGCTAATTGGTTCCCGGTTATCCTAAAGTAACATCAGATTTTCATTTTCACTTGCAATGCAGTACATCAAATCACTATTGTACATTGCATTGTGAGATACAAACAATAAAAACTGTACAGTACACATTATATGAGGAGAAACATACCACAAAGACCAGGTTGAGGTGTTTAATGGATGTTGGGGGTAAGTATCCGAGGCGCGTGGCGGGCTTATTTAGCCACGCCAGACGTATTGGCGCCACCTCTTGCTGCCTCGCTACCACTCTCTCTCTCTGCCTCCTCAGATGCAACCTGATGCAACACTTCCACTCTGTGCTGAATTTCCCTTTGTGCTAGGTTCTCTTGAACAAATCCATCGAAATCCTCATCCAGGTTAAGCTCCTCTTTGGCACTGTCAGTAGGGATAGCACCGACTTTGAATGTCCCGGCCACTTTTTATCACCACCACTGCCTCCCGGCCCTCCCCCCACACCACCAGGCTCTCCCCCCACACCACCAGGCCCTTTCTCCACACTACCAGGTGTAGTAGAGGCCATTGAACCGTGAGAATCCAACACAATGGAGCTAGCACGCTCGTACACAATGGGGGGAATGGGTGGACAGAGTGTTGACATGACGTCATTCAAGATGGCGGTGGGTTGCAGGCGGGCAGTGCAGGAAATTCAAAGTTCAAAATATTGTCCCAAACCCAAAATTTGTGCGCGAAAATCGATTTTTTTCAAGCGAAAGTGGAAGTTAGGGAATATTTGGTGCATGCCGCGAAAGTGGATTCCGTAAATCCTGCTGTAGCGAAAGTTGATGCACTACTGTACCATTTTTATCTTTCACTCCCCTGCTAACCTCACCTCCACCCTGTCTTACTCTCATCACCTCTTTCCAGAGCATTTTCTTACAGTCCCTCCACTTTACACTCAGATTCCTTCCAAATTCCTCATCCACTCTCTTCTTACTCTCTCCTACTAATCTTTTCACCTTTCTCTTTCTTTCTACATATAACTCTCTCTTCTGCCTCTCAACTTCTTCCACGCCCCTATTTCTCATCCATTCATTGTATGCTTTCTTCTTTTGTGCCACAGCCTGTCTCACCTCTTCAGTCCACCACGCTGTTCCTTGCACCCCCCTCCGTCTTCTCTTCCTCCCACACCCCACATCACATGCTGCACATATTTCTTCCATAAATATCCTGCTCACACCTTCCACGTCCCCCATCTGCTCCAATAAATATAATTATTAGATATTTAGATTATTTTTATTTTTTATGCATATATAGTACAGTATATTTATCTTTTTGCTGTATATACACTCAATCCTTGAGTAATACGTGGTTGAGTAACACATTTTTGTTCTAACGCGGTCAGCATAATGAGACAAGTCATGTCAACACGCGGGAAGTCAGCTGGCCTGGCGATTGAATTTGAAAGTCGCGCGCGATGACGTCACCCTCTAAACTCTGGGTACTTTTCCTGGGCACATAGTTCCATTTTGTATGGGTATTGATCTCAATACCACACCCAGCCACCTAAGCCAAGCAGCCCTAGTGGGATAGGTTAGGTGTTAGGTAGGAAAAATTTTGCCTGGGAAACACACTGAGCACATTTTTTAGAAAAACCTATGGTTAGTTTTGAAACAACTGGGCAAGCATCGTTCCTGGCTGAGGGTTCCCGGTGGTGAGATGAATATGCATACAGAATGGAAATATGCCTCATGGGCACACTGAAGGCCAAATGGTCAGACAAAATTTATGGGTTTCGCAATTTCAGGGGACGAAATGGAACAAAAATGTATGCTAATCAGGAAAAAAAAAAAAATCCATGTGTTCTCGTGAGTTAGGGTTCAGTTCCATATTCTTCGTTCAATTTCATGCTGCCCAACACATTTCGGACCAACTGGGCATATGGTTATCAGTCCTTTCTCATGCCTCACTAGTTCTTACCCACTCATAATGGGTTTTGCAGTTTTATGGGACAAAATGGAATGAAAATGTTTGCTTGACAAAAAGTTACTCTTTTATTCATGTGTTCTTGTAAATTAGCGTTCAGTTCTACATTTTTCGTTCGATTTAGTGCTTCCCAACACATTTCCAACTAACTGAGCATACGATTATGTCCTTTCTCGCGCCTCGCCTAATTCTACCCCACACTCATACTGGGTTTCACAGTTTTAGGGGACGAAATGGAACGAAAATGTTTCCTTTTAAAAAAAAAAAAAAAAAAAAAAAAAAAATTCATCCATGGGTTCTCGTAAGTTAGTGTTCAGTTCCACATTTTCGTTCGAATTCATGCTTCCCAACACGTTTCGGACCGACTGAGCATACGGCTATAAAATCCTTTCTCGCATCTCACTGACTTTACCTCACAGTCATATGAGTTTCGCAGTTTTAGGAGGCAAAACTGAATGAAAATGTTTGCTAACCAGAAAATAAAATTACTTCCATCCATGTTCTCTCACAAGTTAGCGTTCAGTTCCACATTCTTTGATCTTCTTCCTGATAGTCTTGTATTTTTCGGATTACTTATGGGAGGTAAATAATCGTTTCATGCTAAATCTGTTTCCCCATTGTTTTTAGCTGTGTTACACTGTGTCAACTTGTTTGACTTGTCAGGGTTACAGCGAAAGGGCCTGTCCTAAATGTTTAACTACAATTGACCTAACCTAGCCTAACTATACCTAATAATTTAACCTAATCTAACCTAGCATCCAGTTGGGAAAATGGGAGACGACAACCACCTTTGAGTACGTCATGACAATCATAGGTACCGCTTAAGGAACATGATGATAAAATGTGGGAAGTTTTTCTGCAGGAAGTTGTAATTTATCACCCTTAAAATAGTCAGAAAAACACCGAAAACAAACTGGAGGAATATGAATTGAATTGGTAAGGTCCTTCTACTGCTTTAAGTAAAGCGTACGTTTACCGAAATGGCAAAAAAGTGTGGAGTACATGAAAGCACCATCATAATGATTTGGAAGGACCAGGAGAAGATAAAGATCGTGCGAAGGAAGTGATGCGAACCTTGTAGCACTGAAAGTTTATATTTGTCCTGAAGCTGACTGAGAAGCTTAGGCCTATAGGGTGTTATGTGGAGCATCAGAGAAATTGTCATTTTTACTCCTCCTTACCACCTTACCCCACGTAAATTACCCCCACTTATATGCACCATCAGGTAAAACAGTGATATAATCATTGTAATTAAGATCACCAATGATATTAGAAATAGCATTAACAAAAACGTCGGGCTAGGTACCCTTATGTTGATACGTAGCTTCCCGGCATTCATTCCCCACCCCCCACCGATAATGTTATCAAAGTTTCGCCTTCTCGTTTCATGTGGCCTTCGGGAGAGATGTTAGGCCGTATGGTTAGACTAAAATTTATGGGTCTGGCAGTTTTAGAGGACGAAATGGAACGAAAATGTTTGCAAACAAACAAACAAACAAACAAAAAGTACTCTTTCATCCATGTGTTCTTGTGAGTTAGCATTCCGTTTCACATTCTTCGTTCGATATCGCTTTTCCCAACACATTTCGGACTGACAGCAGTTTAGCCATATGCTTAGTCTGTCTGAAAAGTGTAGGGAAGCGCGATATCAAATGAAGAATCTGAAACGGAACGCTAACTCAAGAGAACACAAGGATGAATGTAATTTTTTCTGGTTAGCACACATTTTTGTTCTGTTTCATCCCCTAAAGCTGTCAAACCCATGAATTTTCATCTAACCATATGGCCTAAGGTCTCTCCTGAAGGTCACATGATACAAGAGATGGCGAAACTTTGACAACAACAATGGGGTTGAGGGGAGGGAGGAAATACCATGGAGCTACGTATCAATTAAAGGGTACCCAGCCCAACTTCTGCTTTTGTTAATGCTATTTTTAATGCCACTGATTTTTAAATAACAATAGTTACGTCTCATTGTTTTACCTGATGGTGGGTGCAAGTAAGGGTTAATTTACGTGGGGTTAGGTTGTAAAAAGGGGTAAAAGTGAGTTATGAAAAGTCGCCAGAACACATTGTACCATTATACACACAAACATATTGTCTGAGTGACGCGGATTTGGGTACCACGGTCCTTGTCCAGTCCCTATTGCCTGCGGTACTTGAGGATTGAGTGTACTGTGTTAGTAACATCGATGTTCATATTCTGACATTCTTGAATGCATATAATACTGTAGAAAAAACTCAAACGAACAGTTAGAGACTAAAATGAATGAATTAGCACATTAACTATCTATCAATCTATCTATCTATCTATAGCCCGACACCCTAATCCCGCAAAGGGTGGCCGCAGACAAAACGCCTCCAAGTCACTCTGTCACCCACCATTTGACTACCCTCCCCCCAACTCACCCCCCCCTCCCTCATATACCTCTCAACTCCATCCCTCCACCTCATCCTCAGTCTACCCCTCCCTCTCCCTTCCTCCACCTCACCTACATACACCCTCTTAGTCAGTCTTTCATTCTCCATTCTCTCCACATGTCCAAACCACCTCAGTGTATTTCTCCTAATCTTCTCAAACACATCCACATCCACCCCACAATGTTCCTTCACTTCTTCATTCGTCAACCTGTCCCTCCACGTCACTCCACATGCTCCTCTCAAGTAACTCATTTCCACTGCTCTCACTCTTGACTTGTTCCCCTCTTGCAAGGTCCACACCTCACTTCCATACATCAGGGTAGGGATCACAATACAATCATGCAGTGACTTCTTAACTTCCATACTCACCTCCCTATTTCTCATCACTGTTTTCAGTGTACCAACAACCTTCCTTCCCTGCTGTACCCTTTCACGTACTTCATCCCCCAAATTTCCATCCTTACTCATCACGCTACCCAAGTACCTGTACTTGAATGCACTCACATTCTCCATATCCTCACCATCCAACCTCACTGCACACTCCGTGACTTCATTCCTCTCAAACCCCATAACTTTACTTTTGTTTACATTAACTTTCAGCTTCCTCCTCCTACACACTGTCCCAAATTCATTCACCAAACCTTGCAACTCCCATTCATCTTCACTCAGCAATACTGTATCATCAGCAAACAGCAACACAGGAAGCTTCCAAATATCACTCTCATTCCTTAGGGCCAGCCCCACATCCACTGCCCTACCTTGCACCTCCTTTACAACCCCATCCATATATATATTAAACAGCCATGGAGACATCACACATCCCTGTTTCAGTCCCACATTGAGATCAAAGAACTCACTCAGCTCACCATCCACTCGCACCGTAGCCCTAGCTCCCTCGTACATACTCTTCACAGCACTCAACAATTTCCCCTCTACTCCATATATTCTTAATACCTTCCACATACCTTGCCTATCTATTCTGTCATAAGCTTTCTCCAAGTCCATGAAGGCAGCATACACTTTCTTTCCCTTCTCTAGATACTTCTCCACTAAACATCTTAGAACAAATATCTGATCTACACACCCTTTTCCCTTCCTAAATCCCCCTTGTTCTTCTTCAACTAGCTCCTCTGTCATATGCCTAACCCTATCAATGAGTATTCTACCATATATTTTACCAGTCACACTAAGAAGGCAAATACCCCTATGGTTACCACATACTTCTCTCTCCCCTTTTCCTTTGTACAGAGGAACAATTATACCTGATTTCCAGTCCTCTGGAACCCTTCCCTCTTCCCAAGCCAATCTACACAACTTCCATATCCACTCCACAACAATCTCACCCCCATACCTAAGCATTTCACCACACACTCCATCAATTCCTGGGGCCTTTCCCAACTTAATCTTCTTCATCGCTTCCACTACTTCCGCCCTACTGATCTCTCCCTCCCTCCTCTCATCTCTTCTTCTCCCAGCCATTCCCCAACCACTTATACCCACACTGCTCTCACTGTCTACATTCAACAAATCCTCAAAGTGCTCCTTCCATCTCCTCAATTTCTCTTTCTTCTCCACCAACAATCTATTATTCCTATCTTTCACTCCCCTATTACTTCCCCTTTCACACTGCCTTACTTTCTTTACCTCCTTCCAAAACAATTTCTTACTCTCCCTCCATTTCACACTCAGATTCCTCCCAAACTCTTCATCCACTTTCTTCTTACTCTCCTTCACCAGTCTCTTAACCTCCCTTCTCCTGCTCACATATACCTCTCTCTTCTCTCTCTCATCTTCTCCCCTACCTCTACTCGCCAACCATTAAATGTAATCAGAAATAAAAAAATATATGAGTTGACAGTGCATTGATGGAGTGCGCCTGGCCTTCCATACACTTGTTTTTTAGGTGTTAGTACTAGTGATGTTGGTTGTTTGATCATAATTTTATACATATATTATTGCAGAACAAACATTTGCCTACAAATGAAGAGTAAAATGAATAAAGTAGCACAAAAAATATCCATCCATCCATCATCCAACCCTATGGTGCCCCATGAGTAGCATAGGAGCCCAGGGCTAGGCAAGTTGGTTCTGACATTTAAGATGAGAGTGACCAGCCTCACTCATCCCTGAGCGGCATTATGTGAACAATAACCCCAGCCACCCCTTGAATTAAACCTTCACTGGCTCAGTCCAATTGGAGCACCATAATTACCCACTAAACCACCAGGCGCCATAATTTGGTTATATGGTTACCACCCAGGGTAGTAAGTGGTTTCCTGGTGTACAAGAAACTGTTCAGCAAGAGTCACCCACAGACAGAAGGAAGAGGAAAGGATGATGGACAGAAAGACTATCTATCTGTCTGTCTATTGACGAACGCCATAATCCCGTAAGGGGTGACCATTTGACTTTGAGTTACAGTATTTGTTTTATGGGGAGGGGTACTAACCCTCCACCATCCCACTTGCTGACACGTAGGGAGCACGTATGGTTTGGTTATATGATCACCA